>NC_053407.1:23679856-24879856 GCF_016859285.1 Xiphias gladius | reverse complement strand
AGATATGATGTGTTAATTTGCGAGCTTTAGAGGTGCTAGTAAGTTGCATTTGTTAGCAATGGACAGGGCCAGGCTAGCTGTTTCTTAGCCCGCTTCGGGACTATCTCGTTCACTGCACGGGAGACGGTCCCAGAAGGTCCCATACTTTAACGTTCGTGGGTCGGTTAACCAGACGTACATTTGCCAAAACAACCAATTAGATCTCATCCTTAAAGTATTTTTTCTAGCAAACAATAATGTTAAAACACATACGATAAAGGAGAAATCTCACCTTTGCGACACTTGTCCAAGTGAGCTTTTTTTCAGCATCAGTTGATAAGAACCCCAGTTATACTGGGTATTTTCCCCAGTCTAACAAGAGGCAGTAAATGAGGAAATAATGAGCCCATTCCAGACTCGAAGACAAACGTTGACAAGTGTCACAAATGTCAGACTTCTGCTTTAACTGAAGTGTTTTCAGACAGTATTTTTCAGTTTAGCAACAGAAAATACTTCAGTTTTGTAAGTGTACTGGTCTGGTTAACGGCCCCATCTCCGATAAAAAGATCAGTGCATAGCTGCTTCCCAGAGTTTTTCTAGGGGACTTTCTGGGACTGTTTCATCCACTGCATGGGTGCAGGCGTTAGCTGTCTCCTCCTGTTTCATTTGTTAGCTATTAAGCTAACTGGCTGTAGCTTCATTTTTATCATACAGAAATTAGAGTGTCGTCGATCGTCATCCTCACCGAACTCTCAGCAAGAAAGAGAATAATTAGATTTTTTAAAAAATGCCAAATGCCAAACTATTGCCCAAATCAAGTTTCAAATCTTGTCAAAGCAAGTCTCGAGTCCATGTGAGCAAACCCAGTTGAAAAACTTTTCGAGCAGTGTGGAGTAGTCAAAACTTGAGATTTCGTTTTTTTAAATCAAGTCGTTAGACAGTAAAGTGTCAAGTCAAGGCCTGGTAAAGACAGCAGACTGGAGTCAGGCTTAAATCTGACTTAAGCTTGACTCACGAAAAAGTCTCAGGTCTACAGCTCTGGCAACTGGTCAGTCATTAGAAATTTATCGAGAAATGATGATTTGCTGAATGTCAATACAAAACCATCTTCACAACAACAGCGGTTTGTTCCAAAAAGCAAGTTTACTCAAAGTTAGCAGATGAACTCAGCAACCCTGCTGTTTGGATTAAGCCCCAGTATTAAAAGCAAACACCCGCAAACACGCTTTTCCAGGCGTGGATGTTGAAACCGGGGACACATTTCAGATTACCTTCTGTCTGCAGACCAGTTGACAAAAGCAAATGAGGTCAGTTGTGTTTAGGAATACCATTCCCTCACCCAGGGCTGTTCCCATGGCCTCAATGTTTCCAGACAAGGCTTCTAAAAATGGCTCCATGGGAATAAATTACCTTATATTAAGCTCATACCAATCGTTATCAGGGGCACGGGGAGAATTCTTAATTTTTCAGGATAGCCAGAGCCGTAACAGCCGTCACACACTGTAAATATTACAGTTTTTATGGTGTAAGATCTCTTCATAGGCACCAAATTTATGTTTATGTTCCTGATTATTTTACAGCGATAGATGGTATCTGAGGTAAATTATTCCCACATGGTTGCTGTACTCCAGCAGCACCCACAAAGGTATTTTATCCCCTGCTTATGCTCAATAATGAACTCTTTATTTATGCACTTTACCCTCTCAGTCTCTAATATATTCTAATGCTGATTTGGGGTTTAACAAACAGGGCAATCTGTTATGGAAAAGATTTTTTTTCATCCTGAGCTGTGTGACTGCAAAAGAGGTAAATAGTGACTGTAATCCGCAGTCTACTGCTAATTATGAGTCAGACAGCACATCAGTCAAGACTTGAACATGCCTGCAAAGTTGGTTCGAACACGCCTGGAGCTCCAGATGGGTGTGTTTTTGCCACATGAGCATCACGAAGATCAGATAGTCACAGCGCGGTGCGTCTGTAACGTCCGCTTTTCTTTTCTGTAAATGACAACATGAACCCTGTCGTCCCGGTCCAGTAAAATGTGCCCACCGAGTAGCAGAATAAGATTAAAACAAAACGTGGTGACTCCTTTGAAGGCTCAAACGAACCACTTCTTTTCCTCGGAGATGATGTGTGATAGGAGTGGAACAAACAGCCGGAGCCATTTTATGTCCTCAACAATCATGAATGGACAGAGAACTGCAGAAACGCACAATTCCTCATTTTATTGCCCTAAAATCACATGTGAAACCACAAACACGAACTGCCTCTGTTCTGCCGTGGAGCTGCTATCTCTGGGTTTAGGGAGCCCTCTGCAGTCCAGACTGAGACTTCAATGTTAAAATAAAAGTCTCTGTTGTTTATCCCAGAGGTGTCACGGGGTGTTTAAGAGTTTCAGGTGCAAAATAAACAAACTTAAAAACTTACTTCAAACATGAGGTTTATGAAGTGATTGTTTTAGTCATTGGTTTTAACTCAACTGTTATTATTTCCATATTATGGTTACGTACCGGTCTTACACACACACACACACACGTCATCAGAGGTGGATTCCCTGCATTCATATTTAATCCCTCGCTAACAACTTTTTTTAGGAACTCTGTTGTAAACTTTTTAGATACTAATTTCTATCCAGAAGCGTCAAGTAATCCTCGAACACTACATAAAGCATGCGTGTCCGGCCCACGGGACAGAGGGTGAAAAGGTGTTTTGAGACTGGAAGCTTGGTCTTGTTCAAGCGATTAGTATGTGTGACAAAAATAGGTTTAACTCAAAGATCCACTCACTAGCTTTTTCTGAGCTTCCAAAGTGCGCCTCATGGTCTTCATCTGCAAATGGAACTAGCTCCGGGATAACAAGTGGTTGTAAATGGATTTGGGGATTGTAGCCCCCCGTCTCTGTTTGTAAAATGGTCTTTGGCTTTGGACATGGACAGCCTCAAAGACATTGAGATGTTGTTGATTTTGTAAATTGGGTGAGCTCACCCTTTACCCACCCTTGGCGTGACCCTTCATTGGTTGATGGTGAGATTGGAGGTCAGAGGTCAGCAACCGAGCTAATTTATAATGACACTTATTCACTTACATGATGTTCAGCAATTTCTGCCGAGCTTTTAAAATTTTGTTTCTGAAATATAGCGTTAAAAATAAAATATTTCATAATAAGGCAATGTGGAGAGAAAAGCTTTTGCTTTGTCAGGATCCATCACCTTCATTTAGATACAGTTAGCAGGATGCCGTAAAAACCTGACAGGTGTTTTATTTGTGTGTAACCACTCATAGGTGCGTAAAGGTACTGAATTCAGTTGTGTGTATTTTCATTGTTCCCTGGGCAGGTTTCCAACCTGTTCACAAGAACGTGCCACACCCACTCATGGCAGCCAGTGACTGCCTTTTCTTTCTTGACAACTTCCTACTTTTCGTAGAAGTTCTCTCGGCTCCAGCTGATCTCTTGGCCTTCAGGGGAACTGAGCGGAGAGACTGGTTTATAATTAGCTTCACAAGGGGTTTCCACTGGAGTAAGTGAGATGGGTTAATGCCACACTGGCGTCTCTGAGTGAATTGCACTACTAGTGGTCACAGGAAGAATTGTCCGCAATTGTGTAAATGGATACAAACAAAATGTACAGTGTGTTCAGAAAGTATTGGAACCCCTTCCATTTATTTCACATTTTGAGATGTTTCTACACCTTGATTGGAGCCCACCTGTGGTGAATTCAATTGATTTGGAAAGGCACACTGTACAAGGTCTCACCGCTGACAATGCATATCGGAGCAAACACCAAGCCAGGAGGTGGAAGGAACTGCCTGCAGAGCTCGAGGTCACAGATGTGGGGGAAGTTTCTTCCATCTCCACACAGGACCTCTGGAGCTCAGCCAGAGCCACCATCAGGTTCTTGGTCACCTCTCCTACCAAGGCCCTCCTCCCTCCATTGCTCAGTGTGGCCGGGGGGCCAGCTCTAGGGAGAGCCCTGGTTGTGCCAAAATTCTTCCATTAAAGAATTATTGAGGCCGCTGTGCTCGTGGGAACCTTCAATTCAGCAGAATTTTTGTGCCCCCTTTTTGCCAGATCTGTGCCTCGACACAATCCTGTCTCTGAGCTTTGCAGGCAGTTCCTTCCACCTCCTGGCTTTTGCGCTGATATGCACTGTCAGCCGTGAAGTTACTACTGGTTGTCTCCATTCAAAAGGTGTAGAAACATCTCAAAAATGATCAAGAGAAATGCGAGGAACCTGAGCTAAATTTCAAGTGCCATAGCATAGGAACTGACTACTTGTGTCAATGTGATATTTCAGTTTTTCCCTTGTTACTAAATTTGCAAACATTTCCACAATTCGGTTTTCATTTTGTCATTATGGAAATCTCGAGTGTAGATTGATGAGGGGAAAAAAAATTAAAAATAAAGTCATTTGAGGGTTGTCCCAATGCATAAAATACACACTCTCTGTATACATACATAATCAAATACAAGCCAACAATCTTTTCCCACAGTAATATACATTAACCTCCAGATCGTGTTCACATGTCAGGGTGCTAGTGGTAACAGGTATAATTAAAAACAAAACACAAAAAAAACCCTTAGACCCCAAAACTTAACAAAATTGAAACCTTTATTTCAGATTTCTTTTCTTTTTTACAAAAAAAAAAAAAAAAAAAAATTCAACGAACAGTTAAGTGCACCTTGGAATGCTCGTTGGTAAATGGACCCAGAGTGTTGTCATGACTCCTCAATGGTAATGCTCTTCTGGTGCGTTAAGATGGCAGCCACTGACACAGAATGACCCAAAGCCCCTTCTCCAGGACCACAGGGCTGTTAGTGATAAAATAAAGTGCCCTGCACAATCCCCCCCCCCCAGTCCTGTTTTTACCCCCCTCTTCTCGAGTAGCGCTCTACTCCTTGGCCACTGCGAATGGCTTCTCCACCTCGATTTTGCCGCAGTCGTGGATGATGACATCTTTAAGAGGCTTATCGCGGCCATCTGTCTTTGTGCTCTCGATCTTCTTCACCACATCCTGGAGGATAAGAAAAGAGGATCTTAGGAGGTTCAGGAATGTCAAAATCGCATTTAAAAAGTTATGAATTTTGACAACAGGTTTATCCACTGTGGGGAAAAAAACTAGGCAAATGTCCATGTCAGGCAACTATTAAAACTTACTGATGATTTTTTGGTTCTAGCTTCTTTTAAAAACATAGATTTGTATACAATTTACATAGGATCATATGAAGCTCTAATGGCTGGCTGCTTTATCAGCATCATCTTTGTCAACCTCACTGGTGGACTTTATTGTTGTAGCTGCTCAAAGCGGAGCCAATTTTAACTACTTTATACGCTGTTGGGTAGTTTAATCCGCAAGATATTTTTATAAACTCATCAGGTTTTTATGTAAAATCTTCATCTAGAAAGTAACTAACTACAGCTGTCAGATAAATGTTGCTGCGTATAAAGTAAAAAATATTTCCTCAAAATGTACTGTAGCAGGAGTATAAAACACATGTTCTCAGTTACTTTCCTCCACCTGTCTAACTGTTGGTTTTCTGAGGTCAACACTGATGTGTTTGGCTGGCACGTCTCTATCTGGATCTCCACTCTTCTGCATCCTGCTCCAATTCAGTCTAACCATTTAGATGATGTTTATACTCGTGATACAGTTCAGAGTCTTTTTGCACTACTCACTGTCAAAGTGAAGTAGGTTTTCATGACGTGCAGTTGCATTTTGGAGAAGTGGCAGCGCGACAAAATGTTAAATCAAAGCCCTGAAGTGAAGAAGACGTTGCTGGAAATCAGCATCTTAACTGCTTTTGTTAAAACAATAAAAAAAAGGACTCAAACCCAAACAACTGCTCTTGAAATATGTTGGACAGAAACAACCTTGATTACAATTCAGCTGAAACAATCATTTCTATTCATTTTGGTGCGATTCTGAATCTGTTACTGACGTCAAAGGGAAAGTAGGTTGCCCTGCATGTGCAGTGGCTAGAAAAGAGAGAGAAAAAAAGAAAAAAAAAATCCCTGACCAGTCTACAAGATTTAACTCCATTTCCTTTGATTTATATTCATGGTGCACCTCAGGGCAGTATTTTAGTCGGACCGCCCCTCCCCTGTTTTTTTTGGCATTTCATCAGTTATGGTAGGTACGTTGGCCACAAACCAGACGCAACAGTCACCAACACGGGGCTTTTTCAACCCAAGCATTGCCGTCAGGCCCGAGACTCACCATTCCCTCCAGAACTTTTCCAAAGACGACGTGTTTGCCGTCCAGCCACGGAGTCTGAACTGTGGTGATGAAGAACTGGGAGCCGTTAGTGTCTTTGCCAGCGTTGGCCATGCTGAGCCAGCCTGGAGCGTAGTGCTTCAGCTTGAAGTTCTCATCGGGGAAACGGTCTCCATAGATGCTCTTGCCTTAAAAAAAAAAAAAAGGAAGAAATTAATATTTGTACCATTTAAAAATAAATAAAATAAAATAGGTTACAAGACGATTAGTTTGTCTTTGTCCGCTTGTTGCAACCTTTGCACCTCACTTTGTTGATTTGATAGCTGCCAAAAGGTTTGTCTACACTTTATCTGATGACATTTTTCTTTTTCACGAATACTGAACAGCACTGAATCTCTTGAATCAAGAGCATCTGCCAAAAATCAAATGAACTATATCACAGCGACACTTGTGAAACAGCTCTGGGCACAAAATTCAACAACTTTCTGTTCTTATGAAAGAGCAGGTTGTCTCTGCCCCTGGGTCACAAATGTATAAAACAATGGAGTGAATCATCAATTCATAAAAGCCTAAATGCTCAGGAGAAGGTAGCAAGTCATCTGAACTCAATGGAAATAAATTAGATTTGATTTTTAGATTAGATTTGACAATTTAACTGCTTTTGGAAAAAAACAAAAAGGAGCGGAAACCTGAAACAACTCTTGAAAATCATTACATTCTCAGGGCAGCACTGATACAGCACATAGGCAAGTTCATTTCATGCAGTAAAAAAAAAAAAAAAACAAACAAATAAATCTGCACAAATAAACCATTTTAACGCGATTCTGCAGGTGTCAGTGGTCATCTTACCTCCAGTGCCGTCTCCTCTGGTGAAGTCTCCACCCTGGATCATGAACTCCTTGATGACTCTGTGGAACTTGCTGCCCTTGTAACCGAATCCTTTCTGTTTAATTAGGAAATAAAAAAAAAACATCTTAAGCAATGCTAGAAAAATCTGCAACAGATATCAGCTGCCAGTATTTGACATTTTACAACAAGTGGACGCCAGTGTAACGACTTCGTCAAAGTGCGTCTCCTGGACATGGCGGTGTGTGTGGTTTCGGAATGTAAACTAGGATGTTGATCACAAGTTGAAAGCATAAATTACAGCTCATTTCACCAACAATACGCGCCGACACACTTTCTATGTCTTGCTACTGTATAAAAAGACAAGGACGTTGCAATGAATGTGCGTCAATGTCTGTTTGAACAATGTTTCTTTTCCCTGAATTAATTCACAATTCAGTGTTCAACATGGCGACTGTTGGGCAAAACAAACCCCTGCAAACAATAACAGTTTTGGGTGCATGTTATGTACCCACCGTATGAAAAACTGACCAAAAAAACGGCACTGAACTTCTCACCTCTCCTGTCGCCAGTGCGACAAAGTTGTCAACCGTTTTGGGAACGGTTTTCCCAAACACCCCGATGACAATTCTTCCCACATCTTCATCTCCAATTCTCATGTCGAAGAACACCTATAAAAAAGGTGTAAAGTTATGAAGTTATTTTATACTCAATGATCTCTCATAGTGAGGCAAAAAAAAAAAAAAAGCTTTACCTTTATTTTTACTGATATTTTAAGTTTAAAAATGTATGGGTTGACATAATTGTACAGGCACAGGAACTTTCCATGGGTTACTTCTTATAGGCACAAATAGATGCTGCAGCTAGTACGGTATAATGGCTTTCTTGATAACAGCAAGAAGTATTTTAAAAGAGACAATCAGCATTTGTAGGGCTGCGGAGCTTAATATGAGTATTGATTCATCTGCTGATTATTTTCTTGGTGGATCTCTGTCTATAAAATGTCAGAATACTGTGAAAAGTTACAATTGGATTCTCTCACAGCCCAAGATGATGTCTCCTAATGTCTTGTTTTGTCGATCTAACAGGTCAAAGCCCAAAGACATTCATTTATTTTTGAAGCAAAAATCTCACTCCAGACAAGAGCTGCTCTTCTCGCTGAGCATTTTGCAGCAACGGTTTTAACAGGCCTGCATTTGTAAAAAGATTTGGTTTGGGCTTGTCGGTCTGTCCCAACAGAAATCTGTTAGACTTATAAAGTAGAGTTTTAGACAGAGGAGCTGGTCTGGTCTCGACACAAAGCGCCTGGGGGGCAGCTACTGACTGACCAGGTCAAAGCTTCCTTGTAACTGTAGACGTGGACAGACCCACTGCAACCAGACCAAAACACCTACTGTGCCTCCCTGAGCTGCAGACTAGTGGATCAGATAAAGGAGGACTCCTTTGTCAACCCCCCACCTCTTTTTTTTTTTTTAGATAAAACCCGAGTCTATAATTAAAGCTTAAAGCGATGCGGAGCAATTTTAAATGGGTGCATTTGGGAAAACAGCGACACTTAAGGCCCGAGTAGAGGCGACTAAAGCTAGCCCCACCGAGCAAGTCTATGCCCATTTCATCCAGTTTGCCGTCTCGATTTTGCACCAGAGACTAAACCAGTTAGCATGCAACAATTAAGGCGACTGTAAAAGGCCGCGCTGGAGCCACCATTAGCTTAGCAGCAGAGGAGCCCACCGGTCCCGGCTTTTAGCCACGGATGGACGGCTACGGGCTAGCTGAGCCAGTGACGTGGCTTTACAGGCTGCTAGCATTTAACGGTTTAGCCCCGAGCTCTGATTTCCCCTTGCGCGACCCGCCGGCGAGCAGCCGCCTACCTTCGCCGTTACTTTGGGGCCTTTCTTCTTCTCGTCCGCGGATGAGCCGTTGGGGAAAGCCAGGAAAACCACCGAGCCCACGATGACCGTGACAGCGACCAGGAACTTCATCCTTCTCTCGCAGAGTCTCACCATCAACAAGAAGAAAACGAGCAGCCCGAGAGGACGGCCTGGTAGTCGTGGTAGCTTTATAAGAGCCGGGGGGAGGGAAGGGGGGAGGGCGGGGGTGGAGACTGCAAAGGTGGCCGCTCCGAGTTCCGGGCTCCGCTGCTTCCGCCGCGCAGGAGCCGCACGTCGTAACGGCGAGGGAGACGCACGGGGCGCCGATTGGTGCACGTCCCGGAGCGGCTCGGCCAATCAGACGCGGACGCGTGACAGCGCGATCCAGCGCGACTCGGGGTGTCAAGTTCCCAACGCACGGAGAAAACAACGGGGAGGTTGATACGAGCCCGTTGTGGGAGAAGCGTAAGGCTGCGACCAATCTTCTCGTTCAAACTTATCTGACCGTTATTTGGTCTAAACCTTTTAAAGTCCACCCTCCAGCCCGTGGGACGCTTTGGCCTTAGGTGTGTTTCGGTCCGTACCAGACTCAGTCTTTACACAACCTGGGCAAATTATACAGTGTTTAAAAGCTCCAAGTCTGCAAAAAGCATTTTAGGATCCCCACTGCAACAAGTGTTGACAAAGAACTGGATCAGAATTGTGGCTATGGTTCCAAATATATACACATGTATATGTTTATATATACACATACTCGAAAATTTGTGAATTGATATTTTAATAACGACTAATTTTGCAGCATGGGGAATCTTAGTGTCTCTCCCAAGCATTGCTGCCTCCCTGCACCACCACCATCCTTCTGCACCCTGACGTCTTTGGGGAAACTAAATTAAATATATTTTGTGTAACAATACAAAACAGGAACCGCTTTTACCACATATGCAACATAAATGTTGCATTTTCTGACATTAAAATTTTTTTTTTTCCTGCATCGTTTTTGACACTTTTTACAAAAAAAACTGTGTAAACAGTGCTCGCAAATTGCTTTTGTGCGGCAAGCTGACGGGCCTCACGATCAATACGAGGCTCAGTTAAAGAACACTCACATTGTAATCTATTGGTGCATATTCCTGAGGGAATTTTTAAACTAATCCAATCACTGCTAGACATACAATCATTGAACCAGGGTGTTTTTAGGCCCCTGAGGGGTTTGTAGCCCTGGGAGCAGCCACCTGCTTTGCCCAGTTAATCCAGCCTTGTGATTCACCGGGCTAATACACAGGCAATGTACTGTATATAAGAAGAAAAACCAAGCTGTTTTCATCCGCTTTAGCTCACAAGACATTCATAAATTTAAAGGCTCAATAAATGCTAATGCTGTCACAGCATAACACGTCATTCACTTCTTCCACATACTACTAGTACCAATGAATCTATTGATTAACGAACATATTCATTTTTTAAATTTTCAGAAAGTAGTAAAAACATCCATTACTACTTCTTAGAGCACAGGATGACAGCTTCACATGTCTTGTTTTGTTCGACTAACTGTCTAAAACCCAGATATTCACTTTACAATGATAGAAAACGAGCAAATATTCACATTTAGGACACTGGGACCAGAGAATGATTTGCATTGTTTCTTGGCAAATTATTTTTAAATACTTACAACTGATTAATGTTCTGTCAGTTGAGAAATCGATTATTCAACTAAACATCGTAGCACCAACTAACTCAACGCAGACAAACATACGCAATGATCTGCAGCAACACAATCGAGCCAAACACAACTGTCCATACACATTTTAATGACAACCTACAAGTGAATGAAATGTGTTGACAGTTACAAATGTTAAAAACACAAGACACAAACTATGAAATGAGTAAAGTTGAATAGATTGTACTTGCCAAAAATAAAGAGGGGGGGGGGTTGGAGTTAAGGTTACATTCACCTTTGCAGGCACACCTGCCACTTCCTACTAGTGCAAAGAATTAATTCTGCTAAATGCCATACAATTTTTGTTCTGTTGTATGTTTGCATTAAGACTCCATTATTATTGCATGCCTTCAGTGGCCATTTGAGGTATTCAAACACATTGTTCTGATAGTTACATACTGATGCACGCGTTTCGAAATAAATTCACAAAAAACAACAGACAACCTATGGAAAAGTATCATTTACTTACATGCTAGGATTTGAATCAGGAAGCTTTTAAGATTTTCCAGCCAATCATGTTACATAATCACATTTTAGAAGTGAGGGAAAGCAATACCTGAAAACACAGAATTTGTACAAAACAAAACAGGAAGCAAACAAACAAGTACAGTAACCCTGATAACATATGACCTACACCATAATTTTAAGTTCTATCTTACCCTTTAACTTAATTTATGGCCAGCTGAAGTTTTTAAATTAGCTGGCATCTGATTGTAAACTGAGCGTTTCTGCATAAAGAAGGATCCTGTTCAAAATCAAGTGTAGCATTTCCTTATTTGATCAAAAATGAACAAGGACTCTGGATCGGAATATGTAACAACTTTTTGTCTGTGCTAAGGAGTTTCTAAAACTGAAACATCTTTATAGTGGGAGTGTTTGGACCAGAAACCAAGAAAAACACAAAAGCTGTCGAACATTCTAGCATTTCCATCCTCTCGGGACAAGTAACAAAAATGTCAAGTATATCTAGGTGAGTCAGACACCCATGGGAGAATGAACGTTCGAGTGGTCCAGTGACTATTTGACGTGAATGCTATGAAACTTTAAAAGAAACGAAGAACATCAAGAATACTATATAGTAAGACGCTAATTGATTTCCCATCAAACGTAATCATTTACATGTGTGTGTTTAGATATCTCAGAGGGATAACTGATGTGAAGCTTAATATTAAGTTTGTTTGGCTCTGAAATCGGAATAAAATATTTCAGATAAACTTTTAAAATTCTTTTATTTTCTCAAGGCACAGCGTACTGAAGATATGCAGGTCAAAGTAAATTAGGTGAGCCAATAAAACTCTCTGAAGTTTGTGGAAATGGCTTTGATCTGTTACCAGTGCATAGAGACAGGTCGCCTCGCAGCCCAGTCAGATCCAGTTCTGCAAAGTTCTGCCTCAGTTTCTGCGTCAGCCGGAGAATTAAAGGAGGGAGGAAAAGCGGAGCCCGAAATAGGCCGGAGGAGTCATCAGGCAGGATTTAAAACTGTCAGCATTGGTCACATTCTTAAACTCAGAGGAGTTTTGGGAAGAACGACACACAACCTGGTTCAGGACGCAGAGGTTTGAACTGGTTCAGAAACACGACTCCAACCCAACACCCCCAGCTGCAAGTCGAACTTCACTGGGCCTTTTCAGCACATCCCATCAACATTTTCCAGACCAGGAGTGTCTGATTAAAGCAAACCTCAGAACGGCTGCTGGGTCTTTAACTCTGAGTAAACTAGTCCCTCTGCTGAGATGGCATCCCCGAGCCCAACTGTCCGAAGCGGCTCTTTGCAGACCAGCACCGGCGTGAGGTGGAAGGTGACGTTTCCGCGGCGCCACACCGTAACGGGCTCTGCTGGGTTCAGGGACAGCTTCTCTCGCGGCTCAAAGTACGAGCCGTGAAACTCCAGTGGGGCTCTGAGCTCCACTTTGCTAACGTCGACAGACCGGAGACCGCAGGCCTGACTGCTGGCCACTCGTGCTCCAGCCATCACCGCAGCCGCCTGGTTCCCCCAGTATCCATCCACTGTAGCCAGGATGTGGTAGGCCAGCGTGTGGAAGTGAATGCGAGTGAGGTCCGCCTCTGACGATGGGTCGCTGCGGCCGTGCTGCTCCAGGATCCAGAGGAGGATGTCGCTGACCTGGCCTATGTCCGGGGTGCCTTTCCAGGCAGGCAAGTCTGCATGAGGCCCCTCACTGGCCTGAGAGAGGAAGAGCAGCTCCTGCTCGTTCAGCCCAATGGAGCTGACAATTGGCATAAACTGCTAACAGGAAACAGAGAGAAAACTTTAATTAAACATACAGAGCTCTTAAGGGATCGGTCAAATTTGAGCACACTCATCTTTTCTCGGTGAAGGACCTTGTGCATTTCACTTCATGAAAGACTCCCTAAGAAAACAGTTTTCCACATGTACCTCCTTCATGATGGTGTTCATGTAGTCTTTGTCGGTCATGCTTGCCAGCTCCAGGTGGATGGGAATATCTTTAGGAATGTCAGATATGGCTGACACAGCCTGCGAAGAGGAACCAAGCACCCCAAAATTTATAAAATTAGATTCCATGCCACGTGACCATTCTTACACACTTTAAATAATAATAAAACATTGTTAATTGTTAACACATAATGTTAACAATTAGCCTACAGTTTTTTTTAACTGTTCTGAATAGAAGAATCATCTAAAATAAAAGTAGGCAGATTTTAAAAAAGGACCGCCAGTTTTTACATTTTTTACTGTGAAGTGCATATATTACATCCTACATTACTGCCAACCATAGTTTTTCTACTGATGGATTTTATCATTTCAAATTTATATTCACTCCCATAAACAAGGAGAAAAGATCCATCACCGTTACCTCTTGCTGCATTATCACATATCAATACATTGTGACTGGAAGGCAGAAGGAAATAACACATTACATCTATGTGATTTACAGCAAATGGGTCAAAACATGCAAAAAACAGCAGCTTTGTTGATGAACACAAATCGGTGGAGATACTGTAAAGCACAGCTTTCAGCCACTGACCTCTTTCAGCCGCTCCTCCCACAGCTCTCTGCCCTGACCCTCCATCATGTGCAGCCCCGACAGGATGACCAGGTCAGGCTCAAACTCCTCCAGACTCGCCACGAACGTCTCCAGTGAGCTCATCTCCCCGTTGGACACGTCGTGAGAGAAGATGAAGCGGTTGGCTTGAGGCGCGTGAGTTGAACCCCACCTTTCACCTAGAGACAGACAAGAAGACCAAATACAACAGTTGTATTACACATCTTATCAGCCTGAAGGGATTTAGTTAAGAGCAACAGCTCCCGTAGAGTCTGCAGCCTGTTCTTCTTCGTACCTGCTTTATACTCCAGGATGAGGTGAAATTCATCCATGTCCTGGAGAGAACCCGGGGGAACGACTATCTGCTCATCCAGCATCTCATGAAGTTTAGGACCAACGGGCCCACATAACAAAACCTGAGGTATAAAAAAATATATATAATATATATATAATTAATGAGATTACATTTGAAGCCCAGGGACCCTGAATTATGCATTAATACAATGTTCAAAAGGCTGCAAAGACATCTTTTCATCTCATAAAAATTCGTTCTCATGTGATTCTCTTCACGTTTTTCCCATGTTTAGTATTTCTTTAGTCTAATTTTCAATGGATTTTCTGCAAAAGGGGGTACTCAAATATTACCCAGCATTACTTAACTACCTGAAACTGGTTCAACTGACCGGCTTGAATCTTTAATGTTTATCTAAATGGGTCTGGCAAATCTTTAATAGTTCATTAATTAGGTTAGGGGCAAAAGTTTACGACGGAAGTAGAAACATGCTACCGTACCATCAGATCAGGGTAGGTGGCGAGCTTCTGACCGATGAGGGCAGCGTTCCCTCCCACATACAGCTGGAAGAAGACAAACGGGAAGTTTTACAGAGGGAGGATCATTTTAAAAAAATTATATAATAAAATAAAAATAATTTATCTTTTGACAAAGTTTGGGCAGTAAGGTAGCCTTGCCTTCGCACCGGGGTATTCTGCTGCCGCACGTGCAATCCTATGAAAGACCTCTTTGTTGCTGAAGAAGCGCTCGGCGGCTGCTCCATGCCCCATGTAATGGATGAAGGCTTCCTTCAAGTCCTCTTTGGAGTGCAACACTTCGTGATCCAGGCCGGTGCCAGGATCCACTGCCAGGGCCTGCAGCAGTCCCACTCCAGAGACGACCACATCAACACAGGCATTCACGCTGAAGAAGAGGGGAAATCACGACAGTTTTGGAGAAAAAAAAAAAACAAAAAACTAAGTACGAGTTATTTGATTGTTAATAATATAACTTTTCATTAAATTCTGACTTGAATTACAAATAACCCCTAAGATAGACAGTACATAATTTAAAAGGTCTGCTGGTAGCCTGATAATCACAGTGAATTGCAGACAGATTAGTGACAAATCCATTAAATGATGCTCCAACACACAAATCCCTCCCTGTCTTCCTGTAAAATTTTGAAATATCTTTTGACTGCCTCATCTTGGACTTGGGAGTGTATTTATTTAAATGTGATTTGGGGCAACAAGATAACCCCTCCCATCATATGAAAATGCATTTGACCCTTAGTTTGTTGGTCGTAGTAGCAACTAGAAGAATTCCACGGGTCAGAGGTGTGTATCTGGATACCAGGTGGCAAAAAGCTTTATTTTGAAATGAGTGCGGCTGAGGTCTATTTTTATTCATCTCTCTCTCATCTGCTGCGTCCTGATCTAATAAGCAGAGTTTCTACAGGCTCACCAAAGTAACTTTAAGACCAATTTAATCACATAAAACCAGTCAGAATGATAAGACCTAGAAACATTTACCAAGTGCCTGAATTTATTGAAATTTTATCACATTTTTGTCACTCCTTCCCAAGTGTATATAAACAATAATTCCTTAAATCATACACAAAACTAAAATCATGACCTGGATAAGCAGCAGAAAATGGATGGATAAATAGATGGTTGGATGAACCAGTTAAAAAATCAACCTAATTATTTACGGTCACAGCCTGGAACACTGGCATTGATTTTCCAGCCAGTTTTTGCTAAACAATGCACATACCAAAACCTTTTTTTTTTTCTTTTTTTTTCAAGTAACTTTACTACCGTCAGCAGGCTAGACTTTTGTAAATGATATTAAAGAACCTTTAATATCTTTAAAGGCCTTCTTTGAGGAATTTGAAATTAATTCTTTAAGACTTTACAAGACCTCCAGATACCCTGAATAACGCTGGTGAAGGAAGTGTGGGTGGAGACAAACAGTCTTCCCCTGTTACTTATTGCTCTGTATTCACTAAGCCACAATCACTTTTGAGCGATCAAATGTGAAGGGTTTAAATCCCTTGTGTAATTATATCCCACCTACATACTCTGCTTCACTTTGAAATATTCTACCTTCTGGAAGAGTTTCACTGTGGCTTTAAAAATAACTCTGTTTTTTAGTATTGAAGAAAAATACACTATTTCTAAACAATACACAAGATTTTTCTCCCTTCACTTCTCTCTTGGGTAGAAACCATCTGTCCATCCCTCTGTGGGCAGTCCTTCAGCTCCAGCCAATCACGTACAACCTTTTTAAAACACTGATGTGTGTTGGCTAAAGGCTATAGGCTAGGTATAGACAGTAATATAATTCACTGGGGGACCGCTATCTTGGATCACGCCCTCTGAGCTTGGAAACAATAATAATAGTGTACAGTGGAGCAGCAGGAGCACAGATGCCTAACAGTAATCCGTGTGAGAGTTCAAATCTTGTAACTCACCCTACGGCCACTTTGCTCCACTGTCGGGTTGGTAAAGTTATCAGAGACTCCCAGGCAGCAGAGATCACCTGCTCTAGGCTGTTCTGGCTGTTCAGATTGTGATGTGATGAATGAATGATTGGCAGGCTGATGTACTGCAGAATCTGCTCTGGCAGGTCCGGGCCGCCATGGTAGAAATAGCCAACAGCTAATGCCAGCAGGGCCGCTGCTGAAGCTTTCCTCCACATGATGCTCCAACACACTCCTGCAACAAAGGAAATCTCTCATTTCTTTCTCATATCAACCATAAGAATTAAAATCTGATCAGCTGATTAATTGTGGTTATCAGTAATGACATTAGGGGGTTGCGTACAGGTAAGCTGGTATCTTAAAATACAACTCAGTACAGAATTTATATAAGTTATTCCTGGGTCCAGCTTCAGCAAGCACAGTAAATTTTCAAATACATATATACAATCATATCACTCAACCCTAGATGAGGGTGTAAAATTAATCAAGTGGCACAAGTAGAATGCATACGATCATTCAGATATAAGTCAGGAGCTTCAGTTAATGTTCGCGTTAAACATCAAAAGAATCTCAGTGACTTTGACTGTGATTGTTGGTGCCAGACAGGCTGGTTTGAGTATTTCTAAAACTGCTGATCTCCTGGGATTTTCACACACAGCAGTTTCCAGAGTTTTTAGTCAGAATGGTGCAAAAGACAAAAAAAAAAAAAATCTAGCGAGTGGCAGTTCTGCAGACAGAAACGTCTTGTTGACGAGAGAGGTCAGAGTACAAGGACCAGACTGGTTGGAGCTGACAGAGAGGCTACGGTAACTCAGATGACCAGTCTTTACAGCTGTGGTGAGCAGAAAAGCATCTCAGAATGCAAAACACGTCGAGCCCTGAGGCGGATGAGCTACAACAGCAGAAGACCACGTCTGGTTCCACTACTCTCAGCCAAGAACAGAAATCTGAGGCTGCAGTGGGCACAGACTCACCAGCACTTGACAGTTGAAGACTGGAAAAACGTAGCCTGGTCTGATGAATCTGGATTTCTGCTGAAGCACGCAGATGGCGGGGTCTGAATTTGGCGTCAAAAGCATGAATCCATGGACCCAACCTGCCTCGTGTTGACAGTCCAGACTGATGGTTGGGGTTTAATGGGGCGAGGAATGTTTTCTTGGCACATTTCGGGCCCATTTATACCAGTCAGTCATAGTTTGAATGCCCCAGCCTGTCTGAGTATTGTTTGTTACCATGTGCATCCCTTTATGGCCACAATTTACCATCTTCTAATGGCTACTTCAAGCATGATAACGCATCATGTCACAAAGCAAACGCCGTCTCAAACTGGTATTCATGAACGCGGCAGTGAACTCAGTGCACTGCAGTGTCCTCCCCAGCCACCAGATCTGAATCCAATAAAACACCTTCGGGATGTGGTAGAATGGGAGGTTGGTAGCATGAATGTGAATCTGACAAATCTGCAGAAATGATGTGATGCATTCGCATTTACTCAGTACGGTGTTCGTGATAAACTGTTCAGTGAGTGTATTTAAATTAGCTGTAGAGCGCATCATCTATGAACCCCTCCTGCAGGTAATCCTATTATAATTCTTCTTTTACTCAGTTGATGAGCTCCGCATTTACACCTGGATAGATATTTAGATATACTTTACTGATCCCATTCAGGGAAACTGTCATGCTACTGCAGACTGAGGATAACAACAGAATTAAAAGCGTAGCCACGACTGCAGAATTTCAGACCTGCAGAGCCAGATATTAAATAAAGATATACAATATATATCTATTTAAAAAACAGCATTATCCGTAAATAAGTCAGAAAAACAGCAGTGTGCAGATAAAACAACAGAAAAGTGCAGTTTCAACACTTATTCTCCATGTTGCCCAGGAGCACAGTGAAAACCATAATAAACCCACTTAGTGGCTCTGCCGCTTAAGCTTCATCCATACCAGTACTATATGTCCCAGGATACAGGGTTAAGTTACTGCTAACGTGGACACACTCAGTCTGTTAGCTCACATGCTAGCATCAGCACACAGGGTGTATCTTTGGCTACAGTTAACCGATGCTAATCTGACAGTGTCTGTAGCCAGGCTCCGCTCGGATTAGGAAGCCAAACTAGAGTCTGGCAGCCAAGCGACTTTCCGTGCGGGACAGTCTGACACCTCAGCGTCAATTACCGCGGTTGTTAAAAGCGAAGTAGCTTCACAGGCGGTTGTTAGCGGCACGTACCGATAATGCCCAGGCTTCGGGGTTGTCCTTCAGGAAGAGGAGCCTGTTTCCTGCTGTTTCACACACAGAGCATTCAGTTTGCTGAACGCCGCCGGTGGAGGGAGAGGTAGCTGGAGGAGTGAGAGTCGGTGCGGTTCATTGAAGGAGCAGCAACGACCGAGAAAGACAGCGCACGTACACACACACACACAC
Source organism: Xiphias gladius (assembly GCF_016859285.1). NCBI lineage: Eukaryota > Metazoa > Chordata > Actinopteri > Istiophoriformes > Xiphiidae > Xiphias > Xiphias gladius. The sequence goes on along the minus strand of NC_053407.1, from coordinate 24,861,030 downwards.
GCATACATACTCACACCTACTCACACCGAGGCAGCGGCGGCTTCCGTCGACCGCCTAGCGCATGCGCGCTAGGACCAGCTCCGGGGCAACCGCTCTTCACATGCGCCCTGCGCATGACCAGTTTAGGGGTAAACTTAATAATAGAGTAAAAATAAGGGGTAAATTCATTTCTGGAGGGAGTTACTTATTTAAAAATGCATATATTTTCTCGTGTGTTGCTGGTGGCTGTAACTGCGTACTTCTCACCTCAGTATTCCTGGAAATTAGTTCTTTGGATTTGGATTGTCTTTTTTAATTGGTTGATAACTGGACATGAAACAGCAGGAAAAAGCACAGACAGCTGTAAATAATAAAATGAATACTGTTCCACTTTCAGGGTCCCGCTACTGCGCATGCTCTCGTGGCTTACTGGTGCACTTGAATACAACCTAGCCACGTTGAAAGTTATAGTCAGCGATTCTAATCGAAACACTTTTTTTTTTGGGTCAAATTCTGCGAATATGTCCCTGCGGTATGGGGGCTGTCCGTTCTGTGTGTGCGCTGAAAGAAACAAAAAATCCGGTGTTTGTACACAGCCCTGGGTCTGTAAATGGGAAACGAACGAAGCGGCCTCGGACCGAGCCAAAAAAAAAAAACACTATTCCAGCAGATCGGCAACAGGGGGCGCTTGTGCTCATGAACAGCGCATGCTGCTGGAACCAGTTGCACTCCGACCTCTTCCCCTGCCGGCCACTCGCCCTCTTCCCCGTCCGCGCGCACGAGGAACCGAGCCAAACCATGATAGTAGCGAAACGTCGCGCTAACATCGGATATATGACCTCGCCAACTTGGTATAAAAATATTTTACCCGCCAGGGCAGACCTCACATTATTTCCCCCTGGAATTACACGTCTCTGCCTGTGTAACTTTCCACCATTCCACCGATTCGCTCTTCTGTGGAGATACACCATAGTAAGAAGAAAAATCAAAATAACGGCAGAGACAGTTACTGTAAGTTACCGTTGAAGTTACTAGCGATAGTGTTACCGATACATAGGCTAAGCTACTCCTTGGCTTAGACTTAGCTAAGTATTTAAGTATTTTTTAGTTGCCTTGGCAATGTGCGTCCATGAATTTGGGGGGGCCGGAGCTACTGAAGGGGAACTGAAGGGAGGGATGTTGAGTTCAAATATCAACAGTCTTTCTCTTACACCTCCTGTAACCTTATTAGTAACGCCTGTGCTATTTTTTTAAGTCAAAAGTTTTAAGTTTGCTATTTTATTGGTACAAAACGTGCTGCTGTGAAAAAGGCCTGTTTAACTCCCCACCCTCTATTTATTGTGGACTAACCCTGTTGCCAAGCTCCTCTTACAAGAACAGTTTAGGAAATACACTTCTTTGTTCTTATTTATTAATTGTTTTAATCTTAAAAAAAAAAAAAAAAAAAAAGGATCTGATATGTGCACACTTTTACCCACATATTAGAGCTGTAACGATTACTTGATCAATCAGTGAGTGGATCCAGAGAGAATGAACTTTATTGATCTATCATTTAAGTCATTCTAGTCAAGCAAAAATGTTAAAAATTCTCTGGTTATACATCCCCAGGGAGGCCATTTTGGTTGCTGTTTACAACCCCCCCCGCTAATCCGGCACCCATTCGTCACGTCACCCACTCTGTTTCCGCGAGACTCCAGACTCTGCAGACTCAGGGCTTCTTCATGATCTCCGGGGACTTCAATCACATGACACTGGACACACATTTGCATCTGTACATGTTTTTCCTATTCACTTACTGTGTATTTATTATTATCACTATCTCATAGTAGTTTCTACTTTTCTACTTTTTACTTCCTCTTTCCTAACTGTGTTGAGCAATAGTCACATTTCCCTGCAGGGAAGTTTTTCTGATTCTGAGTCTGATTTTGATCCTGATTCAACATGAGGATTTGCTGCTATAAATGGAAGATGTTTAGGTTTTGGATTGTGGGTCGCACAAAACAAGACATTTGTTTATGTCACCTTGGGTTTTGGATATTTCAATGGGTGTTTTTTAAAAATTATTATTATTTTTTTTTTTTTACTGTTATTCAAGAAAATAGTCGTCAGATTAACCGATATTGAAAAAAATCGTTATTTGTAGTCCTACAACATGTATTCAGATATACAGTACATGAATCCAAAGTAAAGAAGAGCTTGTGCAGGTGAGGTAGGAAGCTAAAAGTTTATAGAAATAGCTCTCCTAAGAAGTCAGGGAAAGATAAATTGAGTTACGCTGAATGAAAACAATAAGGGATAGAAAGACCTACGACAAAATAAAAAAAACAAGATTAATTTGCTTTAGAGATAGATGAGAAGATTGATGAGAGTGGTATTAACATTCTTATGTAAATCTCAGCGGGACTTGAAATTAACCAAAGAGGGGGGCAATGAGACGCTGGTAAACCATAACCAAATAACATAATTAAAGACTCTAACCCTGTCTTCCTGCCTTTTGTCCCTTAAGGCAAAAAAAAACAAAACATAAAAACAGGCCCATTTTACCTGAAATACTTGTTGTTACTTGTAAACTATTTTTAGGCGAGGCGTGGCAGCTGTGGAGAAGGCTGACACCTTCTACACCTGCACACTGTGTGTAACTCTCAAATGTCACGTACTGAGACTCATCACTTAAAGTTACAACTTAAAAAAAAAAAGAGTTTTGTCCTTATCACTAAATTGTCGCTGTTGGGTGTTTTCAAATGGTGGAAAAAAACTCGAGTACGTTTTTAAGCATTGAGCAATATAAAATATCTCGCAACGAGGTTTTTTGGATAGAATTCCTGAGTTGGTTCCCCTTTCAAGGATAAGATGCAGGACGTTTGACTCGGTCTCACTACGTGCACATTTAAAAGGCCCTAAAAACTTCATTTCTCAATCAGCTTCTTCCTATGAGTGATCCGGCGTGAACAAACTATTTTCTTGCAGAGCTTCAACAATTTTGGTTGTTGTAAGCGAGAGACTTCTGTCTGTGCTTTTTCGAGACAACAAAAAAAATTTATTTTGAATCATGTCGTGATGACAGTTGTGTTGTGTTTGCTCATGTTTCCAGTTAATTCATCCAGATCCACCCCGTCCTGATGAACCAAGCAGAATAACTGAGTTCTTAATGTTACTCTTGATTAATAAAGATGTCTTTTATCCAAACTTAAAACTTTAATTGTTGCATCGCAAATGTTTAAGGTTATAAAGAAACACTGAATCCAGACAAGTCTTCAAGGGCTTTAAGGTCACTTTATCAACACGTCACGTATTTTTACATCTGTACACAATACAACAGCTCCGCCACAAGTTCTACCTTTATGGAGATAATTGAAAAAATGAAATACGTTTTGATTGACAGTGTCAGAGACACTATAACGTGGTCCAGTTCAAAACCACTGAAAACTACAATCTCAATAATAAATATATACTTAAATCGGTAAAATCAAAATTGAGCATTAATTTTTATGGCCGAACAGTTATATTGGATTGCATTACATTTTACAGGTGTGTTTACTGAAAGTTTAAAAAAAAAAAAAAAAAAAAACAATACAGAGAACTATTTGAAAAAGCTGATCAGCCAGTCTAAATTAGATCACACTGTAGTCCGGTGACTCCATTAGTTCTCTATAATAATGTCAAAAATAGCCAAAACATGAAACATCTTAACTTCGTAATCGTATCTCGTCATCCACTCGGGGAACTGAGTGTGTTTATAAATAGGAATCTGTTCACAATGTGGCGGCCTGATTACTGACCTGCAGCAAAACGAAACGTGTGTTATGACGGGGGGGGAAAGAAAAAGCAGAATTGTCTCCTTTCACTTTTAGTTTCTCACACGGAAGAACGTTAATTTTTCTGGTTTAACAGGCTCAGGTTTAAATAGAGAGTTCACACAGGCCGAGTTGTGTTTGGTTCTTTATTGCAATTTCAACATAAATAAAATGATTTAAAAAAAAAAAAAAAGTACATGCAATATATGCTGATTTCAAAAAACATATGGCTACATATTTAAGGCTGGTTGCGTTTGGCCTGACACTCTCCAAATCCTGTTTGTCAATCTGATGCTTAAACAAACAAAAACTTTAAACATGAATATTTTGAAAACTGTATCTGCCCTTTAAATTGCATGTAATTTTCTAAACCGTCACAACGTCTTTATTCTAAAATCGAATTTGCGTCTATCAATTTACACTATAGCTAGGATGAAGAAAAGACTACAGGTATGCATTTCACTGGGTTTCACGTTGGCTTATCGGCTACAACTCGATTAAAATCCGTTTGCGTGTGTCGTCTTCGTGCCGTCAGCACAATGGGTGGAGCATCCCGACAACAAAGGCCGGGTGACGGGTTTCAGTCCCACTGGGGCCAACCATACAAAAACTTTCTTTGTCGTACTAGTTGCACGCTGATGGCTTTTTTTTTTCTTTCTTCTTCCATTTATCTTTCTTGCTGGTATTGTGTGTTTGACTGTACAGTACATTCCACTTTGGCACACACATTTTACTGCGATGTGACTGTAATCTCAGGCCTCTATAGAGGTGGCGGGGTCGGGCTCGGTGTGAGCGGGGGCCACGAAGCTGACCCGGACGTCCCGGGGGTAAAAACCCTGGAGAACCCCGTCCACGACAACGTCTGGAAGACCTGCAAGGCAGAGCTCAGGGTTTACGCACTGTGTGGGCAATGGAAAACAAAATGCAAACACTAAGTCGCTGCTTCTCAGTGTTAAAATGTTTCCGAATGAAATGTCCCGAACACGAGCAGTCTGTTCTTCCTACCTGATGTGCAGTCAGAGAGATAAGGATCCTGAAAAAACCCCAACACTCGCTGATTTGGTGACGAATAACTGCGGAAACAAAAAGCAGAGCGTTGTCGATGAGTCTCAGTCGCAGATGTTTCGACGATATAAACAGGAACAAGACGGAACAAGACAGGGGGACAGAAAACCGAATGAATGCAGAATGGCAAGAAATCTCCGGAAACCCAGAGAAGAGTGATATCTTCCTGGGGAGCAGTAACTTCTAAATCATGGGAAATCCCTCCACCGTAGAAGCCTGAATGTGCCACGTCAGGGAGAGAATGTGATCATTTCACTGCTGGTTTGTGAGCAAACATAACAACAACACATTTTACAGGGATTCTATCAGACAATCATTCAGTTACTTTATTATTACCCATTCACTTCACACCCCTCGGATTTTGAAACCTCGCAGGACTGCAAAGAAATACAAGTTTTCCTCAAAAGGTAGGACACAGCAGGAGTTACTCTGCACATGTTAAGAAGCTCGGGCAATCACTTTTTAAAGTCTGCATATGGCTGAAAATGCTGCAGCCTGTCTTCTTGTCTTCTTACAGGGTCAAAGCGCAGGGAGCACATCGACCCACTGCTGGGCTCTCTTCACTGACGGCCGGTGGAATTTATAAATACAAAATCTCAGCTGTTCCCGCTCAGGCTCTACGGGGGGAAGCCCCTGAACGCGTCTCTGAACTGTTGTGTCCTCGTAGCAACCTACAGTCCTCCCGGGTCGCCTCACCAGTGCCCTTTCGATGGTCCCAGTGAAAATGAGGGCAGACTGTGCATTCGCCGTCTTTGCCCCTAAACTTCGGAATTCTTTACCTTTCACTATTAGATCAAACAACTCAACTGGCATTAATCGGTTCGTATTCTCTGATGTTTCTGAATGGGAAATACTATTGAAATATCTTACCTGTAATCCTGACTGTCAAGTTCATCAAGTGACCTGAAATTAGAGCATATAACTATTAGAGATTTTCTGCAAGGACGCCGTCAAAATAAAAGAAACTTTAATGTACACTAGGCTACTCTATGATACAGAAAGTTACTTCCGTTTGTTTATAAAGTTAGATTTTTTAAATTTTTTTTTTTTATAAAAGGGATATTGCAATTTGCCAAGATAAAGTTCATATATATATTCATTCAGGTACATTGGAGACAAAAACAAAGACAGACTGAACTGACCATTTAAAACTACAACACTGGAAAAAAGTCTCACAGCAGGACTTTTATACTCTACGATTACTTTCTGTGTCCTATATATTGAATAAAGTGCAAAGAGGCAGACAAAGATACATGTAGCCAAGGATGTGAGCCAGATTTAAAATAGCTACATGGGGAAAAGAAAAAACCATATTTCAGCTACTTTAAGTCCATTGAACACACCAGGACACGTGTTCCATTAAATATTCATGCATTTCTTCCTCCCTGATCTTTAGCTTTATTGTGGGCTAGAGCCGGTGCTGCTGCTCTGCATGACTGCGAGGAATGTTTCTGAAGTTCTGTTATGCCTCTGCATTGCCCCCAATCCATAAATAGATGATCTAAAAACAGCAACGTGTCCAGCATTTCTGGGGGCGGACGCGGGAGTCTGGACTGAAGGACTCACTCCACGCTGCTGATCTTGTTCCCCGTGTGAAAGTGTTTGACGTGGAGGAAGTCCAGCAGCACCTGCGGCACGTCTTCGTTTTGATAGATGACCTCCTGGCCGACACAGAATGAGACAAGATGTATTTTTGGTTAAAAAAGTTTCAGGACTGTGGCTTGTCAAGTGTTAAAAGTCAATGCTTGTGTTCTTTCTCCTTCTTTTATATATTGTCTTCTCAGTCACTTCTATCCAGTTTTTTTTTTTTAAAAAGTACTATATAAATAAAAGTTGCTTGCTCACCTTAAATGAGCTCAAAAATCACTGATGGCTACACAATCTCCCCCCCTTGAAACGGAAATACCCTGTGACAAAAATCTGTCCCGCACAGGGGCGCACCGCAGCAGGACAGGGGCCACTTGTGCCTGAAGAAGAGCCCTTAATGGACGAACACACTGGGTGTCTTACCTGGATGTAATCCTCCAGCTCCTGCCTCCTCTGCTCCGGGGGTTTGGTCCTCAGATGGGGGTTCCTTTTGCTCGGGAAATCAGGAGTCTGAATGATCTTCCTGAGCTGCACGGACCAAAAGATACGACAAGGACCTTCAAATCAAAATGTAATGAACCGAGCATAACCCGGGGGTGTTGGTCGAAATTAAATTCTGCAAAATGTGCCGGAACAAAATTAAAGTCACAATGAAATGACTTGTTCACCCTGTTTTCCAATTTCCCATATTGTAACACACGCCTGCAATTTTTTTCAATAAAACAAACCTTGAATTTTCTCATTTCATTATAAAGAAATCGGCTGTGAATTTTTGTACCTTCCCTCCCAAAAACTTCTGCTTCTCTTTCCTAAAACACCATATTTACGGAATATAATCAGTTTGAAGAATATGACTTTTTTTTTTTTTTTACAGAGAAATTGTACATCTAACCGCACGATATTCAGATCTCCATGCATTTACAGAGTAATTCGGTCACACTGTGTTAATTCTGGCTGTTCCATGTACATACTTTCCTGTGCAGAGTCTGGAACTCGCTGCTTCTCCTGAGCACATAATGCTTCCTCCCATTGAACAAGACTTCGACTCTGAAGAGCTGCAAGCAAAAGACAGAGGGAGACGCACAGAAAAGCAACGACAGTGTAATGAAGTCGATTTAAAATGAAGGATTGAATCATATTTTGGTGCCCGGGTTGTTCTCAGAGGCTCGCGTCATCGTACAGTGACAGGATTTCTCCTCCAGGAGGAGCTGCAGAGCTTCAGACTTCATCCTGAAGACATCAGCGTAAACACACCAGCCTGGTTTGCTTTATACAGCTGAACCCAGGAATGACACAATCACTTTTATTTACGTTCCTCAGCACTGTGAGACCTTAACACCTTCAATGCAGGATGTCCTCATTCAGTTCACGTGTTACAGCCTTGTGTCAGGAATGTAAACAAAAGGGGACAACAGTCTAAAATCTTGAGGGTTCTTGTGGCTTCGACAAACAAGTTGAAGAAGCCCAACTGAGGTAAGTCCAGCCCACTGTAGCCCGGTAGGCAACTGGGTGGCTGCTTTCTGGGAGCCTGGAATCCCATAATGATTGGTTCAACGCCGCCCCCCCGTGCATTTAACCAGAGTTCATAGTCACGGCAACAGACTAGCATTGCGGAAAACTTCGGTAACAAATAAGCCGAGTTATTAAACTGAGACACAGCTTATATTCATTTTGCCCTTTTCCTTGGCTTAATAGGCCTTCACACAGGATACACCCAAGTCTGTGGTTCTCAATGTAGTGTATGGTGCTGTGGGTCAGGGTGTGTGAGTACTCGGGGGGGGTGTACAGCAGTATAATGTCACTTATGTCTTACAGCTTTCTGCACTAACCAGCAATGGTGCATAGTAACTAAGTACGTGTACTCAGCTGCTGCGCCCAGGTGCAAATTTGAGGTACTCGTGTGTACATTAGATATACTTTATAACCGCTGCTACATTTATTTGACAGCTATGGTTACGATATCTTCCAAGCTCGTCTGTTTTACAATCATGTAAAATCTTAATGTGTTAGGTTTAAACCACATAACAGTACATAAAACTGTTCAAATTAGCTTCAGCTCAACCAGCTACAATGGTAAGAATGCTATTAATGCTAACACATTAATATATCAGGAATAATAATCTAAAAATATGATATGCAATTATGTAACACTCCCAGGGGACCTTTTTATATACATATAGATATAAAACTAATATATATATATCTATATATATATAGATATATATATACAGCTGACTATCATGAATGAGTAAGAAAAGCATCAGATCCTCAAGTTTGATATTTTGGCCCAGAAAAATGACTACAACGGTCAAAACAGTTGCCGATCAATTTTCTGTCCGTCAAGTAATCGATTGATCGACTGATCGTCGCAGCTCTACGTGTTAAAACGCATCAATTAAAAAAAAAATTAAAAAAAATGATCCAGTCATAAAACAGCGCACTGAACTCCAGTTCACTTTGCTTCTGTATTTTTACGTAAGTTAAACTGTGAATGCAGGACTTTTACTCGTAAACCTGTCGTCGGTGTTGCTGGTTTTACTAAATACCTGTTCCCCCGCTGTTACTTTAGCTCCGGCAAACATTCAAAAACGCAAGAGTCCGGTGTTACACTGACGGTTTTTCGCGGGATTTCGAGCGTTTTCCTGAGCCTCCGGTCCAGCCGACCTCACTTCCACTCCTCCTGCAGGTAACCCGGCTCACCTGGCGTCACGGTCTCACCTTTAGGGCCGGACTACAAAGTGTCAGAGCCGAAGGACACGGTTGTGAGGAAACCACAGCTTTAAGTGTTTTTTGTTTTTTCTTGTTTAGTTTTTCTAACACCGCCGGTACGAGTTTAAAAATATAACCCGATGGAGCCAAACGGCGTCCTCACCTTTTTGGACTTTGCCGACTCATCCACTTCCCTCTCCATCGAGGGTATCGAGACTTCAATCATCGGGAGGTCTTCCTTCACCACCATGGGAGTGTGTGCCGGCCGTCCGTGGCCGACTCTTCTGCGGCCGATTCGGGGAACGAAAGGCAGCCTCGCACGGGTTTCCCTCCGCGCACCCGGGGAGCTTGCAGGAGTGTCGGTTTTTCGCCCGGTCGGTTTCCTCCTCTGCTCCACCTACGCGCTAATTGGACAAACCCCACCGCCAGGCAGCGAGCGGGGACATTAAAGGTACAGTCAAAACCCGCTGCTGCCGGAAACGTTGCGAGTTTGGTGCACACGAACGACACAACAACAACAACAACAACAACAACACCAACACCACACAGCTGGAATTTCTTGTCCGCAGCTGTGAAACGTGAGGATCAGTGGGCGGAGAGTATGTGGGCACACAGTGTCTGGGGGGTTTAACAGCACTTGGTTAGTGCTTTGGGTCCAGATGCGCTGAAGAAAATTAGTGGGTGATGTGGGTGACGGGTCTCCCTTTTAGCTCTGCTTTGGTCTCCGCCGAAACCCAGTTGCCCTCTGCGGAAAACCAAAACAACGAGCTGAAAGAGGCTAAAATGGAACTGAGCCGGGTGACATGTCTCCGTGGGCCTTTCATCACGGACGACACCCTCCCGATGTAGGCAGAGCCATCTGATGCGTCGTGAAGATAAAAGTATTGACTATAGCAGCTTTAAAGACACCTAACCGCCAGTTCGAGAGCTGCCGATTCAACTTTGTGATCACTGCGGAGGCTGCAGTTCTCGCGGTGCCGTTGAACTGTGTTTTTGTCGGATTACAGTTCAGTTACAGTTCAGTCGGCAACTGTTTTGTCGAAACCGATTCCGCAAAAGCTGGACATCCTAAGCCTCACGAAGGTAGGATTTGTTGGGGGGGGGGCTGCTGTATCAGCCTGCATCAGCCTTAGCTGGGCGTACCTAATAAACTGCCAACTGAGAGTATACTGAGTTTAAAAATACTGAAATCAGCCATTGACGTGCCCAGCGTGTTTACGTGTTTAATTGAAGAACATTAGGAAAACAATAGATAAAGGTAAGAATAAATAGATAAAGACAGGAAATAAAAAATAGGTAAATACTCCAGTACAATTGTAAGATCTGCATTCTGAGTTCTTAGATTAGTAGTAAAACCTGTACTGAGGTATTGTACAATATTGTGGGTGAGCCAACCATGTCAGACCACTTAGTCTAAACAGTGGATCATGTTTTATGAGCTTAACCTCGTGTTTTTCACCTGCAAAGTAACTGGTACAGCTGTCAGTCTCAGTCTCACAATATGTGGATAACAAAGGACCTTCATCTAAAAATTACATTTTTTAACAGAGCCGGTACATGTGTGCTTAGAGAAATCCCGTTGAATGAAAAAGAGAAGATGGCGAAGATGCTTCAACCTCTGACCTCGGACACAGCGGGAGCGTTTTTAAGAGGAAAGGCCTGATCTCAGGTCAGGTCAGGGAACAACCCTTATATCTCTAGACGGCTCCCGCGGGACAGGACAGGACAGGACGGGACGGGACGGGCCCACAGTCTGAAATACAAACTCACGTGACGCACAAACATGTGAGTGTCCTACTGTAAGGATTCCTCCTGTAACACAAAGGCTGTTGGGTGTCCGTCTAACCAGTCCACCGGTACGGCAATACGTAACGTAAAGTGGGTAAAGCAGTGAACAGTCAACGAAATATCAGCTGCATTTTCTGAGCGGATAAACCTTAACAGCCTTCAGACAGCGACACCATCACATGTCACTTTCAAATCCAGGTTCACTTCCCGCTGTGCTCGAAACACAAAGTAAAATGAAGACGCTTCACTGGACATAAAAAAACGGATATAAACCCAGGCCGCTCAACACAAACCCGTGCTCACATCCCCTCGGACCCGCTGCATTAAAAAAAACAACCGAAAACCCCAAACTTTGGCTCTGTGAGGAGAAAGCAAAAGAAAAAAGCTTAGACTGTGTATTTTCACAGAGTGCTTCGCAGAAAAACAATGTTTCCTCTTTCGCCATTTGAATCCCAGGCACATATAATTTTCCGTGTGTCGGATCTTAAAACCGGAGTCACATGCCCTGTCTGTGACCAGTCACCGCAGGATTTACATCTTCCTGAATCCCCTGCCCTGCCAGCGAACGCGCATTGTGTCTGAAACGGCGCTGTCAGCAGACACAGGCCGCACACATTAACCAGGAGGAAGTTAGTCTTGGCTGCGGCGCGAGGCTTGTCTGACAACTGAGGTCTCTTGAATTTCTCCCTAAGGGCTTTTAAAAGGTGGCAAGACCCCCCCCCCCCGTCATAAAAGTCAGTGTTATTCTTCTAATCTATGATGTGAGGTTTTCATCATGGCATCAGTCACCTGCAGGTCAGGGAATTCCGTGGCTGAATGGCTGGGCATGGACGTTTGCTTCACTATCGTTATCGTTTTATTTATGTCCCTTCGGTGGTCCGAGCTGTGAGTGTAAATTTACCCATTTTGGAGTGATGGTTACTGGTGTCAGTTAAAGGAATAGTTTGACATTTTTGGGGGCACACACTCATTTTTCTTTCTTTGCCGAGAGCGAGACGGGAAAAGACCGACGCCGCTTTTTTTCACTTCTGTGTGTTATCATCCTGTTTTTTGTTTTCTAGTCATGAACTCTCCTGCCCGCCGGTCCCCTTCCCTGTGCAGCAGTAATCCTCCCTGTTTCCGTTTCCCTAATCAGCTCCCCAGACTACACACGGGCCAGGTTGTCTGCTGTGCGTTCCGCCGTAGCGTCCAGCCTTCAGCCTTCCTCATCTGTTTTCGCTTCCATGCTTTGCCCCTTTGCCTTCGCCCCTTCGGCTGTTTGGACTTTCTCCTGATGCCGAGAACTGCTTTGAATTATGGACAAAGTAAACCTTGTTTTAATTCAACTCGCCGATCTCTTGAGTTGCGCTTCTGGAAAACTCAGCTTTTACATTCTGGGAGAACTGCATGTCGGTTGACTTATTAAAAAGTTTCCAGTCACCATCTGATAATAAAATGTTGTCCAGCAGAGGATGTGATCTGTACAGCAACATCATAGACTTAGGACAGTGATCCCCAACCTTTTGTTTTTTAGTTACGGTCCCCTCTCATCACTGACTGAGACCATATCAGCCAAAAAGTGTTTTCTTCCTTATTTTCTCTAGATATTTTTTGAGAACGCTGAAGACATTCATTCATACAGGGACTGACAAGAAGAGCTGAAGCAGACATTATAAAGTAAATGCTGGAAAAATAAACCTAATATATGTGGCAGAAATAGGTTGGGACCCAGGTTGGGAAGCATTTTTTCATTTTAAGGTTCTTATTCCTCACATTCCGATGATGTTGAATGTTGGCATTTCCACTCAGAGTCATTTTAGGATATGTCATTACTAAAAGTTTGGTAACATGAAAGTGTCCCCTTCAATCCTTAAACTCACACTAAGGTAACGGGTAAATGACTTGGGTTAAAAAGTCTTGCTGATGAAGACTGGAACTGAAGTCGTCATTTATTTATCACAAAAGCCGAAGCAGAATTTGGTGTGAGAACAAGACAATTTTGAAAATCTAAAATCTGGAGGTGGTTGTTGGACGAGTTTCGCTGTTACACATGTGTGAGCTCCCACTCCTGACGCTCTTTTCCACTGGAATGTGAAGGCAAGTCTCCACAACTTCACGCGCCGGAGTTTGTCATTTATAGACATACCAGCCGGTCTGGGGAGCGTGATGTAATTTGTCCGAGCCAGTGTGCGAATGAAAGAAAGCACTGTCATCCAGAATAACTGTGTTAGCTGATGCATTCTTGAGTTCTGCACACAGTTCGACCGAGTTGTTTCCTGCTACGATCTAAAAAAAAAAAAAAAAAAAAGCCATGAATCCTCAGCTGATGCTGGAAAACAGTAGTTCCTCCACATGCACAACCTGTCGTCCAGACCAAAATAATAACAGCAATATTATACAAAACGGAAAAACGGTGCATGAACTGTCTACTCAAACAACTCTGGCATAAAATCAATGCTTAAAACGAAACCTTTTACAGATTTACATTTACATAATATGTTTTAAGCTTGGTACAAACTTATGTGTCGTCTTTGTAATAAAATCTAATTTAACTCAAGGCAGTTTGTTCCAATCTATTTAATCTTGATCATATTTCTTATATTTATCTCCATGTTGTTGGACAATGCTTTCTTGAAGCCATGTAAGCAAAGTTTTGAAAATGGGTTCTTGAATGAATTTGAGTCTTTGTTTTAGGTTCTTGTTGAATGAATTCATTTATGTTTGGATATTTTTGAATTGTGAATGATTACGATCACATCTCCATTGCTCTCAAAAAAAAAAATAAAAAAACCAAACACCCTTAATAACTTGTAGCATATTAAGTTTGTCAGCTCTTGGGGAAAACAGCCAAACCAGTCCAGCAGTGTCTTCAAATGGAAAAATAAATGATGCAAAAACCCTCACTGATGAAGCACCAAGCAACGCTTTTCAGATTAAAACTCTCTTTTTGTTTGAACATACATAAATGTGACTTTTTGCCAGTAGGGGTCTCACCAGGACTTGAAAATAAGGTCAATAGGTGCAGTTGCTTGTTTTCACAATTTGAGCAAGTCTTAAGATCTCAAGTGAATCTCAAGCTGCTTATTTTTAATGTACAAAACAAAAAAGGACCAAAAATGTCTCGGCTGTTGAGACTGTTCAGTCTGAATGTACCTTTTTACACTGCACAATGAAAAGCTCTTGTGACTTTTTGAAGACTTGTTGTTTTTAATTTCATACAGACACTTTATACGTGGTTTAGACTTGATACTTCTTTAGACGTGTGAGTGACAGGTTCCTCACCTCAAGGATTTAAATCTACTTATTAATTTGATAACCTACTTAAATTTAAGAGACTCTTTTATTGTATATTTATTGTCTTTTACTCCTTGTATTTGTTCATCTGTTTTTATCTGTTCTATTGTTTTGTTAATACAGACATACTAAACTGCATGGAACACTGAATAAAACATTTATTCCACACTTTTCTACATTTTTCTTCAGTTTCCAAAGATTTCAACAACTTGCCATAATTAAGTTAACTTCAGAGATTTGATCACAATGACATGAACCTGAAATGGCTCTAAAACAAAAGGCCAGCGTTGGCAGTATTACAAGTATACTGTAATATTTTAAAAGGGCAAATGGATTTAAGCTTTTCCATTACAGTTTTAGTACTCTACGGCTACCTTGAAACCGCAGAGTGAATGATGTCTTCCAAACTGTCCGCCTGTAAGAAAGAAAAAGAGAGACAGTTTGATAGTTTGTTTACAGAGCACTGAATGTTTTACCTTACACTCACTCTTGTGATTCGTTGTATTCCCCTTCTCATTCATAAGTCATAAGTTTTTAAAAAGATTCATAGAAAAAGGACTATCTTAAATTTCATCTTTCCTTCTTGGGAACCCTGTCCCCAAGCTGATTCACAAAGCTTTTACTTTCAGCACTTTAGTCTGCAAAGCCGCCTAAAAGTCAAACTACTTACACTCTCTGAAAGTTCAAGACCCTTCTGAATAATTTTCCCATATCCTGCCTGTAACTACTTGTTTGCTTTGCTGTGGAGGAGCTTGTATGCTCAGCAAACCTACTTGATATAAAGAATAAATACATGAATAATAAATAGAATAAAGAAATTAATTCGTGCTTTTTCATTTTAAGTGTTTTGCAATAGGCTACATGTAGAATCTCACATAGGCCACCTCAGTTTTACCTGCTTGCTTTCCCCCACACTGAGGTTCTTGAGCTGGTAGAGAGTTGCTTGTCCATCACTGTCTCCTACCAAGACACAGTCTGACCCTGTGGCAAACAGCAGGGCCGTCATCTCCACACCAGGTGCAGTGTGGTGCACGACGGCTGGGTACAGGCTAAAATGAGAGGTCTGTGTTTAGTGGATACAGGGTTATTTCTGGCTCATGTTTCAAATCAGAGAAAACCAGAAAACGACAGTAAACGGACACTTTCTCTGTTAGACTGACTCACATGCTTTTATTCAGGTCCCAGATCTCCACCTGTTGTCCATTAACGGCTGCAAACACTGTGGAGCAGTTTGGGGACCACCTGACCGTGTACACGGCCCTGTGGGTGGATGTGAAGCTCAACGCAGGGGAAGAGTGGCCCTGCCTCCACAGCTGGATGGTCCAGTCGGAGGAGCAGCTCAGGAACACATCAGGACTGAACGGAGACCATTCAACGTGGTTCACCGGGCACTGAGAGAAAGCAAGACGTGATATGGAGCAAAAATACTGCAATAACTGACCGCTACTTTTTTTAGTTTTAACAGCATCACTGAAGACAACACTCAGTGTTGCATGTTTCTTGTAAAACAAATATTAGAAATGATGACTGCATTTTTCCTCACAAACAGTTTGGTGAGGAGGTGATTCTTGTATTTATCATGATTAGTCAAACTACCCTTTGCGGGTTTGGCCTGCAGGTTGGTTGGAAGTCAGAGCCTCTTCCATGAGACTGAAATGCCTGTGTTAAGCCCAAACTTGGCTTGATGTCCCACTACTCCTATTTTGTAAAGCAGGGCTCTAGTCTTTTGTGTTATCCAAAAAAACCTTATTTGTTTTTTTCCAGAAAGACTTACAAAGTGTTTTTGGTAAGTATCCAGAAAATGCTGACTGTTGGAGAAGGAGCACTTGTGGATGAGGCCCTCCCATGTGCCGACCAGATACACGCTGGAATCCTGCAGGATCGGGGCACGTAGGCAATTTTGAAGTCAGAGTCAAAGTAGAAGAAACACACAACCTGAAAAACAACCTCAAATTGTCCTCGTGAATACTGACAGCCTGGTTGAAGGAACAGCTTCACGACCATGTGAAAAATGTCTTTTCCCCCACAGGAATAAGATTCTTAGCTTGAAGACTAGGCTCAGTCAAAACCAGCCTGGGACCTCTTCAATTTCTGTGGTCAACTTACTTTTGGATGGAAGTCAACACAAAGACCAGGCGTCACTGTTGACAGAACATTTGCTGTCTTCTTGTTTTTCGGAGCTTCCACCTTAGTATTGTTAACCGTCCTTAGCTCCATCAGGTCTAAGAATATATGTTTTTAGAAAAGATACAGGTATTATGATCCGGATTATAGTCTTTGAGCACTACTATACAGGGTTAACTGGTTAATCATTTACATGAGAGCATTCTCACAGCAAATCTTGTGTATATTAACTGTTAAAAACATAACTAAATGTACTGGTATTTTGTCTTTAAAGTTCCAGAATAGTAAAAATAATAACCAACATACGTAAAATGATAATTATACTGTTTAAACCTTTTGCCTGTTGCAGACTACAGTACCTATACAGTCAAGCCCATTGCTGCCGAGGAGCCACTTCGTAATCCTGCCATCTGCCGACACAGAGACGAGGGCCTCTTCCCTCTCCTCCCCCGATAATCTCATCTCTTGTTTGGTCCAGTTGACCTGCCACACTGGATGAATGTGCTTCTTGGAACACTCCCTTAAAACAAAATTATTACGTAAGTTAATAGGAAAGGGGTTTGGCAATAGTAATCTTTTTTTTTTTCAATGTGCGATGTGAGAGTTTACCTCCACGCGCCGTCGTCCACACATGCTCACGCACACAGGTCTCACCTGCTACTGGCGATACATGCCCTGTTGTCTCGACACTGCACGTTGTAGAGGGCCACGGTACCGTCATACATCCCCACAGCCAGCTGGCCGGGGTTGTTGGCTGAGAAATCCAGGGATGTAACGCAGCTGTGACAGTGGAAAACGCGTTCCGGCCACTGCCCAGGAGACACAGTTAGAATTGTTGTCACTTCCAAAGAACTAAATTGGTAAATTGACAGCATTTGTATAATGCTTTTATCCAAGGTACTTTTCAATTTGCCTCTCATTCACCCATACACACACACACACACACACACACACACACAGACACACACACATATACCAATGTCAGTGAACTGCCACGCAAGACACTAGCCTGATCATTAGGATCAATTTGGAGTTCAGCGTCTGGCCAAAAGACACTTCCATACAGGCGTTTCAGTTACTACATTACTTTGGTCATGCTAATGAGTTGAGATAGGGCACTGGAAGATGATGACTGTAGGGAAAAAAGGGCAAAAATGTATAAATATACCAGTGGGTTTTTGAGGGACCAGCAGCAGATCAGTCCTGGTTTCTGGTACCTGGGGTCCAGGTCACCATAGCCCACTGCCAGGAGATCCTTACAGAGCATCCAGAGCACAAACAGAGAGGCTTAAGTGAAGTGTGAGAAGTTTGACCTGTACAAGAAGCATTCATTCAACTTTTTAAACAAGGATTGATAATAGTGGAACCTGAAAAAACAAATATTTACCCACTGTCCAAATAGTACTAAAAGTACAGTACAAAAGTATAGTGAAATGCAAACTGCAGGCATGGTAACATTATTAAAATTTGTATGAATTGTATGAATTAAAAACGACACAACATGACAATGATGCTGCTGTGCAGGATTTGTTGTTCTCCCAAAACACAGCAGCGGTTTTTGGTGTTTTGGGCTCCGGTTTTTGGCTTTTGTTACCGGGTTCTTCTTGTTCCAGACCATGCTGGTAATGTTGCGTCCTCTGGTGAGCTCGCAACTGAAAGCCCAGAGACGTTCGAGGGCTGGAGTCAGACAGCTCGTCTCATCGCCGTCACTCTGTTCCTCAGTCCCAGGCTTCGCCGTGCTGTCGGGGTCTTACACAATCAACATTATTACACTTTATACAGTATTTATTCAAATACAATTGCATTTTATAACTGACCAAATTTGGAATTGCAGTAGAAGGACAAAGGTCCAGAGTTTAAATCTGCAGTGATAACCTGAGTTTACCTTCTAGTATGTGCAGCTGTCTATAAGCAGCCAGTTTGGGTTGAAAGATGTTTGCCATTATGTTCCTCAGCATTACTAATAAGCTCTGCTGGAATGACTCTGACAGGATGATCTCCTGCGGGTCGGGCTCAACGTTTAAACTGTTCCAGATTTCCATTTCTAACAGTGAGCTGATGGTACTGCCTGAGGAAATGACATATGAGAAAATGATAAGGGCCTGTTATTGCAAAAGTAGCCTTAATAAACAGCAAAAAAAAAAGTTAAACCTCTCAGAATACATATAGCACCTAATGTTGTGAATGGCTTGAGTACGAACTCTTGTTTGATAATTCTTAGACCTCTCCCGTCCAAGGCACTTGCTGGGATCAAGGACCAGACATGAACAGAATCAGTGTTAATGTCTCTCAGGTGCTGTTACCTGTGCCGACTGTGCTGCTGCTGCTGCTGCTGCTGCTCTTTCCTCCTCTCTTCTCCTGAATCTTGCTGGTGCTCAGAGTGCTCTCTGGATAGTTAACCTCCTCATTTTCAGCGGTTTCATTTTGGTTACAGAAAGAGTCATAGATGTCCCAGACAGTAGCAGTTGTTCCTGTGGACATGAACGAATTTTAGCCAACTGTCGAAAAGAAAAAAAATAAACCTGAACACTAATAACTCTGCACCAAAGGAAAGTGGTTCTATCTACATACTGTAGCAGAACCTTGATGGACTGTGATGAATTAGTCTGAGTTTGGAAAGCCAACTGCATCAATCTGACAAATCTGAATCGATAACAATTGAATAGCACATTAAGTTTCAGGTGTTTCTTTTCACTAAAACATTACCATGTGATATCAGCTAGAAATGACTGTAATAGTCATTATTTTAAACCAGTGCCTTTCTGTCATGTTATATGTATTTTATATTAAATTTAATTATGAGAGACTGAATTACTGAGGTTTTACTGTCAGACACAAGATTTGAGCTAGATTGTGATCTTAAGTTTTGAGTAGACTAAAAAAATAAACTGACCTGCCCACTACTCCTATGGATGAATTTGAACAAGTCAGCATTAACAAAAACAGCACACAAAGAGAAAATTTAAGCCTAACCTTCATCCACCATGACAATCTTGTCACACTGGATCTGTTTGTCTTTAGCTGCTCCAGTGAATGTCTGCATCGATCGCACCACATACTTATCATTGCCCACTCTGTTCTTGCAAAGCTCGGCATAGTGAATGTTTCCCTCTCTGTAAGAAAGCAGATGAAAATGCCCAAAGCTTGTTACAGGGAAGAGTACCACATGTCACTGGCTAGCATGTTTGCACAGAACATAAGCTGACATTCCTCTTCACACACACTGCAGAATATGCGACAGGCAGTTCCCAACTTACAGACATAAAGTACCACTTCCTATTTCCGATCTTGCCTGACATTTAAAAAAAACAAGTCAAAAGAGCCATCTCCTCACTTAATTGTTTCTGCATCATCAGCATCATCTGAGACAAGGGTGTTGGGTATGTCCAGCAGTGAAATGGTATCTGTCCCAGAGAGATAGATGTCTACTACCTCCTCCAACATCTTTTCTGTCACGTGTTGTCTCACGTTGTCTCTTTTCCTTGGCAAGTCTGGCAGGGAACAAAAGACAAAAAGTAATATATAAACACTGAATATACATGTATAGAATACCACAAAAATGCTACAAAAATGTCATTTTATCCTAATAAGATGCTGTGGACCTTTTTTTTATTGCATATAACAAATATAAAAACAATATATTGTCAAATATTTTATCATTCTATACATATTAAGGACACATTTTAAATAATGTACATTATGATAATCACCAGGAGGAAACTGTAATAATAAACATATAGACAAAATATATTTTTTGAAAAAGAATAGTAACCGCATGGAGCTGGGGGGTTTATTGGTATGTCCAGTTTAGGAAGACTGTCCTCAGTCTCCTTGGTCAGTGACACTTTGTTAGACAAGCTGGATGGATGGCTGCTACCCATAAATGAGCTGCAAAACAATATCAATACTGAGTCATTGGTCAGAAACGTGTGGCTATATTTGATCTAACAAGCTACACAAAAAACTACTGTAACACACGGTAATCATATGTAATAAAGGAAAATTTGCAAAACATAACCTTATATACATTTCTACGACTATGATTCACACTTTTATGTTTATTATTCCCCCCACCACCATCACCATATATACGAGACTACTGAGTAATTGATTTGCTCATATCTAATAGCGCTAGTGGTAAGGTAAAATGTTGCTTTACTGTTTTTCCTAATTTAAAGTTGTGTCACAACAAATGTGTTGCAGTCCCTCCTCTCATCCCTGCCCAGTGTTTACTGTATGAATGTTGCCACCTGGAAGAGCACACATTGACACTTGAAGTGGATTTTAAATGGTCTGATCCTGAGCTGGAAAAGATTTCATCCAGAATGAATCTGCCTGGTTTGGGTTGCACGTCTCCGGGCTCCGCGTGATACAGGGGTAGAGGTGTGACGTCACTTCCATCTTCATCCAACACCTGCAAAGAAGGGAACAAACGCCAGGATTAGGTAAACATACATTTTTTGACTGGACAGATATATAGGAATAATTTGAACTATGTTACAACTGTGGGGGAAAAACATTATAACTAAATGTGAATTTAACATTAATTCTTTGTGTTTTGACGTTAATGTCATACTCTTAATGGGTAAATTTCACCTACACAGAACAAAAATCGTGTCTTCCCATTAAATGGCTTTTTGATAGAATTTAACTCATAGATTCACATAGATTCACTGATACTACAAATAACCAAAAAAACATGCAGACATCACTCTATTAGAAATAATTGTTTGGTATGTCCCCTGAACTATTGTAACTTTTAGTTATTTTCCTTATATTCCTTATTTTAACTTAGTGTTTATTTGATTAATATTTTTACCAGTACTGTTTAATATTGCTGTAAGTTTTGTATTTATTATTTATTAGTCTTATGTTGAGTGGTGGAAGAAGAACTCAGATACTTGAGTTAAAGTACCAATAGAACAAGGTAAAACTGCTCCTTTGATACATCAATCAAGTATTGATACACCAATTTATATTGAACTTTTCTCTAATTTTCACTTTTTTTTTGTTAAATATTGGATACTTTTATCTCTTTGAGCTTTGAGCAGTTATTTAAATTAAACCATCTGAGTAGTTTAGAGGAAAATGCCTCAAATGATAAAAAACTCATAGATATCTTGGGAACCATTTATTTATTCTTTAAGAAGGCAATTGATAAGCTTACCATATGTTTTCATGTAAAAAATTTTAATCTGTGGAATAACAACAGCTGCATATAAATGCAGTGGAGTAAAAATTACAGTATTTCCCTCTGAAATGTAGATGGGTACAGGTGGAAAATGGAAATAATGGAAATAATCAAGTACAAGTTCCTCAAAATTGTACTTAAGTACAGTACTTGTGTGAATTTATTAACTTACTACCACCTGCTTATTTGTTAAGTTCATTAAAACTTTAATGATGTTTATTTGAACAACAATTCTAAGCTAGCTGTTGATGAATGATTCTATGTTTGTTAATATCCTTAAATATAAAATAAAAAAGAGGGGGACCACCACCTCTAACTATAACATTACTACTGGGACATCAAATGATAAGTTTAACAATATATTTAGTTTATTTAGGTTACATAAATACCCGGACTGCTCTCCTGGGGGTTTGATCGCTTCTGTCCAGACCGTTGAGTTTGCCGTTGCTGCCGCCGACCAAGATGGTGCTTTTTCGGCCATGCGAGCCTGCGAAGCTCCATTTGCGTCTTGCACTTTGACTGACCCGAGGAATTCCTGCTCCTGAAATATTGATCGCTCGGGAAGAGCTAGGAGAAAGCAAAGATAACCAAACAGTTCCTTACGTAAGCTAACTAGCTTTGGCTACCTTTCGCTGTGTGTTGACAAAACCACTTGTCTTGAAACTGCGAAACTTACGAATTAAGCGCCAGACTGGTTTTCCTCATTTTTTCCGCGTAGGTAGACATTTTTTTTGTGTGTGTGATGTATGTCCTTCTAAAAATCCAAATCTTCCTGTGTCTTTCTTTCTTTTTTTTTTTTTTTTTTTTAGCTAACTGTGAGTATATTTAGCTTTTTTTTCTTTTTCTTTTTTAAACCGCTCTAACCACTCAAAGCTTCCGTAGCGCCAGAGTTGCCATGGCGACGCCACAACCCTGGCAACCTGTCAGTTCCCCCTTCCGTTCTGCGGAGACGTCAGGGCTTCGTGCAGGTCGGTTTCATTCCCGCAACGCACACGGTTTTTTTTTCTATGAATCTGACATTTGTCCTTGGGGCTCTTTCAGCCCAGGTCAATCCAAGGCAATGGTGGGAGAACGTGTACAGATAATACAGGTAAAATTAGCAACACAAAAATGTAGGAATACTCTAGTGCAGGTAAAAGTCCTGCACTTAAAAATCCTACTTAAGTAGAAGTACAAACGTATCATTTGGGAAACTTGACTTAAAGTCCCCATTCACTAAAAAAAAACAACGTGTTTTGGTCACTGTTACTTTCCTTGGATGTTTGACCTTTGCTGTGCAGGATGATGTACAGTGGCTTCAGAAAGTCCTCAGACCCCTTCACATTTTGTGCACACTTTATTGTGTTGTGGATTTAATTGTTAAACAGATGAAACTGCCATTTTCCCCCTCAATCTACAATCAATAACCCATATTGACAAAGTGAAAACATGTTTTTAGAATATTTTTGCAAAATGTATTTAAAATCCAAAAACTGAAATCTCCCATTTACAAAAGTATGCAGGCCCTTTGCTGTGGCACTCCGAATTGTGGTCAGGTGCTTTCCGTTGTGCTTTAATGATCCTTGAGACATAAGCTGCATGTCAGGACAAAAACCAAGCCATGAAGTCCAAGGAACTCTCTGTAGACCTCCGCGAAAAAATGGTGGCGAGGCACAGATCGGGGGAAGGGTATAAAACCATTTCTGAGGCTTCGAGTGTTCCCAGGAGCCACAGTGGCCTCATTAATTGTGAACTGGAAGAAGTTTGGAACCACGTAGACGCTGCCTAGAGCTGGCTGTCCGGTCAAACTGAGTAACTGCACTAGAAGGGCCTTGGCCAGGGAGGCGAGTGACGTAGTTTAGTCCAGTGGTTCCCACTTAGGAGTCGGGCCCCTCAAAAAGGGTCATCGGAGAAATCTGAGGGGTCATGAGATGATAAATGAGGTAGGAAAGAGGAAAAAACAGAGTTCTGCTACAAGACTCTGAAGTCATGTGTGGAGCTCTTCGTTAATCCTTGCTTTTTTGTTAAATATTGAATTATTTTTTTTTACCTCTTTGGGCCTCAAACAATTATTTAAATGAAACAATCTGAGCATTTTAAACGGCAAAATGGGTCTTTGGTGGAACTGCTGAAAACTCATACGTTTGAAATGTAAACAGAGACCCCCAACCAGACCTCAAGAGTCACTGGCCAAAAATGTAACCAGTAGCTACAGCAGTGAAAGTACAATATTTCCCTCGGAAATGTAGTGGAGTAGAAGTGTAAAGATGCAGAAAATGGAAACACTCAAGTAAAGTACGAAGACATTGTACAATTACCTTGTACTTAAGTACAGTAATTTAGTAAATGTACTTTGTCACTGTCCATCACTGGTCTCAGACAGTAAAGCGAGAGAAAAAAAATCACCACTTTCTGTTTTAACAAGTGTTCTAGCACAGCTACCAACATGCACCACACCAGACGGTGCCCCTGTCTAAAGTTACGTTTAATACGATGAAAATACCTGCTGCACCTGTACAAATAACTGAGTGAACAGGTAAGCACGTGCGCCCACGGTGGTCTAGTAGGACCATTTGCAATGAAATGTGTATAACGCATTTCGAAAGGTGCACAATCTGAAATCTGTGCATATTTCAGCCCTCTTCTCTCAACACACTGTGATTACTATGTGATGTTTTCACTGTGAGGTTTTAGTCTGAGGCAGAAATTATAGGGGGGGGCAGAGGAGTCTAGACCCCCCCCCCCTTCCTGAGAAAGACACAGAGTTGTAAGGACCTGTTTTCACTTGTTTTCTTTTAAGCATCAAAAGATTTACTGGTCATTCAAACTAGAAGATACGGTAGATTCATGCTGATACAGTTGTTTGCTTGCTTTGGTGAACTTTGTGAGGAGGAGATGAGGACATTTATATATATATATATATATATATATATATATATATATATATATATATATATATATATATAAAGGATACAAGTAGGAATCAATCATTTTATTTCTATTGCTATATGATGACAGTAGGGATAACATATGGGCGGAGGGTTGGAGTTTTTCTTCCTGGCTGGTAACGCCATAAACATTTTCAATTGATTCCATGTAAAGGTAAGGAATAGAGTACAAGTCTTCCTTTGTTTGCAAACCTATGCGAACCACACACCCTATTTCCACATCAGCCGGAAAAAGAGAGATGAGGAAATATCACGGATGTCTGGTAAACGTGTGTCCAATACCCCAGGGTTTTAAGAACTACAATCCGTAAAAAAAAAAAAAAAAAAAAAAAAAGAAATCACATGACCAGCGCATCATCTTCCCTCCCCCCTCCTCTCCCAGCCATCGTCCCCCTCTGCACCGAGCATCCCAGGGACAGAGGCTGCGCGTCTGTGCGCCTTTAAGAGCCGCATATCCCGCTGCTTCCCTGCGCTGAATCTCCATCGCTGCTCCGCGAGGGCGAGAAAAAAGCAAAAAAAAAAAAAAAAAAGCAAAAAAAACAAACAAACAACAGCAACAACAAGAACAAGAAAACCAGCAGAAAGCCACGGCAATGTCCGCCAGCTCTGCTTTCAACGACGAGAAGGGGGGGTCGTCCAGCGTCGGGGAGCCTGAGTATGGTCACGACCCGGCGAGCGGAGGGATTTTCTCCTCCGACTACAAAAGGTACGGAGCCACCTGCCTGGGTGCCGCTGGACGCCGTTGTTGTTTGTCATATCGTGGAGGGGGGGGGAGTGTTGTACCCGGTGCAGCTTATGGCGGGGGAGGTGCGCTTTCCTGCCCGTTTAGATGCATAGGAAGTGTGTGTTTTACAGTCGGTGGACGCAATGCAGTCTGACAAAAAAAAAAAAAAAAAAACAAGCCACCAGACTGAACTTTGTTTATCACCGGGCCCGTGCCCGAAAGCGGCGCCTGCTTCCTCCCCGGCCGCGAGTCTCTCACCGTGATTTGAGCTCGTACCGCGTCAAACGAAGGCCCGGTGCCGTGACACGCGCGTGTCAAGCCGAGGGGCGGCGGTGTCCGCCTCGGCAGCATTTCTGTCATGTTCGCGGGGGGCGAGGTGCGAGGAAGGCCCCGTCGGGCGCGGATCCCGGGCCTCCGCTCCGGCCTTTCAGCACCACCCCTGCTGGACAGCGCGCAGAGCGGCGGCGGGATCCGCGCGAGCAGGGCGCCTACACCTGGACCCGACGCTACCTCCGCCGGAAATAGGCTTCAGTACCGGCCGTTGGTGCGGAGTCACAACCGAGCCTCCATTCGGTGAAGCCGAAGAGGTCTGGGAATGGACGAGCCGCTTTTACCCTCCTTTATACTCTATCATTTTTCTTTTTTTTGTCCCGAGTTTGTCCTTGTTCTCACCCAGGATCCCAGTTGTGTCCTTTGAATGACGCTTCCGTACAGCGACGTGGCTTGAGAAGCACAACAACAGCGACAAGAACGATATTGATAACGAGGGCTCCAGCCAACAGTTAACCACTGGATAGTTTGTAGATTCACTGATTTGTTGTTTGGTATTTGAAGTATCCAAAAAAAAAAAAAAAAAAAAGTTAAAAATGCACCAAAACAAATACATAAAGCAAAGGATCACTTCTTTAAAGTCCAACAGCATATTCTTAGTTATAACCAGGCCGATACTTGATGAAGTCGATACTGAAAATCCAATAATGACATGTTGGCTGATAGTTGTTTTTTTGTCTTTACATAAACACATAACATAAACAGCAGTCTTGATATGGATCCCTCAGATTATTACTTTTTGTTTGTTTGTTTGTTTTAAGACTTGTGAACAAGCTATTTTACAGTTGAAATATCAACTTGCTCTGCTGCTATAGATCCTGCCTCTAAAGGAAATCAAATCTAGTTTGCCACTTCTGTACTGAGACACACGCCAATACAATACCATACAGCTTCAGTTAGCAAGTCTCAGCCGATTTGTCAGTCCAGCTCTAGTCATGGCCCAACGATAGTCAGTTTACTAGCACCACATAAGGCATGGAAATGGATAGGAAGTAGTAAAAAGTGGCATAGTTTATATCAGACTGAAGTAAATTTACAGTGCCATCAAACAGGCAGGCTGTTTATTCTATCTCACACTGAAACCCAGTGAAAAACTTTAAAAGTATGCCTTAAAGCTCGCTATTCTTCCACAGCCACAAAAACCGTGAAGTAAAACAATGTGACGCAGAAAGACTTGAAGAAGAGGTTTCCATTTTTTTTTAAAGCCTGTCTGAAGCCATTACTCACATTCCCCCATTTTACATCGAAAGATTTATTGGTTTCTGAGGACACGACTGCAATTCAGTTTTTAAAGCAACACGAGGCAGCGGTCGGTGCAGCAAAGGGGCTAAATCATCAGTTCCCTAACTGCAGGTGTACTGGCCAAAAAAAAAAAACCGAAATGCTGAATTATTCATCGGGGCGACAGGGATGGTCTCAGACATGGAGCTGCCAAACACAAACAAACTGCGTCGGCAGATTTCTCACTTTTGAGGGAAACCTGTCAGTAAGTTAGCACGGCGGTGTCTGGGCCCGGAGAACAACTCGGTCCTCCAGGTGTCCTTTTACACGCAGGAGGCTTGTCCTCGGTCCGACCGAAGGACAGTGCGGGAACTCAATCCAACAGCTTTTCTCAGAAAGCCGAGCTACTCAGACTCTTTGCAATAAGTCACCAGGCACGTGTGGTACATCTTTACGCTGCGTTTGCCTCATCACCCCTCGTGGGGACGCTTACCTAAATGGACTATTCTTGTCACGGGAGAGCCGTGGAAAACAGTGCTGTGCAGATAGATCATAAACGGCACGTGCAGCTTATTGAACATAGGGAAGCATTTACCGTTGAAACAGGGTTTATTCATCATCCACTGTACAGCTAGTAGGCTACAAAACTTTAGGGTGTAAATTATACGAGGGGAGCATCTTAGAAAGGATAAAGTGGGATAAAGATGAACGCTATTTACTCCATATACTGGCAACAGTTACCCAAGCTAACCAAGACATTGCTATATGTCCAAAAAGACATCTTTCCTTTTCTTTCTTTCTTTTCCTTTTTTTTTTTTTTTTTTTAATTCTTTGGCAGGAAGAACAATGAATGCAACTTGATCTAACAGTTTGGGCCTAGGGTAGGGCTGGGTAAGGACCTGTTTTCACTTGTTTCCTTTTAAGCATCAAAAGATTTACTGGTCATTTAAGACTTCATGCTGCCTATTTGTAAACTAGAAGATACGGTAGATTCAAGCTGATACAGTTGTTTGCTTGCTTTGTTGAGGAGGAGGTGAAGGAGGTGAAGACATTTATATCCATAAAAAAAAAAAGGATACAAGTGGAAATCAATGATGTTATTTCTATCGCTATATGATGACAGTAGGGGACAACATATGGGCGGAGGGTTGGAGTCAGGCCAGGCCACTCCAAGTTAGATCTTTACCAGAGCAGCTTCTACACACAAACATTTGGAGGAAGAAAAAAGAAGTCACAAACAGCTGCAGAAAGGCAGTTCCATCTTGGCATCACCGTAGGTCTTCTTTTTGGTAGACATCCTAATCTTTATTATTTACACCCGCTTTTCCAGCTGGGACATGTCAAATGTCCCATGTTCACCATGCAAACGCCCGCAGGGAAGAACCTGGGGCTCTGTATGGATGCATACTGTTTGGAAATGGTCGCATGTGGTAACAGGGTCGTATTGTTCAGTTTGTCACGAAGCTCAAGTTGCGGACGTGAAGGCGCCCTTTTGCATCATCAACACATGTTTCAGGCCCTGCTCAGGCCGACGGGGGCTTTTTTTCCCACCGGAGACATTTTCCACAGCAGAAAAAGCGCAGGTGTAAATAATATGAGCAACCATGGTTGAATTCCGTGTAGATGCTTCGGCTGGAGGTCCCTGATATTGATATCGTCTTCGCACGAAACGCACAGGTGAAAGAATCTCGTGGTTTTCGTTCTGGCTCAGTTCTATGAAGAAAAGCCAATCAAGGACAGTCTGTACCCGCCGACACGGTCCTGAGAAGAGGTGTAATCAGACGAAATAAGTGAAAAAGGCCGGGCGGGTGTGTGTGGCCTTTAAAAACTGTCATCACCTGTGTAAAAGAAATGCATAGTGAGCAGTTATTTGGTTTCACTTAAACAGAGATAACACCACCATTGTTGTTAAGGGCGTTTGCATAGCTGTGCTGACTAATACTTTTAAATTCATTCACATGACTCATCAGTGCCAATATATGATCAGTTATACTGTATGTCTGCAGAGGCGTCCCGGTACGTGCACATATTTCGAAATGTCTGCTAAGAGATGATGTTTTTGACATTTATTAACTTTATTAGCTCCTCAAATGTGAGAATTCACCACCTTTATTGGTCTGACGTGATAGTGAACTGGATATCGCTGGGTTTTGGACTGTGGGTCCGAGAAAACAAGACGCCATCTGTGTTCTACGACATTTTTCTAGGGCACTTTTGACTCTCGCTGCTGCTTACTAGTTATTTTTTATAGAACAAATGATCAATCAACAATCAACGGATTAATACAATGAATCCCCTTAGATAAAGTCCTAATGCTTTGTTTGTCTTCTTTCATGGTTTCTGTAAACGAGCTGGAGCCTTTTCGAGTTTTGCGCACCCATGCCTGCTTTCAATCTGGCCTGTTTGGTTTTACGCCCGTCCAGTATGCCTGTATGGCAGCCTGGTAAATGGCATGTTAAGGCATCGCACCACTGCTTATTGCCCTCGCTGTTGCTCCACTGAAACTGGCACCGAAACTGTGCAGGATAAGTGGGTCGAGCAGCATAACGACCGGTGCACCAATAAGCCTCACCAGTAAACACCCACGGCGTCGCCATAATTCGCCAGCAGAGGGAGCTCGTTGTCTGCAGGTGGCAGATTTGTGACTGTGAGCTGTGACCTTTGGATCTGGAAGTGCTTTTGCCTTGATGCTGTTTGGCATTAGTCTTTAGTTTTAAACTACATGTGGTTCAATTCAGCCTTTATTAACCCGCTATGGGACTTATTATTAATATTAATTGTTAAAAAAAAAAAAAAATCAAAGACCTTTCATTTTAATTGAATTTAGGCCTAAAATACATTTCCTGTGCTCATGTTCCCAAAATGACCCTTGACCTTTTTTTTTTTGGAGCACAGTCATTTATAAACGGCTGCGTTCCATAAGTCTATCTATATTTTTTCATGATTTCCAATTGCATATATCAGTTCGTTAGTTTATAAACTAAAATGATAAGATAGGATTCTATGTGTTTATAACATGATAATTCATGTAACGAAAGACAGACTGAATCTCCTCGCTGGATGTGTTAGAAAAGTCCCCCGCTGACAGTCATCCATCTGTCACTCATGAAGCTCAACCAGCCAGTTCCTTTGGTGTACGTCACATTTTCTGCTCTTCGCTGGTGTCGGCCCAGTGCCGTTGTCATTTTTACACCGCCCTTGCTCTTCAGTGTGACACGGCCAGGGATCTCTGGAGTTGGGGAGCGACTCTCTCTTCCTTTTTTTTTTTTTTTTTTGCTGCTTTGGGAGAGATTCTTCATCGCTTGGCCGCCCGCGTTTGACTTTGCCTGTGCCTTCTGAGCAGAGAACATCTGCCTCGAACTCTCTGAGGCCCAGTTCCCCCTTCTGTGATTTACCGCATCTCACTAGCGCTGTGGCACAGTAGCCATGAATCTACACAGATCACATCCATAACATGGAAAAATATGCAAATGCCTTTCGTCTTGCTATAAAACTTACAAACATCCACCTAAGAAAGATATATGTGTAACTTGTCCGATCTTCTATATCACAACAACGGAAGAATAGATGGAGTCATTATGGAAATTTCTATCCCTTTGTGAGTTAGGCGTGGAGTTTTTAAAGGTTTTAAAGACAAATTTTTAGAAATCTTCATATGAAATGACAAAAAGTGTTAGAAAACAGTCTGGGCTATCAAGCAATATTTTTTTGGTAAATGATTTTCCTGTATTTTATTGTTTAAAATGGATTTACCATCGTACTACTCAAGCATGTGACTCAACAGGTGCTGTTGTCTTTTTCACTTCCTTCTAGCAAATGTTATAAACATATTAAAAATCCTTTGATAATATTGGTTAGAGGAGATGTCAGTCATGGGATAATATCCTTGGTTAAGAGTTTGTGGGTTTTTGTTTGTTTGTTTGTTTGTTTGTTTGTTTGTTTTTAGCAGTTTTCCTCAGTGACATTTGTGAATGACGAAGTCCCATTGAGGGTTAATTGTTCTGCCGCTGCTGGTATGCAGATCTGTGTTCGCAGAAGATGATATCTCCCTCAGTTAACGTAATTTCACCAGTTTGTCTGTAAACTCGAGGGTGAAAGCGCTGACTCGACCTTCACAGTCGTCTCCTTGGAAACACGGCAGGTGTGAAATGTTGCTTCAGTCCTCAAACCTTGTCAATCTCTGTGTGTTATTACCCTGAGCGGAAAAAAACAAAAAAAACAAAACATATTTCCCACTCTTTTAAACGGTGTTTACTGTCCTTCAGCATGAAATGACTATTTTAAGTTTAACGGGGTTGTTGATTGATGTTAGTGATTATTTATCTGCCTGTTATAGAGATTTCAGAGTCAGAAAAAACTCGGGATTTCTGGCTTGTACGATTTTGCTGTGGGTCACTGCAACATATTTGTCAGTGTCAAATCAAGTATTAGTTTGTATTTTGCATGTTGACAGTTTCCCTTCTCAGCTGCTGTTTCTGTGGGATCTTTGGC
This sequence comes from Xiphias gladius, assembly GCF_016859285.1. Lineage (NCBI taxonomy): Eukaryota > Metazoa > Chordata > Actinopteri > Istiophoriformes > Xiphiidae > Xiphias > Xiphias gladius. The sequence goes on along the minus strand of NC_053407.1, from coordinate 24,829,827 downwards.
TTTTTCTTTTGATTGGTTTTGGAGCTTGCCTTATTGTTTAAATGTGACTTCTAAATTTCTATCGTTTACATCATACCATAAGCCGGGTCAAAAACATCTGTGTTGTTTTTGGCTTTTTTTTTTTTTTTGCTCCCCCCCTATAGGCTGATAAAAGTCAAAAATTGCTGTTTTAAAAGGAATAGTTGGACATTTTGAGAAATAATCTTTTTTGCCTTTATGTTGAAAATTAGATGGGAAGGTTATCTTAGCATAAAGACTGGAAACGGGGAATCAGCTCAACTCTTGGAAAGAAAGCAAATAAACGTATCCGCCAAAATTGTCAAACTTTTCCCTTTAGAAAAAATGCACATGCAACAGGATTTTAAACGCAATGAAGGATATCAGAGTACAGCTAAAAGTCTTCTTTCCATTATGGTCCCAGTAGGGGATGAATATGAATTATCCATCTTCAGGACATATTAGAGTTTATTAATTCATGAAAGCCCATTTCTTCCTATATTCCCATTTCTTTTGAGATGCCCTGTTATCAAAAGCTCCTTTCATTTAGAGAATATGATACCACTGCGCTGAATCCGAAATCGAACATAAAAGTTTTGAGAAGAAAAGGAAAAAAATCTAAAGAAAAAAAAAAAAAGGTTTCTCATTCATATTTGGCAGTAGACGTTTTAAATGATGGCTGTGATGTTTTTCATTTTTCTACTAGAGATGGAGCAGATTTTTTTTTTTTTTTTAAAAGAAACATCTTCCTCATAAATTGAGAACTAAGGGGTCAAAGATTCCTGTTTCCTATACCGTCAAAAACTCTCACTGAAGCGACTGCAAGAAGGAATTTTCTCTGTTTTCTGTCCAGCATTGCATTAGTCGTTACGGCACTATAAAGCACTCTGCACTGGATTGCCACCGTCAGTGCTATTCACCGTAAATGCTGCAGCCCTGGGGTGTAGTTTTTGTTGACATCACAGGTTAAAAATCTTGTTAGTCTTTAGCAAATGTCAACAAATCCTAATTAAGCTGCTACAGATCACAGGAAGAGCATATGTGAATTGTGCTTCAAGGCAGTTATTTTGGTTAGAGCCAAACAGAAATGAGTGGGAGAGAGAGAGAGAGAGAGAAAGATGTCCTAATCACGACACTGCCAAGAAAGCTGAGTCATGTAAGACAAGAAAAAAAAAAGGTTTCTCATTCATATTTGGCAGTAGACGTTTTAAATGATGGCTGTGATGTTTTCATTTTCTACTAGAGATGGAGCAGATTTTTTTTTTTTTTTTTTAAAAGAAACATCTTCCTCATAAATTGAGAACTAAGGGGTCAAAGATTCCTGTTTCCTATACCGTCAAAAACTCTCACTGAAGCGACTGCAAGAAGGAATTTTCTCTGTTTTCTGTCCAGCATTGCATTAGTCGTTACGGCACTATAAAGCACTCTGCACTGGATTGCCACCGTCAGTGCTATTCACCGTAAATGCTGCAGCCCTGGGGTGTAGTTTTTGTTGACATCACAGGTTAAAAATCTTGTTAGTCTTTAGCAAATGTCAACAAATCCTAATTAAGCTGCTACAGATCACAGGAAGAGCATATGTGAATTGTGCTTCAAGGCAGTTATTTTGGTTAGAGCCAAACAGAAATGAGTGGGAGAGAGAGAGAGAGAGAGAAAGATGTCCTAATCACGACACTGCCAAGAAAGCTGAGTCATGTAAGACAAGAAAAAAAAGACGCCACACTGAATATTAAATATGAATAAGACAGGAAAATGTTTAAACATAATGAGCAAAAGAACGAGGGATATTCAAAAGCATCTGTCGGGTATCGGCAAAGGTTTGTTGGCAGTGACTTCGGATGCAGGCAGATAAAGGAAGCTGTGATAGAGTGAGACTTAACATGATTGAAAGAAGCAGGATTTGTACCAGTTAACGTGAAGAGGCGGAGGAAAGAAGATAAGCGTGATGCGGGGTGGTGGTGGTGGTGGTGGTGGGGGTGATAACGTGGCAAAAGATGGGAGAGGCTATGTCATTGTCAGAGAGCTCGGATACGAATATGAGGACACACTGTGTACACACAGAGAGGCAGAGAAAGACTGGTGCAGCAACAGGAACCACATGAGCAGCGGGAGGAGTCACGAGAGGAGAGGCTCCACGGCAAATAAAACTCCACGCCCCTCTCTGCCGAGCATCCATTTACGGAGGAGCTGATGTCTGCTGCTTCACTGGATGCGTACAGACTCAGCAGTAACAGAAGGAAAAACCCCACAGTGCCGCGGCGCGCCGGAGGATCCGGGTTACAGCACTTAGGCAGCAAAGTATATCCACCTTGCCACTGTGGCGAGGGGTTTGAGCAGGTACCGGAGCATTTCTGAAGAGGTTTGTTGCATCGTTCTTGCCAGAAACGTCCACATTGGATATCTTTAACCTCTGAGGGAAGGAGTATTTATAACAACAGAGTCCAACTGAAGCTGCTGGTCACCGTGTGGAAACTGTATGAAGAGGATCTGGAGAATTTCACACATTGATTTACCCCAAGGAGTCGCCCAAGAAAACTGCTGTCTCTCCACTTTATCTCCGGGATTCTACAGGTTGATCTCGAGCTTTTAGAGCCGACCAAGTTTCAAACATGACCACCATGCAAAAGCTGCTGCAGCTGCCGGTGAACGCGGTGAACATTGTGAAGACGGTGCAGAGTCAGGTCCAGGGCCAGGAGGAGGACAAGAGCCCGGTGCTGACCCCTGACAGCGGGCAGCAGGCCTGGTACAGCGCCCTGCAGCCTGATGAGCTGCGCCACCTCCGATCTGGAGGTACAGGTGGAGGAGGAGGAGGAGGAGGAGGAGGAGGAGGAGGTGGTGGAGGAGGTGGTGGAGACCAGGAGGAACGAGCAGCACTGGAGGAAGGTGGCGGCGGTGCTGGCGGCAGTTTCCAAAATCAACCTTTGCGGTAGGATAACCCAGGAGAATCCAGACCCTGTCATGCTACATTTATATTTAAGGGCATTCAGCTGCTTCGTTTCCAGTGCCGATTACAATGACTCCAACTGGATGATAAATTTAAAAGGCTGAGATAACAGAATGATTAGATGGAGACTCAGTGCATCCCAACCACGGAGTCGGAAGCCCTCACAATCTTCCGACTCCGTGGTTGGAAGTCACAAGACAATTAAATAGAGAGCAAATGAGGAAAAATATATTTCTTCAACACAAATTCACATATTTTTTGGACTTCTCCAATCTTTGCTTTTGCATTGTGAAATATTAAATCTTTTGGCCTCTCCAGGCTTCTAAAACTGTTAAAATAAAATATTGTTCTTTAGTTGGACTGCTTGCAACTCATAGATACATGAAGCGTATGGCAAAGGGGGGTGAGTAGACCGTACTGAGTTGTAAAAGGGACACAGCCAAAAAGGTCGGGGACCATGACTATAAAACCTTAATGTGCACAGATAAAAGTGCGGACTGGAAGAAAGAAAATAGACTTTATGGCTGCAACTAGGAATTATTTTCCTTATCATTCAAACTGACAAATTATTTAATCGTCAATTCACACTGTACAATTAATCGATAAGTTGTTTGGCCTATAAAATTTCAAAAAATGCTGAAAATGCCCATCACAGTTTCACATTTTCAGATGTCTTATTTTGTCCAAAACCCCCAAATAATCAGTTTACAGAGATATAAACCAGAAATATGCAGACATTTTAGTTTGAAAAATCACAAATACTTGATAAGAAAAAATAGTTCTGATTTATTTTCCGGCGATCGAACAGCCGTTCAACCGACTAATCGTTTCAGCTCTGGTCCAAGGATAACTTCAGGGAACATCTTCCTTCAGTTGAACTGCTCAAAAATCAGAGACGTATGCAACATGTGAAATGGGCTTCAGAGTAGACATGGCTTCACTCTTAAGGGTCACAAGACAAAGACAGATGGGAAACACTGGTATAAGACCTCATAATGCCACGAAAAAGTCGCAGCCAAAAAGAAAAAAGCTAATAGACTTGGTTAAGAAAGAGGACAGAGAAAAGGTACCGGTTTACCTCTATAAAAATCCATAGCTTCTTTTTATTGTTGCTGTTACAATAAGACATTTCTTTGCACACTGAAGCAGGAATCTGACCTGTAGTGCGCTTGACATGCCAAGGCTGTAGGAGCTGCAGCGGTCTTTAATTAATTAGACTGCAAATTTTTTAAAACGGACATCAAAAGTGGGGCTCCTCAGAAATAGATTTGCTTACAGAGACATATGAATTTACTTCTGGATTTAATGGGTCACACCTACAAACCGGAGTCGTTTCTTTAATTTTACAGGTTGAGAGCTCTGCTAAAACACAGTCCTGGTTGGTTTGAGGAGGCATATTTTAAATCTGTCACCATGGAAAAACCAGAAACTTTTAAAGTCTTTGCTGAAAGAGCCAGCTTATGTAAAACAGCCTCTTCAGTCCTTCACTCTCCTCTGATTCATGCAAATACACTGTCACAGCTATTTCTTCTCATGTTATTGCAGTTGTGCAGGGTTCTGTTCTTGGTGAGAGAGAGAAAAAAAAAAAATGACATTTTATCATTGAACACTGGCCTACTTCCACGGAGACTTTCCACCTGGGAGACTCCTGCTGATCTCTTGGCTGTGGTGCCAGGTAACCTGACCGCCGGTGGAGTCCGTTGACCCACAGTAGGTTAAATAATTCAGAGCTGTTTGTAAATTCAGCTGTTGTTCGGCCGGACGGGACAAAATCCAGAGAAATGAGAGAACCAGCGCTGGTGTAGAATTACTGTGGGCCCTTTGGGCATGAGCAGAAAAGTATAAGCCCAGTCAGAGGGTCGTTTTTCCTCTCGGTGCGCAGGCTTTATTTTCTAAAATAATTTACCGAGGTAGCATTTACAGTCCGTAACAATACATCATGTTGGAGCATATAGACTGTGAAGTACCTGGGGCTGTCATCTTTTTCCTGGAACTGCTGCGGAGTATTTTGTCTTCTGCTTTATTCATAAATTCTGGGTCTAACCTTCTCATTTACTGAGTCATTCTATCTGTTAGGCCACTGTAGCTCATGCTTTAACAGATAAAATACTGTAGCAAAGACAACTTTTAGTGTATAAATTGGTGAGGAAGATGTTACTGTCTTAAATTGTAATGTTGTCACACTTTTTTTTTCTACTACTACCTCTACTCCTTCTACTCTTGGTGATTAATGTATAACTTGTCCGTGGTTGCAATTGCTAGTAATTCCACTTTGACAGGTTGGCCGCCGCTACAGCCAATGTAGGCAGTGTTTTCAGGTCTAGTTTTAATTAGATTTTCTAAAGACTTGTTTGTCATCAAACAAACCGCATGAGTCCCTATCACTTTATTAATTAGTGGGGCTGATCAGGGTGGTTAATTAAAACAAGCTGTGAAACAAATTAACCCTTTAGATGGTACATTTCTCCACCATTACATGTTTGCAGGTGAAAACACGGGAGAGTGTCTGGTAAATTTAGACATTTGCTCATCAAGTTGGCCTGTAAGATCATGAGTTAGTGTTGGGATTTCTGGGGATGGCACTGTTTGTCTGTCGGCCTGTCTGCCGCTTTGGTCCAGACTGAAATATCTCAACAACTGCTGGCTGGATTTTCTCATGAAACTGGAGGATGAGTCCTAATGACTTTGGTGATCCCCCTGACTTGTCCTGTAGTGCCACCACGAGGTCGATATTTTAGTCTCAACAGATACCGCATGAGTTGTAATGAAATTCGGCATACACATTAAAACTCTCCTCGGTAAACCCTCAAATTGTCATTAAGTGGCATCACCAGCTAAATAGTTTAATTTGCCCCGCACTTTGGTTCACGACCAAATTACCTGCTAAACTAGTGACATTACCGGGCCAAACTGTAATTTGTGTTTAATGCTCATTAGCGAATATTAGCACGCTAGCAAGCAAACTAATGCAGCAACGGCGGTAAACATTATACGTGCTAGGCGCCAGCATGTTAGCTTTGTCACTGTGAGCACGTTAGCATGCTGGCGTTAGAGTTAAGCTTTAAACACTGATGTGGCTAACTATAGCCTCAAAGAGCTGCTACATGGCTGTAGACTCTACAATCTACATATGCACAGTTATTCAAAGGCATAAGAAAAAAACGCAACCAAATAACAAATTTGGCTTTGAAATCCAAGCTATGCCACCAGTAGATTAATATTTATTTATTTTTTAGGCGTTTTTGGTTCAACTTTTATTTCATAGTTTTGTCTTTAAGTCTTGCAGAAACAGAACAAAGTAGCAGGTCAGGTTTAGAAGTTAACATCAAAGGCAGTCGACGGAGGAGGGCTCAGGCTGTAATAAAAAAGACTAGTTGATAGAAAAGCTCAAATTTTCTGAAGTCATAGCCAGAGGCTACAACCCATCATCATGATTTCACAGGGAGAAATGAACCAGCGGGACCTTCATTTTCTGCTCAAAATCAGAATTAGCATTACTCATCCTCATGTCTGGGCTCTCAGTGCTGTGGGCAAGTTATCTTTGCTTCTTTCGGTTTGTTTTGGGACACAGCCACATATTTGTAACCAAGAAACCAGCGTCAGTTCGCCGCTCGCGTCCAAAAATAATCCTTCGCAAACAGCGTTTTGCAGATACTGTCAGGTTTAATTTGACACTCTTTGATGAATGTCGGTTTTGAAGTGTGTGGCAGAGAGAACTATGTTATTCATGCAATGCAATTATTAACACTTTGATGGAGACGAAAGCAGAATCACCCTCACAAACACTTGCACGCGCGCACGCACGCATTAAACTCGAGGCAGAGTCGTGATAAATCAACTGCGTTCTGCAGCAGCCACCTCCTTACAGACTGCAGGAGAATTCAACATATTAGCCAAAGTAGTTTATTAGATGGTGCTGATGATGTGAAGAGGATGAGGGAGACTCCGCTGACACCGACTTGATTGCATACAAAGGTTTATTACAAAGAAGTACAGCGTCAAATCAAGCACCTGCAGGTCTGCTTGTGAGAGGGTGTGAGGCCAATGAACCGCTCTGAAAATCAGCCTTGACCACCGACTCTTAAATAAGGCAGTTGTTTTCCTGAAAAACGTCGCTAAGCTATGGCTTTAAGTCCAAAGCAGTTCCTCCTATTCACACTGCAAGGCACCCTCTGAGGGCCTTTGACCTAGGGCCTCTATTTAAACACATAAATTCAGCTCTACAAATGTGACCATACACCTCACCAACATGTTGAGATCTTTATAAAAGGTCGCATGGTGGCACTATCCAAATCCAATTTCTTCTTCTTTGGCCTATGACCAAACTTTCAACCACTGAAACGACTTAGGTCGATTTTTAGGTATCCTGATAATTAACAGACAAGGAAATAGGACAAACAACATAACCTCTGTGGCTCTATGTGCAAGAGGGCACCCAGCGTCTGAATTGCTTTGTATCCACCATGTGAAACCTGTTATGTAGCAGTGTGAGTGACAGGATGCAGTGCCACAGTCCTCTGTTCACATGACGGTCTGTTCCCAGGAGTAGACTGCTGTGTTTCCTCAGCTCGGCTCCACAGACCTTTAGTCCCTTCATGAAAACACTGTCGGATCCAACGAAGGCACTGCGGGAAGGCAGGAAATCACTTAACTTAATTTTATTGCATCGTTTGTTGCCTTGGAAACTAGTTGGGGGAAATGTGCGGCTCTGCAGCTATTTAGTCATCGCACCCACCACCAACCGAACCCCGCCCTTTAAACCCACAACTTCAAATGTGGCATCTGAGTGGGATATGAAGCTCCTTCGTTTGGTGGATTCATCCTGTCGGGTAGTTTTTGTATATATGAACATATGATGACATATATGAGCCAACTGACACCAATACCGACAGTTTCCATGCAAAGTGCAGCGTTTGTGAACTAGTAAGGCAGTGGTGTCGTATCATTATGACAACAACTGGGCATAAATGCATCAGAAATATTGGAGTACTCATCTGTTAAGGACACCGTTGCTGTCAGTCTGAAATGAATAGGAAGTTTTGGTCCAACCACTAACAAGAGTAGATGGACTCTTTGTTTTTTACTTACTTACTTCTTACTTCTTACTTACTCTTTGATTCTTTGTTTATCCAGGTTTATCTTACATCTGCCTGCTTTAGTTTTGATTTGTTCCCCTTGCTATTGTGACGAGTAACGTAACACCTGGCTAAAGGGCAGAAATAGAAAAGTACCCACGTGGTTAATGCTGCCACGATTACAGTGACGTTGATCTATGCGCATAAAAACTAACCCTGTAGCTGCTGGCTGTGTAAGTAGGTAACTGTTTGCTAACAAGTTTTACCATGTCAACTTCAAAAGGTGGCATGTCAATGTTGTATTCACCACGTTTCCTGTATAATCCTCAAGTCCTCAAGTGGCCAAAAATAAATCAGTCTTTGCGGATTTCAGCGGTTGATTGTAGATTAGACCTAAATGGGAGTGCACATGCCAAAAACTGAGCGGTCTAATCAACAGTAACGCTTGTTTCTTTAAAGTCTGCTGTCTTCATCCAGGGAGCTGCAGCAGTGATCCGGGCTGCACTGATCCGTCGCCTTTGTCTAACCACTGTTTGCAGGTTCCTCCCGGCAGGTTTGGTAGGATCCGTCAGTATTGTTTAGGTGTGTTTGTACTGCAGCAGGGTGGAGGTGTCACCTTAGATGCACTCAGACAAGGATCCTGCTTCTCATGCGTGATATGACCGGTCTGTCCCCCTCGTCTCCGACAGCGGCGATAGATGAGCACTTCCGCAGAATTACATGCTAGCCTGTATGCAGATGTAAAAGGCAGATGTAAACGCTAAAAATGGGAAAACAACAAATGCTAATACTGAAGGGGGATTTCTCCTTAGATTATGTGGTGGTGCAGGTACGAGACTGGCGTTTCGGTTCTGATACAGTTCTGCACCAAAGAAGCCAAACGTCTCAAAAGTGAAATGTAAATCGAAACTTAAGTAGCTGCACGAGAACTTTGCCTAAATCAAATAGTCCAAAAAAAATCTGAACCAAGTTATCAAAGAAAAAAACAAGCTAACCAGATGGACCAGACATCCAATACTAGCTTTTGGTACGTGACAGTTTTCAATACTCTGTGCTACAGACACATTTCCGTTGGCACATAGAGTTGGTGCAAAGAAGACAGGGCTCCTTATGGGGTTTCAGACATTAATTCGTTTTTTCTTTATGTCTTATACATCAAGCCCTCCCTCACCCGCTGCCATTTTCTTTGACTTTCTGAACAAGTTTTTCACAGAACCCCAACCACGAACGAAAAAAGCATCAGTGCTAATTACAGTAAATAAATTGGAAAGCAAGACATTTAGGTCTGAAACTCACAGTTATTTCCATTACCGATTAATCTGCCGATTGTTTTCTCGATGAATCGATTACCTGTCTGGTTTACAAAATGTCACAAAGTAGTGGGGTTTTTTTTTCTTGTTTTCTCAGATCCACAGTCTAAAACCCAAAGATATCACATAAGACAAAGAAGAGCGGAAGATCCTCACAATTAAAAATGTGTAACCGTCGATTATCAAAATAGTTGCGTATTCATTTTCTGTCGATCGACTAATCGTGTCAGTACGAGAATCTTTGTTTACATAATGCTTGGTTTACCCAGTTAACAAAATATTAAAGAAGTGAGCTTGTTTGATACTAATAGACCCTCCTGGTGTCGTATACAGTTGTCCTGGGGCCACATCTTAACCAAACATTTCTGATTGTGAAATGTTGTCTCCCCTATTCCTGCTAAAATATCTACATATCATCTCTCTGTGAGGAGCCAGCGTGTTTCAGGGAATATGTCACTTTCCAATTACTCGGCTTTTATGAGCTGCGGCTTCCATATTTTGCAAGCTAGATTTCCTGCTTCAGCGAAAATAAGTTCTGGGTCACACTCGCAGACTTTGATCAATTTTGAGCATTGAATTGAATTCGTAAAACAGGTCTGTATTTCTTGTTTCAGGCCTCGGTAATCAGGCTCTTCCACGGTTGCTTGGTGTAAAAAATGACTGAGCTGCAAGAAAAATGTTCGGTGTTTTCTTCCCTCAGACACGACGACTTGAAGGAGATGTTGGACAGCAACAAAGACTCCCTGAAGCTGGAGGCAATGAAGCGGATCGTGGCTGTGAGTATAAATAATGTTTACCGTGGGATTTCGCTGATCGGCGGACACGGCTGCATGTCAAGTTAGGGACAAGGACACGAAACGGTTTTGAGCAGCACGGTTAAATTCAAAGCACAACTTCTTCATTTTTAATTTACAGGAAAGAAATCCGAACCTTGTTCTCGGTACCAACGTGGATTTCATAATTTTGATGGTACAGATCTCTGCATAATGTTGCTGTAATGACAGATGCGAGTCATAGTCCAACTAAAACTGTACTGTACTTACTATCCTGAAGCTTTAAGAGACTTAATATCCCCCAGCTATAAGACACAGGCAGTTTTAATGATATAACTACAGTGGGAAGAGATGCAAACTGCACAGTTAGCTGTTAAATATTCATAATCTGTGACAGATTCCTGCTTCTGAAGCTCGACACCCATCTCTTCATTCATTATCCCTGCAGGACGGAGAAGACAAAAGAGGAGGAAAAGCATGAAAAGGGACTGAAATAGAATATAAGAAGCTGCACCTTCCCTCACAAATGATTCAAACTCTTGACAAATGTGACTTTGTGAAACCCTCATTGCGTTTTCTGGCGTGTGTTATCTCTGCAGATGATCGCCCGAGGTAAAAACGCGTCAGATCTCTTCCCCGCTGTGGTGAAAAATGTGGCCTGTAAAAACATAGAGGTTTGTAATGAACCCAGCTTCGTGCTGCTTCATGCATTATTTGCTCTTTTTCTTATGTTTGTGTAGTTTTATGTTGTAAAAAACTTGCTGTGTCTGTCAAGGCTTTTAAAATGTTATTTTTCATTTTCTTTGCTTGTAATTCATGCGTTATCTTATCCCAATTTTTTAAAAGCCCCGTGGGGCTTGGCTTTATCTCACCTGAACAAAATTGCTATTTTCCTCTCCTCTTTATAAGGTTTTTTATCACTTTGCTTTATCTCGGTGAAAATAATTGAATTAATCTACATAATTTGGATGAAATCCCATTCTTTTATCAGCCTCTTTCCCTCTCACTGCTCCTCCCTACAGGTGAAGAAGCTGGTCTATGTTTATTTGGTGCGTTATGCCGAGGAGCAGCAGGATCTCGCTCTGCTCTCCATTTCCACTTTTCAGCGAGGCTTGAAGGTGCAGCACTTTTCACACGTTTTACATTTCCTTCAGATTTGGACTTTTTGACTGTGGACAGAAACACATCTGTCAAATTGTGGATTGCTTTAATAATAAGACTTTAAGAATACAGGTCTACTTAATGTCCCTTTTATTGACGTTCGCTTTGCGCTTTTGCAGGATCCGAACCAGCTGATCAGAGCCAGCGCCCTGCGAGTCCTCTCCAGCATCCGTGTCACGATCATCGTCCCCATAATGATGCTGGCCATAAAAGAAGCTGCTTCGGATATGTCTCCGTACGTCAGGAAGACAGCTGCTCACGCAATTCCTAAACTCTACAGGTGACCTACATGGACATTTTTAGCTCACACGCCCCAAAAACTAAATGGCTATGACTCACTGTTGTGGGTTTGCTCACCATGGTGAACTCAAATGCTGATGTTTATTTTCCCTTTTCAGATTCTTTTACTTACGTACTTATTGAAGACGCCTACTAGTTATTATATCAATGATTAAAAGAATCATCAATAATGAATTCATGTTTAAGAAACATGTTTTTGAGAGTTCCTAATTCACGTTGCAGGTTTCTAGAGAGTCCTGAGTTCCAGTTTGAGAACCACTAGGATCAAATGTTAGGACTTATTCTCATAGTGAAATTAAAGCCCTTTATATGGCCGTAAAAGGTACATCCTTCAGAAATCCACTCTGGCAGTAAAATCCATTTGTTTCATGGTTTTGAGTATAATTTTTAAGCACGTCTGATTGCTTTGTCCTTCTTCAACATTTCATGTTTTCATGCAACCGAGTGATTTATCATCCTCTGCTCTCAGTCTGGATCCAGAACAGAAGGACCAGCTGATTGAAGTCATAGAGAAACTCCTCGCTGACAAAACCACGGTGGGTCTTTGCACCAATAACTTTGTTGATTCAGTTTTTTGTTTTTTTTTCACCAGAATTTACTCAACAAATGCAAATAAAAGTTTGAAAACATTAGAACCAGCTTCTGTGCACCGCATCGGATTGTATTCAATGCCTCAGTGGTTTCACGGCTTATCATCTGTTTAACCAGTCTCCCTCTTCACCTTTCCATTTCTAAATATAAGAAATATATCAACAGGCTGCACATTTCAGTCACCTTCTACCGGTTTCTTCTTCATCTTGAGATGTGACTGTAGAAATAGACAACGTGTGCCATCCTGAAATACTGTATTAAAGAACGTTATCCTAACATCGTCGACCGCTGTGTGCTACAGTTGGTGGCAGGAAGTGTCGTCATGGCCTTTGAGGAGGTGTGTCCGGAGCGTATCGACCTGATCCACAAGAATTACAGGAAGCTGTGTAACCTCCTGATCGACGTGGAGGAGTGGGGGCAGGTCGTCATCATCAACATGCTGACCCGCTACGCCAGGACCCAGTTCCTCAACCCGAACATCAATGTCAGTAAGAGTGTTCTGTCCGAATGTTTACTGTCTATTCAGTGTTTATAAAGTTGAATCAGTTTATAATTATTTTCTTTATCGATTAACCCGATATGTTTTTTTTGTAATCAATCGATTAATAGTTTAGTCTATAAAATGATAGAAAATAGTGAAAACTTCCCATCACTATTTCTTAGAGGCCAAAGTGACAGCTGCAAGTTGCTTGAATTTACTGTGAAATAAAACACAGAAAAGCAACAATTATTCACTCATGTGAAGCTGGAACGAGCAAATGTTTGTTTGTTTGTTTTTTTTGGTTAATAAATAATAAATTGATTATCAAAATTTTTTGCTGAATCATTTTCTGACCATCAGGCAATCAACTTTAAAATTATTTTAGCACCACTGTACCAACTTTTTTTTCACAGCCATATTTACCATACTTTTTGTAGGGTGATGTTACTCCATGTGTACTTGGTTTTTTTAATCAATATGATATCAATAAATGATATAAATATTAATATTTTATTAATTTATGACAAATTTTTAATTTATGATGTCAGATTAAACGCAGGTTTTCATCACTTTTTAGGGACAATTAAGTTTTTATAGAGATATAGATAGACACTGCTTATAGTATAGCACCATATATCAATTCATTTGATTACATAAAAGAATATACACTGATTGATTATTTCATTGATTGTTGTATGTTGCAGCAGTCTATCAAAAATATGTTTACGTTTACTCACCGATTTTTGTCACCGACAACTAATTTGCGTAGGAATAGGATTTTAGGAGATTACTGTGCAACAAAACTGTGTAAGTGCATTTTATGATATTTTTCTTTATAATGCAGCTACAGTTATTTTGTTGGATTAATTATATTCTTTTCAGTTCTACCACTGTGACTGTGCAGAGGTACAAATAAAAAAAATCGTCCTCACATTCTTTTCCTCTTTCTCTGTTGCCAACTTGGTTTTTCCTTTTCTCTCTATTTATCGGTTTTTCCGACCCACCTGTCGACTTATTTTCTCATGAGCAAGTAGCAGCAGATTGAGCCATTTTTCATACCGTGTTGAACATTGTTATTGTGGTAATGCCCAATGCGTGCACTGACAAAGTGGTACAAATATTATGCAGGTCTAATGAGAATGCTCTTCATACATAGTGTTGCTGGTTTTTAACAAATATATTCAAGAGGAAATTACCATCTGGTGACTTCTGGTGACTTTTTAAGCTGCGAATAACTACTTTCCATGCAAGAGAGGCTTCCGTCTCGGCTTCTTTGTCCCCCAACACAGAGTTTAATCCCCACTGTCTCTGCAGGAGTCTCTGCTGGAGGAGGGAGGCGGCGGGGAGAAGACCTTCTACGGCTCAGACGAAGACGAGGATGAAGACGAGGAAGAGAAAGAGAAGAAAGCCGAGGCTGCTGCCCTGGCCAAGAGGAAACCGTACGTGATGGATCCAGATCACCGGCTGCTGCTGAGGAACACGAAGCCGCTGCTGCAGAGCCGCAACGCAGCTGTGAGACCGCTGCACTTTTACATTATAGACACACTTTACATCATTAGAACACAGCACAACACCATTAACTCTCCTTTCGAGTCAGTTACCATGTTAGACATCGTGATTCTTCCTCTCCCATGTTATTCTGCGCTGAGCAGCAGGGTGGTTTAGGGACTAGTTGAGGTCTTCATAATCACGGCCTTGGTTCATGTTAACAGGCGTCCGTCCAGCTGAAGTGTCCTTAATCAGAGCTGACCTCGCCCTCTGAAGAGGGGACAAGTGACAGTTTCCTGAGGGAAATTAATAAAGCATCACACTGCATTAGTGCTGCTGGGGTCACCTTGGGTGGCCTGTTTTTTTCCATGTTAGATGTTATGAAAACCACCTGTCACACCTTATTCTGCCTTCTCACAGCTGCTGTCAGGCTGCTAGGCTACATAAAAAGTAAGCGTGTGTTTCCTACTCCAAGATTAATTCCGCTCCTCAGGCAACAAATGTGTTCGCTTATCGGGAATGCAGTGTAGACCACTATCAGTGTGCTCTGTAATTGCTTTCAATGCATTTTATTGCGTTGCACCTATTAAGCAAGTAAGAAATGGGCTCCCTTTACCCCGATGTCATTTAAATAGTTCAATTCGTTGTGGGCCTGTTGGAAGCCCTTATTTCATTTCTTGAGAGAATAACTCTGGGAAAATGCCGCACGCATGTGCTTCCCCGAACGGCACTGGAAATAAAACTGGCCAATATTTTTACGACGACAGTGTGACCATGTGAAAGGGTTTGCTGGTAATAAAGAACCTACAGAGAATCGTCACCTGAATCGGCAGCTCCGCTCGGTTTTATCGTGAGTTCCGGCTCATTGCTTAGCTGTCGGGCTTTACTGTTTTGGTTCACTTTCACCGCACTCGAGGCATCGTTCTCGTCCGCAGCAGCAGCAGGCAGCAGTTTCCAGAGAAAAAGCTCTAAAAGACACCAAAGTGCACTACCTGCCGGGCACCACACAGCACACGGGCACAGCTAGCGGCCAGAAACGCGACTCCATATCGGTGCTAAAGTTGCTCCATTTGCTAACACAATCACCGCAACATCTTCATGAGGTAACGTGTCAGTGTCGTGGCGGCCAAAAAATTTACCAGTAAGTGCAGGTTCAAATTGTGCGGGATATGCTGACCGAGCCCTTAAAAGACCTAAAAAAACACAAACTTGAAAGAGTTATTGACAGATCATTTCTTGGACTTCAAATAACTTTTAATCTACTCACTTTTAGCTTAGAGCTGCAAAAACAGTGCCAACATATTCAACACCACTGGCAGAATAAGTCCAACGCATCTGCACTCCACTGCAACATGAGGTCACGTAAGGAAGCGGTGCATTGGTAAGAGGCAGTTGCTTTGGAAATGGAGAACAAAGCTTTGGGCACATTACCCAGAGGGACTCAGTGGTACAGCGTATTCAGCCTTTTACTGTATTTTATTCTGTGCCTTTGTATCACTGCGTGAGATTTAATCCCACTTCTCATTCCCTCCACATCCGAGGTGGTGATGGCCGTGGCTCAGCTCTATTTCCATCTTGCCCCTAAAGCAGAGGTTGGGGTGATCGCCAAGGCCCTGGTCCGTCTCCTGAGGAGCCACAGGTGAGCTTTATCGTCTGTGAAATGAACCGTATGCTCAAATTGATTTACCGCAGACTTTGGCAGCAGCGTATTCTGAGAGCTGTGGATCCAGCGGCACGAGCCATCTCACAACATTATTGTACTGTAGCTGCGAATGGAGCTAAGGCTGAAAATTCCTTTTCACTTGAAAAGGAACAAAAAAAAAACACTGGAACTGCCAAAAATAAATAAAAAATACACAGCTGGATGTGATAAGAGAAAGCTGTAACGACCGTGGAGCTCGGCAATGCGGAAAACAGTATGAAAACAAGAAAATGACAAGGGAGAGTAGTAAAAACAAATCTTCATAGCCCTGATAGAGATTTAAACAGGGAGCTCAGTGAGACCGAGGTAAACATGAAGGCATAAAGCATGACGGCACATAGGAGGCCTGTTGGCTGTAAGTCCTGCACACTGTCAGCGTCTCATTGAAGAACCTCTCTCTCGTGGCTGTGGGGGTGCTGTAATGGGATCATCATTCAGAAATGACCAAACAGCAGCGTCCCTCTGCGGGGGATCTGTCAGAAGTCCATTGTAGTGTACGATGTGTTTCATTAGACCTCATTATTTGTTTTGGAGCCAGTGGCGTCTCAGCTCTCATAACAATCACAACGGTTTACTACCTTGGATAATAATGCCTCGATATTCAAACAAAGAAAGTTACACCACGGGTTTTTTTCATGACTCCGGAAACTTTGCAGCCCTAGGTTTTATTCTGCAATCACACAATGCCAGCAGAATGGGGGAAACGGGAAAAATGGGAAAACCTTACATTATTCCAGCTGGTGTTCATGCGTTACTCCGGGGGGGGCAGGCTGCCTCCAGCCTTGTAGTCTTACCGGATAAATAAATTAAATTTATTATTTTGATTTTGTTAGATAGTCTGAGCAGTTAATTAACAAGTGAAACCAGACACAAATAAATAGTGTATAGCTGCTTTTTAATGACCTGAATCGACTATATTCGTGTAAATATTGGATTTTATTTAACGACATCTGTTGTATTTTTCTGTTAAATGCTCTTTTTCCTAACTTTAAATATTCCGATTCAATACTACCACTGCTGCGAAGAGCTGTGGACGCCCAGTATGACCATGGAGTGTCTCAGGTCAACGTACACAGGGAAGGCAAATGTATTGAATACCTCTTTTTTTTTTTTTATTCCCTCTCTCCATCAATCTCTCCTGTGTCCGTCTCTTCCTCCAGTGAAGTCCAGTACGTTGTTCTTCAGAACGTGGCAACAATGACGATCAAGAGAAGGGTGAGATAAACCTGGTGGAATTTTTTTTTTTTTTTCTTGCGTTATTGTGTGTGTGGAGAGCTTGGATCGGCAGGTTCACTGAAGTTTTTTTTTTTTTTCTTTTTGTCTTTATGTTTCACAGGGAATGTTTGAGCCGTACTTGAAGAGTTTCTACATCCGCTCCACAGACCCAACCCAGATCAAAGTCCTTAAGGTTCTTTTCTGTTCTATCCTACTCTATTGTTCCTCCAGACTGAATTGTGCTGCCATCATTTTCTCTGTTATCTTAACACTGAATCAACGGAGGGAAATTAATTCTCTTAACTTTGGGGCATTTGCAGTATCTTATTATTTAAACCCCGTTACACTGATTTATTTTCTTATAACAAGTGGAGAAATTATGTTAAGCTATTGCGACTCAAAAAAGTAAGTACATCAAACTGTCAAAAAGTGGATTTTGTGTAGGTGTAATGTCTTTCTAGCATCGTGAATGATTAGAACAACAGCACTGAATTTGAATGAAACCGATCAAAAGATATTGTTACCTCGCCAAGCTGAATCAATCCCCATGAATCAGAGTGAAGCCGTTTCTAAGATGTAGACATCAATGCAAAGAAAGTAAAAATTTAAAATTGAACAAGTCTCAGTGAGTAAACAACACTATCGAAAATGGATACACAGTAATTACAATAAATACAGTTTTGTGTTTCCCTTTTAATTAATGTTTACTGTACAGTATTCAAGAAAGACATGTTTTGTCTGGTCTTTAACAGCTGGAGGTTCTCACCAATTTGGCCAATGAGACGAACATCTCCACCATTCTCAGGGAGTTTCAGGTAAAGTGAAAAAGTACTTGTGATGATTTGTTAAGGATGAATCTTAACTTCAGTCAGAGTAGAAAAAAAAAAACTGTGCAGGTCTTTCCTTCAGCAAGGAGGGGTTTGTCAGCAGTAGGCTTCCTTCGTGTATTACTGTACTAAGTGAAAATTTTCTCTGGTAGACATACATCAAAAGCATGGATAAAGACTTTGTGGCTGCTACGATCCAAGCCATCGGCCGCTGTGCCACCAACATCGGAGAGGTGAGGGACACGTGTCTGAACGGCCTGGTGCAGCTGCTGTCCAACAGAGATGGTACGTCTTTTAATGTCATACTCTAGATGCTTTTTAAATGGTACATATAATATAATTGAAGAATAATGTAGATAGCAGTAGCAGATATTGGGTCAATAGTTTAATTTAATCAAGCTCATTCATCAGCATTTGTAAATTATAAAATACATTTTTTTTGCGCAGTGAAAAAATAGGGGTCAGACGTTAATAAGATTGAGAAGAAAAGATTATTGCCAAGGTACAGACTTGACAGAAAAAAACAACACACTTTAACTTGAACAAATAAAGAGTGACAATGAGGAACCTGTTTCAGAGCATGAGGATGAATAGAAGATGAAGGAAGACTCAATCAATATTCATTTATGATTTCAATGACCGAATTTGTCCTGTCGTACAGAGTTGGTCGTAGCCGAGTCTGTGGTTGTTATCAAGAAGTTGCTGCAGATGCAACCGGAGAAGCACAGCGACATCATCAAGCACATGGCGAAACTCACGGACAACATCCAGGTGCGAGTCTCACTCACAAAGTCTTTTTTTTATTTTACATCCACATGGAAAAGATAATGGGTTGCTGTATTAAAACAAGCTTCTCAAATGTTGTTTACCGTAAAAAAAACTGAGAAAGACTGTTTCTGAGTAAAAGTTAAATTTCTGTCCATTACCAGAAAAAAACGGTGGATGTATCCTTGTAATTTGACCTGTGTTGTCAGGTGCCGATGGCACGGGCCAGTATCTTGTGGCTGATTGGAGAGTACTGTGAGCATGTCCCTAAGATTGCCCCGGATGTCCTGAGGAAGATGGCCAAGTCTTTCACTAATGAAGAGGACATTGTCAAGCTACAAATCATCAATTTGGCTGCCAAGCTATATCTCACCAACTCCAAACAGGTATAAATCCATGACGTCTTAGTCTGTACTTAAGTGTATCAAACATTTCATAAAACAGTTTTCATTGGTTTTTATGCCATATCAGTGTGCTCAAATGTCTGATATTCTTCTATACTTTTTGAGAAATCTCAAAAAATACATCTTAATGCTTTTTTCCGTGATTTTTACCTTATTAAAAATGTATTTGTTTATTATATTTGTATTATTAATCTGAATCTGCAGAGTAAATAAAGTTATCAGATAAATGTTTTAGAGTAAAAACTACAATATTTCCCTCTGAAATGGGGTTGAGTTGAATTACAATGTAGCAGAAAATTGAAATACACAAGTAAAGTATAAGTACCTACAAATTGTGCTTAAGTATAATACTTAAGTACGTACTTAGGTACTTAAGTAAGTACTCAAGTACTGTACTTTTTTTACTTTCTGCGACTGCCACTTACTACCTATGACTAAATACATAGCAACCACCTAGCAACCCACTAATTCAGTCTAGTAACTACCTAGCAATACCTTACCACATACCCAGAACACCATAGCAACCACCTAGTAAACCCTCTATTTCACCCTAGTAACTACCTAGCAACAGGTTACCACATACTAAGAACACCATAGAAACCCCGTAGCGACACCCTACGAATTTCCAGAACACCATAGCAACCACCTAGCAACCTGCTAATTCACTCTAGTAACTACCTAGCAACACCCTACCAACTACTCAGAACACTGTAGCAAACACCTAGCAACCCTCTAATTCATCCTATGAAACACCTAGAAAACTATCAACTAACTTACCACCTAATTACCCAATCCAATGTACAATACCTTTCATTTACACTGGGCTCCTCACACCAGATCTTGTTATTTGGTATGACTTGTGCACCGCTACTTAGAATCCCTTAACACATATATCTACAGAAGGACACACTCATATACTTAACATGCATAAATACATTAGATAGTATCTATTCTTGTTGGTTCTGTCCTCATACTCCATGTTTCCAATATTTCTTCTCCTTGCAGACTAAACTGTTGACGCAGTACGTTCTCAACCTGGCCAAGTACGACCAGAACTACGACATCCGTGATCGGGCGCGCTTCATTCGCCAGCTCATCGTGCCCACTGAGAAGAGTGGGGCTCTTAGCAAATATGCTAAGAAACTGTTCCTAGCCCTCAAACCTGCACCAGTCCTTGAGTCTCCATTTAAAGGTACAGAAAGAATTTAAAGTCCTCACCTGATCACAACAACAAATGTGTCACACTTACCTCTGTGTGTCCATGCAGATTCACATTCCTGATATCTTTCTCCTGTGTTTTTGCAGATCGAGACCACTTCCAGTTGGGTTCATTGTCCCATCTGCTGAATGCCAAGGCTGGGGGCTACCAGGAGTTGCCTGACTGGCCTGAAGCCGCCCCAGACCCCTCCGTGCGCAACGTGGAGGTGAAGGATTCTGTGCGTGCAGTGGGAACAGTAACATACAGAGACACAGGGGCCCTCTGGGGTCTCCAAGGGCCCCAAAAGATGGAGGGGAGCGAGGGTTGCTCCTGCCCCAGAGCAGTGCCTCAGAGGGGTTGGACAGAGTCACCAGGGCCTCACATCCAATATAACACTGACTCCAATATAACATTGTTCCCCTTTCACTAGCCATTTCTCATTCAATTACAGCTCATTAGCATTAACACTCATCAGTTACATGCATTGTTTTTGGCCTCCATCTACCTCCAAACGGATGCTGCTTAACAACTCCCTCCTCCACGGAGGAGAATGAGTCACAAAGGAGAAAAGAGGATTATTTTCTTATTAATGAGGACAAAAGACAGACAGACAGCCTCTGTTTAAAAACTCCTGATTCACTATGAAAGCAGTCAGAGGCGTTGAACTCCTTGCACTCTCTGCTGCACTTGCATCTGCTTGGCAGCAGCTCACTCGCCCCCGTCCTGGTGATTTCTCACCGCTGTTTGAGCCAATAGCACATGTGACGCAGAGGGGAGTTTTCACTGTATATCAGTATCAACAGCAGTAAAACACATCTCCTGTAGTCTGTGCAGGAGATTGACCCATGGGGGGCTTCAAGAGGTTGGTACCTCCAATAATACCAATATTTTCGTACAGATGCAGCCAATGTTTCATACTTTTTATAATATTATAGATATATTTAATTTTGGCCTAATACCCTTACAGTCTATTGGACTATAGACGAACAAACAAACTTCTAATTGCTCTGAGTGTTTTATAAATACAGTGTACATTCTCCTGTAGAGCATCATCCAAACTCAACAAATTACCTCCTCTTTTTCTCCATCCCATTCACTCCATGTGCCATCGGTTCATAACCAAAAATTTGTTTTCAAAATGAAGACGTAAAATCAAAAACTTGTGTATGTCACTCCTTTGTCAAAATCAAGACTTAAAACCACTTGATTTTAAATTACAGGAGTGACCTCAAGGCTTGATTTTGTTGTCATATTTGTTAGTTATTGGTTCAATCGTGTAGATTTGTTACTCACCGCTCAATGTTGCATGACCAGTATTAACTTGCCATTTGTTTGTGATGCAGATTTCAAGATGAGGCCTGAGGTGCAATTTGCTTTGATTTGACTGGTGTAATAAAAGAAACAGGGTCGTCAAAGAACACACCAGGAGATTAGTATGTTTTAGCCTGAAAGATACAGTAAATATAGTTTGACCATTTTCCAAAGCATTTCACCACTCTAATTTGATTCCCTACCTTCCAGGCAGATATTTGCCTCCCATGCAGGGAATGGAAACTTCCCATCAGGTGGTAATGCAGTTGAGAGCAACTGTGGAAAATCCACCTGTAGCTGCATTCAAAGAAGCTCCGGCGTCTTATTTATTTCGCGACAACATAACATACCTCATAAGCGCAACTAGGTTTGCAGTCCAATTCCCCAGTTTTACCTCTTTAACTGTGGTCTGGCAAGACTCAAATGACATTAGCCTCTGACGTCATTACGAGGTCTTGCAAGTGATGATTGAAGCTGTGACGTCAAAATGAACTCTTTCTGCACCTGACAAGACAAACTCACCTCTGGCTGGGCTTCTCGTTGGTCTTTGCTTACTATTTTCAAATTTTGAAAACTGTTGACATTTTGTTTTTGTTGAAACTGTTTTAGAGAGGTGCTGAGGTGTTTATGATGATTCTGGAGGCTGTGGTTTATGGTGCTGTTGAAATGTATCGCACTATACAAAGGTGTCTCCATTATCCAGCCTTCCCCGGTTGATATACGTAAATGGGGTGGAGCAAAATAATAGAAACACCTGTCCGTATAACACAGTACAATTCAACATCACCACAAACTGCAGCCCTCAAAACGACCATAAAGTTGAATCAACACCTCTCTGAAACAGTTTCAACACAAACTGAACGGTAAAACCTAAATATAATTTAAATATATATATTTTTTAATGTATATACATATCTATACGAATGGACCACTGTATAGATGAAAAGAAGTAAATAAATAGAATAAACACCTGAGCAATTACTACTAAACAAAAAAATTAAAGACAGAAAGAAAGTAAGACAATACATATAGTTGTTTGTATTTATGACCCTCATAAATACAAACAACTATATATTATAGCTGAAACAATTGTTGATTAGTCCATTGAAAAAATAACAATAAACAATGATTTTGATTATCTAGCAATCACCTTAGCCACGTTGTCACAGGGGTAGTCTCAAACACCTTGAATATACCAAAAGGAGGGTCTTCAATGCAGACCCATTGCCGTGTAATGATAGTTTAACTTTGGGTTAAAAAAAAATGAAGGGCCCGCATCTTTACTGTGCTGGATCACAGTTTACCACTGCAGTGTCTCAAGCATGTCTCAAATCTCTGCCAACTGATTTTCAAAATGTATTAAAATGACTGAACAACCAAATGCGGGTCTCAGAAGTGGGAAACCAGTCTAAAAAATATTAGGGTATGTTTTGAAAAATGGTCAGCAATATTGTATAATGTACATGATTTGTAGTTAAAGACCACAAACAAGAAAAACCAGCAGTATGGTCCTTGAAGCAGCAGTCAATTATGTCCGCTCATGTTTTGGCTGCAAAATGCTTGGAGGGTCAGTGGACCCTCTGAGACCCCGACCTCTCTGACAGACTCTCCCTCTGCACATTATACCTCTCCACAGACAGAGGAAGTCGTAACCACCGGCGAGGGGCGGATCGGCTTGCTAGGGGACTGGCGAGAGGTGCCCACCCCCCCTCCAGTTTGGGAGCGTGGTGGTGTTTGTTTTGATGACTGCTCTCTCTTTCCTCTTATAGTCTCTTTCTGGCTGCCATTTAATGTGGTAACTGCTGTTGGTGATGTTGATAAGCCAAGATTGATGGGCTTTCATTTCTCAGAGATGAATCCACAATCGGTGCAGATTAACAGAGGATAAATTTGACAGCCGTCTTTGTCCAATGTGGAATAAGATGGACTTGAAGGGACATAAATAATTCTTCATCCTGTTACAAGAGATGGAAATTGTAGAACTGAAGCTGTAGAATAACAGTTATTTCTAAACCTTAAGGATTCAAATCAGTCGTTGACTTAACTCGGGGTGTACTTACTCGACCTTTCCTGGGACTTTCCACCATGTCCCATGGTTTTCATCGGCGGCTGAAATTTGCTCAGTTTTCACGGAACTGTAGATGTTCAAACTCCCCGTTGCTCTTTCCAGTATTCTGTTGGCTTAAAAGTTGAGTTTGAAAGGTTACTCTTGACCTTGAAAACACATTTGACAAAACAAAGGGCCTCACGCAAGAACATTTTCATTTTATCCTAAACCCTCTGGTATTATCTTCCGTGAGGTTTGCTTGTGCGAGTGGATTCACCAGTGGGTATCTGCACGAGCCTGTCGTAAAACGCTCGTTTTAACCCGATGAACGCCGCCCGGTCACGAGGAGGAGCATAGAGGATCCCCTTGAAATCTCCGTATAGCCCAATTCAGCCCAGGTTGTGGTTAAGTTTCATTCACAAAAATCTTACCAAGTGGTAAAACGAATGAGTTTCACATCAGTCTTTCTTACAACCTAAAGTAGATGATGCTACAGTTTGGGTGCAAGAGATATTCCCCCTGATAGTAACCTGCATATAGACCCTGAGGCAGACGTCGGTGTGAGGGAATTCTCCTAAACAACTACTGAACTGTAGAAGTTGCCTCGCTGAAATAAGCCACTGGCAACCACCAAACCTAAAAAATAAATTGGCAAGTCCTGATGATAAATATATGGTTGACAGAATATTCATTTTGCATTAAGTTTGTCTCAGTTATAGATTTTATTCTAATTATTTTCAGCATCATGTTCAAACCCATGGATCGAAATTAAACTCATGGATCGTATTTAAACTCGTGGACTAATTGTGAATGAAATTTCTAAGTTTGAGAAAATTTGGTAAAGGCCACAAATTCTTTTAATCACTCATATATGCGACTTAAGAACTGAGTCGCATGTTCAAGTGGTTCTTGACTTACTCAGTTTTTTACACTTACTTTTAAGCCGACAACGACAAGAGGTCCTGTACTGCAAGTGTTCAGATTAAGAAAAAAGTTGAAACATCTACAGTTTCATGACAACTGAGCAAACCTCAGCTGCAAGACGATGAAGATGAGGACCACGTGATATGGTCGAACGCGCCCGAACGAGCGGGCAAGTGGACCTCGAGGGGAGATCCTGCCAGTTGATTAGCTAGCAGGCCCCCTGACAGGTGCTGTTCTCTTCTTTTGCACTCTGTGGGTCTCACGTGAAATTTGTGACACAGTTTGTGAATGCGTCACAAATGTTGTTGTGTGATGCTGAGTGATGTGATTTCTCCCAGGTTTCCGCCTTACTCCACGACGGCTCCCCCTCACCTCCACCTCCCCATCTAATTCATTTTCTTATCCATGCTAGTACACCATCCTGCTTGTTACTGTTAAAGACATTCATACTAAATGGCACTGTCATGTCAACATATTAATAAGTAGCAAATGTTAATGTTGACTTTGAATTTCTGCAGTATTCAAGTATATATTTAAGTATGTACATTATAATTAAGTTATATTGGAGTGTATTTTACCAGAACAACAAATTTAGTGTATGTAATAGCTACATAACTGCCAGATATTGTGGTAATTAAGTGTGCTGTGATGAAATTTGGGGTTTATTTTTGTCTCTGTGATATCCAAACTGTTCTCACACGTTGTTCTTTTTTAGCCCCAGAAACCCTCCTGTGCCTGTTTCTCTTGCTTTCCTGACTTTTTTCTGAATACTTCTCCTTCCCTTTTCCTCATCTCACCTCCATCCCAATCTTTTTTCTTTTCTAATTCTGCCAGGTTTTTACGCTGCTTGAAAGAGTCACAACATTAACGAGTGTGAGTCAGTTGGTTGCAAAGAGCCACACCTCCTTGAGCCTCATCCCATATAGCTGCAACAACCCAAGTGCTTCTTGATGCCCCGCCTAACGTAGTTGCTGTTCTGTGCTTAGCTCAGCCACCTGAAAAAACAGCACCCTCTCCCTCGGTCTCTACCATTAAAGAAGTGAGTCTTTTAGCGGGACGTGCGGTCCTCTGACGCGTCGAGATGCATTGGCAACCGTGTGGGTTTTTAATTGGGTTTGGAGGTGGCCACGCTCGTCAGCTGATGGCACTGGTTAATGGAGTCTGGTCACAGAAAGACTGATGGCTTCTTTTGTTAATTGTGCGGGGACAGTCACCACTCCTCAAAAGACATCACTTCTCTTAATGGAACTGCTGCCGTTATTAAAAGAGAACCATTTCTGCAACTGGTCATGAAGGCATCAACTGGTGCTAACATCTATCTGTGCAAAAAAAAAAAAAGAAAGAAGGAAAGAAAAACTCCATACAAGCATTAGTGTCTGGTCTGTACTGAATTTGTTGCCTGACTGTCAGATCTAAACGCAGATCTGCGACAGGGATGGCTGGCTTCATTTGGCTCCATCACGCCCAGGCGGAGGCATTCATGGCCATGCTACCGTACTGTAATCTGCCCACGTCTCTGCTTCTGTCTGAGGGGGTTTTTTTTCCCACTGAGGCAGAGCCGACGGCTTACTGTTGGAACTCTGCTCCCTCCGCCAGGTGCCCGAATGGACCAAATGCAGCAGCCGAGAGAAGCGGAAGGAGAAGAAAGTGGAGAAGCCGTTCTACTCGGACTCGGAGGGCGAGTCTGGGCCGACGGAGTCAGCTGATAGTGGTAACTTTAGAGGGTCGCTGGCTCTGTTGGAGCCATGTGTTTGGGTGTGAGCCTGGGAGAGTCAGTGTGAATGGAGGCGTTTCAGGGATGGTTAAAGCTGGGGCATTACCATGGTCCGTCAAGGGACAGCCCCGAGCTCATTCGTTCCTATTGCAAGTGTAAATCTTTAAAAAGTGAGTTATAAGATTATAGTTTTTAAAAAGGCTCAGTAATGTCTTTAGACAGATGCTGTTGTTTTTAGCAAACATTACCCAAACAGGATTAAACGTATTATTTGTTGGGTACTATTTTCAGAAGCGGATTTATACTTTATACTATATTTCGTTGCACCGAAAAACTTCTACACAGGAAATACTTATTTGGATCAATGCAATGTTGTTTTTAATCTTTCTATGGGATTTGTTGACAATGGGAAAAATGTAAAGTACCACCAGCTTCATCCTTTAATGGACACTGTTTTTTTTAACACTGTTGTTTCAACAGCTTTTTAGTACAAAAATGCATTTTAGTTTTATCTACTGAAAGAGTACAAGGGGTTGTAGTGATAGTTTGGTACTTTAGGATTATGTTTGGTTCAGTGAAAAGACTCAAAATTGTGTTATACCATCCGAATTGGGAATGTCAAATATTTTATTTGGGCTACTTGGGTGTTTCCAATAGTCCTCTGCTGTGTTGAATATTCAAATTGAAACAAGTATTAATGGTAGCCAATAAAATTAGAGTTTGTATTAAAGAAAGGAGAAATAAAAGAAATAGCAATAATCAAGATTCATGTTTATATCTGAAAAGTTGTCTAGAAAATACACCATGTTTAGTGCAGGTGTAGCAAAAAATTGTCCATTTAATCCCTGTTTTACCTCATTTTTGCTGCGTGTGTGTGTGTGTGTGTGCTGCTAGGTGCTGCTTAATCTGTTTTTATTTCAACCTGCCCGTGGAAAAAAATGTGTCTGGGGCATCGGTAGTACGAGTGAATGTCACGGAGAAACTTGAGTTACTTTAGATTTGACTGTGACATTTGTATTCCAGTGACCTCTTGACTCTTGAATGAGGAATCGCTTAAAACTAGATTGTCTCGTGGTTAACGGAAGTAGTATGTGTACAGTGCACAGTAACCGACCCCCCTCACCCTTTGACGCCGACCCTCTCCTCCTCAGAGTCGGACTCGGCCAGCGGCTCGGAGAGTGGCAGCGGCAGCGAAGAGAGCGGGTCGGGATCGGAGAGCGAGGAGAGTGAGGGCGGCTCTGAGTCTGAGGACGAGGAGGAGGATGAGGAGGAGAAGGACAAGAAGAAGAAGAAGAAGAAGAAAGAATTACAGAAGCCAGAGCAAGGGAGTGAAAGGTAGCCGACGCTTCTGTTTTCTGTTCAATCATGGTGTTTTTTATGGAAACTGCTCCAACCAAAAACAGGACATGTGACTCCATCCTTCTGCATGCATTTTACGTCTTAATATCAAAAACATGCTTTCCTGTCACACTGAAAGCTCTTCGGCCCTTCCCACTTTAATCTCCTCCTGGGTACCGTTGTGCCGCTATTTTGACAGATCCACTTTAGTTTGATGGACCGTTCTATCTTTCTCAATTGTAAGCGCAACAGTAGAATCTGTCTCACCTGTTATAGATACACTCCTGGGATCCTAGTGGGACCTTTGACCTTTGCTTTCCCTTTCCAGCGAGCAGAGCAGTGAAGAGGAGGAGAGGAAGCACGAGAGGAAGAGTAAACAACGTAAGAGCGACTCTGAGTCTGAGTCTGATGGGGAGGAGGAGAGCGAGTCCGAAAGCAGCCAATCAGAGTCCGAAGACTCTGAGTCTGAGGCAGAGGTCAAAAAGAAGAAAAAGGTAATGATAATGAGTCTCTCCACATTTAAACAACATTTAAAATGGACACCTTTAGATGTGAAGTACAGAAAAAGACAGGACCCTCCGGAGTATTTTCTTTTGGAAAATCTGCATTAAAATAGACTGTAAAGTATTTAAAATAAAATCTGAAACTGCATTCTTATCATTTCTGTATTTCTTCCTGTATTTAGACCGCCCCATATGCACAGCGTCATGTAAAAATCTTCATCTATTCACGTCGGTTTTCCTTTCGTCTCCTTCCCAGGCGGCCGAATCTAAACCTCCCTCCAAACCCGTCAAGACAGAGAGCAAGAAAGAGAAGAAAGAAATGTCTCTACTTGACCTCGACGACTGTGAGTTTTATTCATCCCTGCGTTAAGTTTCTCCTCTGAAAGAGAAGGCAAAAATAATGACGCCCACGTCAGTCAGGCGAAGTCCGAGAACAAGCGGGTTTTCAAACGGGAGCATTTCTAAAAATCATAGTAGGTGCACTTGAAAGGGGTCCCATGCAGGCTCTTCTGGTAATTAGCAAACAACAAAAAACATACCCCCCCCCCCACACACACACACACACACAGGAGATTATATAACACATAGATGACTGTAGTCAGGTCTGAAGTTGGGGACGTCCCTGCTGAATCTCTCTGCATCTCTCTTTCCAGTTGAACCTGCTCCCTCTCCTCAAGTCACGCCCGTCAACGCCTTCCTGTCCAACAGCCTCGTGACCGACCTGGAGGGCTTGTCTCTGTCTGACAGCGTCCTCTCCCCGGCAGTAAGTACCTCTCACGTCTCCCATCTTCCTGGCGAGCATCTTTATCGCCTAGTAAACAACTGATTAGAAATTCTTCCACAGTAGATGATCTGTAGTAAAACTGTGAGGTAGGGGAGACTGCTGTAGCAGAATTTTGACTGTTTTTTACTTGCCCTGCAGAACATATCATCATAACATCTGTCTGGCTTTGGTTTTGTGTTGTTAGCCATTTATGGAAGCGGGGGCGTCACATTCGATCCGATTGTGTAAAGAAAGGCCAAGGTAGCTGATGTGTTCCAAAATTAAAAGACAGTAACACTATTTTACCCCTTGTTCTTTACCACCATTCCCAACTCGACTAGACTAATGGTCCACTATGGAGTCGGACACCACTCTGGACCCCTGACACCAGAGCAGAAACCTATTTACAAAGTTCATTCACAGAGTTGTGGAGAGAATGAGTGTATTAAAGAATTTTGAAGAAAAGCCACAAAAATGATATCTTGATATGACTCTCCGTGGCTTTTAAATAAACATTTGACCTAAAGGCTCAGACTGATTTAAAGAATTGAACTTATTTCCCTCAAGATAGGAGAACAAGAAACGAAAAACGAAGCAGAAAACGCTAACTGATCGTCACCCTTTCTAGACCAAACGCAAGAAAAATTCGCCTCTTCCCCACCATCCTAGCACGGCTCGTGACCAGTGTTAAGTCACTAATGCTTAGGGATTCTTCGCCTCCTCCTCTGCCCGCAGACCGTCACTCCCTCCAGTGCGCTGAAGAGCTACGAGCTGCTGCACCGGATCACGGGGGAGGGTCTGTCGGTGGAGTACTGCTTCAGCCGGCAGCCGTTCAGCCCCGACGCGAACATGGTGGCGGTGCAGATGCAGTTCACCAGCAGCGCCACGTCCGACACCAAGAACCTGCACATGGAGGAAGTGAAGCTGCAGTCTGGGATGAGAGTCAAAGAGTTCCCCGAGATTGGTGAGTGATGGGGCTGAAGAGGTCCACTGTGAACCGGACTTTTAACTACGATGTAATCCAGACGAGCTTTTGAGCTCATACCAGTTTAGCTCACGGTAAAGAACCAT
Source organism: Xiphias gladius (assembly GCF_016859285.1). Classification (NCBI taxonomy): domain Eukaryota; kingdom Metazoa; phylum Chordata; class Actinopteri; order Istiophoriformes; family Xiphiidae; genus Xiphias; species Xiphias gladius. The sequence goes on along the minus strand of NC_053407.1, from coordinate 24,799,925 downwards.
TGGATTGACGATTCTGCTGCTCTGAGAGCTTTGCCATAAATACCAATGGAAACGTTAGGTTTGAGTTTCATTGATATAAAAGGGGGCGTATCCTCCTGGAAGCATGAAAATCCACAGGAAATATCGTAATACCTTTGTACAAATGGGAAAATGGGCCTAACGCCGGGGCAAGGGCACGGGTCAGCGGATCACAAGCAGGAGTCATCCTCTCTGAAAACCATGAATCTCTACGGCAAATTCTGTCGAGCGTTTGTCAGGATATTTTGCTCTGAACCAAACCGATCCTTAGGCTCATCGCTATCATCGAAATTACTAATCCCACTGAAAGGATTTACATTATGAAAAAGCTAAATACCATAAAATGCTGTGTAAGAAGTCTAGGAAAGGTATATGACGATTAACTTGATGTAGATAAGCATTTAGAACAAACTAAAACAGGATATAAAATACATGTAAAGGTAGCACAGCAAAAAAAAAAAGCCAAAACCACATGACTACAAAAGATTTTTATGGAAAGTACTGCTGTGAGTAAAAGTCATGGTACAAAAGCTATAAGTTACGCTTGTAAGGTTTTCAGAATTAAGTAGAAAGTTCTGCCTCCTGCAAGATACAATGGATGTATATGCTTAGACTATATAATTTAATTCATTGAACACATTTCTAAAACTCACAATAGACTCTGCAAACTAATTGTACACGATATTCACCATATACTGATTATCAGTTGATATAAAAGGAATGAAAGTACGCAGTTGTTAAGTACTAACAGGCAACGATGGATGTCAGTCAAACAGCATCTTTGGAATACCACTGTTAGTTTAACTTCACACACAGAGAAGCAAAAAGTTTCTTTTGTTTTCCAACATCTCTTTCTGGAGCTGAGTCACCATAATCTACACTTTATTCTGTGCATCAACGGCCATCTTACAATTAGCGTGTAGCTTAGCTTCTCCAGTGAGTCCCACCTAACGCAGCCTGCACCGGAGCCTGCCACGCCGGTCCTCATAGATCAAAGCGGCTGAGCTGCTTGCCTGAGGAGCTTCACGTGGCTTCATTTGGGCACGTGTCAACACTCTTGCCTCTGTTTTTCCTCCGTGTCTGCAGAGCTGCTGCCGGCGGGTGAGACGGCCACGGCTGTGATGGGCATCGATTTCTGTGACTCAACACAGGCGGCGAACTTCCAGCTGTGGTGAGACGGATTCCGTGTTTGAGAGTGTGCGTGTCCCCGCCCCGCAGTCCTCCTGTACTGCTGGGCGACAGTGAGAGACAGAACGGATGTCGTAACGAACTGCCTCTCACGAATCTGCCGAGCTTTGAATTTACACTCACTTCGTCTGACCTCATAGCTTTGCCTTTGTCTGCGGGGCCAAGCGAAATATTGTTTTTGAACCCCCAATTGAGATATGTGATCCCACTGGGTTTTGTGTCTCCGTGTACAGCAGATCCAGAAACAAACAAAAACAATATCGAGCAGCAAAGTTTAGATCCCATAAATTCGGAAATTCTTCCGTCCTTTCGGAAAAATGATGATAATCCCCGAAGCCGCACTTTTTTTTTTCACGTCTGTCTCCGTTTGCAGCACTCACTCCAGGAAATTCTTCGTGTCGATCCAGCCGCCGGTTGGGGAGCTGATGAGGCCCATCTTCCTGACAGAGAACGAGTTTAAAAAGGAGCAAGGTGCGTGACAAAAGGAGATAAAATAATTCTATTAAGAGCCATGGAATATAAAAAAATCAACATGACTTAACTGCCATCACATTAAAACAAGTCTATAAAAATGGGAAAGGGGAGTTGGCCACTTTGCTTGTACTGTACAGGGGTTGATAAACAGCCGATTTCTCTTATTTGCTTTTTTACGACTTCTCCCCAACACATAAGTTTTATACAAAACTTAAAAAAATACGTCCTTAAAATACAAAAGTATTTTAAGGACGTATTCATCCTGAGCCATGGCTTTATCTGGGATTTTTTCTGGGTATAATGTGACAAAAGAGCAACTTCTTTTCCAACGATTCTCATTATATCTTTAGCAATCTCCTCACACACAGAATTACTCTCACATCAGATCACATCAGCATCTATTTGAAGATTTTGTCCATATGATATAAGCTGTAGACACATTTTATGTGAAGTGCAAAGGTCTTTTCACTTAGGTTGAAATAAATGCAACACCTGTAATTGGACTTTAAATACGCCGAAATGAAACCGCATGGTATTTTTCAGTACAGTGTGACCAAACTGTTTGCTAGAGCACCTGCAGACAATAGCTACCATCATGTTTCTGGTGTCTGGTGTTCATTTTCCATCCTGACTAACACTGAGCGAGTTTTGAGCTCTAACAAATCCAAAGTGACTCTTTAAACGTGTGCCATGTTCACGGTTCCTCCCTCTTCGTACTGTCCCCAATAGAGAAGCTATTACAGAATCTAGGTAAGTTGGCTTTGAGAGATTTGTCCTTCCCAGCCGTCTGTGTGCCCACCTGCCTTTTAGCCAGCCTCACACAGACCCCCACTCCCCTCCTAACCCTCGTCCGCCTTCCCCTAACGCCTCCTGCTGACTCCCCCTCCTCCTCCCCTCCCCCTGCCTTGGTAATCTCACACCTAACTGCATCTCCGGGGTCTGTAGCTGCAGAACGGACTCACCTGTGCTGAAGTGCATCTTCCAAAGGCCACTCACACTCTGCTACCACCGGGAATGACTGGACATGCTCATCCACTGATCCTGATTCACTCTTCAAAAAAAACAAAAAAACCCCCCCAAAACATCAGGCTGAGAGCAGCACTCGATCACTTGCACCATCGTTCATCTTTCTGTTATCTGAGCTTTCAAACTTGCTGAAATGAACCTGAAGTATTGCAATGTCACAATGCATTTTTTTTTTTTTTTTTTTTTGTCTGAATGGTTTGTTGTATATTCAGACTTTGTAAGCACAGATTTTTTTTTTTTTTAAAATGTGATTTGCAGGTCAAAAGGCCTCTTGAAATCAACGTTAAAACCAGGCTGTATCCGGTTAAACCTGCAATAACTGACTTTTTTTTTTAAGGCCAGTGGGGGCAGCGGAAACACGCCGTCAACACAACACCGACGTATCACCACCTCCAAAGTTTATATGGCAACATTAGCATTCGACATTCCTGTTTCCTGGCCACCTGATGAGTCTAAGCCCAGCATTCGCGCTCTTAGCTCGGTTTTTGTTTTTCTACCACCTCCTGAGGGAAACGTCAGGCTCTTTAGCTGCTAAATGCTCCACTGTGTTCACCAGCTGGTCTGTGACCGCGTCCGTCTGCTGTTTGGTGGGGAGCAGGTAGTGCTCGGTGGGTTTTTTTTTTTTTTTTTTTTTTTTTAAAGCTTGTTCACTGAAAACAGCTGCCTGCCACATCCGAAAAACGACGCTATGTGAGCGGAGAGAGTTTGAAGTTGCGGCTCGGAAAAGCTGAAGCAGTGAGCTGAAACTCCGCAGAGCCGAGGGGATTCAGGTTCTTCATTATGAGCGACCCCCCTTTCACGTGGTCACATTTGATAAACTCTTGTTATATAAATATAAGAGCTTTTTTTAGACGTCTTAGTTTTAATGACCATATTTAAAGGTGTAGTTCTGTGTAAGGCTGCAACTAACAATTATTTTCATGAGAGATTAATCTGCTGATTGTTTTTTATTGAACTGATCATTCGTTTATTCCCATGTTTCACAGCCTTTTTGGCTCAGGCCCCCCCTAAGGCAAAGCTTTAGCCCCTTTTCAGCCAAAAAAGTCCCGGGAGCTGTAGAACCAGAGGAACTACTCTAGGAATTAAAAGTCATTTCTGAGCATTTTTTTTTTTTTTTTAAATCATTATTTACTGTTGCGTGGCTCTGATGGAGACTGAAATCTCCAGAGTCCCCACAGAGACATTCTGCTGAGAGTCTGATGGTTAGTTATTTGTTTTATGACATAACCTCCGTGAAACAGTCGGATAATAATGACAATAATGTTTTATTTTTCTTCGCTCGCTCACTTTGATCTCTCTTCCGCTGCTCCCTCTCTCAGCCAGTTCAGAATCAAAGTGTTTTATTTTAAAACGTTTTCTATTGTAATCCACAGGCAAAAGGCACAAATTCAAGTCAGAAAACTCGGGGCTAAATTCCCGAGATGCCGTCTTCAGATGGCTTGTTCTGTCCGAACAGTCCAAAACCTAAAGACACACACAATATACATTCATTTTTCAGCCAGGTTTTCAACTGGACGTCCTGATGTCGTCTGACCTGCAAATCACCAAAAATCAGTGCTTACTGGGAGGCATCCACTTCCAGTAGTTCCTGGGGAGAAAGATGCCTCTTTGGAAGAACTTCTCCATCTCACAGTACCACAGTGGAAATTGATTGGGCATTGAACTAGGCGGGAAGCGCGCACATTTGCCTCTTTCGTGCTGTGCATTCAGCGGGAAAACTGAGTCGCTCCTCTACTGTGTTCTGTGGGAGGCATCAGTACATTTCCAGGTTAAATTTAAGGGGCATTTTGTACTTTATGGATGTGGTAAGCATCACATCCGTCCCACAGAGGACCTGTAAGAATCGCTCGTGGTGATGCAGAAATCGCTGCAGTTTTAGGACATATATACAGTATCTGAGTATAATACTGTATATGTTTGTAGCTGGTAGATAAACCTGAAAAATGATTGATTTTATTTTCTTTCTTGGATAAATCCGCACTGTACTGAGTCCCCACACCGGTAGAAGCAGCACCCTGTTATGTACAGTTATTCATAATAACTGCTTGGTTTTTTTTTTGGCTACTGGGAGAAGACAAGCAGCAGCTAACATCGGAGCTCTGCTCACCCCCCCCCCCCTGCAGGTCAGCTGATGGGCATGAATGAAATCACAGAGAGGCTGACTCTGGACGCGAAGTGCCGGAACGAGCACGCCATCGTCCAGCGGGTGACCGCCGCCGCCAGCCTCAGCAGGGTCCCCTGCGGTTCGGACAAAGAGTGCAGGTGAGAGGGTGAGGAGAGGAATCAGCCGCCACGCTGCCAACACAAAGCTGCGTTGGGGGCTGATCTTCAATCTACCTGAGGCCACGGCAAGCGTTCGCTGCCTGCCCGAAAGGATGGAGGAGCCTTTCCGGCCAAATGGGGGCAAGTTGTGTCAAAGCACGAACAGCTGTGCCGAGAATGTTGAATGAACGTGTTGCACATTTCAGGCTAATGTCTAGTTCAGACACAACAAACTGCCACACAGTCTGCGGTTGGAGCAGATTTCAGATTTGAAGGGGTTGGAAATTAAAAAAAACAAACAAAAAAACCCCCAAAAAAAACATGATTTTTAGTCACCTCTGGTCTCGTAAAGAAAATCCTGATCTGCAAAAACTTGTTCTGAGACACAGTTTGTTTTGCGCGGCGTGGCTAGATGACAACAAAGATAAGTGAGACTGTGTGTGTCTTTGTAATTATGGGAACCAGCCTTTTAGTGTAGCGCCCTCGTGGCTGGATTGTGAAGAAGCCTCATGTGGCTTTGTCAGTTGTGGCTTTTCAAAAAATTTTGACTTGCAATTATAGCGCCCCCATCTGGCCAACCGCTGCAATGGTTCCAAACACAGCAAAACGCAGAGGCAAAAATCGACCATTTCTTTATGTTCTGCTGCAAATGGGGTGGTTGCGTCTTACATTTCACACCGATCCCATGTGACCAATTTGTGTGATTTTAACATTTGACCAAATTATAATCAATATTTCAGTGAACACCTTAACAGACCAAAATCAAGAGAGTGTTCACGCCTCTATTTGAAGATGCAGTTTTCTTTCCTCCATGTTAAATTTTGTCTGAACCGAATCTGCGGTGAAGCAGGCTAGAAATTTCTTATCTTCACTCAGATTCCGAGAGTTACTCTTGTGCTGATTTGAACCCCGGTTTAAACGCAGTGTATCTGAATCATTTAGCCGTTTCAGTTTATTCTCGGTGCCAGTAGCAGGCCAGTCAGGGTAATGGTTTCAAACGCGTGAGTACGGAGCAGAGATGCAAAAGTCAATCCAGGATTTCGGCAGCTGGGACCACAGTTAGAGGAAGGGCCCATTCAGGGAAGCTCTCGTGCCAAGTGTGTGGAAGTTTGAAAGACGTCCGTGGTCATTACTCAGAGTCAGGTCATTGTTGACCAGACTGCTGTTCGTGTCGTTTTTTTTAATTTGAATCGTGTGTATCCCTACTTTGCTCTGTGGCTTCCTCTTTACTTCCGGCCTTCGCTGCTTTGACCTCAGTCCTCCTGTCCCTCCCGCCCACAGGTTCGCCGGCAGGACGGTGACCAGCGGCAGCCTGGTGTTGGTCACCGTGGCCACCAGAGAGGAGGGCGCCGCCCAGCTGACGGTCAACTGCGAGAAGATGGTGATCGGCACCATGCTGGTGAAAGACATCCTCCTGGCCCTGACGCAGTGACCTGCGTCCGCGCGCCACCTTCGCCGCCCTCCCGGGCCCCTCGCTCCACCCGCCGCTCACGGATCGTCCAGGGACTCATCACACGTGTAGCATCTCCTCCGTTCTCCTGTAAGCAGTGTCAATGAGGACGTGTCCAGAATGTTTAACTCCAGTTTGTTGTTTTGTTAAAGCGCCCCCTTCCACCACCACCACACTTTTAGAAATCGCTTCCAGAAACCCCGAATGCCACAGCTGTACACAAAACTTAAGACAATCAGACGTGACTGATGTGAAATCCCTCGCTCCCTTCCAAATTTTCTTACATTTCATCATCCAAAAGTACTTGTTTTCCTTCCCTGACGACCCAATTAGATTTAGTGGGCTCAAGATTTATGAGGAAAAAAAAAAAAATCTTAGTAAATAAAACATAGACGTGTGTGCATCTTTTCAATTTTAAATTTACTTTAGATGAAACAGTAACTCCCATTCGAATGCATCTGAGTGTGAAACAATCCCCATGACAGAATCCCGCTTGATGGTTCATTCCTGGCTTCACTTACTTTATGTTTTCAAAGCTTTCGGCTACATCTCGTGACCTTCCTCAGCGCGTGGAGTCGCCGAGACCGAAGGGTGGCGAGTTTGTTTTTGCATTTCATCGTTCGACAACAACGCGATCCAAAGTTTTGTACATAAAAGAAAACACAAAGGCGATATTAAAAGTTTCATACCCCATGAGTATGATTTTAAAATAAATAAGCTAAAGCTGAATAAAACAGGAATTTTAATGCGTGCGAGATATGAATGAATAGCCCCAAATGTTATTTAATAAAAAGGCAGTGGAAAACAGAAAAGTTGTAAGCCTTGAGTTGATGCAGACCTCAAGTTTTTTGGGAATTTGTCGCAGACATTAAAAACTGAATGCTGCTTCTCTATGATTAGGTTTTGACTCTGGGGGGGCAGTAAGAGGACCTGAGAAGTCCGGACAGTTCGTGGTGTGGCAGCAGATCAGAGGTGTACACTGGAAAACAGACGACATCAGCCGCCTGCGACTATCGAGCTAAAAACTAGACGCGGCATCGACTGGGAAGAGGCTAAAGGCCGTCGAGAACCAGAGAACCAGAGAACCATAAGGGAGGCCGTTCACATACGATGATACCCCCCGCCCTTCACCATGCGACCACTTTTAATGACGTCACCAAACTTTCGCGCTTCGTCACGTGATCGCGTCTGAGCAAAAAAAACAAAAACAAAAAACAAAAAACTCCACCTGCCGAGGGGCCCCGTGAGATGTGGCGTAACGCTTTGAAAACACGAAGCGAGTCGAGTTGAAAAACTGTCGCCGTCGGAGCGGACGGAAGTGTTTCCGTGCCGTTAATCCGAGGACGCAAAAAGATGTACAACAAAAGCGGTAAAAACTGCAGCCACACGGCTGGATGGTCAAAGGGAGTCCGCTTCCGAGAAAAATACGTTTTCAAAGTGATCCAGTTTCACCCATAAAACCAAGTTTGTTTGTTTGTTTTTTCACTGGACGGGGTTTTTTTTGGTGAAACGAGGTGGGCCTTATTTTTCCGTGACAAGTGGACACGCAGATCCGTCGCACCAGTTTTCCTTTTTAGCTTGTTAGTTACCAGTTGTCGGCCTGTTTTAAGTAGGTAGATGTAGACGTTGAGGGGAATAGAAGATATACTGTGGGTATAAATTAAAACAACCCAACAGGTCACCACGAAAGAGTCCGTAAGATCAGCTTAATCAATACTCCTCGGGTTATTCGAAGTCATTGCTCGAATGTAGCACGAAGGCTGGACTGAGACAACAACTACCAGCGACTGAATCCGTTTTGCCACAGTATTTTGCTCTTAATCCATAACTCACCACTTCCCGGGGATAAAGAAGGATTTTTTCACTTCACATTCTGCGATGTTAGCATTTTGACTACAGTAGCTGTCATAGTGCACATGCCCACCGCAGTTAAGTGGGGCCTCCATAAAAACTGAAGATGTATAAATGTTATTGTGTGCTTTGCGACATGTAATACAGTACTACTCTAAGGTGTGTGTGTGTGTGTGTGTGTGTGTGAGTGTGTATGAGTGTGTGTGTGTTGGTGGGCGTGATGATACTGAATATTGACCCGGCAAACATAAACTAGCTGTTTTCAAAAACGACTCCAGTAACACTTGACTTGAAATCATCACGAAGCACATTATCATTATATCGATATTTTACGGTGCGTGAGAATACGAGCTACAAAGATTAAAAAGGGATTCACCCGTCTCTCATTTAATCATCAGTTTCTACCTGACAAACAGAAACAGTTTGTCAGTTTGTCACAAAGATGCAAACGTTACCGGGAGAAATGGAGATCGACACAAATCCGCTTAACAAATGTCACCAAACTCTCGGGATTCAATCGACGCCGGTTCTCATTATCAATTTATCCGCTCACTGTTTTCCAGGGTAAGCGATGCATCATTTGCTCCATACAGTAAAAGAAAATAGTTAAAAAAAACAAAACAAGAAACACTTCGTCTTCAAAGATTAATTGAGAAAATTGAGAAAATCAGAAAAATATTGACATTTAAGAGGCTGAAACCATTTTTTTTTTAAATTAGTTAATTAGTAATCAAAATCGCTGCTGATTAATTTTCCGTCAAACGACTGATTGTTTCAGCTCTAACCGAATTTACCGGTCACACTTTGCCCTCGGGACCATTTTCAATCAATTAAAATACCTTTAGATCATGTGCTCACGACGACGTCCGACGTTTCCGAGTTAAGCGTTTCGGTGTTACCTCGATCTCGTTTGTCAGGTGACCGTTTTCATGCCTTTCATCACATTTCGATTTCAGGTCAGAGGTCACGTGGCTTCTCTTTTGTTATGGCCCCTCAGTTGCTGCACTTTTTTTTTCTTACCTCTAACACATTATCTGTGTTTTTATTTATTGTTCCTTTACTGTTGTGTTTTACCGAAGGGGCACAGTCATAAAAAAAACTGAGCAGCAGTGGTGGACGGTTTTATTTTGGCCTTTTTTTTTTTTTTTTTGTACCTGTTGCATTGTTGACCATTCAACCACTCAGACCTGGAATTTCCAGTCACTGCAGCACAGCCATTACGAAGAATGTAAAGAGTAAGAAAGTCTACTTTTAATGTAAAACAATCCACTGAAAAAAAGTCTGTTTTCACAGAAACAGTCGGATAAAACGATTCTCCAGATCGTAATTCGTGTCTGGCGATTTGTTTTATCTGCATCGGCTTTCAAATATCCAAAGTACGGTTTATCATACCCTGTGTGTGGTTGTGAAATGTGCTCTTGAAGTATTACAAGTTTATTTATTATACAAATAAAAAAATACAGATACAGAATGTTTGTGTCCTTTGTCCTTCGCCGCAAAACAAAGAAAAAAAAAACCCCTGGACACAGTACTGCTTAATCTCAAACTGACAGTTGTATTAAGGGAGTGAATGAACGGTAAACGTGTGGGAGATACAAGGAGTGGCAGTTTGAGTTACGATGTAAAAAAAAAAGGAAGTTGTAAACACTCACTTTTGTTCTACTCATCCATCTGTTCAGTTTCTACCCGTTGAATGTTTGGCGTGTCTGTAGGCTACTTCTCTAAAATCTGGAGGGCAGTGGCCTCAGTGCTTCCTTCAAAACGTCAAAACATTTTCAGGGACGTCCTCGTTTTCAACAGTGCTGGAAAGGAACGTTTACTCAAGTACCGCGCTGCTGAAGTGTTTCCATTTTATGCTACTTTATACTTCTACTCTACTACTTTTAAGGGGGAAATGCTGTCGTTTTCACCTGGTAGTTATTTTTGAGATTCAGATTGAAATAAAAACAACACACCTGGTAAGCATATAGAATAAAACGCATTGTTAAAGATTAAAACCAGAGCTTTCTAACATTTTTGGCTTATGATCCTTTATTAAAAAAAATCTTCAGTCTGAGGCCCAAAGACGTCGAATCGCCAAATATTTCACAACAAAAGTACATTTTGCTTAATTGGGTTTTTGAATGCAGGACCTTTGCTTGTAGTGAAGTATTTTTATACTGTTTTTATTTACACTTTTACTCAAGTAAATGATCTGAACACAAATACAATCTGAGCTGTGTGACAGCACATGTACAGGTGATATGACAGCAAAACAGACTCTGCTGAGATGAAAGAAGTAGTGTCTATTCATTCATGTATTTATTTTTAAAGTGCTTCAGTAGTCGCAAAGTAATGTGAAACCTTCCCTGAAAACAGAGACATCTGCAAGATCACCGGTGGGAAAATGAGCTTATCTCTCAGGCGGATACAAAGATTTGGTCGTTTGTACCTGAAGAAGTCGGGAAATGAGCAATCTTTGGTTCACTAGTGTGATTCCAGTTTGTGGAGGACATGACAGATTTGGCGCAGACTGACACTTTTCAATGAATGCACGACTCAAAATCTACTGTACGTATGGATGGATGCTTTGGAGTTTAAAAAAGCACACTTATGGGAGTCCTTTCAGTTTGTTTTTAGACTGAGAGATTGCAAGCTCAAAGTTGCAGGCGTGTGTTTATACATTCCAGGTCAGTGAGCCTGAAAAACAAAAGGCCTTTACAAAGTAAAACAGGAAAGATGTGGAACGCGCAGTGTTTTCTGCAGATATTTTTTGAGACACGTTTTTTAACTAATAGCAAACCTAGAACTCTTGAGTAACCAAATAAATAAACAAACACAACATTAAAGCCTGAAACATCCTTCGAGAGCCTTCTCTGTCAAGGTGACAAATACACTCCTTTTCATAAATGAGGCCGACGACAGCCTTGAAGCTCAAACTGCTTTTTTGACTTCGAAGACAAGACTTAGAAGTTTAGAGACTGAAAAACTTTTTAAAGGCGTCCTTGAAGGTTCATAGCTTGTTTGATAAGGACTTGAATTCTCACGAGCTCACACTATATACTGTAGTACAATTGCATTTCTTCTTCTCCTCACTCACTTTTCCTGAATAATATTTCTTGGAAGGTGGAGAGGGCCTGCTGTCCTTTTGATATTTTTTTCTTTTTGCTGGAATTTTAAATGAGGCACCACAAAAGGCACAGAGAGATGACAGAAGGCAAAGGATTCAAACATCCTCTGTTGGCAGAAACAGGAGCTGTGTGCGATCAGAGAACTTCAAAAGGCAGAAATCCTCCTGTCTCCTTCTTTTAAAGGACACGAAGAGGGTGTTTGCTGATAATTTAGTGATCTAAAATTACTCGCGATCAGGTGAGCTCGGTCTGCCGGGTCTGTGGGAGCAGAAGAGCCACCAGTCCTCCGGTCATCAGCAGAGCGGAGACCAGCAGGACCGGTACGGCGCAGTTCGTGTCCACCAACTTTCCGAAGACTACGTTGCCCGTGATCGCTGCCACTCGGCCCACGCCGGTGAAGAAACCAAGAGCAGAGGACCTAAAAGCGAGAAAGACACGGTTAATGAGGACATGTGAGCATCTGTGTTTTATTTACCTACTTTAATATGTGCATAACCTCAACTTAAAAAGTTCCTCTGACAAAACTAAATCCTTGTATTGCACGACTGTAAAAATTAAAGACATTTAACTTGTCGCCGCCTCCTTTATGTTTGTCCCAGTGCTGTCTGTATAGCAGAAACTGCTTATTCTGAAAAGAGGAAAATGTTATGTTATCTTTGCTAAAAAAAAAAAAAAAAGAAAAAAGAAAAAAAGGCAAGTAAATAAAGCAGCATAGATCATAGGCGCAAACGTTAAAAAATGCCAATAAAACCCTTCCAGTAGTACAGTGGAAGTATCAAAACCGCGTCTGAGACCTTGAGAACATTTAACTGGATTTCTCCAATGTAACCTGTAGCAATGCTTCCCAATCTTTTTGGCTTGGATTTCTGGAGGCCCGAAGAAAAACAGCAAAAATCTCAGCCCTTAGATTTATCGTGAGACCCACTGGCAGGTCTCTTGGCGGCTAAATAAAACCCCAGAAAAAAAATGATATCCAAATTTGAAAATAAAAGCCTTTTAAGTGAAAAACAGAAAAAAAAATAAAAACTAAAAAGATGCCATGTGGGGTTTTCTCTTAAAGTTGTGTTTACATTCACAGTTACTCACCAAAACCCTTTGTCTGAAATCTCGAGGTCTAAATTACATGTTAAATGCAGCGTGCTTCCGCGTAACACGTTTGCAAAGACGATTTTTCGTTTGAAGTTTGAAACCCGCATTTTTTTAAAATCCCTGTTCACGAGCTCGCAGTCTTCTTCGTGGTCAAAAGCTGCACGGGGTACCCTTAAGCCGCTTCTATGGACCCTGTTGAACTTGAGATATAGTTTTAAGACGAGGTACCGTAGCTGCGTCGGGTAGAGCTCCGTTCCCACCACGTCCAGGGCGTTCCAGGCGATCACGGACACGCCGCTGAAGACACAGGAAAGGAGCAGACTCTGGTCTCTGGTCTGGACCACGTAGATGAGGAAGACACTCAGACTGGACACCACCAGGCTGCAGGCTGGAGACAAAGCAGAGACGACAAGAGATTTAAGATCAGACGTCGGGTGCGAGGGTTCATGGCGTGGTAACCGTGTCTAAGATGCCATTCTGACGTATGGGATTGAGGCATTTATTGATTAAGCAGAGAGTGTCTACCCAGCTGTGGGTGGCTGCTGGAGTTGTTGATCAATACAACTGACCAAAGTGATTGATTGTTCAAGCACTGAGATTTTCCCCCTTTAAAAACCTACAGCCTGCCTGCGCCCTATTTAGGAACAAACTTTCCCAACTTGCCACTGCTAAAAATGATCATTCTCAATGAAGTTAAAATAATAGTAAAATAGTAAAGTAAAGACAAAAAAAAAAAAAAGTATTTAGCTTTTTTTTTTTTTTAACGTAACTACTCACTGGAAATTTATGTTGGACGTCCACTCTGATCAGTCACCTTTCTAAAATGAGGTCGGCGCTGATGTTCGCCCACAGATTATTTATTTCTCTTTTTAATCCCAGGCGCGGCGGTAACTGTCTTAATTCTAGGCTGACAAAATCTAGACGGGGAAAGTGAAGAAGACACACTCCGCCCTAGCCCAACAGTACAACTGAGGTTTCGTTTCGGAAAAGTATTCACCTACCGTTAAAGATGAAGTGTGCTGAGAGAAGTCAATGATCTATCTATCACTGACCCTTGGGAGAGTGGATGCAAAACTTCATTTCAGACAGCCGCTGCATCTCAACACATCCCCCAAATTGAGCTATGACACATAGCATTTTACGAACAACAGACTCACACAGCAGCGCCTTTCCTCCGGTGCTGTCCATCACCAGGATGGTGAAGATGTTGCCGGGCAGGTTTGATGCAGCGACGACGAAGCCCTCCACGTACACTGTCGGGTGAGGAACAGACACAGGGAGGAAAGTGGGGATGAAATAAAGAGACGCCCACCAACCGATATTCTAACCCCTCTTATACAAGTACAGTACGAGTGGTAACATTTCATTTATGTGTCAGTAGTTTTCCTGAAAATAACTAATTTGGTACTAATTATAGAGAAATGTGCAGTGTAAATCCAAATAAATATACATTCCTCATTCATTTTTTTTTATTACCATTTACTATCAGGGTAGGTTGGTCTCTAGGTTACGCTACCAATTAACTGGAGCTGCACAAACTGACCGCTGCCCCTATTTGCCCTGTAATCAGAATGAAATGATATAGTTCTTTCCAGGAAACGTCTTGAAAATTACAAAGGGAATTACACGCTCATAAAATAAAGCATTACCCAGGCAGGTCATAGCACGTATGTAGACAACACATTCAAACTTAAGGGCAGTTCAGAGTCTCTAAGTCACCTGTGTGAGGGATCATGGTTTTGTTTTGTCCCCTGTTATCACTTTTTGCACTTGGTGCTCCACTGCACAGTGTATTTGAAGATTATATTATATACTTTCACACTATTTCAGCTAATATTACTCTATGAGGAGCAATTTTACAAGATGACAGGGTAAATAAAATGTGTAGTCAGCTGCAGGTAAAGATAATTTAACAATTATTTATTTTAATCTCATTCTCAGCCTTGACCTTGTTTTCTGGTTTATTTCCCACGGATGAGCTCTGAATGTAAAGCTTCGCGTTCAGTTCTGTGCTCACCGGCCGGAAGAAGAGAGCGGGCGGCAGTAAACTCAGCATAAATTCTTCGTTATCCCGGAAACACACCTGCTGTCTTGACCGGGTAGCAGCTCTGGTTGCGAAGCGGCGACGGGAGGGACACGTTGGCGCAGGGCGAGCCGCCGTCCTCAACTCTCGCAAACAGCTCCGGGAACCACATCCACAGCCCGTAGTAACTGCAGACACACCCATTAAAAGGAGATTTAAGGATAAAGTAGTTTGTTTTTTAATGTAATATCATACCTGGCTTTATCTAAGTCCCACACTGGGGCTGACTCACTGCTGTCTCCCAAACAGCAGTGAGTCAGCATGTTCAGAAAATGAAACTGGAGTCACTGGTATTAGACTTTCTGGTAACTGGTCACTATCCTTTGGTATGACGCCTCACGGACAGGTTGGTAAAGACTAACATCTTTTTGAGCAGGCTTTTGCAGTTACGCAACATGATTTCTGGCTGACGACAATAAAATGTTTCCATCAGTTCTCTCTCTCTCTCTCCCTCTAAAGCTGCAGAGCTGCTGGCGGTAGTTTTGTCACATTAGCAGAGTTCAAACACGCGTCGCGACAACAGAGGTACGGAGGAGGACCCCAGTATTTTGAATGTGGACGGACGGACGGGATTTCTCACCTGAAGGAGATGCAGTAGAAGATGATGAGCAGAGTGATGCTCCTGGATTTGAGTGAACCCCTAAACATCTGTTTCATGGGCTCCAAGCCCTGCAGGTTAAACCAAAGAGAGGATTTCAAATGACCCCGTTGAATCAAAAGGAAATAATTAATCAACACTCAACAATGAAAGGCTGTTGTTATAAAAAGGAATAACCCTTTTTAAAAAAAAAAAAAAAAAAAAAAAGCCCCAGAAGCACAGTGGCAGTTGGCCGCTGGTTTGTGGTACTCGGATTGAATGCAAACTTGTTTGGGAATATGCACCACTGAAGTACAACAAACACTGAAGTACCATGACTGAGTCTTACAGTGGCTCCCGCTTCTTTACCTAATCCTGAGGCCTGGTTTTATCCGTCAAAATCCAGTTAAATACATTTTATATTTCGGTTGATATTATGTTCACAGTGTGCGTGTTTATAGATACATTTTAGATAATCAAATGATCAGAAACTAAATTTGGGACGGCGGTTGTGGGAGCAGGATAGGATATATTTAGTTAATTTCTGCCCCGCAGCCCCCCGGTGGGTTTATCTGGGCCCGATTACCGCCTTTTCTGATTTGCTGCTATTCTTGACGTTAAATTGATCGAGGAAATCGTCAGAAGATAAACTGATGATAAAACATAACCGGGTTCATCGGGCAACCGGGTTTACTCGCAGCCCTGAACCCGAACCCAGGTAATTTTACAGCACAGACAAACTACACACTCTGCACAGGGAGGAGGAGGAGCGGGATGTTAATGGGGCCCAGTCCTCAAGTTCTGGCCATGGGGCCCCACAGCCTGTTGATCTGCTTCAGGTACCACGAAGAAACACAGGGTAACACATTGGTCAAAACGATGCTCCGAGTGACATCAGGAGGGGGAAAAAAAATGTGCTTTTACTCTCCTCTGCAGTTGCTGTTTGACTCCGGCAACCTCTAAATCATCTCTCTGGATGTCCAGTCATGGCTTTGTCTGAGTGCGTGACATTACCTTCTTTAAAACGCTGGCGAGTCGCTCTCTACATGAACCCCAAGTTCCGTACTCCTCCAGTTCCCCTCTTTGCCTGGAGCTCGTACACAAACCAAATTCCTGCCAAAAAAGGATTGGATTAGAACAAGAGTAGAGTCATTACACTTACGGCAGTACTGTAAGTCCTGTATGTATTACTGAAGCCATAAAGGACGTGTTTAGAGAACCTTTTGATTCCACCTTTTGTTCTGCTTTTGTAAATTCATTAATCTATTGTGTCTTTGCCTTTCATATGTTTTTGTGGTTGGCTTGTGTTATACACCTCTACTGATTTATCTCTGTATCATCACCACTTCACTTCTTTGCTTAATCATCGTCTAATTAAGATGAAAACCAGTTAAATCTGTACACCAAGCAAAGACGACAAATCCATCCAGGCATACAGGAAGTTCATACCGGAAAAGCCTTTCCCCTTCCCTTCATGTTCAGCTCAAACATCAATCTGAAAACGTGGATCGCCTCCTTCTCCCGACCAGCCTGGCAAAGACAGGGTAAAAATATCAAAGACAGGTCAGGGCAAAAAGCATCCTGCCGACGCAAGCACTCGAGTACCGCATTGGAATACCTCCATGAGGAACTTGGGGCTTTCAGGCATGAGCAGCCCGAAGAGGAGGGCTGAGGTGAGGCTGGGAACGGAACAGAGCACCACAAATAGTCTCCAGCTCTGGAAGTCCAGTTTTCCCAGAGAAAAACGTGCCCAGGTCCTGGGAATCACCAGCCAGGCCAGACCTGCAGCCAAAAAACACACACAGTCCCTCACTGCTCAACGCAGGCTGCTATTGATTTTTCCATTTCAGAATTCTGTCATTTTTGTCTTATTTTGATAGTGCCTGACAAGGAACTTACTTCTTTCACTCGAAAGTTTAATAGTCTAAATCTTTGTTTGAATTTTTTAGGGCCAGGACTCATTGATTAAACGTAGTAGAGATCCAGCTCTGGGATTTCTGCCACCATTTCTAGATCTATTTGTAGGGACAGATAATAAAAAGATCAACCTGATGTAAATAACATAAATAATGTATTCTACTATATGATGTTGGGTCTGCCCCCTCTCTCCTTTCTTCCCGTCTTTATCTCTACCTTCTCTATCAAATAAAAGCAAAATGCCCAAATAGGGGAAAAAAGAAAAGTGAAAAATGTCTCAAAGTTTTATTTTTAGGGTGTTTTTTTGCTTTTCAAACATGAAATCTACAACATCTAAGCTGTGACAGACGCATGGGAAACAGTATGTTGTTGTTAAAATGCTAACAAAATAATGGTTGTTGTTTTTAAACTTTTTAAACTGTTATTCAATCAATTTAACATATAATAAGAAGACTTACAAACTAACTATAACTATAATAATAATAATAATAATAAAAAATGAATAAAGGAAAACTTGGAGAGAATTTCTGTTTGTCTAAACAAGATAATGTGCTAAATAATACACACTAAACACTCTTAGCATGTGACTGAGGTTTTTCCACAATATCAGTGGCGGCAGCACTTACAACTCACAACTTTTATGGTATGTTGTATCCCGCAACACACACTGACACTGTTTTAGGAATTTATGTTGACTCCCACCTGCAGCCAGGATGTTTCCTGCCATCCAGAAGGTGGCAAGGGCGCTGATCATTGCCCCTCTCCTCAGTCGGGGCATAAACTCGGAGAAGTAGGAGAAGATAACAGGGATCGACCCGCCGACCCTACAGGGGGGGAGGAAATCAACATTTATCCTCGAACTTTTATCCTTGAATTCTAGTCGGTTTTGCCAAAACTTGATTCATTTTGGAGGCATATCCTGGCCTTTTCATTTACCTTTTAGTCAATTGATTTAGTCTCAGAAAATTAATCAGTAGCAATTTCTATAATCAATTAATTTTTTCAATAATTTTTCAAGCAAAAAAAAAAAAAACCCCAATATTGTCTGGTTTCAGCTCCTTAATTGTGAGGATTTGCTGCTTTTCTTTGTCATGTATGAACAGAAGACGAATGTGTTTTGAGTTTTGGAGCGTTGGTCGGATAAAAGTCTGAGTCTGGCAAATTTTCTCTATGTTCTGGCATTTTATAGACAAAACGATTAATTGAGAAAATGATCACCAAATTCATCGATGAAAATGGTTTTTAGTTGCAGCCCTAATTTACCCAAAGTAATTTAAACCACTTCTGTGATTCTTTTTTCCAAAATGTCTTTCAGTGAAGCATTAAAATGACCCGTTGGTTGCAGGATGGTCTTTCTAACCACTAAAGTAGACTTGATTGAGTGTGTGGCTGTTAGTTAATGATTACCACGAGAATAATAAATGTAAAACAAAAAAAGCCAATCATGTGCTCACCCGATGCCGCTGATGAACCGCAGCAGCAAGAAGAGCCAGAACCACGGAGCCACGCTGGCCAGAGCTCCAAACACCCCGTTTACTGTCAGGGACACAACCAAGACTCTGCGACGCCCCCTCTGGTCGGCCAAGTACCCCCACATATAGCCACCCACCATCATTCCTAGAAAACAGGAATTAAGAATATGAGTATGACAAGACAGTAATATACTGATTTGTTTGTCAAATAAGTTGATATCTGTCATTTCATTCAAACTAAATTCACATTTCATGGACACTTTATTTTCCTTTTAACATTTTAGTTCTTGAACTTACACTTGTACTTACACTTTTAACTAACTTAAGATTCACAATAGTAGCTATTAAAATTTGGGATTTTTCCTTCCTTTTATTTTTGAATACTCTGTCTGTTCAGTTTAGTTTTATTTGCTTTACACTGTGCATTTGTTAGTTTCAGTCTTTTAGGATTTTAGTTTGGTTATTGATTCCAGTTCTAGCTTTATCATTTTTGGTACAGTTTCTAATCATAAAGGTTAATAAATGTCACAAGATGCTTAAAACAGCAAGTCTGCCTGTATTTGCAACAAGTATTATGTAATACAAATAATTATAAATCATAAATTATTCCTGAAGTCTGCTAACATTAATACTGAAAATATATTTTTTAACTTGCTTGGACCAGGAAAAACAAACTATATTTTCATTTTCCTTTTGTTTGTTAATTTTACAAGTGGACTGGATAGTTAAAGTTCAGACTTTGAAAACATTTTAAAACCTAGTTTTTAATCTTTGTGTGTCCAACTGCCCCTTGTACCTAGTATCCAAGTTTTTCATCAGTTTTTAATGCCATTAAGACAACTTTGTTTACATTTACTTTGACGGATACAAGATTTTGAAGAAGTATGAGAACGATGCCACTGCCCACTGGAGACATGTTGTTGTCCCGGGTTTTCTGTTACTGCCTTCGCAGGTGTCCCGTGCCAGCTCAGGTACGCTAACTGGTTTATTAAATGACTGTGATTCACCCAGGAAAATGCTGGCTGTCAGCAGGCCCATGTCTGAAGAGCTCAGCAGCAGATCACAGCGCGCCGTTGGCAGGAGAAAAGACACACAGAGAATCTCCACAGCGTCGCTGGCGTTGGCCCAGCCACAAACCACCAACAGTAGCCAGTGAAACAAACCAAAACCTGTGAGCAGAAGCAGGACAAAGAGGAAATAAACACAGAGAGAAGTTAGCTATCACAGGATCCTCTGGTTTTTTGTTGGCCTATTTTGCATACAGTCAACAGCCATGTAGTCCAGCTGCCCTGCCCATTATGATAACCTGACACCTCACTATTACACACCAAAGTTGCAAGTAACATTGAACTGCATTTATACTGCTGAACAAATATGTCAGGATGTATAAGTTTAAATATACAGTTCAATCTAATGTGGCAGAAACTGGGGTGAAAAGATTATTATGAATATGCTGTATTCTCATTGCTCACTACTGGGTCATATCCTGGTATTTCTATAAATCTTATTTTTCATAGACTATTAAAAAAAGCTTATGGACAATGTCTTTTTCAGCTGAAAAAAAAAAACAAAACATTTTGAGTTCTACAGGCCCACGCAATGAATGCTCCTGCTCCTCCAGTTTACAGTGAGATATTTAAATCCTCAACACCAAGAACACAGTGCGTTGACTTATCACAAATATGTTTAACCTCACATCTGACGTTACTTATCATGACAAAACATACGGGCAAAAGTAACTACCGCACAATCGAAAGGGTAGATTACCTGCTTCCTCCACTGCTTCCTCATATGTTAACCTTCTGTTTGCACTCCCCCCGGCTTCACGTTTGATGTTTGACGCGCTCCTGTCAAAAATGATTTCACCTGTGGAGCAGCAAAACGTACACGCAAACAGGTCAGGTGAAATGTAAGCTCAAGATAGAGGAGGTATTAAAGACATAGCAGTGGCTTTAGACCTTTACTTTGTTGGTGCAAAAATCAAGGCCACAAACTTAGCATAAATGAAATGATAGCTTCCCTCCACAGCTCCTCTCATGCAGAAGAAACTGTCATTACAGATAACAGGTGTGGTTTTTAGGATATTTAAAATTAGGTTAAAGATTTTCAATGATACACATGCGGGGCTCCCAGGTTCACTGTGTGTGTGTGTGTGTGTGTGCGCCTGTTGCTTTTTGCTGATATCATTACTTGCAAATTTGTTTGAGAAACTGTGCCACTAACCTTGTGGCCTTGTCCTCTTAGAGAGTCCCTGTGTCTAAATCTAGTCCTAAAACATTGATAATTTTAGTTTAGATTGTGTTCACATGGTGCATATTCCTAAATAATGTTGTTTTACACCAAATTACCATAAACTAATCACCGCACATACAACCCGGAGCAAGGGAACGCGGGGACCTGTATTCGTATCTTGCACTGCACCCAAGCTGCACCGTACTTTTCATTCTGCTGTTTGGGAACAAACAATTATTTTCATTATCGATCAATCTGCTGATTGTTTTCTTGATTGATCAATTGTGTCTTGGCTGACCAGGACCCACAAAAAAACCCCCAAAGGCAGCCCGTTTGGTATCATGTGCAACAAAGACAAGTGTCAAATTCTCACATCTGAGAAGGTGGAACCATCAAATCTTCGGCATTTTTTGCGTAAGAAATTACTACAACGATTATTCGATTATGAAAATAGTCGCAGATTAATTTTCCTGTCGATCTACTAATCGATTAATCCATTAAGTTGCAGCTGTGTTGCAGTGACATCAAATATAAACACTCAAGTGAGGTACGAGTTCCTCAAGATTGTGTTCACTTAAAATACTTGAGTAAATATACTTCGTTACTCTCCAGCAGCGATAACTTGCAGGGCAAGGCCAGTACTTGTACTCGTGATTCGTTATCTACATTTTGCTGAAGACACTTTCATACTTTCACTGAAGCAGGATTTTAAGTGCAGTGCTTTCACTTGTAACAGAGTATGTTCACATCAACGTATTGGTAGTTTTACCCAAGCAAAGCGTCCGAGTACTTCTCCCGGCACCGCTTAAAGCACAGTCAATGCTGAAGTGATGGAGCGGCACTGAGTTTACCTTCGTCTGAGTCCAGCTCGCTTGGCAGGTGATCTCCGGCGAGAAGAAGCGGCCGCAACGCCTCCGCATCTCCGGTTCGCATGTGACGAGACATCTCCCAAAGTCGGATGTCTCTAATATGGGCACCGAGCTGTGTGCGGATTAGCTAACTTCAGCTGCACCCCTGTCCTGGTCCATATTTACGGCTTCAGTCCCATGACTGCCCAGCTAGCTAACATCGACCGAAGCTAACCTGACAAGAAGACGGAGGAGGAGGATCAGGAAGTAAGTAGACAGCGGCGCGTTTGCACGTCCCGAGCCTCCGGTTTGCAGTCTGTTCTCGTTTTTCCTCGACCGATCTCGAGGTGAACTACTACTTCAGTGTGTAGCGGCAGTGCTTCGGCCCTTAGTGCTTAGGTCGGTCGGTCGGTCGGTCTGCCTGCCTGCCTGCGCGGGTGTGTGTGTGTGTGTGTGTGTGTGAGTGAGTGAGTGAGTGAGTGTGTGTGTGTGTGTGTGTGTGTGTGTGTGTGTGTGTGAGAGAGAGATTGGCGAGCGGTTGACGTTACCTCCCCTTGTGTTTGATAAAAAAGATTGAAGATGGCGACCAGCTCGGAGCGAAGTCCTCCTCCGTTCCCCGACTCCGAGGACCAAGATGTGCTGGACTCCGAAGAAGTCGGAGGCCGAGACAGCGACGAAGACGACGGGGACGACCCCTTCATGAGCGCAGTAAGCCTGAATGTTGATTTCACGGTAGCTAACTAGCCTCTGATTTGGCTAACTGACATTAACTGCCAAGGTACTTAGCTAACGTCAGCGAAGAAAGCTAATGAGGCACTTTCAGCAAGTTTGGGTTTAGTTGTGGGAGGTTTCCACCAACATTTTTGCTATTCTTACCGCACAGAAAACAGTAAGTAAATAATGTTCGCATATACAACTGTCATGTCAGATAATGCTACACTCAAAGTATTCACTGCAGCTTAAATTATCTAAGCATTTCGGAGGTTTTGATGCAGAGAGTCTGCAGCTTTAAAAAAAAAAACAGCTGCAATGTGAAGTACTGTCTGGCTGTGATTTCACCAGGTCGATTAGCAAACCATATAACTAGCTAGAGCTGAAACAATTGGTCGATTAATCTTTTAGTCGACGGACAGAAAATGAATTGGCAATGAGTTTGATAATTGGAGACTCGTTTTTGTCATTTTATAGGCGGAAACGTCCAATATCCTTCTCAGATGTGGTGATTTGAAGCTTTTATTTGTCATGCATGATAGTAAACCGGACATCTCTAATTTTTGAGGGTTGGTCAGCAAAATCAAGACGTTTAAAGATGTCACTTTGGCCTGTGGGAAATATTTACGGGCATTTTTCACTATTTTCTGGCTTTTTGTAGGCAAAACAATCGACCGGAAAAAAAATAATCAAAAAAATGAAAATAGTTGTTGGTTGCAGTCCTTGTCATTTTTCAGGCAAAAATAGTGTAACTGAGCCAAATATTCTCTATATATCATGGTAAACTAAATACTTTTAAGGATTTGGACTTTTGCTCGCACAAAAAGAGACATTTGAAGACGTCGCATCCAGCTCTGCGAGGTTGTGATGGGCATTTTGGACAGTTTTTTGAGTATTCATAGACTAAATGATTAATCGAAAAAATAATCATCAGATTAATTGGGAAAATTCAGATATCCTCGTTTTTAATTTGTATAACATGCTCACGGTGTGTATGTGAAAGTGAGAGTGAGTCTGTGTGAGAGTGAGAGTGATGTATTAATGTCTGTCATTTTTGGTACGTGTTTTTTCTTGTTTGCCTAGTTTGCTTAGTGCTGTGCCGTCACTGTGTGGAAGTTTTTAACTGTGACCTTCCATGGGATTGCAGATGAAAATTTGCCTCAGGCTAACCCTGGTACAATGCATCAAAATTGATGTTAAATATTGTACATGGTCCTAAATACATCGACTAATGTCTAATAGAGCTGTAAATCATTTGCAGCTCTATTAGACAAAGCTCACAAATGTGAGTGTTTGTGCTCTTCATAGTTTGACATTGCTGTAAGCTTAATGTTTTGGGGTTTTAGACTGTTGGTTAAAAAAAATAAGACGTTTGACGATGTCGCCTTGGACTCCAGGGTGTTGCGATGGGTGTCTGTCACCATTGTCTAATCGATTAATCAAGAAAACAACTGGCAGATTAATCGATAATAAAAAATAATCCTTGTTCGCAGCCCTACTCTTTAATGTAGTTTTATATTTGGTTAGTGACATGTGGATGTTGTCTGTGCAGAACATTTTGGTCATTTCTAAAACCAAAAATTTGAAGTCCTCAGCATTTGGGTGTGCAGACATATAGGCCATGCATATAGTAGGTAAAGCAAGCAGAAGTCAGATCTTAACAATCTTCAGGAATTATGGTTTGTGTGGTTTGTTTGTAAAAGCTGACATCAGGGTAGTGATTCTGTTATTTCATGTTCCGTTGTTTCATGTTTATCAGAGGGTTAAAATTCAGACTCTTTTTGAATGAGGATTAAAAGCTGGCTCAGGCAGCCTCCTGTCATGTGAGTCAGCTGTGATCACATGGTCAGAACCCGGATGTTTTCCCACAGTCAAAGTTCAGAGGAGAGATTGGAAAGTTGCTGTCTTTGATATTTTTTTTTTTTTTTGAGAGCTGGACTCACTGCTGCATGGAAAACATTAGTCAGCAGTTGTGGATGTTACATTTAACAGAGCCTGTAGATGAAGTAATGTTTGGAAGTGGACCAGCAGTGGTTGTTAGCGGATTCAGAGTGGCCTTTCATATTAAAAAGCCATGTTAATCACCTCATTATAGTTCACTCTGGCCTCTAATTGTACATTTTACCATTTGATTAGACTTTTTTTCACAGATGCACTGTGTTAAGAATCTGTTCACTTAGTTTCACTCAACATCATGACTGGCAAGTGCACACAAAACCTATGATAAGACGTTAACAGTTTAGTAGGTGTGACCAACGGAATGTTTTCTTCTGTTAGGGTGGACTACAAAACACACACACAATACAGTCCAACAGCCCCACATACTACAGCCTGTAAGAAGACTATAAAGTTGAGTAAACCTATCTCCAAAAAGTTTCAACAAAAACTGAACATTACAACCTGTAGGAAAGTAGGATTTTTTTTGCAGCACTAGACTGCATTAAACTGCATTAGACTTCTTTGCGAGCATTCATCCAATGAAGCTGTTTCTGAAACATGATAAAATGTTTCTGCAAGTCATTGCTTTTCTTCAGTTTCAAGCTACTTACTTTTTGATTTTTAAAGTGTAGTGCACACTAGTCACACAGCGTGTTTGTTGAAGCCTGTTTTATTCCCCTAAAATCCATTAATATTTCCTGATACCTGTCCTTAAGCCATTAAAACCCCCTTTAATCATAGTGCGGCAAACTGTGATCATGGTTGATGAGTTTGTGGAAGTTGTGTTTTTAGCGATATTATAGTGAAAATAAAGTAAAGTAAAGTAAAAATAAATGAAGACCATGCAACCCAATACCAGAGACTTGGAGTATGATGCAGAAACAGTTTAGAAAAGTTTTATGGACAATTTATTCTAGCTGACTTTTACGGTATGAGGAAATGTTATTAACTTTAGAAGATCAGATCCTCATGATATAAAGAGAGTACAACGCTTTCTGTCAGGCTTTGGGAGTGAGTAATTGATTAAAAATTAAAAGAAGTGTTTTGGTTGATTGACTAATCCTTTAATTGCTGACTTAAGCAGTTTTGATCATCAGTTAATCATGTTAGTCATTTACAAGTCAAAATGCCACACATTCAATGGTTCCAGTTTCTCAACAGAAACTGTTGAGAAACTGTTTAACAGGATTGAAAGTTGAATATGTTCTAGTTTGTCGGACAAAACAAGACATTGGAGACATCACTTTGGCCTCAAGGAAATCTTTTTTTTGTTTTTTTTGTTCTTGATGATTAAAGATTAATCCAAAAAAAAAATTGACAGATAATTGTTGGTTGCAGCACTGTTCAAGCACTCTAAACCTTTTTCCCCTTTTCACCTGTTCTCCAGAGCAACCCTCCACTGACTGAAACGGACACCAAACTGCCACCTGCCAGTCAACCCAGTGATGTTTTAATGAAGCCTCCCACTGACATCATGAACGATCCCTTAATTGAGCCCATCAGCAGCCAAACAGAAAACAAGCCAGCAAGTGAAGTTGCCAGTGAACCCTCAGATGATTTCGTTGACCTAACAAACAACGTAGCCGAAGCTGCTGCTGACAAAGTCGCAGCTGCAGCAAAAGACACAACTGAAATCTCTTTAGATGAACCCTCAGATGATTTTGTTGATATATTGGGAAGTGAAACTGAGGCACTGCAAGAGGAAGTGGCGGTAGCGGATGTTACTGCTGAAGCAGTAACGGATAAAAGTGAAGTGACAGGCAGTGTTACAGATCCGCCTGCCGATGCAAAACAGGAAGCACAAGACACTTCCACTGCTCCAATTATCGACTTCAGTGGTGATTCATCAGCCAGTAACACCCAACAGCCACCTGGCTTTAACAAAATTGTTGACCCTCTGGTTGACCTCCTTGGTGATGCTCCACCCGCTGCAGATCCCAAAAAACCCAGCATGGCAACAGTCGACCTGTTCAAGGATGAGGGAAGTGACTTGTTTGCAGAACCATGGCAGACTAAATCCGCCAAGCTGCCACAGAAGAGCCTCTTTGGCGAACCCGATGAGGACCTGCTTGGTGATCTGCTGGGTGCCACCTCAAAGAAAACCATCAATAAAGAGCAGAAGGACAAACCTGTCACAACCAAAGCTGCTGCTGGTGATGGTTTTAGCATAGCTGGGCCTCTGCAAGAGAGTAATCCTGCAGAACCTGCTGATATCTTCACTGAAGAGGCAATCACCACAGCACCCAGCATCAGCAACGCCAGCACCGTCAACTCCAAGACCAATGGAGTCCACTCTGAAGAGGAGACGGATATCTTTGCTGGTGGGTCTACTACTTTTATTCTTTGGTTACATTATCAGGATTTAGTGTTCTACGAGAAGGATTAGTGATAGAGGGAATGCTCCCATATAAAATGTGAGACCAGTCAATGGGTCCCTGGGCACAGACTCTTTGTAGTGATTTTGTGTCTTCGTAGCCATGTGTGCACAACAGATATCTGCACTGGCCTTGGATAAAAATGTTGGGTCAGTCTACTTTCGGTATTTTGTTTTGTTCAAGAAGAGAGGTATGCACACTCAACAAAACTCTTCAACAGGTGCATGATCAAACAGGAAATATGAAGGCAGAAAATACAGGAAACAAACTGCTGATTCTACAACTTTTTTCTGCCTCAATATGGGAATTTTTAGTTGGTACAGATTCTGTTCTTATATTTACAAATAAAAAAACAGATGGTCATACTGAGGCATTTCTTTAAAATGCTTTTTCTTTTCCTCCCAGTGTGTTTATTGGTGTATGTTTGCAATTATTAGATAGTGGATAGTAGGGTGCTGACAGGAAATGAGAGGAGACAGACAGGGCATGACATGAAATAAAAGAGCTACGGTTGGACTTGAACCGGTGACACTGTGATTTATTTTATGGTTAACGTCTTAAACCCATAGTCCAATATGACGCCCCTTTAGTGTCTTTAAAAAAACGAGAAGTTACAACAGAAACATTGTCACATTTATTGTGCCGGACTGGAATTATATATGTTTGTTCCCCCTCACGGCAAAAATCCAATATTTGCAGGATGTCAAATCACTGAAACCCTGTCCAAGAAATGTGGCCCTTGTGACTGTTAACAAACACTGTGCCACATAAAATTGAGCTGTATTAGCCCGGGAGAAAGCAAAGAAGAGAAACTCTAAGTATTTAGAGTCCATGTCTGAAAGAACCTGCATAGTGATTTGTGTCTTGTCAAGGTGAAAAGCTTTATTATCACACGCAGAGATACAAGTAGGATTTTACTGTAAAGTTTTTAATACATACCTCCAAGACAGGTTGCGAAATCCCGCACACTGTCAACACACACTTTATTAAAGAAACTGAAATCTTGTGTTTACCGTGTGTTGGAGTTCACCAATTAGCCATTTATCATAATCATACTGCTGTTGGTTTGAACTCTGGCTCCTTCTGTCCGCATGTCAAAGTGCCCTTGCGAAAGCTACTAATTGTGTAAAATATTTTAATTTAAAGATTGAAAAATTAGTGGTGATTGGAAAAATCAAGATGTGTAATGACATGCGCTCTCCGTAGGTATTTTGTTTCTTTGTCCAATAACGAAGTAAGTGCAACTGTTCAACTTCAAAAATGACACATTGACAGCAAATTTGAATACATGCTGTCAATAAATACATAAAGGTAGATTCATAACAGAGCAAAGACTGTCGAGGATGTCAAATAAATAAAGGACATCTCTCTGCACATTTCCATTCAGTATGGGATGACCCACATCTGGTTTCTTTACTTTCTTTTCCTCTCTAACAGAAGCCACAGTGGAGCTTTCTCTTGACAGTCCGCGGAACGAAAGAAAGAAGGAGGTAACTGCCAAACCGTCTGCGCCCGCCCCCTCCCCGTCAGCTGCTGCCAGCCTGGCCAAGCCACAGTCTGCTGCCCTTGAGGAGGTACATAGATATCTGATCCCAGAGTGAAATTCCCAGTGTGACTTTAACAAAGTAAAGACTTAAAACTGTTGGAGTTCAACTATTTGCTATTTCTGCACACCCCTTTATTCATGTTAAGGTTCCCTGAAATGTCAGAATTCAGAGAAATTGGAAATATAAGGGAGGTTTAAGCAACTTTTTGACCAGTTAAAATTCCACTGGAACAAACAAGTCCCACCTCCTTCAAGAAACAGTTCCAGTTTTTACAAAAATCCAAATTTTGCTGTAATTGCTACTGGAAATGTTCACTTTCTGTTTCAGTTGGAAGAAGAGGAAGAAGAGGAGCAGGAAGACAAATTTGACATTTTTGTCTCTGTCAAAGACCCTGAAAAAATAGGTGAGGGCTATTATTTTTATCCCGTTTTCAATAAGTAATGTGTCTGGGTTTTCTTTAATTCATTACAATGAGGATTCAAATTGGTTTGTGCGCTGTAAACATCAAGCAAGCAAAGGTTATTCTGAGATGCTTGAGTCTTTTTTTTACGATTTTATGATTTCAAAATTCAAGAAATGAGACCAGTGATTAAAGTACCATAAATAAAACCCACAAGCAGCTTGCCTTGAGTAATATTCTATAAATATTTATATCAAATAGTGTGCTTATTTTGCACCAACTCAATTAATGTCTTCCATGTTTTTTTTTGTTTTTTTTTTCAGGGGACGGGATGAACGCTTACATGGCCTATAAAGTATCCACACAGGTAAAAACTCTTGTCAGTGTCACACCGAGAAGGATGGAAGGTTTCCATCTTTAGTCCAGAGGAAGTTAATACAGATACTCATCAGATGTGTGGTAACGGTGTGAAAAGAGAAGAAATACTGGTCGGTGTATTAAAATGCCCATGTACTGCCCTTGAAGGGCAAAAATAGATTGTCAGAATTTTAGAGTAGTTCTTCACCAGACTTAAGCTTGTTAGGTACAAATACTATAATACAAGGGTTTTAATTGAAGAAAATTGTCTCTTTCAGACCACACTGCCCATGTTCCGCAGCAAAACGTTTACAGTGAGACGACGCTTCAGCGACTTCCTCGGCCTCTATGAGAAGCTTTCTGAAAAACATGGACCAAATGGATTCATCGTGCCCCCACCACCTGAGAAGAGCATCCTGGGTAGACTGACTGGCTAAACGTTTCCTTTCCTCGCATTTTCTCTTCAGCTGTAAGAGTGAATCTTATCTCCATCAGCTATGAAAATGGATGTTCTCTTGCGCAGGTATGACAAAGGTGAAGGTGGGAAAGGAAGATTCCTCATCTGCAGACTTTGTTGAGAGAAGAAGAGGTGCTTTGGAGAGGTAAGAGAAACGAATCCTTGGCCACAAAAATCTAAACAAAAGTAAAAGTTTCATCATGTTGCGATGCTCATACAAGCAGGAAAGTGAGTTTTCTTCTCACAATTTTCCCATCTGACAGGTATCTGCAGAGGGTGGTAAATCACCCATCGCTTCTCCAAGATCCCGATGTCAGAGAGTTCCTGGAGAGAGAAGACGTAAGCTGAAATTGATTTTGAAGAGCCTCATGGCTTTGTAGCTTTTTACAGGAAAAACATTTTAGTTTTTTGCCCTAATCACTTTGAAATACCCTGGTCTCTAAGACCGTGAAACTTGGCACGCAACTAATGAAATTATCTTTTTGGCAAAGACTTGGAGGAGGGATGTATTATTCCCCTGCCGTTTTATTTATTCTTGATTCTTTTGGATACCTGATGTTTTAGTATGTAAGTGCAGTCTTGGCTGTGTTACAGCTGCAGTGTGTGTGTGTGTGTGTGTGTGTGTGTGTGTGTGTGTGTGTGTGTGTGTGTGTGTGTGTGTGTGTGTGTGTCTTCAGTTGCCCAGAGCAGTGAGCACCCAGGCCCTGAGCGGCGCCGGCTTCCTGAAAATGATTAACAAAGCAACAGATGCTGTCAGTAAAATGACCATCAAGATGAATGAGTCAGATGTGGTGAGTTCAGCTGCAAACACACACTCCTGCTGTTCACAACGGATGCCGTTTCTGAGAAACCCTCACGTAGCAGGTCATTCTTCTAATGAAGAAATGTGTGTGGTTCCAGACAAAAGCAGAACATTCCACTCACTTTTAAGGAGTGGCTCGACAAAACGGAGCTGTTAACTTTTTCCTGATGTATCTGAATTTATTCTGCAGAGAATTTGCACAGAGCCAAAAAATGTTTTCATTTGTTTTGGTTTTTTTTTTGTTATGGCACAGTATTTGTGATCTGCTTAAATGACGGGATCGACCGGCAAACACATTGTTTTGTAAACTGACCCGTGTGCACTCGCTATGGTGAAAGCTAATATTTTGCCAATCTGTATACTTAGGAGGTAGCGCATAGTTGTCTAAATATGAAAGATGAGGCAACCAGTCATGCCAATCCAAAAACCTCATACATGCAAACACTGAGCTTATTCAGATATTCAAGTAAATATCAATCAACCGCATA
Organism: Xiphias gladius; assembly: GCF_016859285.1. NCBI lineage: Eukaryota > Metazoa > Chordata > Actinopteri > Istiophoriformes > Xiphiidae > Xiphias > Xiphias gladius. The sequence continues at coordinate 24,769,253 of NC_053407.1, read as the reverse complement.
AATGCAGAAGAACAGAAGTGCAAAAAAATCATTTGCTCAAATGGTGAATCAGGGTTCTTGTATTTTTAAATGTACACTATCTTGTATGCAAGCCTTCACTGGCATACAAGATAGTGTTATACTGATAAAGACAGTTCAGAACTTGTAACACGGAATAACAGTGGGATTTTCAACATGTAGGGGCCTTGATGTTGGAGTTGTACTGACTAGTATGTTTTGCTGCAGTGGTTTGAGGAGAAGCTGCAGGAGGTGGAGTCCGCAGACCAGCAGTTCAGGAAGCTCCATGCTCTGGTCGAATCCCTGGTCGTCCACAGGAAAGGTTCGTTGTCTCTGGCCGGTAACAGATGCTCTATCACCAAGCATCCAATCCTGATTATCGGTCGATCAGATTAGTGATACTGATACAGATTTTTTTTAATAAGCCACCGTGTGAAAAATGTGATTATATCAACTTGGAAATTATTTTGATAGCATTAAGTTTTTGAATGCAGAAAAATGAGAAAATGTGTGGTGGGAATTGGCTTCTGCCACAGTGTTAAAATCCTACACAGTGAGGCTTTAATCCTTGTGGTTTATAAGAATTACAATACAAATCTTGACTTGTGGGCCCCATAGTCATATTCAGTGCTATTTTTCCTTAAACCCAAGCTCACAAGAGATCATCTCTAATCTATTTCCCATGTATTTGCTGCCACACGGTAATTGGTGGAATATGCTTGACGTTTGGGTGGCTCTTCCCCTCTAGAGCTGTCGTTGAACACGGCGAGCTTTGCCAAGAGTACGGCCATGCTGGGCAGTGCAGAGGACAACACGGCTCTGTCCCGAGCGCTCTCCCAGCTGGCAGAGGTGGAGGATAAGATGGAGCAGTTACACCAGGAACAGGCTGCAAACGACACCTTCAGCTTTGCCGAACTCATCGCAGATTTCATCCGCCTGCTTGGAGCCGTGAGGGTACTGCGAAAATTTTCTATAGAACTAATCAAAGGTTATCCTGCATAGTGAAGTATTCATTTCTCTTTAAGCACTGAGGTCCAGTCTGCCATTTTAATTCAGTGCACGTAATTGTGTTGAATCCTTGTCAAGAAAATCCTTGCCAGAAAATTTTACTTTGAGAAGCACTTTCAGGGTCAAGATGAAATGCCACTAAAGTGATAAATTTAAGTGAAGAACAAAAGCAGACAAGCATGGGGAAATTGATTGATTGACTTAAAATGCGGTACAAAGGGATGCAGTATGGGAATGTCATAGTGCTTAAATGTTGGCCATGTCCCCTATGCAGCCTTTTCACTTACCACGTCTCTCAAAATATATTTGAAAGCTAAATAAATCAAATAAACTTGGATTATATTCGACATAAGCAACATTTCTGTTGACAGCAAATAAAGGCTTGACATTTATCTTGAAAGCGGTTCAGGATAGGCTACAGGGCTAAAGTAAATAGCCTAATGTAAACATGAAATGATCCTCTGTGTGTTTGCGACCTGCAGGGGTCGTTTGATCACCGGATGAAGGCGTGGCAGCGTTGGCAGGATGCTCAGGCCATGCTGCAGAAGAAGAGGGAGACCGAGGCCAAGCTGCTGTGGGCCAACAAGCCGGACAAACTGCAGCTGGCCAAAGAGGAGATCGCCGAGGTACAACACAGGCCAAAATCAACACAGTGAAAATAACTCCGATGAGGCTGGGATGCCTGGCTGGTCTGGAGTTTGATGTGGTCTTTTTCAAGACTGGGGACAATGTTTCAGTAATGAAAGAGCCACTTCAAAGGGCTTCGCTTGTTCCTGTAATCACAGATATTATTAGAAACGGGTGGCACGATGAAACGGATGAGTTAAATGTGCTTTTTTTTTTTTTTTTCCCTATAAACTTTAAACACAACAAAGCAAATACACTCTTCTGTAATTTACTTTTAACTAGAGGTACTGAACATCAGTGTGCCAGATATGTAGGATCTTTACTGAAAAATATCTCTTTAACCAAACATGGGCATTTTACTTGCAAGAGCAGTGATTGTTTTTTTTTTTTTTTAATAATTCTCATACTTTTCTTCCCTTTGTCCCACTCACATCAGGTCAGTTAAAAAAAACTGAAAAGTCAAGATTTGATTTGATCCTGTCGTAAACAACACAAGTGTCCAAATATTCACAAGACAAGGGGGAAAAAAACCCCAAAGATTCATTCTAACATGGGACGTGGATGTTGGAAGACAAAAATAAATATTTAGACTTTCAAACGTAAAAATAAGAAGATACTAAAAAATATGAAATGTTAATTCATATTGAATCAAAACAGAGTGAGAGATTCATTACGTCATTTTGACTTTTAATTTAAAATTCTCCAAATTCAGAAAAACTGTAATAGATGTTCTGAACATTTTTACTTACCATCATAATGTTGACTCAGCAAGCAAGTTTTGACTCATCGTCAGTATTAATATTTTTATAATTTCTAACTTTAATAATTTACTGTCTTTTGTTTTAAAATTGATATTCTGGTGCAAAGTGTCTTACATATAATGGGACTTGAAACTTTTCCTCTCTTCTTGTAAACAGTGGGAGGCCAAAGTGACGCAGTATGAGAGAGACTTTGAAAGAGTTTCTGCTACTGTTCGCAAGGAAGTCGTTCGCTTCGAGGTACCAATGTTTTATCCTTTTTCTATTCCCTGGATGACACTGGTTGAAAATGTTTGACGTTACTGATAAACACTTTTTTTTTTTCCCTACAGAGAGAAAAGGCCAAGAATTTCAAAATACAGATAATCAAGTACTTGGAGTCTGTGCTTCAGTCTCAGCAACAAGTGAGTGATTCTCAAACAGGAATACTTTATATTTCGATAATCAAATATTCTTCGTGCCAGACCAATCAGTGTACATTTCTAAATAGTTTTGATACTGAGAGGTTTTTTTTTTTTTTAACCAGCTGTGGCAGTTTGTTTTGACTCCATCATGTCACAAAATCATATTTTATTTCTATTTACAGGATTTGGAATTGAATTGGTTATACGTGTTTTTACATTTAAGCAATTTAACTGATGATCTTCTATCCATAAATACTTCAAAAGTGTGAATTCTACATGATTTTCTAAATGCAAAGGGGAAGATGGAAAAAGTACAGAGGCGTAGTGACCCACAATATTCCTTGGAAACATAGAGGGATGATTTTTAAGTGGAATATTTTAGGATGTAAAACATGGGCTAAGGAGCAAGGTATGAATGATTTTTTTTTTTTTTTTTTTTTTTACATGATGATGGGAAAGAGAGAGACTAGGGCGGCAAGTAACGATTATTCACATTATTTATTGATACTTTTTTATTAAAACATTTAATGAAGCAGTACACACAAAAATAAGGAAAAATGCTCCTTTTCAAGTTTCACGAGCCCAAAGTAACGTCTTCAAATAGCTTGTTTTGTCCAACCAGCAGTCTAAAACCCATAAATGTTCGATTTTCAATGATGTAAAACAAAGAAAAGCCCGAAATGTGTGAGAAAATGAATCTGATAGATGTTTGGAATTTTAACTTATCAAAATTGTTAATTAATTTTCTGTCTATTGAGAAAGTGATTCAGAACTGCAGAAAATTTGTTGTAAATCCGAAACATTAACCACTTCTTGCCTGTCAATTATGAAGGAACCTGACACTATTGACTTTTTTTTTTGTTTGTTTTTTTTCCCCTCTAGCTGATAAAGTATTGGGAGGCTTTCTTACCAGAAGCGAAAGCGATCGCCTAATCCTCGAGCACCAGCCTTTTGGATGACAAAACAGGCTGCCTTTTTCTTATACACTTTACCTCTTTTGCCTTTAAACCAAGGAAAATACGTGCATTGTAAAGGGAGATACAATCAAGCTGTTTTTTAATCACCTTTAACATAATAGCTCTGTATTCTATTGTATTAATAATTGTATATTTTCATTTAACCTTCCACAAATATTTTCTTATTAGATGAAAAGAGTTTGCCTATACAAAGATATGGACACACACAAAAAGAGAGATAGTGTAGATGAATGATTCCATTGATTTCCACAAGAGAAGGGAAATGAACCGAGTCCATTGTTCTCAGGATTTCCTCCCTCGTGTGATCAGGAGCTCCTTCACATCAGCAGTGGCTAATTGTTTACAGCGCGGCTTCTCTCTCATCAAATCTTTCTGGGGACCCAGATGAAGAAAGTGGCCAAGAGTCTCACTCTAATTTTTTTTTTTTTTTTTTTGTTTTTGGAAATGACTTAAAGGGATGAAATAACAGTTAAAAAAAAAAAAGAATTATGAGCACTTCCAACAGGTGGATAAAGTACTTAAGTACCAGCCATGTTTTCTTTTCTGTCAGATTTAAAATACTATTGATACTGAGGGGACGGGCTCCAGGGTATAGAGAGCAAACTGATTAGCAAGCTGCAGCCGTGGCCAAGAGTTGCATTGTATTTTGGGTGAAGCTTGCGGGTTTAATGTTTTGATTTGATTGGAATCATTGTGCAAACTTTACCCTCATAACACGTGTCTAAACATGTCTGTGCCTTTTTTTTTTTTTAAGTGTGAACGGTGTTTCGCCTCCCGACGCCAAGTTCAATCCGGTGTTGGGAGAAAGTTGTACACAGTTGTGGGCAGTGCAGAGGCTTGTTACATTAGTTACTTCCACAGCCATAATGATATAATGTTTTTTTAACATTTAAGTCCATTTACTGCAAACTTTTTTTTTTTTTTCTTTCTCTACATTCTTGCATATAATGTTGCAAGTTTTGTAATTGCTTTTTTTTTTTTTTTAAACTTTCTAGTCAGCCTTTGGATTCACTAACTGCAGATCAACCTGCAGAGACTTGAAACAAGTAATCCTCACCCTTAACATCCCGTCAGTCTGTTTTTGTCAAACCAGCATCATTGCTGTGGTAATGCTGTACAGTAAGTGTCAGTTGACACTTCTTACCAAGCGTTATCAAGCAATGATGACTAGCTGTGAGAAAAATACAATAAATGCAGACATGTTCTCACTGTATGGATTAGCCACTTCAAGCAAGTTTCAAGTCTCACCAAGCAGAGCGGTGTACTGTAGTGAAATGAAAGGAAACTAAGGCCTCAAACGTGGCAATTTTGTCCTGAAATACCAGGGCTGCAACTAAGAATATTTTCATTATCGATTCATCTGTTGATTATATTTTCGATTGCTTATTCAATAAACGCGAAATCTTGAACACCATACATACATACATACATAATATCCCGGAGCCCCAGATGACATCTAGAGATTGTATTATCAGTCCAAAACCCAAAGATATTTAATGGTACCCTGTGGAGCTTTTGACCAGTAATAGCACTATGGAGCAGTGTTTTTAAGTGTGGGTCGTCATGGTTTCACGCTCTTTCTCCTAACGGAAGCTGCCAACGCGGATCTAAAATAGTTTAGCTTCCTTTCAAAAATTGGCTCTGCAAATGTTTTATGTGCAAGGGAACGCATTCAGAATGTTTTAGACCACTAAGATACACTGTGTTTTCGGAGAGAAACTGTGAACGTAAACATAATTTAGCCTACAAAAAAAAAAAAAAAAAAAAATCCACTGGGTACCTTTAATTTACTGGGATTTATAAAAGAAAAAAGCAAATCTGCACATTTGAGAAAGTGCCACCAGTGAACGTTTGGTATTTTGTTTGATTTCTTTCTCAATGATCAGTTTAATTACCAAATTGTTCATAATTTCAGCACTGAACAGTACTCTCTGAATTCTATCAAATGGGAAAAAGGACATAAAAACACTGGAATAGTCCTTTTTTAAAAGCCAGTTTGACAGCACCAGAGCTGGACTGATGATGTTGACCTGTAGAAATGAGATTAACATGAAATGCTAAACGGACTGATGTCATAGTGAACCTAACGTTTCCCTGAAGCCTCAAATCTGCTGTTTTTGACAACTGAGTTTTAAAATCAAGCAGCAACTAACCCGCGTCACAGCTCTATGTGGCGGGGCCTGCCACCTTACGATTAAAGCTTTAACTTCACATTTGCACACACTTAATCTGAAACTGTGCAGCCGTGATGCTGCACTTCATCATTTGTTGTCATTTAGGCATCACTCAACTTGCAGACATTTCTTTGCACCGTTTTTTTTTTCCCAACATACATGCTTGTTTTCAACTGATGTTAGATTAGACAGCACACAATTAAAACTGGCTGTTACTGTGTCCTCATACTGTATGTCATCACTTGTCAATGTGCAGAGCAATGTCAGCAACATGCACTGTCATAGAAAAATCTTTTAAAACAAATCAATAAAAGTTGCACTGTTTACACTTGGAGATTTCATTGAGAACTTCAGACTTAAGTGTCTTATTTCTCCACTTCTCCTCTCACATTACCCACTTAAAATTATAAATTATTACCTAGAGCTGCAGTGTTTGGGTCTAAAACAAGCTTTTGAATGGGGGTGATAGATGTATAGTAAATTTTGCTGTTGAGGACAAAATGCAGTATTAAGAAACAACCACTCGATGTACCTTTTCTTGTGTTTTTTGAGAAGCAAATGCACTATTTGTTGCTATTTTCTTTTCCACCTGTGACTCAGGTTATCGGGTGTATAACTGGTCTGATGATGGCTGAACAGCTTCCCCTCGAGAATCCGAATCCGCGGCCCAATTGTCATGAATCAGTTGAGTCTGTGAGTGAATCCCAAGCAGCTCCTGGCAAGAACAGCCTACAGTGTACAATGATGTATAGTGTAAAAAGGTTCGATTAATCGATAATGGTACCATTTCTGAAAACCAAGAAACAGCTGTGTGTATGCGTATTACTGAAACCCAGTAGAGCTCAACACTCATTTTTCATAGAACTAAATTCCTCTTACTGTTTTGCAGTTCCTGAGAGGTTGATAAAGGTTATAAATAAACCCCATTAAGACCTAAACAAATGTAAAAGTACAATCAAACCCAACCCAAAAATATTATTGTCCAGTTCATAACAAATAAATCAGTATCTGCGTATGTTGGACAGTGACTAACAAAACTGCAGTGCAACAGACAAATGATATATTTAAGATCATGTATAAAGTGTCTCCATTGCATAGATTGTCCACCAGAGAGCACTGACCAGTTTATTTTTCAACTGTAAAGAGTCATCCTCAGTAAAATTCAAGAGATCCTTATTAAAAAAGTCTTTTCTTTTATGTCACACGTTCATGTAAATAAAGTGGATATCGGCTTAAAACAATCCAGTAGCCGTCATTCCAAGACATTTTAATCAGCCGACTCCATCTTCGACTGTAGGAAGAAAACTTTCTGGTTATCCTGAAGAACTAACAGAAAAGCTCATTTTAAATAGGCACAGATAATGCTGGCTTTTAGTTGCTGGTTTAAAGTTAGTATAGGCTGCAGAAACGCTGGATCACAATTCAACTCCATTTCATCCTCTGCGGGCGAACACCCACATCTTTCAGAGTTCTCGTCGCCAACCCCTGATGACATCGGTAGGGTTACGCCCCACCAGAGGATCTTCTACTACTTGTTTTCACAGGCCGAGTGGCACTGCCCCTAATTATTAATGCCCGATGTGTAAAATCAGCGAAGTTTCCTTTACAGAGCACTCTGGTGCTTCACAGACAGCTGCAGCGCCAGCTTTGCTTTACAATTTATTAAAAACTATTTACAGTATGATTATATGACGCCTTTTCTCACGCGCAGCCAGAAACCCGGTTAGCATACCTTGCCCCCCCCCTAAACTGAGATAATAAGCAGCAGCAGCAGCAGCGGACCTAGTCCACTGCTACGCATGATGAAACTACAGGTAAGCTTTCACACCCCGCCCCTGCCCACTCCAGTCCACATTGTCGTTCCGTTCTGCTATCACACATCTCTGACAAACCACAATAACCTGCTCAGACTAAGAAAGCAAACTGTGAAGACAGCCTGGGCTTGCTAAGGAACTACAAAACAAACCAAAAAAAAAAACCTACAGGTCCTTTAATATGAAGCACTGTAGAAACTCTGATCTTCACACTGGAGGCTCCCAAACAAAAGACATCATCAGCTGACAGCTTGCTACTCGCGTCAGCTCATTTTGGCAGTCGGACAAAGCGAAACACCCTCTTCGTTCACTCTTGTATGACAAAAAGAAACGACACGGTTTGGCAACGCTTTCAGGCGGTTAGTGGTTGGGCATGTCACAGAAATAGTGTAGGTGTCAATAAATAACTTCTCGTAAACACAGCCGACACACCATCATGCTCTCTAAAAAAAAAAAAAAAAAAAATTAAAATTCATAAAGGCTCCAATCCACATCCCATATAATGTGACAATTGCAATGGAGGGATGATTTCAGAGAAAGTGCCATTATCTACCAAAGTACTCTTTACCAGGTCAAAATGGTGTCATGCACAAATATTGAATCATACCGAGCTGACACAAAAAAGAAAAAGAATTATTTCACACTGAATCTTAATGACATGTCCAGTACCTCAATACATGTTCTTTGTTGTGGATTATAAATCAAAGAATGCCCGCACTTTAGGCAGGGCTGGTGTCCAGTCACTTAAAATTCAGTTCAGTCAGTTCACACTGCAATTCAGCTGGTAAACGATAAAGCATTGATTATTTATCCGTCACTGGGATGGATTGGTAATCTCCTCGTGCAAGGAGCGTTTGTTGTATTTAATAAAAGAGGAGAGCGTGAGATCCGGAGAGTGAACACGGACGCACACGTCAACCTGCAGCGGCATGAAAAAGCGCCTTGTTTACACTTGTCACTTCGACGCAGCTTTAACCTTCACATCGTGCTAAGTGACAGGACCAGGTGTCCAAAAAAAATTAGGCCCAGTTGTTGAAGGAACGGTTTAGGAGGTAGATGAGAAGACTGGTACAGTAAATATAAAGCCAGGAGAAGTTAGCTTAGCTTAGCATAAAGACTGGAATCAGCTAGCCTGGCTCTCTCCAAAGTTCACAAAATCCACCCACCAGCACCTCTGTAGCTAATTAACCGAACAAGGTGTTACATGTTAATTAGCGGTGTTGACGGGTGGATTTTTTTTTAACCTTTAGACGGAGCCAGGCTAGCTGTTTCCGATCTAGCGAATTTCCCAAAATGTCAAAGTTGTCCTTTAAAAGAAGAAAGAACGCATTCTTCTTCTTACAAATAAAAACATAAATTCATTAATAACAAAATGCACCCTACCTCAGTTCAACACCTTCTGGGGTTTTGCCATTACAGCTAGCGAACTTTGCTGACTCTTCCCTACGTGTGCTACCGTTACATTATATTTTAGCATTCAGAATGTAATTATCATTTTTGTAACTGTTTAGCAAAAGTTACATAGGCTTGCTTTAAAAGAGTGCTCCACCGATTTAGCATCGCACTTCTGTAACATTCACAGACTCATGATCGGCAGCTAAAAAAAAAAAAAAAAAAAGGATCAAAATTGATGCAGCAGAACCAGGGTCCTGTTTTTATTCTCTGCATTCTTCTTTCTCGTCAAAACCTGGTGCCCGTGTTACCCACAATGCGACGCAACCGCCAAAAGTTCAGTCAGAGATACTAGCGTTATGCTAGTAGCGGCTAATTTAGCCCCAAGCTGCCAGCCTGAACCAGGGATGAGGAGCAGGTTACAGAGGTCTGGTAAACTCACACCTTTCAACTCCACGCTAACAGATTCCCCCCCATTTTCAATCATGTAGTCTTCAGACCCAACCGACGCTGCCTCAGGCGACATCACTTGAGGCCATTTATCAGACTATAAAGAGGAAAAAGCTTCATACAACTTATTTCTTTCACATATGCCATAGTTTTCTCCAAGACGTGTAAAAAGACTTTAATGTGTAAAATCGGGGCAGTTCCCCTTCAAATAAATATTTCTGCTAATGATGCTAAACACTGCTGGGGGTCATCGGGCTGCAGAAAGAGACTGAACTGGACGTGGTAATTTGAGACACATACACAAAAGCCATTAAGGTGATTCAGCAGTGTGATGGCACAAAATCTGCTGTTTTCAATCATGCCTAAGGGAAAAAAAAAAAAAAAAAATCATCAAAATGACAAGTGTAAGTATAGCCTTCAACATCACAACTGTCTTTCATCTCAGCACCGGTTAATATGAAAATTTAAATGTTACATAATTATAAAGTTGCACTTTGATGATACTTTGGGTACAAATACTAATCGTGTTTTAAATAGGTACTTTTTGCTGAAAATAAATCAAACCTTCAGAAGAACCTGCTGCCGTGTGCAGTTGGTATTAACGAATTCCTTATGCAGAAAAGCTTTTATAATTTACCTTTAATGAGATGCAGAGGACTGTCAGTTGTAGTAGGAGCCACGGTAATGCAGGGAGCTTTGTCTTACAAGTAACAGCAAAAAGAAGAATTTCACATTTTTTTCACAGGATATGAAATGAGTATTAAGAGGCAAATGTGTTTTGTTTTGTTTTTTGCAAATGGTTGGATTGAGGAAATGTTAACAGATCTTTAATTTATAACATAAGATTGTTTGGCCCCAATTAGAAATTCGGGCAACTGACATCAATTCTGCAACTTTTTGAAATTCATTTTACTTGGAGGTTGAGCACTGCATCCCCGAAAAAACAATGTATTCATGCCATAGTACCTAGCACCATCTTCGCCTTTCTAGGCAGGGTTGTTTTTTTTTTTGTTTTTTAACCAAATGACAACAGAAGCAGACAGGATTCATTTCTTCTTGGCTATAATGACAAAAAAAAATGTCCCCTCAGTCTCCAACAACAAAAGACAAAAAGTGCTCTTCATAGGTCACCCAGGGTACAATCTCTTAATTGAGTGCATGTCAGCGCTTCTTCCTGCACTTGTTTTTGACGGTCATGTGAGGAGAAACGAGGCTGAAACTGTCATCTCAGGACTCCAATAGTTTGGAGACGTTCATCCAGCTTAAACAGACAAACCATCAGTCTTTTTGTTTACTCCAATGAGCCCTTTTTCATCCATGCTGAAGAAAAAACTGGCGGTAATAATGCGGGCTGCCGTTCATGAGCCTAGCGCACACTCAGTGGGCTTGGGGCCAGGCTGCAGGCTGCTTTCAGAGTAAAGTCCGAGCAACGTATCTAAGAAGCCCTCCGTGCTGGAAAAAGATAACGTCCATCTCGGTTTCAAACAGTGCGGTGACGAAGAAGGACTTTCCTTGGCTGGTCTGCAAGAAAACACAAACAAGTCCTTCACTACGGTGCCATCATAAACGTGCAAAACCAGTTGATTTACACTGTGCCCACTCTGGCCCTTAGTGGATCAAACAAAGCAGCTTTCATTTTGGAAGATGGAAAATATTTTCACCAACTTTCATAGAGATACCATCTGCAGGTGTCTGTATTTACCTTTTTTTGAATTCTCAAAATCTGTCCGTAACCTGCTTGGCAAAAACATATTTTAATACTTCCTGCCACCGCCATAAAGAACAATTAATTCAATTTGACCAAAATAATCTTCTTCTCAGTAGCCACACTGCTTTCCAGGGGGTCCATTACAAACAACCAGATACGCTTCTGGCAGTTTGAAGACATCTAAGCTGTGTGTGACTGCCACCACAGCTCGGCGCCAGCCGCCGGCCGCCTGTCGCCTACCTTGACAGTGAGCTGCTGCCTCGGACTCAGGCTCTCTGGCAGGGTGACGGTGAACCTCTCCTTCCCGCTCAGCTCCAGCGAGTTGGCGCTCTGGCCGGGCAGGAACTCGAGCGGCATGATGCCCATTCCCACCAGCTGGTTCTTGTGCAACTTCTCAAAGCTCTCAGCGATGACCGCACGCACCCCCTGTCGACCCGAGAGAAGCAGGTCAATCGCGGACACAAGCGAGGGCGTGGACTATCTGGAAGCTTTTCAGATATATGCTAATGTGCCAGCCAGGGTTGTATAAATATTAAAGAAAAGGTTACCCGATAAACTTTTCCTTCCCCTCAAATGAAGAAAATTCAGTGATATTCTATATTACGAATATATTAAAGAAATATAGAATCAGGGGTTCATGTTCTTGAAGAGTGGATACCCTGAAGTGGAATTAAGTCACTCTAATGTACCATGTTAACTAACAGGTGAAAGTCAGTAAACCTAAATTGACTAAATGAGAAAATGACAGCTGTTACTGGCTGTTTATTGTATTGTCTGGTCAGTGTACAGTGCGTCTATAGTAGTTTACCAGCAGGTATGGTCCTTTAGCTACCCAGTCCCTGGAGTTTCCAGAGCCGTAGTCTTTGCCTGCCAGGATGATGAGGGGAATGCCGTCTCTCTGATAGCGTTCAGCTGCCTCGAAGACATCCAGCTGATCAGACAGACAGGAAAGGGGACAGGTTATCAGCAGCAGGTCTGACTTTGCGAAAAAAACAAAAAAAACAACTAGCTGTCTAGTCTGGGCCGATCCTGCAGCAGCCGATAGTGCTGGGCACACACTGTGATACAGCTCGAAGGCCACGAGTTCCCCCACTGTAACAGGAACGGTGCTTGTATTGGCCAAAACAAGAAGAACTCAGGATCACCTTTGTCAGAGGTGAAAAAAACAGCATTTGTCTCTCATAAATGCACTTCCTGGTTCGGTGAAGTGTCTACTTACTGTCTGGCCTGAGGGAATGTGCAAAGTCTTGGGGCCCGATTTGCCGATGAATCGATTCTGGAGCTTGATGCTGGCGAACGTGCCTCTGGTCATCACTGCGTCGTTCCCTCTGCGAGCGCCGTAGGAGTTAAACTCCCGCGGTGTCAGGCTGGGGGGAAATATTCAAAGTGAAATGCAAATACATTTCAATTTGTTCTGTGATAAAAGAACAGTGTAAACTGTGACTGTGGCCAAAGAGGTTGGCTTTGTTTCAGTTTCTGTTCATTGTATCTTTGTATGTGTTCTGCATCTTTCAATGTCTGAAAATCTTAATACATCACAATTTTGGTTCTTTTTTTATTTAGTTATTTTGTTTTTGTCATGGAAAAATGGCAAAAACGATGAATGCTTTTTTTTCATTGACGAAACAAACTAGTGTTTAATTATATTTTTGGGCCAAATATATGATGGCATTATGTCTGTCAACCTTGGAATAAATCTTAGTTTACTGCTCTCACGCGGAGGAGATAGTGACATGAGTACTGCAGTCTGTCGGCGACAAGTATTAATGCAGGACGTACACAATGCAAATGCAAATAATGCATGTCCTCTGGCCAATCAGAATTGTTGTGAACTTGTGCAGATTAAAACTAACAAGCCACAGTGGTTGTAAATCTAAGATATTTAGCAACTGCTGTCAGATTTCCACAAGCCATTCTGACTGATTACCGAGCTGTGTGACTTCAGCGGCAGAGAAAGATTAGAGGGCATTTAGCTAGTGGCGCTAGCCAAGTTAGTAAATCTGGTCTTCCTTGGGGCCGAGAGGGAAACTGACCGTTTGCTCAGCAGGTACTTGGCAGCTGCGCTGACCCTGGCGATGCTGCCCGCTGGTGAGATGTGATCTGTTGTCACTTTGTCCCCGAGGAACAGTAAGGCGTGAGCGCTCTCGATCGACTGAGGAGGAGGGACCTCTTTACTCTGAGAGGAAAGACAGGCAGAGGAGGAGCTCACCGGCTGAACTGCTGAAGTTTTTTCTGTTGTACTGGGAACAAAAGCGGCGCTACTTCAATAATGGAAACCAGGAATCCCTCCGGGATCGACATAAAAACTTACCAGCTTGCTGAAAAAACACGGTGAGCGGATATATGTGGACTTGTGATCCCAGGGGAAAAGCACAGAATCCGGACATTCAGTGTTGTTCCAAAATGTGTTCCCTTTCTGGAAGAAAGCGCAGCAACATTTGTAAACAATAATTCACGTGACTCGAGTAACGCACAAGACAGACAGCCACAAAAGAGAGACAGAAAGAAAGTAAGGAGAAGAAAGCCAGTGGAGATTGTCTCCTCACCTTCATCCTCCCTCTGAGATCCCTAAAAATGGAGGAGATTACTGTGTCCTCCTCAGTCTGTTGGACCTCCTCCCTGGACGGCCAGATATCACGAAGATAGAGCTCCTTGCCCTCCGATGTCACGCCTGCATCGACAACAGGAAGTCCAACTTTAGCACCATAGAAAGAGTATCGATATTAAAGCACGGCTTTTTCTCTCAACATCTGTCCAGCCTGCTTCACGTTTTTAGAGGAGAGAACATTTTAAATGTTGGTTTCTACGCACTGGAACTTGGGAGGGCAGCTTCAAAAATAGAAAGGCTGGCATCTTCCATGGCGTAAAGTGAGAAGACACGCCACAGGAGTTGTACACAGAATTAAAAAAAGATAATTCTTCAAGTTATGTTTTCAGTAAGAAGGTTTATTTTATGGTCTCAACTATGTTTATTCTACTGTAATACAATATATATATAAATAATTAAGGACCTTATCACTAGCAGGTAAGGGTTCGTTTAGACCTTAAACTACCACTAACCTGCACTTTTCTGACACGTCTGCACAAGACACTGAATCATTACACGCTCACTCACTATAATCAGCCAGATTCCTAAAATCCCCTAATGGACCTCAGATTTTAGAGCCGCAGCTTAAGGCAGCCCCTGACGTGTGTCTTCCTCACCTAGAGGCTCTTTTTCGAAGTCGATTCCCACAGTGCCCGCAATAGCATAAGCCACCACCAGCGGAGGGGAGGCCAGGTAGTTGGCGCGCACGCAGTCGCACAGGCGGCCTTCAAAGTGCCTGTTGCCAGATAGGACACCGCAGGCCACCAGGTCCCCCTAAAACAAAGTGAATGGTCACGATATAACTGTTGTGAACTATAAATGCAAGCTTTATTTTGATATCCAAATAAAAAGCGGGACCTTATGATTATGAAAATCTCACCTGTTTGATTGCATCCACGACGGCTTCTGGCAACGGTGCTGTGTTTCCCACACAGGTGGCACAGCCATAACCTATCACCTCAAACCTGCCATGGGAAGGCAAAACATAATGTTGTGTAAAGGAATTAAATCCTTCAGACTTCTTTTGTGCCTGTGTGTGACAACATTTTCACACACAAAACACTAATTATGACACAAGATAATTAACACGTGTTAACGTGCTAACTCTTTCAACACCAGAGCGGAGCAATGTTAGACCTAACCTGTGCACTGTAACTGCAAATACAGGTTTATCTCAGGTCAGCCTTGGTATTGGTGTGTGTGTGTGTGTGTGTGTGTGTGTGTGTGTGTGTGTGTGTGGGCGGGCGGGCGCATGTGCTGTCACTGTGTACACATGCTCACCCCAGCTGGCTAAAGTAAGGCAGGACTCCACTGGTACTGAGGTAGTGAGTGACCATGCCACTTCCGGGAGCCAGGCTGGTCCGGATGTACGGCTTGACAACAAGCCCGGCCTCCACGGCCTTTTTGGCCAGTAGACCTGAGGAAGAAGAAGAAGATCACAATTACCGCCACGTTATGCAAATGTGCATGTAGTAAGTAGCCACACAGACAAGTTAAGTATCACAAAGAAGCAGATTTGTGTTTGTGAGTAACAGAAAAGACAGAAAATATTGTGAGAGAGTAGTTATAACTGGCTTCATGCATTGAAGCAGAAATGTACAAATTGGCAGTTTGGCGGTAAAATAAAAGACTGAATGACTAGATTATCAAAAACGTTCGGCCAGCTCGGAGAAAAAACAACCACATCATTAATGCTACTGTGTGCCGCTGTCAATCTTACACGTTCAGTCGAATCTTAACAATCAGCTCACCCTCTGACCGATGCACAGGTTACATGAGGGACTATTTTCCAGAGGAAATGTGATCACAGCCTCGTTTTCTGACTCAGTCTTTTACCTGCAGTCAGCATGACGGATGGGTTGCAGTTGTTGGTGCAGCTGATAACAGCGGCGATGACCACCGAGCCGTGGGCCAGCTGGTACTCCTGACCGCAGTGCAGGAAAGGGACGCGGGTCTCCTGCTTCGCCTTGGAGATGTGGAAGCCTTTAAAGCCCACCTACGAGGAGACCGAAGGAAATGCATAACCCTCAGCTCTCGGGTGACAAAAAGCCCCACCGGCGTCACACTCAGTTTGAGGACTGGCAGAGTAAAGTAGCAGACATGGATCTGAAAGTTTTTTATTGCGTGTGTGTTTTTCTCTTCCCGTTACCTTCTCATCAAGGCAACTCTGGAAGTCTTCTTTCATGCTGCTGACTGCCACTCTGTCCTGAGGCCTCTTCGGTCCGCTCACATAGGGCACCATGGAGCTCAGGTTGATTTCAATCACCTACACAGAGAACAACACTTTGTCTTTCACTTTATAACGCGAGTCAGGACCTCTACTCCTACACTCTTGGCTAACTTTTGCAAATACGCCCATGATGGAGCACTGCTACTGTTCTGGTCTTACAAAACAATTAAGAGGAATTATTTTCCTCATAAACAAGATGTTAGGACTGTTGAAGCATCATCTCTTTACTGCACTTCATTATTGCACATTAGGGCCTCAGAAATATTATTACATCAGTTGTCAGGAAGTGTCGCTCGGATTCACATGTAAAAATTACCTCAGAATACTGGGGGTCCTCTGAGGGGTCCTCAAAGCTTCGGAAAAGTTTTACAGCCTTCATGTAAGATTCCAACAATTCAAGTTTTTCCTGGGTAAAATCTGAAAAGAAGCTTAGGTCAGGTTGGTTCTTGAATCGGGGGACAATCCGTCGATGGTATCGTCTTAGACAGTTAACAGTTATAAAACTACTATTTGTAAATGTGAACCGCTAGCAGGAAAGAACTGGTGAATTAAGGCAGAAATTTTGAGCTGTTTCACTAAGGATAATTCCCACATCGAATGTGTGAATGAAATGCAGCGCAGCGTTTCGTAGCTGTGAAGAAAACACTCACTTGTCTTTTTAAAGTGCTTTAGTGTGACTTGGTCGACGGGGAAGAAGCTGACAGTGGCGTTGTACTCGGGGCACATGTTGGCGATGGTGGTTCGGTCAGGGGCTGAGAGCTGGGAGACACCAGGTCCAAAAAACTCTACAAACTTTCCAGCGATCCCAGCTTGCCGCAAGTGCTGAGAGAAATCAAAGAACATAACACATTACTACTCACATGAGACAAAAATAAATGTTTTGCCTGTAAACAGTGCTGTTACCCTTTATATTTTAACAGCAAGTCTGTAGATGTCACAGTCCACTTTACCTTCATTTCTTGCAGTTTGCAGTGATAAAACCTTCCCTGTCAAGTTACTGTTTTTTTGCCTGCTACCACAGGCCTCTTGTGTATATTGTTACAGTTACAGGAAGTTTCACAGGCTCATTCCTCACAACGCATGCGGGGCGGCAGAGCCGCGTTACCTTTGTGATGCCGAGGACGATGTCTATGGAGGTGGTTAGGGGGTTGATGGAGCCCACCAGTTTACAGCCCACCACCTGAGGAAGAGTCAGAGACACTGGCTGGCCCAGCATCACAGCCTCTGACTCAATTCCCCCAACACCTGGAGGAGGAAAAGCAGAAATTTGTTTGCACTGTAGAGTGGATCCACAGGAAAGTACCTTCATTCACCATTTATTTAGATCGTTTTTGATTCCCTCTTAGGGTGAGTTCTACTTTCCCTCTACGTTTTTAAATATCTGAACTATTTTATTGTCTCTCCTCAGGCCTCAGAAGAGGACAACTATCAAATACGGTTGTAAATTACAGTTCTTGAGCTGCTTGACCGGCTGACAATGTTCACAAAAACAACTGGTAATAACTTTAAAGTTTTAAAGTGTTTTTACCCCAGCCCAGGATGCCCAGGCCATTGATCATGGTGGTGTGAGAGTCGGTTCCCACCACACTGTCAGGGTAGATGAAACCATCGCTGACCTGGACCACTCTGGACAGATACTCCAGATTCACCTGGTGGACTGCACCCACATCCGGAGGAACCACGTTCACATTCTTGAATGCTTTAGAGCACCACTGTTTGGTAGTCGGAGAGTAAAACGGCACTTAGTAAGAAAACATTTCATTTTGTCTCTCAGTTTTGTGCTGTTCCCTAAAGCAGACAGATTTAAAGTTCCTCAACTTTTTATTGAGAGCTACATAACATTTCGATGAGCCAAACTATAGACTTTTTTTTCTTTTGTGGTAAAAGCATCTGACTAATAAAAACTATAAACCAGCTGGCATTCTATAAAAAATTCGTAAAAAGAATACAACAATACAAAACCACACCAGTTTCCAAAAGAGACATTTCTCTTGTTCTGATTTTCTAACATGATGTAATAAAAACAGATTTTGCTCTTCCCTCTTTACCTTAAAGAACTGAAGTCTCTCTTTGTTTCTGATCAGTTCCATTTCCTGATTCTTCAGAGCTGTTTCAGTTCTGCAGAAAAAAGAACAGACAGTAAACATGGTAAAGGGAAACTCTTTGTCAGTCAGCAATAATATTTCAAGTCATGTGACCTGCATTTTCCCTCTTTTGAAAGAGGTAAAACACAGTTGGGATATTGATTACCAAGTGACATTCTAATAAGTGTTTACAAATATGAAATGCAAAACTAAGACAAAGAAAAAAGTTTGACAAAGTTTTCTATCATCATTTTAATAACTTTTCTCCGACTTATTTAAAACAAATTAATGAGCAAACAAAATGAAGTAAATACAGAACTGCTCACATCTAACACTCCTTCACAGACAGCTGAAAATGTGAGGCCCGTTTGCTCCTTTCACGGCCATTCAGATTAAATCACCCTCATACTGTACATCTACAGCCCCGCTGTCCTTCAAAACTTACTCAGACACAGGCTTCAGGTGGAAGGGGCAGAGGAGAGGGGTGTTCTCGATCTGCTGGACAGAGGCTGGAGGTCGACCCGGGGAGGCTGGAGGGTCACTGCAGGCAGCTTTACTACATGTGCCCCGCTGGCCTCCGCACTGTGAGCCTCCTCTGGACGGAGGCCTGGAGGGTGTGGAACGAGTGGGACCCTGGCTCTGGTTTGGGCCGTCCCCTCCACCGGGGTTTGGGGCATTCTGTATGGCACTGTGGGCAAAAAAAAATAGGAACAAAACATTTTTAATTAAGAAGATCAATTTTCTTTTTTAACTACAAAAAAAATAACTTACTTAATGTATAAAGGTAAAATACAAATGCAAACACACCATTTGCTATAATCAATCTGTAATGAGTGGTCTACAATGAGGTCTGTGGGGCATTTAGGGTTGACTAGGCTGGGGTCCACACCATGTTTGGCAACAGCATCCCTCATGGCTGCCAGGTCCACCATGGCAGGAATACCCCTGTCAAAGGAAACCAGAAGAAGAAAATAATCAAACCCAAACTTCAGTACAAAGAAAGACCATGTTTTTCCTCTCAACGTTATCCAGTGGGTCAGCGGCTTCGCCCACAACCCATCACTAAGCCCTCTGCTCTGATTTCTCTAGTAAAGGGGAAACTGATTACATCTTGGTCATTACATTTCAGAGGTGACATGATTCATATAAGAAACTGACTGGATCAGTGGTTGCCCGGTGCCCAATTTTGCTTCTCGGAAATGTTTTATAGCATAGAGGACCGGCGCTGATATAAACCCTGTGAAACTCACGTGAAGTCCTGGAGAAGGACTCGCGCTGGGGAGAACGGCACCTCGGCTTTATTCTGCTGCTGCTGCCAGTCCAACAGGTTCTGGACGTCTTCTTTTTTCGTGTAAAAGCCATCACAGTTACGAATTGCTGCCTCCAGTAAGACACGGATGGACAGAGGCAGCTTGTCTACACAGAGCAAACAAAAAAAGAGGTGGTGATATTTAAGTTCCCCTGGTTAGCAAAATGTAGTTGCATTTAATTGTTCATTAAAAGTCCACTGTCCTTTGTACATGACTGTCAAACTGGGTGTGCACTCAGAACTTTTCAAGACCATATAGAGCAAAACCAATGTAGGCTCTTAAAGGTCAATTCATCTTACAGGTATATTTACGAATGCTCTTTAAGACCTTTTAAATGCATACATGTTTCCATTGCTATCCTGGAAAACACCAGAGATAAACATACCCTTATTCTGTAGCCTGCATTGTACAATATGATGATAGATTTCTACTGTACAGTGTTCTTAAAACCAGTGAATCTTTTAGTAAAACCAATACTACATGCAAAGGGTCTGAGAGGAGGGAAACCATGTTTAAAATCTATGTGCCCCTTTCTTTTAGTCAGAGGGCCTTAACTCACCATATCGTGGATCGTTTAATTTCTGTGGATTGAAGAACTTGATCCTGTCATCTTTCAGTGTGTCGATTAGATGACTATATGGGTGCTCTGCGGAGGGGAAAACAAACATTTATCAAAAAACAAAACAAAAAACAAAACACACACACACACACACACGCACAACTCCCACAAGGCGAACCTATGTGTTACAAGACCTGCCCATTTCTAGATATGATCAACTCAAATCGCAGTTTTTGTACTTTGGACAGTCAACCATCTTACTGACATTTGCCCAGTGGGGATCTCCTCAAAACAAAGCAGTTCAGGTGAGGCTGCAGCTTAAGCCACCACTAGGAACCTGGGCAGCGGCCCACATTTTTCTGTACTATACACATCATCCATACAACTGGCTTATTACATACCATGTAGTATTAATGGTTTTTAGCACCTAAGCAGTTGGTCTCAAAACCAGCCAAACTTTGAATTTGACTGTACTGTGGATAAGTTTCTTGGAGAAGGTAACAAAAAAAGATTATTGAAAATGCATTTTAGGGCAGCATACGAATGCAGAGAAAAGCAAAACGAAAGATATCTTCCTTCCTTTGTTGTCTTTATTTGTGGTAAAAGTAGCTTCTGCAGGATGTGGTTACCTTAACTTAAAGGGCTAAAGGAAAGAAAGGTTGCTGAAGTAAAATTAAATAAATTATCCCATCTCTATTTATCAGACTGATACAACTCACATCACAATGCAGACTCAAAGATGCTAGGTTTTGACCAAAAGCTGGATGATGGTAAATTCAGGTTGTATCTGTTTACTGTCGATGAAATTCTCCTTTAAGACTTGATGAAAAAACTAAGCTGAGCCATTTCTGAGCCCTTGTGAACACCATAATCTTTTGGGTTTTGGCATTACTCACTGGTCTCTCAACGGGACATAATGCTGTAACTCTGGCTCTCAGGTTACTGGCTTTTGTGATTATCATGAGACTGAAACTACATAGAAAACACCTGGACTGGCCAAAAAATAATGTCTTTAATATAATGCATGCTGTGCAGTTTTTGGTTTCCCAAATTTCCAA
The DNA here is from genome assembly GCF_016859285.1 of Xiphias gladius. Lineage (NCBI taxonomy): Eukaryota > Metazoa > Chordata > Actinopteri > Istiophoriformes > Xiphiidae > Xiphias > Xiphias gladius. The sequence goes on along the minus strand of NC_053407.1, from coordinate 24,748,116 downwards.
TGTGTATTTACTGAATAAATACAGGAAGAAGGAAAGAAGAATGTCCTTAAAGAACAACCCTGCAATCAATCACGAGGTCGTGCGGAGGTGAAAGTCAAGGCCCTCACACGTACTTGGGAAAAAAGTGTCAGGACACATGATGGAACTGGTTCGATCAAATTCCAACAAATCTGATAATAAGCCAATGTAAACTGACACACTTAAACTACCCAGCCTCCTCATCTGCAGTATGGTGGGGCACTGCAGCAAGAGCATTATCACTGCTGTTCAGGACGAAGGCAAATAGACTAAATGCTGTAAAATAGCTCAACTGACCTAAGCGGGCATGAATCCGTTCAGAACAGAGTTTTTAAACATAGCTGGATACTGATAAAAGGACAGTGTTTGTACTCTGGGCTCCACTGCAGATGCAAGGTCAAGGAATTAAATAATAATAATAAAAAAAACGTATGATACATTCATAAGGCAGGATGATGGGAAGAGTTAAAGCAAAAAAAATGCTCACGTATTCAACCTTGTCAAATTATACATTTAACATTTTCTGTACAATTTGGCCTCTTCTGGTCACATGATTCACAAGCAGCCTGAGGGTCGCTCTGATGTTTACTCACTTTTTTCACATAACAACCCAACCTCGGCACAGCTAGCGTGCTCGTCTCCCTTAACGAACCTGCATGCTAAAACCCAAGGCCATAAGCCCATGCAACGCAGGCAGGGTGGAAAATATATACAGTACTACTGGAAATACATCACAACGAAAACAGCGGCTGGTCACTAGTGAGGTCCAGTGGAGGTGAACCCCTAAGGGAACCTGTTTTCACCGATAAAGCAGGAGGGTTAGAGATATAGGTGAAAGGTGAAAATCCCTATTGTCACTAGACATGAAAACTATTACAAAACCGACTCGGTGCTACGTTGTCATTTGGGTTTTTTGTTTGTTTGTTTTTTTGCTTTGTGAACGGAGACAAAACAGGTCCTGGATGCCAAAGAACACTTTGTCTCGTTGTACCCTGTCCCTCCGATCGATAAAACTGAAACCGAAGCATGGCAATGACAAGCTGATTTGTTGCGAGCAGGCAGGGTGGAAAATGTACAGATGGTGATCGTGGCAATGCCGTCTACGAACACCCTCGTACATCAAATCGTCTCCTGCATCCTGCATGAGTCCTGGTGACTAGGTATGGAGGACCAGCTAGGGTTCATGCTGCTAACGCGGCTCCTTATCGCGGAGCACACTCTCGCTACTTATCGTCCCACTGGCTGAACGTCTTGAGATTAGAAAAAGCGAGGTAATTAACGCACAGTTTAAGCTGAGCTAAATAGTAATCCTGTCATTTCGAGCAGAGCAAAGATTCCTCTAGCTTGCGGTGCTGGTTTAATATAACGGCTCTTGGTTAATTGTAGAGAAAGGCTAACGAAGCTAGCTGCTGTTAGCTTTCATGTCTCCTAACAGTTTCACGCCGGTACACTTAATGTAATGTCAACTAAAAATCAACCGAGAGCCCTTTTCGGGGGAAGGGTGTCTTTTTTTTTTATTCGATTCCTGTCTGTTAAGGGTAAAAAGCCGATCGGATGTCGGCTTTCCGAGGTAAGGTTAGCAGAAGACCCCTCTTTACCTTTGACTGGGGAAGTGAGCGCCATGATGACTTCTGAAATCAACACGACCCGTCCTCGCGACTGCACAGGGCAACGCCGAGCCGACCAATGGGAGCGCAGAGCTCTAAAGCCACGCCCACCTCGGGCGATTACTAACAAAATAAAAATTAAAAACAACTAGAAAATGCGCTCATCGGTTCGCACGCCTCCGCCAAGGTTAATGTCGAACGGCGCACACCAGACTTCAGGGGGGGTAAAAGTCAAATAGAGTGATCCGGATATGCCTCAGGATTTAATGGGTTCATCCCCGGGCCTGTGCCCCATCCCTCCACCAAGTTCGGGGCGAATCGGTTCAGTAGTTTTTGGGTTAATCGTGCTGACAAACAAACAAACAAACAAACAAACGAGCAAACAAGCAAACACAGGCGATAACAACCTCCAGAGCGGGGGTGATATAAATAAAATAAAAAATGAAAATTTTAAAACAGAAGGTCATCAAACTGTGGCAGTGGTGGAAAGTAACTAAGTACATTTACTCAAGTACTGTACTTAAGTACAATGTTTTTGTATTTCCATTTCATTCTAATTTACTTTTTTGTAGAGGGGAATTAATGAATAGCTAATTGGTGTAAAATGCATCTTTTCTCTTTGTGTGAGATAAATGTTTTTTTGGTTTCCCTAATTTAAACTTCTACTCAGTTCAGAGTGAAATATTTACAGCTTTAGTTGCTAATCATTTTACAAATTCAGATTTTTGCATAGAAAACATATACAGATCTTATAAAATATGATTTTTTTTGTTAGAAATTAAACTACTTAACAGTAAATTCAAATAGAGCTGCAAGGTTTTGTCAATTGACAGAAAATTAATCGGCAACTATTGTATTAATTCTTTAAGATGTTATCTATTAAGGATTTGCTGCCTCTCCTTTCAATTACTTGAAGAATTTATAATCATTTTTTTTAATTTTGAGGTTTTGATCATTGGTTGGACAAACAAGCATTGTGAAGATGTCACTGTTTTCAGAATTTTTACAAACCAAACAATCAATAATCAGGAGATTAATCCATAATGAAATAATTATCATCATTAAACTGGGGCAGTGCTGGAAATCAACTAAGTACATTTCCTCAAGTGCTGTACTTAAGAGTAGTTGTGAGGGTACTTGTACTTTACTTGAGTATTTTCATTTTATGCTACATTATACTTCTACTCCACTACAGTTCAGAGGGAAATTTTGTACTTTTTACTCCACTACATTTATTAGTTACTTTTCAGATAAAGATTGTAAGATATTATACTATATAAAAAAAACTTATGAAAAGCTCCTAAAATACAATCTCACAACTGTCAGTGTGGTTTTACGGCACAGTATGAGTGAGGCTTCCCACGATTCTTCAAACTCTGCCTCCTCCTCCGAAGACATGTTGGTCGGTTCAGGAGTTCTTTCCACCATCCGATGATATCCCCAGTCAGAGTCAGCAGTTCTTCTCCCTAGCCGAACAGAGCCTGGGCCAAGCCCAGCTTTCCCTTCCTGAGTCGTCTGATGGTTTGCCAGAACTTCCTTGAGTTCAACAAAAAGTCCTCCTCCATAGCCTCCCCGAACTCCTCCTACACCCGGGTCTTTGCATCTGCAACCACGGCAGCCACCATCGATCATCAGTCTTAGGCCTTGGTTCTTCTGGTACCAAGTACACTTATGAAACACACTATGCTCGAACTGGGCGTTATGGCCAATCCATGACGAGCACATACGTCCAATAACAAAGCACCATTCGGGTTCAGATCAGGCAGGCTGTTCCTCCCCTCCCAGGTCTGGCTCCAGAAAGACCGCCCGGTTTCCCCTGGTCCAGGTGAGGTGACACGTCTCCACCAAAAAAAAACTTCCATCAGGTTTGCATGGATCGCTCTTAGGCTGTTGCCCCCGACAGCACAGCTCCCAGGATCGCCAGGAAACACAAACCCCTCCAACACATTAAGGTGCCGATTCATGGTGGAGTGCTTCAAGTGCAAATTCAAAAATGTACTTAAGTAAAAGAACAAAAGTATTAGCATCGAAATATTTGGTGACAAATAGTAGTTTAGGTTGGGAACCACTGGACAAAACTAAGTAACTATAATTAAAATAACTCCACCTCAAGCAGCTTGAACAGTTAAATAATGTTTACACGTTTTTGCATCATTATTAACAATCTAATAAAGTCAGATATAATATAATAATAAATCACAGGAGTCATTTGATTGCATAATGAGCACTTTTACTTTGACACTTAATTAAAGGATCTGAGTACTTCCTCCAACACTGACCTGATGGAAAATTAAACAGTGTAAAGTTGAATTTGGTGCATGTATCTGTACCTATTAGATTGGAAGCAGCCTTCATGTTAGTCTTGCCTATAAGAACATTTTTGCCAAGTCACCGTTCAAAACGTCTGCCATAGTTTGTAATCACATATAGCAAATGATAAACAGCTAATTAGTAAACATGACAATATGTTTCTGTTATTGAATCTGACTGCGACTTTAAACGTGCTGTAGAGGTCCCATGTGACAGTACAGATGTGACTCCATTGCATATACTGGCGCTGCCTTCAGGGAGCCTCTGACAATGTCTGTGCAGCATTCAAGTGACCTTGGTCAGAGAAAGAAAAGGTAATGTGATTTATAAAAATTTTAGTTAATGGAACAATCTGCCATCTAATGTACGTATACGAAATATCCATTACATTATTATTTGGTGTTCAGATGTTTGTGCTGGCTTTTGAAGCTGCTGCTTTTGCATTCACTTCTAGACATTATACAATACAATAACCTTTTCACTTTACTTCTGATTTAAAAGTTTCTGTACTGTCCAGATATCAGATACTGATATAAGGACATTTATAAAGACATTTTAGGTGTTATCAATGTACAGAATTTGTTCAATATTGTCCATCTACGCTCATACGTTTATACACCAGCCTCCATTTGTGGGTGCACAACTACTTTAAAATGTGTTTTAATTCATGTGTTTTTCAACAACTATAACTCCCCCTCTGGCCACCCATAAGTGGAGACCGGTGTATACACTGATAATAAAATAACACACAGTTATAGTAATATAAAATATGTTTTCATAGGTGATGCCATAATTGTTGACAAATTTTGCACATGGATAACACTTAAAATGTCTGCTTATAACTACATTACAGTGTGTCATAAACCATTTAGCAAGTTTTTATATACTGCAAATGAATGCTAAAGTAAAGTGTCATCAACAAAATAGTATTAATAACAATATAATATAACACATTCATGTAAAGTAATATAATAATATGACACTGACAGGGAGCATTTTGCTGCATAATTAGAACTTTAAAGAAGATTTTGCTGATAGTACTTCACCCTACTACTAAAGTAAGATTTTGGATATAGGACTATTACTTGTAATCGAGAATTATTATACTGTGGTGTTGCTACATTTACTTTCTCAGCACTTCTTCCACCACTGCTCCAGGTACCTTACAACAGCCGTTTGGCGGAATTCCTACCTTTGCGTCGGCACGTGAATGCACCGTCGTCGTAAAATTACACAAACAGCTCGTAAACATAACCGTTAAAGGCGTCGACTTGGGAGGAAAAGGCCATTTTCACATCGCATTTATTTATTATTATTATTACTTTAGCCGAGAAACGTTGTGTAACGACAGCAACACTACGCTGCACTCAAACGCAACCTATGACCTTTAACCCTTGACAATGTTTGTTCCTAGCAGTAATGGACGGAAGACACGACCCACCTCGTAGCAGAGCAGGCCGTATGAAGTGCAACGAAGCAGCCCAGGTTCGCGACGGTTTCTGCGGAAGGTGAACCCGAGCTACACGGCCCCCCTGACAGGTAGGTTTAACCGGCGTGTTTACGTGAAATCCTCCGGTTTGTATCTCACACGGCGAGGTAGCCCGTCGTTGTTAGCTAACCCAACACGGCAGCGTGAGTACGCGCTGTGACATTGCACGTGTGCCCCCCCCCTTTCTGCTTCACCGACCGCTGTAACAATAAAAGTGTCGGGTGGACTGATCAGACTTTCCCGTGACAACGCTACGGAACTGCGCTTGACTTTTAACGTGTGCTTATAGCAAGAACAAATCAGTTTTTTTGTTTTGATTTTTGATTTTTTTATTTTGTGTTGCTGTCTGTCCTCTACCGCTGTGGATACTGGCTGCACAGGAATGCCCCCCTGCATGTCGCTTGCGAGCCGTTCAGACCTCTCCCCAGTCGCCGTATCTCTACGTACGGGGCCTGAGCACAACGTTCGGTAGAGAGTGTGTCTGTTACACCGGAGCATGGCGGTTCCGCGTCAAAGCTGCCCGCGGCGCAATCCTCCGCGTTCTTCTTCTTCTTCTTCTTCTTTGTGGGCTCCCGATCTGTTTCGCCGATAGCACGAGGAGTCACCCCTCCCACGGCCGTGACAGGTCTTTCGGGTCCGTCAAGCTGTGACTTGTACCTCGAGCCCCGCAGGACACACAAGTACCGCGCAAGAGTGATAGTGGCACGTGGAAAAGTTTGGGCGCCTGACACAAAGCCGGTCCTTAGTGACCCCAGCTTCCAAACGCTTTCTATAGCCAGAGTAGAGACCTTCTATTCTTGATTTTTTTTTTTTTTTTTTAGGAATTTTCAGATCAATTCAAGTCCTGAGATATTTTTTAGTTAGTCTCTCTCACTCACACACACACACACACACACACACACACACACACACACACACACTCTCTCTCAGCACGTTTAACAATCTGCCCACAGATTTTCAGTGATGTTCGAGACCGTGAGGGCTGTTTCACGAGGCCTCAGCTTTTCCGCTTCTTGAGGTCGCTCGTGGGTCGTCGTCCTGTTGCGGAAGCCAACCTCTCTTCAGTTGAACCGTCTCGACTCGCCGCAGGACATTTGCATCCAGAATTTTATGATAGCTAGTGAAATACGCTCTTCCCTCTACCCGTGCAGTGTTTCCTGTGCCACTGGCTGCCACACAACGTCAAAGAGTAATATTTCCAGCGCCAGGCGGGGGTAACTGGGCGAACTAAACACACCAGCAAATTCCCCAATTCCAATGCAGCCTTGGGTCACCGACTGAACTCTATTGACTGCTTTTATGAACTGAGAATTCAGACATTGACACGTTTTTGATGCGCTCAGGTACTCGATGAGTGTCCTGGTTTTAAATATCCTCTTTTATGTATTTGCATAGTGCACAATATATGCACAAACTTTACACACAAAGGACGCACTGTCCTGGCTGCAGAAATGCTGCACGGTACAGGAGGTGATAGAAAAGACCCTGGTTATTGTAACGGCTCACAAAATTTAAGGTTCCTTGTGTTAGAGTGTTGTTTATATAGCACATTTATCCAAAGCCGGGCAAGGTGCTGACCTGACCATCAGCAGCAATTCAGAGTTCGCGGTGATAAATACGAGATCATTGCCAGGCCAGTTGTTTGATGTATCACAAAGCTAAAAGATTCATTTCTTTATCGATTTAGAGGACTGACAGGACATTAATTGTCAACAATTTTGGAAAAAGTACCAATAACTCACTTGTTCCAGCTTCTTAAATGTGGGAATTTGCTGCTTTTCTGTGTTTTCTATCATTGTCAATTGAATATCTTTGGGTTTTGGACTGGTGGTCGGATAAAATAAGGCAGTTTGAAGATGTCAACTCGAGCTCTAGAAAATAGTGATCTGCATTTTTCACTATTTCCTGGTGATTTATAGACCAATTTGATTATTTGAGAAAATAATTGGCAGATTAATGGATATTGGAAATAATTGTTAGTTGCATCCCTAATTCTTCATTTGCATTGAGTGAAGGCCTTTTGTACTGATACATTACGATGCAGCTCTGATAATCAAGGTATAGTTTCCTATCTTGTATAGGGCTGCAATTAGTCATTGACTTCATTACTGATTAATCTGCAAAAAATCTTTTCCTGATGAATCATTTTTTCCCTGTAAAATCTCACTATAAAGGTGCGAAAAATTGCCATTATAATCTCCTAGAGCCCAAGGTGTTGATGTAACATCCAAAATCCAAAGATGTTCAGTTGACAATCATAAGACGAAGAAAGGCAGCAAGTCCTCACACTTACTTATTTGACTAAATATTTCAGCTCTGATCTCTTACTATAATGTCGACTGACAGTCATCTAAGGTCCAAATTCTGAATGAAGGAATGAATAAATAAATGAAAATGTGGGCGCAGCCAGCGGCTTCTTTGCATGTGGTCGCAGGGCTTGAATAAGCTGCGTGTTCTTGGTTTACAGGTATGATGGCAGTTGGAGGGTTGATGACTGTAGACACCTGGCTCTAGGGGCACAGCGCTGCCCTGCCCGGCACCATGCAGCAGAAAGGCGCAATCCAAATTATCGAATGGGAGGACCTTGACAAGAGGAAGTTTTACTCCCTGGGTGTGTTCATGACCTTGACCACCCGGGCCACGGTCTACCCGGCCAGCCTCATCCGAACCCGCCTCCAGGTGCAGAAGGGAAAGGCCCTCTACTCCGGCACCTTTGATGCTTTCTGCAAGATCCTGCGAGCAGAGGGAGTGCGCGGCCTGTACCGTGGATTCATGGTCAACACGTTCACCCTAGTCTCAGGACAGGCTTATATCACCACCTATGAGCTGGTGCGCAAGTACGTGTCCCAGTACTCGCCCAGTAACACGGTGAAGTCCGTGGTGGCGGGAGGGGCAGCGTCCCTGGTGGCCCAGACCATCACTGTGCCCATAGATGTGGTGTCGCAGCACCTGATGATGCAAGGACAGGGGGAACACCTCACTCGCTTCAAGGCCAAGCCCAAAATGATGCTCGCATCAACCAAGCGCCGACTGACTTTCGGGCAAACGCGGGAAATTATGGTGCAGATATTTGCAGCTGATGGATTCAGGGGATTTTACAGGGGCTATGTGGCGTCGCTACTCACATACATCCCAAACAGTGCACTGTGGTGGCCTTTTTATCATTTTTATGCAGGTAAATCAACACCTTGCTAGCTGTGGTTTCTGTTAATGGCTTCCCTTAGCTGCTACATGCATATGATGAGAGTGTGGACTGAAATCCAGCTCACCAGTTTATTTGGCCTAATGTAATCAAGACAAAATATATAAAAATTACACAAGATAAAAAGTTAGTGTTTGGGGGGAAATGCAGCTTCAGCAAAAATCTACGAGAAGAGAAAAATACCGTTGTTAAAGTTACATATTTTGGCCTCACTCTGTGTTCAAATCTTTTGTGTTCCCAGAGCAGCTGTCCCTGTTGGCACCTAGCGAGTGCCCCCACCTGATTCTGCAGGCTTTGGCAGGACCAATGGCAGCAGCGACAGCCTCCACCATCACCAACCCCATGGATGTTGTCCGAGCGAGAGTACAGGTAAACACCTTTTTCCGTTCCGTTAGGCAGGTTTTTCTGAGATGGCTGCCATTCAATGACGAATGAACTTACCAAAATTTAAATCTTGGAAAAGTGGAATGAACAAGGTGCGCAGGTGTTGTTAGGTCACAGTTGTCAGGGGAGAGTGTAGCTTCTGTATGCCCTTAAAATGACATGACTTGAAATAAGCCAGCGTTTAACAAAAAAGGCTCATACTGAAACTGGACTTAGTGAGGAGTACGGTGCCTGAGCTGGTAGACGTTTAATGTCTTGTTCATGGAAGGCTTGCCTGGCAAACCTACTTTTGTCCTTTTAGCTTGCAGGTTGGAGATGGAAACAGATGTAGAAATTTCCTAGGACAAGGTCCACTCACTGGAAAAAAATGTTTCCAAGCTTCAGGCCCTATCTCTTATCTCTTACCTACATCAGCAGGTGGAGTTTGCTCGGTTGTTATGGTGATGATTGAGTTGTTATCACGTGACCCACATACAGCGTCCTAGTCGTGTGATAACGGGTGATTTTTATATTGGGGCCAGATTGTAACCTGTCTTTATTTAACGACGGTCTTTGGGGGAGGATGTGAATGTCCTCCTTGATCTTTCTCCAACTGTCCACTGACTCCTGGTTCGTTGACTCATTGAACATTGGGACTTTGCAATGGTTTTCCAAAAAAATCAGAACCTCCTTGCACTGATCTCTCAACACCAAATGCAGCTGACATTAGCTCTTTTTCTCTATAGCTGCGCTTACACAATATTGCTCAATAATTTCGAAACCTGCTCTTGATTGCAGTGCAGCATTTATTAGTTTCACTTTCTTGACAGCTGTAAACACTAGTAACCTCGTTTTAGTTAAGTGCTTACACATTCAGAACAAAGACCACAGAGAACCACCATGCAGAACCTTTCCTGACTTATATTAGATGTTGCCTCTAGTCCTTGGAGACAAACTATACACCAGAAAATTCGATGACGAAACAATTTCACCACAAGATCCATTAAGTAGTTGTTTTGGAGCTTTCGAAAATAAAATGTACCTTCTGGTGAGATTTTGTTTCCAAGGTCAAGAATGAACTCACTTTTTTGGCAAATAACGGTGATGATTTAACACCTCCCTGTCTGTTGAAGGTGGAGGGACGATCATCTGTTACCGAGACATTCAAGCAGCTGCTGGTAGAGGAGGGCGTCTGGGGCATGACCAAGGGGCTGTCAGCCCGCATCATTTCCTCCACGCCCACGTCGGTGCTCATCGTGGTGGGATACGAGACTCTGAAGAGACTGAGCCTGCGAACTGAGCTGATAGAGTCCAGACACTGGTGAGAGGCCACATGGAGTCAGAAGAGCCTCGTACCAGGCTTCAACTCAGGAGATAATGACCCGGATCTGTCTCCAGTCTTACTGTGCAGCTGCTGCTACGAGCCTGTCAGACTGTGTTGGTTTAATACATGTATGATTAGTGCAGGTGGTGATGTTTGTCTTTAGGTACACTTGAGAGTCACAGGTGTCATTTACCTTGTCGTTTTCCATCTCTCAAACCAGCTCCTTCTGGCCTTTTTGTTTCTTTTTGCTAAACTATTACTGTGGAAACAATGTGTCGCATTTTGCCAAAACTAAATGCACCGCTGTTTAAAAAAAAAACAGAAAAAAAAAAAAACATGTATTCTTAAAATTAGATCCAATGAAAAATGACAGGCTGCTTGTTAAAAAACAGTAGATAACTACAGTCATTGCTCCTATACTGTATATTTTAACAACACAGAGCGGCTCTCAATGTTTTTTTATAAATGGATAAGGAAAGGAACTCCTTATACACAGCAACTCTGTTTTTATTTTCACTGTGCGCCCAGGCAGCCTAAGCTCATAATACATGATGCATGTTTTGACAGTACTTTCCAGCCGGGTCAATTTTTTTTTTTTAAATAGAGCTACAGGTACACGGCAGTAAAGGGTTTTCAAAGTGCCAAAGTACAGAGACACAAATGGCTTGCTTCTGCCCTAATGGGCACAGGAAAGAGCAGAAGAGAGCTTGATTTCAAAGTGCATTCCAGCCAAAGAAAATAATGTGCAGAGGTTTGAAACATCTGCCAAGAATCTCACCTTTGTTTAGGCCTAAATGAAGAAACATTGAGATTTGTTTTGTATTTAATTACAGCAATCCTGTTTAAATTATAACATATGATAAAATATGCTGTTCGGTTTATTTACAGAACAACAGATATTGACTTTATCTATAGAGGCCTTTGTGAAACCGGACCCAAGTTTGTTTAGTTTGACATAAAGTCTCTCTTTATCGAGCTTTGGCAATTTGTGAAGTCAGTAGTGCAGGTATAATGATGAATTCTACATGCAGATAACTTGAAAGACCTAATTGGGCAGGTGTTTCTGCTTTATTTTGTTCATATCTGTGTAAAGTGACAAAGTGGAGCTTGACGACAGAAGAAAAAAGATGAGAAGAGATGTGACGCAGCAGAAGAGGTGTAAATAGGCTTAACGCTGCAGGCTCTAGACTACATGAGAGAATTGGGAATGTATTTTCCTCATTTGACTTCTAACGTTGATCATTCTGGGTATTATTATTTGTGCTATTCAGATCACTGGGGGTCAGGTATGCTACTATTTAGTGACAGGGCAGAAAGTTTAACCTCCGGGCCATTTTGCTTTTTGGTTGATTCACCACAAAAACGGAGAAAGGATTAAAGGCAGCAGCACCACACCAGCAGACAAAACTAAACTCCCAAAGCTGCCTTCAGATTTCACTAGTCACTTAATGTGTGTGAGGTATGTCAAAGCTAATGTCATGTTAGAAGACAGGTCAGAGAAGCATGTGAATGTAGCCCTTTACTGTTGAAGCCAGAAAAAACATCGCGGCGGGGTGCGACACTCTGTGCCCTCTCTTTTATAAACTTAAATGTTTTAGTGTGTGCAAGCATCAATTTTCAGTTTGTACAACAGTGTTCAAGCGAATAAGCATGATGAACTGAACTTTTCCTCCACAATCTCTGAAAGGCAAATGAAACGGACCCTTGCCTGTATGGAGGAAGTGCTACGCCTGTATTTAACAACTGCCAAGAATCATGTAAAGAGCGTGGACATTTGATGAACTGTAATAAAGAATTCTGAATCACTGTAGTAGTTGGTAACTAGTATCATGATCTGTACATTATAAAGATTATTAAAAAAAAAAAAAAAAAAAAAAAACCTTCTGCTACAGCGACATCAGTATATTGTGAGGCTGCAGTACCCCTCCTGGGCCACTGGATGGAGCACTAGATCATACTTCATCTCCTGCTCACTGCTGCTGAAACTTTCCTCTTAACTTACATTTCTGCATTGCTTTTGCCAGATGAAGAAGCAGAATAAATCTCTTAGTTTTCACCGGTCTGCCATGATGTTCCGCCTACAGACACTATACATAGCACTAGAGTTAAAACTAATTTCTTATCAACACTCAGCTTAGTCTACAAAAACTCATGGTTGCAGTTTACCCAAATCCAAATTATGGATCTGCAAAACAGTGACAGGTTATCAGATATAACTAAATAGATAACAGATCAATTATTAAATGTGAACTAAGATAAATAGGAAGAGTTTAAACAGAAAAGGAGGGAATGGATGATATTTTTTTAACCAACTTATTGGAGGTTAAAGGAGACATATAAAGCTTTTTACACTACAATCTAGTGAATTAACTATCATCTACATTTATGGATTATTTGATATTATTTTACTGCCCTTTGTCAGTTTCAGGGCTTTATACCAAATCACTTATTTTATCGGAAACCTAAAAATATTCAATTTACAATCAATGCTTTGCAAAGTTCTGTTACCAAACTGGATCAGTGAAATGAAACTGCTTTTCAAGGACTCAAACCATAAACTCAAAAAAAAAAGAAAACAGAAGTACAAAAACAACCCTTTTATTTGACCGTACTTGGCCAGTGCAAAATAATCCATGACATTTACAGTTTGCCCCCCCCCCCCAATTACCAACTTCAACTCCATGAGTTGAGCAAACAACAGCTCAGAAGATCCTGATGTCCTGCCGCCTGTACTGGACGTCTGTTATCACATGGGACAGTCGTAGATGTGGATGGTGCGGTCGTCTCCAGCTGAGATGATCTTGGAGCCGGTGCTGTTGTACTTTACACTCCACACCTGAGGACGACAGGAACAGAAAAGATAGGATTTTCAATAATCCTTTGCACTGGCATAGATTACAAACAGGTATCGACACTTTTGAACAATGATATCTTTACTCAAAACATGTGGCTTGACTCAGAGGACTAGGGCAGTGTGACACCCTGCCAGGTTTTCTATCATGTATTATTCTTGAATAACAATAATAATAATAATAATGATAATTTTGATTTCAAGCACCTTTCACATAACCCAGGGACACTTTAGAGGACATTAATAAAGCCTTAACTTTAGATTAACATAACAATGTTCCATAGAGCAATTGCCAAAGCTGTGGAACATTATAGTAAATACTGCATTTTTAAAAGGATGTCCTTGCATAATGCAACAGAACCAAGCAGACAAAGGCTGAAAAAAATGTTCCAAATACAAGAGCAAAGCAAAGCTAGAACAGTTAATTGGCTGCAAACTTTCCCAGTAGATTTTCTGTTTTTGCAGTCACACAATGATGAGACACAAAAACAACATGGCAGACTAAGCCATCTCTGATCTCTTCTCGGAGGAGATGTGCCATTTCAATCAGAGGTTTTGTTGCAGAACAGATCCAACTCCCCGCAGGCGTCTGCTACCAGAGATCTAATGACAACTGGGATTATTAGTTTGCCCGAGCTGAAACGTCAGAGAAGGATTATGTGAAGGGCCAGTCCGTGACACTGGCCATATTGATTTCCCCCAACACTTCAGCGCCTACAGCAGATGGATTTTCTCACTTTGAATTTGATTGTAACACACTCAGTGAAGAGAAGCAGGGTCGTCTTTGTCACCTGATCTTGATGGTCGAAGAAAGTGTTGATACATGCTCTGGAGCTGGCGTCCCAAACCTTCACGCTCTTGTCAGATGAGCTGAAGGTAGCAGAGGCAGAAAGAGAAGTTCATCTTAGAATCAAACTTTGTGTTGTCTGGCTGATCTGCTCGGTTTATCCTGGCACTTTGGACTGGAAAGAGCCGACCTTGGTCTGAAAAAACAGCTTCAGCTGACAGCGGTTTCGCATAATGGGATTGGAAGCATGGGAAAGTAGACAGAGGAAAACCCTTCTGCTAACTCACTAATGCACACTTACAAACAAGGGAGGATTAACTACTACTGGCCATTATGTTCTATTATACGTACAGTACAATGCCATAGTAAGTAATACCTATGGATTCGTCAACCTTTATCTTGTCTGTCAGTAATTTCTTCAGTTTTGCAAAATTAATTGTAGTGTTGCAGAAATGCAGCTGAATTTCTTTGTATGTATGGAGCATGAAACTTTACATATACCTCTGCTTTTCAGCTACCTCAAGCTGTCTTTTCAGACAGTATGAGGCCAAAAATGTTGGTTTACCTCGAGACAAAGTGCGTGTCATCTGGGGAGAATGCGACATTAAGAACCCAGGACCCATGTCCACTCAGTGTACCGGCCAGGTTGGCATGTTGCCTGCAGAACAATATCAGCCAATTTGTTAGAGCAAACAAAATGTTTCTTTATTTTCCTTTCATACTGTATATTTCTATGTTTGTAATTTGTATAATTTGTAACATACTAACCCTGATGCACCTTCTCTTTCCCTTGTTCTGTGTCTACCTATCTTTTTTCAGTTTTAATTTCATTTGATTACGTATAATGAACATCTTTGGTATAAAAAAAAAAAATTTTTCAGGATGAATAAATATAAATATCTTATCTTATCTAAAGAACAAAAACTGATGTCAGAAGTAAAAACGAGCTGCCAACTGAACTCACACATCATATATCTTAATGTAGCCGTCGTCTGAGGCTGTGACGAGGAGCTGGGAGTCAGGGGAGAAGGTGAGGGATCTGATGGGCATGGCGTGACCTGGGAGAGAGAGGAGAAAGAATGACTCCTTTAGGTTCTTCAGAATCTTCCCATGTGTCTCATCTCTGCCTCTCTGCTGTTTTTAAAGACGTAACGTGGCTGTTTGGCTGCGCAACAACCCTCACACTTGAAGCTCTTTTTCACCCATTTCTCACTATTTTCTGACATTTAATAGACGGAATGCTTTATCCATTATTCAAAAAACAAAAAAAGTCAACAGAATAATCACTACCTAAATAATAAAAATTAACAGGTGAATCTACCTTCCAGTGTGTGGAGTAGCTTTCCAGTGGCGATGTCAAAGATGTTGATGATTCCATCGATAGCTCCGCTGGCCAGATACTTTCCGTCAGGGCTCTGAGGTGAAAATCAGAATTACAAAACTGTACTCAGTAATTTCATAGTTAATTTCCAAATGCGGAGACATGAGAGAAGAAAAAAACAACCCTTGGACCCGCAGAGGAAAGGTTAAGAGTTAAAACACATGGAAACCTTGGTGCAAATGACGAGAAACACAAATCAAAATGAGCTATTGTGAAGCCAAGGCAGTGAAGTCTCATCTGAGCGAATCCTTAGACTCTGAGCTTAAGAAGCCACCACCCACCCGAGCTAAACCACAATTTATGGTTCCTTACGTAAGCTATACTCAGGATGAATTTCCCTCGGGTGTCCAGAGAATATTCCTTCTTGCCACTTTCCACACCAAAGATGTTGACCTTGCCAAGATGACTTCCTGTGGCGATGTATTTAGAGTCTGGGGAGAAGGCAACTGTCCATGCATCAACTAAACAGGGGAGCAAAAAGACAAAGGGAGGATTAAACTCAAACTGATTCTTTTCCAGGAATTATTTTATTAAAGCTGTGTTTCACCCTGTTGTAGTTTCTTACTACAAACCTGTGCCTTGGGGTTATTAACAGCATATTGTCTTGTCTCTCTGTCGGTGAACAAGACGCAAAACCTACTTTCTGCTCTGTGGACTATTAGTTAGGCTAATTATTATAATGTAAATCCACAAAAAGAAAAAAAATATTTTATGGTAACAGATCTCACATCTGAAGAATCCAAACATACCAAAGTACAGTATGTTCAAATAGAGGGGGAAAAAAAAAGGTCTGTAACCCACCGACCCAGACCAACTAGTGAGTGAACTGGACTATCACTAATGGAAGGTGACATGGCATTTAGATTAAGTACAGCTCGGGTCAAGATACACGACGACACAGACGTCTCTGGGTGTGGGGTTCTTGAAAGGTGAAAGTAAAAAAATAAAACCTGCTTGCTGAGCTACACATCAGACCGGACGAGCTGTCATCCCCTGCAGGTTTGTTTTAACACCCAAACTTGGTGAAAATTTCTTTTGTCGTGACCTAATTCCAGTGGCAAGTGATAGACAGTTAAAAAAAAAAAAAAAGTGAGACCATATTAAATTTTTATAGGAAGTATTAGTTTAGGAGCCAAGTTATTCGAAATGAGTTAAGCCTACAGGCACCAGGAATTATCTATAAAAGGGAATTCTCCAAGGCTGTAAGAAAAATAGTTACTGGAAAGTCTCATGAATTTGAAAAGATATCCGTAACAACAAAATCTAGCCAAGAGTGTACAATGGGACTGCAACAAATGATTATTTATGTAATCGATTATGATGACAATTCTCTATCAAAAGATTGGTTTCCATTACAAATCAGAAACTACTGAAAAATGTCTGTCACAATTTCCTAAAGTCCAAGGGGACGTCATCAAATGTTTTGTTTTGTCCAAAACCTAAAGATAATCAGTTTACTATCACAAAAGACAAAGAACAGCAGTAGATTCTCACAGCTGAGAAAATGAATTATCAAATGTTTTGGCATTTTAACTTAAAACTGACATGAGTTATTTTTATAATTGATTAATCAAACAAAATAGCTGCTGATTCTTTTTCTGTCGACCAACTAATCGATTAATAGTCTAATCTTTTCAACTCAAGACTTACAGTATCTCACACTAAAAAAATACATGCTGACTACAAGTGGGACTATTACAGTTATCAGTTGGATAAATCAATAGTTCATTTGATAAATTACAAAGTAGTTAAGGGTAAAAGGCAAAACCACAAGTAACATGCATTTCAAGGAACCAAAGGACCAAAACTATTTTAATCAATATCTTAATTAAGACTCATCATAGAGAAAATATTATATTCGTGTGATGTTTGCTCTCTCAGGTCAGCATCAGTCAGATATAGAGCTGAGGGAAGCATGATGTCTCTACTCACCAAGCTATCCTATCACCCAATACTAATTAATCAATAGAAAAAAACATGACGATGATCGTCCCAGGCCCAGTCTTACCTGGTCCGGCGTCCATAGACTTGATCTGTTTTCCAGACTCCAGGTCCCAGAGACGGATGTGGGCGTCAAGGGAGCTGGAGGCAGCGATGGCTCCGTTGTGACTGATGTCCACCGACACCACACCCAGCTGGTGTCCCTCCAGAGTCCACTGCAGCTCCAGCTTCTCGTCTGACCTGCATCAACAGTGCGGCACACACATTATTCAGTCATTCAGTCATGTCTAATTTATATCTGCAGCAAATTTAACAAAGATTTCTGAGAAGCCGGGGTCTGTTTCTCCAAGTCTGCAACAAGCAGGCTGCGGTACGCGGCATGAGATAATGTCCTCTGGTTTTTATTTTGACACATTTCACTGATCAAAACAAACACCATACTTGTGAAGAGCCAAGCAGGACTCACTTATTTTGTTTTCAATTTGTGAGCAACTACCATTTGTGTAAGCAGTGCCGGCAAAGACCTTTTGTGAAATGTGCTCACAAGTCAAACAAAAGCCAAGAGAAAAAACATATGGTGGCAGAGTATTATTACTTAATTTAAAATAATAATTTTGTTAAAGATCCTCTTAAAATCAGCTGATAAAAGTCCCGTCACTGTATTTAGGGCTTAAAACCTGCCAATTAATCATCTATGCCATATTAACATAAAAGTGCAGCCACTGCTGGGGAGGATCCAAATGGAGGAAGGCAGTGAAGTGTGCTGTTGCAGTCTGCAGCAGGGGTCACAATCAATACCGTCTGTTGTGAAAACTCAGAGGCGGCATATTTGTCAACAGTTCAACAAAGACAGAAACAGTCGTGTTCCAGGGTTTTCTGATGTGGAATGAACACAGTCAAGACACTGACAAATGAAGAGATCTGAAGTCAGACAGTAAAAACTGTGGTGATGCTTTGTGAGCTAAATGTAAATCCTGTACATGTACAGGATTGTGATTAATGATAGTGTTATGTCTTTACTGATATAGCCTTTAAAAAAACAAAACAAAAAAAACAAATTCTATTTTTGCCTGTTTTTTGGATCTTATCGGTTTCACTGTTTTTGTTTTGCCGTTCTTGTTATTTATGAAAATCTTGATGTGGAGATATTTTAAAAAGAAAATAACAAATTAAGCAAATAATTAATTAAATCCATTATTACAAAAGAGGAAAAAAGACAAATACAACATGACGAAAGAAAAGAATCAAAGAATATCAACTATGTAAGAGGCTTTTAACACATTATTTTTAGTGATTGTCTTGAGGAGCAGTGTAAAAAAAAAGAACAAAAAATTCACCATTTCCAGACTTTCACCATATCATCTAGCGAGCCAGTGACGATGGTTTCTGACCCGTCCGCCTCACTTTTACCCCACGCTGCCGTCCAGATGGCATCTTCATGTGCTGAGAGGAAACGAACGCAGGTTAAAACTCATGTCAATAGTGGGAGTATAATTTATATTTCGCTTGTCCTAACACTGAAACTAAGGGGGTGATGGGAAAAGTATTTAAAGGAAGAGTCTGGCATTATTCTATTTTTTTTGTAAACAAATCCCAGGAAAACACCAAAACCAAGACTTTATTAGTCCGACCCTCCATACTTTCTGACTTCCATACCCTGTCTGTGGTTCTCAGCTCCAAAGCCAATGTTTCTACTTGTTTCTAAATCTTTGAAAATGGGTCATAAATATATAGTTTCCCCTAAGTTATTAGTCAGCGTTATTTAAAAAGGAGTAAATTGTGCAATAGTGCATTAATACACATTTGGTGCTCTAGTGAGTAATTACTGCAGCAGTACCGTGTATGCGGGTTGGACTCAAAATAAGGGGTTTTCAGGGATTTGTTGAAAATAAGAAAATTAAAGCCACACAAGCCATACACTTCATCCTTATCATTATTTGGTGGCTTACTTTACTTTAATTTACTCTTTAATTAATCAAACACGGGTTAAATTAAAGGAAAACCCAGTGGTAGCAGCTCTGAATAACTAGACCTTCTGGGGAAAAATCTGTGGTATCTCTATCAAGTCAGAAAATTAGCACACTTATACAGTGAAATCGTTTTTTCCCCCCCGTAATGTAACTCACCATGCTCTTGCTTGAAAAGGATGCTATACTGAAACCAAAGCACAAGTTGACAGTTAACCTTTGAAAGCAGTCACTTAGGAAACAAAACGAAGGCGTGCTGGATAGAAAACATAAGTCTATGTGAGTTCGTTGCTTACTTGAGTGCTCATTGTTTTGGTCCAGGAGAGACAGTTAATTTAGTTCAACCTATAAAACAACATGAATATTAAGTGTCGTTAGATGGAGGTAATGTACAGGCAGAACAATGACTAGTGTTTATTTTTAAATGGTCACAATTAGCCAGGCGGTCAGAACAACAACACACCTTTAAACTGAACGCATGCTACTGAGGCTTGGAAAGCGGACAATGACTCGGTAAATTTAACCGCAAATTTAACTTGGCACCAAACCGTTGAGGAAAAAGTGCTGCAACACCGGGGCTAACGGCAGCTAGCACAGACTAGCAGCGCTGCAACTGATTCACAACAAAGCGAAGTTTTCCGTTTTAACATCGGATTCTAACTTCCGTAGAACAGCCGAGCTGCGTTGGTGTTACCAAGCCAGGCTACCGTGATATAACGCGCTCTTACGTACCTTCAAATCTCCTGATATGTTTTGTCAAATTTCTGGAGCTCGGTGACTTACACGAGAAACGCCATGACAACACCCAACGTAACTTCCGGTCTCCGTCTTCTTCGTTTGTTTCAAAGCGGTTGGCGAATACCTTATGAGGCGCACTACCGGAACCAGCTGAATGTGGCGGTAAAGCATAATAACAACCGCAATAATCACAATAACAAAAAAACAACAACAATAATATCTGTTATTACTATCATTATTGTTGTTATTACTGTTATTCTTATTATTGTAGTTGTTGTTGTGGTGGTGTTGTTATTATAAACACTTGTACAATGATTACTTATATAGACACTTGAATTCATAAATAGGTTATAAATTATTCAGGTGAATATATAAAATAAGTCATTAGCTGGGCGTGAGGAAGAACAAAACTTGATGACAGGGAAACATCCACTCAGAAATTATAGACAATAAAAACAAAAATGAAGCAAAAATAAAGCAAAAATAAAACAAGCATTCACAAAGAGAATGGAATAACACAAAGGTAATTTAATCCACTAGTAACTTCAGTAAGTTATTCACTGATCACAATAACACAGTAAGAAAACTGCCTTACTGAGTCAATTACAATTCCCCAGTTGTTTTAGACACAGTTTCACTGATATCCCAGTTACATTTAATTCACTTACAGCTTGTGTGTAAAGAAGAGATTTTAGAAAGACTGATTCGGGGAGTGGCTCATCTAAGGTGCCTAAAACTCCAAAATGTGATAAATATTTGACTCTATAGAAGCTCCCTGTCTGTGTTGACTACAATAATAATGGCTTAAAGTAAAACCTGAATAGGGCACAGAGGAAGGCAAACGTGAGTCTGAGGAGTGAGCACAAAAATACCCTAATATTTTTGACAGTTGCTGCAGCAGCAGTCTGAACTCCACACACACTCAAAAATGGCTGTTAAGATAAAGTTTCAAGAGAATTATTCAAAGTAGAGGTAAGAAAATACAGCTGGTGTGTTTTAAATAACTCCTGAAGCGAAGCTGCAAAGGGCATTTGTGTCATAGAGAAAGGACATCATGAATCTCCTGACAGCTCAGGACCTGAGTGAGGAAGATGAGAGACGACCTATTTAAAACAGTGTGTGTGTCTGTGTGTGTGTGTGTGTGTGTGTGTGTGTGTGTGTGTCTGTGTGTGTGTGATAGAAAGAGAGAGCTTAACTTTTTTAAAGGCCCCCGAATGATTGGGATATTAGCCACATTTATCCTGCAGCAGATATATTTTGTGCTGATTTACAATCCCTTTGAATACGTTCATTTCTGTTCCAAAAGCTCAGAACCTCACCCAGACATTTAGTCTTGTCAGGATGTAAACGTCTTTAACATAGCAGTAAAACCATCCTCCATTAAACCCCATAAAAATAAAATGTACCGTATTTAGGGCTGGCAGATCTTTGACACAGAGGGACCCAGCCCTTCTTTTCAACAGTCAGTGAAATCCAAGTATACACATTTAGTAAACTTAAAGTATTTTTTGTTTGATAAAAATATTTATTGTTGAACAAATTAAAAGTCATTACAGTCTGATACACACGTAAATCTGTCACGTACTATCAGGAAGACTCTCATGTTTATGAAAATGTTGGATCATAGGAGCCCAAGTGGAATAAGACTTGAGGGCAGAGTCTCTTAATGAGGTGACTTTCTGCTGAATAAAGTTCCTCTTCTTGCCAACAATGAAGCAAAATGCTATAATATAATTTTTTTTTCCGTTTCTGAGCAATATTTAAACGATTGATACACAATTGAAACCTCACTAAAACACGCTACAATGCCGCTGTAAACAGTTTTAAGGACATTTTAAGTGTTTATTAGCGTCACTGTTAACATTTTTCCATTGAAGCAGCCGATGTAGCCGCTGTACAAACAGATCCTGACTGGGCAGGCTGGTTTTTAAGTAGCTGCAGGAACTTCCATAAATAGTTTTTAAAAAATCCTCAAACGCTTCAGGGTTATTATTCTGATCATGACGAGTGCGACAAGCACTTGTCAACAAAAACTTTCGGCCACACTTGAACACTCCTTCATGTCCACACTATATCATTTATGAGCAGTATATAAACATTTCATAAATCAACTATAACACATTTTAATTTCGTCGTAAGCAGATATGAGTGTTTAATAATGCATTTATCAACAACTATAACGTCTCCTGTGGGCTCCCACAGCAGATGCTCGTGTATAAATGATTGACCATGTAGTAAAATAAAGTTGTAATAACATAAAATATCCTCCAGTACTGTACATTGATAAACACTTAAAATGTCCTTATACCTGGGTACAACTAGATTATAGTGGTTTATAAACCATTTATTAAGTGTTTGTATACTGCTTATAATTGCTAAATAGGGGGATTTAAAGTGTAGATGAAAGGCTTTTTACTAGCTACGTTTAGTGATGTGAGTTAGTGGGGGAAAAAGCAGCAATATACAAGCACTGCAAAATATCAAGTTATTGCATGTCTTCAAAATTATACATGCACTATGATGTTTGAAATCTGGATCCTATCTTCCAGCTTCGACTGCAATCTGTTTTTTTGGGGGGCACTTGTACATTTCCTTTTGTTGGTCCTTCAGGCAGCAGTGATAATAATGCTGCTATTTTCAGCCAAGTGATTCATTCGTGTTTTCAGGGAAATAATAACGGAGGGTAATGAACCTAATGTTATTTCGTCGGCTGCGACATGCTGAAAGGAGGGCATGACTTCTGTTGTCATTATCTCTTTAATACGACAAAAAAAATCCATCTATCTATCTAATTCTGTAATCATCCTGTTTGTTGATCATATTGAGGTACTGATTTTTCAGTAGAGTAAGATCCGATTTATTTATACTCACATGAAGATAAAGATTAAGAAAACTTGTGGTTGGGAAAGAATCAGAATCAAAGCTCTGGCCTTGACAGACTAACCTTTGGACATGTTTCATATGTCTAATGTTGTTTAGATGTCAGCCGAACTCTCCATCTGCTATGTGCCTTTTTAACTTTTTTTGCCCTGTCATTTAGGCATAGGTTTGGAAAACGTGACTGCAAGACGTCTTTAAAAGTGTCAGCTCCTTATGTAATGGACATTTTCCTCCTTTTGGTCTTTTAAATTATCAGTTTAGCCCGATTATGGGATTTAGTCCAAGCACACTGTGTCAATGGAAATAAAAATGACTAATCCCAAAAAAAAAAAAAAAAAGGAGAAACTTTTAAGATGAGGTGTCTGTTTCTAAGAGGTTTTGAGTCATTTAAATCCCTCAGTTGGAAACTAGTTTTGTTCTAGCAACCTACTTTAAATTAAAGCAGATGGGTGGATTAAAATGCTTGACTGTTAACAGTTATAACACAGTACACGCCACGGTCCTATGATCTCTGAGCTGTGAACCCGTTGTGAACTTCCCCTCAAAATCCTTTAAAATCTTTCCGACAGCGTCACCCCTCTCTCTCCCGTACCTGTGTGGACGAAGAAAGGAACTGAGGACGGGAAAAACTGAACTGTGAAGCTGAAATGTAACGAAGTTGCTCTTAGCAAACCGATATCTAAAATAACACGAGGGTTGTGACACTGTAACGCTGATAATGTAACATAACATGGTTATTATTCTTGGTCAGTATCACAATATAAAATAGTCATTAATAATAAATTCTGCCTCCATGAATGTGTAGGTTTACGAAAAACAGTTTACGATGGATTATGGAATAATTCTGTATTTTTAAATTTTTGCTCAAGGGGGCATAGTTTATATTTGTAGGGGGAGAAGGGAAAGTAGTTCAAACTTTTTCTCATTTTTTAAAAAGGAATTCTTTGGCGAAAATAATGCAGCGCTGTGGTCCATCAGTGATAAGAGAGTTGGTGCCTGGGTCCAGCTCACTCATTCAGTGGCTGTATTTTCACTATATTCGCCCATTGCTGTATCTATATATTGTGTTGAGGTACTGGGGGGAGGTTCCAATGAAAATATGAATGATACCGTGGAGCGCCTTTTAAAAAAAATTTTTAAATAAATTAAAAGTTATGATTCCATCCCAATCTCCACCCCAGCAATTTTCATACAGTATTTAGAGGGAAACCTTGTTAGATTACAACAAAGCCCAGCGTCACCGTGTCACAGTTTACAGCCATTTATATTCATATTCTTTCATTCTTGGTCAAGCAGCTCACTCGGGGCAGTTTGGGGTTAAAACACTTGTAAATTCCGAAGCTCATTCGAACTCAGCAGTGTAAAAAAAACCTAAACGATTACACTGATTCCACATTACATGATAATACGGACTAATACATAATTAACACAATTGGATGCATACACTATAAATACATGATTCCTTGTTAAAGCCTGGGGGACACATCTAGATGATTTATTATCAGTGCAACAAACCATCTCTTTGATCCATGTTTATGGTTCAGGATTGATTTGAGGCTGATTTTTTCAAAGTTTTACTATGATAAATCTTATTTAGTCAACAGTAAACAACGAAACAGAGTAAAGTCAACAGGGAACCTACAGAAATAACAAAAACGCTTTGAGTGTAGTTGTTGGAACCGCAATCTCAGAGTGGAAAATCCCCCCAAAATGATCACACTTTACACAGTAATTCATAATTAATAAGACATAAGACGCCCTAATGGTCATTGTAGGCATACAACGAAATAGTTTTTAGTAACTCTGAGGGACCAGCAATAATAGAAAAGAAGATAAAACAAGACAAATAAACGAGATAAATATGATGAGGTAGCGTCTTCTAGCTATATATAATAGAGAAAGATAACTTGGTAATATTTACAGCCACCAGTCCTCAACAGCTGTGGGAGGGTGCGTGTGTCTCTGCACGTTTGTGTGTGGGGGAGAAGTTTTCAGCAGGTGCCATGGGGGCTGTTAGATCGGGCTTCGATGGCAGTACTGTATATTCCTTCTACTCGGGGGAGACCAACACGCTGTGACCTGGGCAGGTTGGGTCCTTAATGATGTTGCTGGCCCGCCTGTGTTTAGAAGGCTTGCGTTTCCCAGGCTTGGGAGCACAGATCCCATAAGCCTCTACCCCTGGACCAAGACCTTCCGGTTCTCGGCGGTGCAGCTGGCATAACACATCCCGGCCCAGTGGCATGGGTTGCTCTCTGTGGTGCTTCTGTAAACGGCTACTACGAGCTGAGAGGGAGTTTTCTATGGAAGAGAAGCCTCCGTTGAGGTTTTCTTGACAGGTTGGGAGGTGTTATGGGACCATGAGAGATCTGTTGTTATATGGATCCCGGGGAATTTGACGTCGTTGACACTCTACACCATTTGTGGGGAGAGGGGGATACGTGGTCTTCCTTGGTCTCCTAAAGTCCACAATGATCTCCTTGGTTTTTGGACCAGGCTATTGCCCGAAAACCACTCAATCAGACGTTGGACCTCCTCTCTCTCTCTCTCTCTCAGAATGAGGGTAAAGGATGTGTGGTTGCCCTTTCTGACATTTTCTGGTCTGTTGGTGAG
Organism: Xiphias gladius; assembly: GCF_016859285.1. NCBI lineage: Eukaryota > Metazoa > Chordata > Actinopteri > Istiophoriformes > Xiphiidae > Xiphias > Xiphias gladius. The sequence goes on along the minus strand of NC_053407.1, from coordinate 24,722,648 downwards.
GACGTCAATCATCCTTAAACTGAGTGAAGTGGCTAATCCCAGGTTGTTGAATTTGTTGAAACCACTTTATTGGGGATTATAGTTTTGAAAGTGGAGCTGAAGTCAATGAACAGCATCCTGACATATGTGCTTGGATGCTCCAGGTGGGAAAGGGGTTTTTATGAAGTGCCGATTGAGACTGCTTCCCTCCACCTGGTCTGTTTCCTCAGTAAACAAACTGGTGGCTGTCCAGGTCAGCGGGGGTGATGGCTTTGATTTGAGATAGTACAAGCCACTCAAAGCACTTCATTACAACTGGGGTTAGGGCCATAGTCACTAAAGCTTTTAACTGATGTCTTTTTGGGCACAGGGACGATGGTGGTGGGGACCACAGCCTGTTGTAAGGAGAGGTTAAAGATGCTGGTGAACACCCCTGCTAGTTGGTCAGCACGTGACTTCAGTGTGCGGCCTGACACTCTGTCCGGTCCTGCCGCTTTGGGGATGTGTCTTTTCATCAGAGCGGCTCTCACCTGGTGGCAACGGAGGATGAGTACATGCTCCTCCTTGGGCAGGTGTCGTTTGAGCTCTCGCTCTGCGGTTTTGGCTGTCGGATCTAGATGGATCCTTATTTGTGTAGTAAATTATCTCTTTGATCCACGTTTGTGATTCAAGATTGGTTTTGGGCTAATTTTGTATAAAAGTAGTTAAAACTCTTTGAGTATAGTTGAACATTTTATATGTAAATCAGGTGGTGTTTGATTAGCTTGACAGAAGGATGTGTGAATATTCCACAATAAAAGTTTACCGAACCTTTTTTTTCCCTGAAATACTAATTTTGAACAAAGTAACATAATGTTCTGATTTTCAAAAATAAAGTCTGTGACCCAAGATCCTTTTTTTTTTTTTTTGGATGTGAAAAGGCTTTTTGAACGATTTTGCCAAAGGATGTCGACGATAATGAAAGCCAACCTCAACCTTTTAAAAAATAACTATTCATAATCGAGTTGTTTTCAAACTGAAGCTCTATAAATACACTTTAAAAGAATTAATTCAGCCGTTTTGATTCCTGGAGAGAGCAGTTACGTCAGTCTTGCTCTACTGTATTAATGGGACAGAGCTTTCAGGGGGAGGGACCTGCGCTGACTCCCATTAAAGACAGTAGCTATAAAGGAGCGAAAGACAAGACTGCAGCCGGCACATTGAGACACACAGACGAAGAAGCGGTAGAGTGTGTGAGAGCACCAGTCTGTATGAAATAAATAAAACAAAATAAAACCCCGAGACACACTTGAGTGTGACAGTGTGAACGACAGGCTGAGCCCAGAGCAGAGGAGACAGGAGCACAGTGAAGGAGGAGGGTGAGAGAGAGAGTCAAAGAGAGACAGAGGAGAGAGGAAAGAAAGAGAGGGGGAGAGACACCAGAGCGTGGAACAGGTTCTTTCTGCAGCCCTCGCACTCAGCCTCAGCAGACATGCCTAACTTTGCCGGCACCTGGAAGATGAAGAGGAGTGAGAATTTTGATGAACTTCTCAAAGCCCTCGGTAAGCCCTCTCCTGTCTCTTTTCTCCCTCTCCTCTCTCCCCTCCAGCACCACGTCCCTGCATGAGGTTGACTATCCATCATGTCCATATAGAAAAAGGCTTTTCTTGTTCTTGGGGAACGGCACGCCTGACGTCCAACAACATCTTATTGTTCGGAGAGGCGCCCTGGGAAAAGGAGGCAGAGATCTATGGGGAGATGCTGCTGAAGGGAAATCCCTCGGCTTTACAAGAGATATGAAACACTGGATGTAGAATTCCAGCCTAAACAGACTTGGTATTGTTACATGAGGAGAGGAGGGGGGCACAACATTATTCATGTTAAGCATTTAAGTAGGGCATGCATTAGCAATGCCAGGGGAGATCTCTGGAGCCCCGTTTTGTTGTCCCGCTGTCCTATCTTTTTTCATTTCTTTTTTCACCCTTTCTCGGTCTTAACTGACGATTGTGATGGTTTAGAATTTGGACCAGTTTAACTGGGTCATTCGATTGTGTTGCAGCGTTTCGTCACGCCGGGACTGCTGGAACAGAGAGGGCAGAGCACAAGGCTGGGTGTCTTTAGAATAATGTAGAAATCTTTAGGGAGAAGCGCCACTGAGAGTACGGCGAGCAGCTTGAACAACTCTCCAGGAAGTGTTGACACCAGACTGGATTACAATTAGAACTTTTCGGATATGAATGCTTCCTATTTTAGCATAAACCGGGCAAGTTAAGCTGAAAAGTGGACAGTTTTGTACCATGAAGCAATTGACAGTTCAGTTATTTGTGCAGCACTCAACAGCACACATGTAAGATTTCTTGAGGATCTGAGTCCAAATTTGGCTCCGAAAGCCTCTGCTTTGAGGTCGCTGTCTCTTTTTTAAAACCCTTACCTGTCATAATGTGCTGTGCCATTTCATGCTCTGAGGGCTTATACGGCTGGTGAAATTCTTCTTATTGTCAACAGGCCCTAATGATGAACTGACCCCCCCCCCAAAGTATTACCTGTGAATCCGAAGACTGAAACAGTTTATTCCTTTGTGCCACACATCACCGAGCCACGCTGCTGAAATGAGTGAGGTATTTCTTCTTTATGATGAACCTGGGCACTGTAGTTTCATTTGAATCAATCCCAAATACGACGTCCTGCTGCTGTAAATACCAAATTCATATTAATTCGCTGCTGAAAGTAGTCCTCAGCAAATGCACTATTCGCTCTTGTCTGAGAGACGTTTACTAAAAACTACAGCGCCCCGCGGCTTTAGGAAGTTACCGAGCCTTCAATAGGAACCAATCCATCAGGGGCCGAGAGCCACAGACAAGCTGTTAACGTTGGAGAGTATTCAGAGATGGGCCATTACATTGTTGGTGGTGGTCTTCTTCTGGGATTTGTTGACAATATGAAAAACTGGATAAATAACAGCCGCATCCTTTAATCTTCAGTTTAATAACGTGGTGTCAACGAGAAAACCCTCAAAGATCAAACAAAAATACAGTTATTGTGATAGCCTGTATAAATCCATCAACCAAAAGCTCTGGTATTTTTCGGTTTTGATTGATTTTGAGTCAGAACGCTCACGAACCAACACCTCCCCAACACCCCTCCCATGTTTTTCGATACAGGGTTTATAAGGCAACTGCTCTTCCGATTTTAAGAGAAATCAGCCGCTCTCTGAATTGAGCACCTTGTCCATCCATTAAACACATTAACCACATCTGCCGGAGCCGATCCCTCAATGACTCTTACGTAAGGGCTTGGTCAATTGAGGGCTGCGAAGGGCAACTAATGTGGATTCCAGGGCTGCAGGGCCGTCACTTTCCATCAACATCTACATAATTATCTGTTGACTCAGAGGTTTCCCTACTGTAGGAGGGGAGTGTTACATCCAGGGTGCAGATGGCAGACGAACACACCGAGTGACCAGAGCTGTACGTCCTGATCAGACTCACAGTTTGCTAGCTGAGAGCAGGCATATGCGTCTGCATTTGATCGGAGAATTTAAAAACACTGTGCACTTGGCGTACAATTGTAATGCCGAGCCAAAATGTTGATTTTGTAACACTTGAGCCTGAGTTAATGGAGACTCCAGTTGGGAAGTGCAAAAGCAATGGAAACTACTGACGTTTAAGTTTGAGCATCAGGATCAGGAGAAACCACAGATGGTTATTAGTGTTAAAAAAAAAAGTGGCCTTTCTCTATCTTTTCCTAGGTGTCTGTAAGAGCATTTACTCCACACGTTTGGCTGTTTGTAATAATGGTAGTCAATAATCTAAAATCCAAAGCTTGTAGTCCTTTACACATATTCTGGACGTACATGCAACTAAAAATGCTCAATAATTAAAACATAACTGCAAATTACATTTTTTGGGAAAATGCCAACTTTGCAGAAATGAGGGCAGACTGCTCATACATTTTTAATGCTATAAAAATACATAGCGTGATCCCTCAGATCATGGGTGGGGTCGAGTGTAAGTTGTCAGATCAACATGTTTTTGTTCCTGGGTGTTGACCATGCAAGACCACAGTGGTTTTGGGGAATCTCCCAAAACTGATTAGAGCCGAATTATTTTGAAAATCCACGAAAACTTTGCAATGTTAAATACTTGGTATTGTTTGAAAAGGTACAGGCTTTTTGTATATTTGACTCTTGGTAGATGAGGGCAGTGAAATAATAGATTCAGGACCTTTGGCAGGACATAAAGCCAGATGGCCTTGCGGAGTCAGACAGAGCATGACAGGGTGTTGCAAAAAGCCTGGGCTGTGCCACGCGCAAGATCACCACTCTTACAGCCACCAGACAAAAGGAGAACCAGCGCTGATCTGCCCTGACATCCTCAAGGGCTGTTTTTTTTCGTCCAGACACGGCCTAATAATCCTTCACCCAGACTTCAGAGCCAAAATTCCACGGATTTCTCCCAGTTTTGAGAAATAGTTGAGGTTTCCGTTGGAGCCACAGAGCATTTATTATGTTTTTACTCTGAAATGTCGAAATTGATGTCGTTCTCGGTTAGAATTTAAGCTTTCGGATGTCCATGTTCAAACCCGCACACACCGATACAAGGAGACATGTAGCCACTATGTGCCTCTACGTCTAAGGTCCTGTGTCTGATCGAATTTGGCATGAGGGCCCGGAGTGGTCTGAATCTGGGTGGGGTCGAGGGGAAAGCAGAACAGAAAGACAAGAGAGCATACAAATTTTAGAACCAACAAGACGAAAAGAGACATCAAATGACAGACTTCATCTCTCCTTTGTGCTGATTACCATCCACGACAGCGTGACTGGTATTGTTTCCACCTTCACCTTTCCCATGTTTGTGTGTGTTGTCTGTGTGTCCTCATGGCAAAATGTGGCCCCGGAGACACCCACTGTAGCGGGAACTACCACAGAGGCGGTTTTCAGCCCTTTAGCCGGTGTCGATATGTCCGACTCTCCGTGGACAGATTTTGTCACATCCTTGCAAGATGCAGTCACAAAAAAAATGCGTAGCTGAGATCAAAATGAAGGCTGAGTTGGATGATGGGTGTGGTCCGAGCATGGGCACCCGAAATGATGGGGGGGGGTTAGAAGTAGGGACGAGGGCACTGGCTCCCCCACTTTACGCCCCTGGCCCAGATTCGTTTTAAGTCTTGGATCACTGTATCCCAGTTGCAATAATTTCCGTCCACTATAAGACACTGTGTAAAACTACAGACCATCTTGCGATTGGATCACAGTTCACCTGTTTCGCCAAACTCACCTCTGTGTTCCGTGGCACCATACACACCGATTTGGCATCATGTCCGGTGTGATCCAATCGCAAGATGGTCTCTACTTTGTGTCTGACTCTCGTTTTCTCTGTTAGATACACATGTAAATTGGATTTTGTTCAAACAAAATTAAAAACAAAATACAGGAACCATATACCCAATACTAAGATGCAGCCACTTGTACACACTTTCATGTCTCAGCCCTATCAGTATCTAGCAGAGCTCAACCTTTAGCATATTTTTTTCCCTTTTCTTCTACAGCCGTCTCATGACTAAAGCTGATGTTATGGGGAATTAACCAATCAATGACTCTTGTTGACCTCCGTCTGTGACCGATAAGAAGCGAAACAATGGCCTCTGGCACAGTAATGAACCCAAAAACATCCATGGCATGTTATCTAACCAGTTACAACAGTCACAAAACAACTGTTTCATAAAGAGGTAAAATATCACCATACACATTACTGTAATTACTACAATAAAAGAAAATAAAAATAACAATTAAAGTGCCAGAAAAGTCAGCATGTTGCAATTACTGAGTCTTGGGTAATGATCCAAATTCCTAAAACATCCCAAAGAACATAATATAGACATTTTGTTCTAAGCGGCAGTGAAACATCCCACTAATTTCCCCTTTAATAACTAAATATCGTTGGAATGATGTAACTGACCGTGCCGTCGTACCTGCTCAGGGGTGAACGCCATGCTGAGGAAGGTGGCTGTGGCGGCGGCCTCCAACCCCCACGTGGAGATACGCCAGGACGGTGAGCAGTTCTACATCAAGACATCCACCAGCGTGCGCACCACCGAGATCAACTTCCACATCGGTAAAGAGTTTGACGAGGAGACGGTGGATGGACGAAAGTGCAAGGTAGAGCGTTAACCCGCCTATTTCTCCTGTAGTTCCGGCAGCAATGGTTTCCATTTTTCTGTGGAGTTTGAAAATCTGGTAACAGACTATTAAAACTAAGTTCTATTTAACATCACAGAGAAAATCAAAGCCGCATTAATTTTTTCAAAATAATGCAACATTATTGTCAATTTGTAATAAAGTTTACTGTGAGAAGTGATTAATTTGCACTGTAAATAAAGTCTGCACTGTGTTACTACTCAACAACAATGCAAAAGTTCTTTTCAAGCTTGTTTTGGGGCATTTTTGCAACGCAATATACGACTTGGAATCTTACATTCCACAGAAATGAATGGAAACCAATGGCTGCTCTGGGTGGCAGACAAAAGTACATCAAAATTTCTGAAACACAACAGCGTTGTTTGCAAAATTGTTACCTGTGATTTTAAGTATAATGGATTCGTAGTAACTTGGCTTATCTTTAACCCTTAATTAATTTAATTTCATCCACCATAAATAATGCTTTTCATGGTGCCCTCACCCTCATTACAGTTTCCTAAACCATTAACTAACGTCCTTTCTCTTCATTCAAATATGAGAATTTCTGTCAATCACATTGCGGGGACAAAAGTCCAGTCGCACAGTCACCTTGTGGGGACTCACCACCCATGGGGGGACAAATTTGGAGTCCCCTGAAGGTAAACAAATAACGTTTAGGGTGGAGACTTATTTTTTGGTTATGTTAGGGCTATGATTAGGTCAAGATTAGTTTAAGCTTTGGGGCCAGGCTTGACAAAAAACTGGTTCCCACAAGTTGGACTGTTGAATTTTAGGGTTAAGGATTAGTTTTTGATCAAAATCAGGATTAGGGTTGGGGTTAAGATTGGGGTAAGAAATGTAGTAGTCATGGTTAAAATTTGATGAAGGTCACTACACTATAATACAATACAATAAAAACAAGCCAAGATATGTGTGTGGACAGGTGCAGAGAAGATCTGAATAAGTCAAACTCTAAGATTCCCTGATTGGCAATACCAAATACAAGTCTCAAAAATGTTATTTATATTTCATATTTCATTCCTTTTCTGCCAAAATATCCAATCTTGCATTACAACATCCACTTGGAGTGACAACAGCATTATTCAGATTTTTTTATAATTATATTTAGACTCACACAGCACTTGAGAAAGTCTGGGGAAAGATCGTGGTCGGGTCTAATGCAGAAAAAGTCCACAGTGACCTGAAACCCATCGTAGTTATTTACACACGATCTTTCCCCAACCTTAACTGAAGTTACAGTTGTGCTCTTTGTACACCCCCCATCCACCCCGACCACCTCATAGCCAGTGATTATGCTTGTCACCACAACGTAACTGGGAGAACAATTTAGCAATATATAATATAATTAAAGGAGAACGTGCTGGGTATCTTTTTTAAATGTTTTGTTTTCAAGAAAAAACATCAGGAAATATGAACACAATGGTTTATTCTTTGACATATTTGGAGTAGTTTTCTTTCCAAGAGCCACACGTTTGTTTCACCTCAACAAGCGGTTGATGTTAAAGTGATTAAATCTGCTCCTGTATGAACAAAAGGAACACCCATTCAATCCTAACACCCACAGATATGTAATTTAATAAACTTTTTGCCATCACTTAGATTCCCCTGGAATTCTCTGTGTGTGTTTTCAAGGTCCTCAGAGCTCTCTCCATGCTATTGTTGGTGAGGGTTCAGTGAAAAAATGAACACCTCCACGCAGTCTCATCCATTGGTATCATGCTCACGTCCTGTGCAGCTGGATTAAGGGCATCTTGAGTTGGGGTGAAGAGACTTTCTCTCTGAACCTCTTCAGCCCCTGAGAGGGATTTCTCTCCTCCCTATACACACTCAAAGCTAGCTTTGAGTGTGTATAGGGAAGCTTGCAGCCAGAGGCATAAATCATATTCTTTCTTTTTTTTTTTTAGGTCTTAAAAATTCCCAGATATCCTAACAAAATTCTGCTCTGCTCTCTCTCTCTCTAAATAGAAAGACTTGTAAAACAACAATCAGTTAATCTGTAATTCATAAATAAAAAGATTTGGAAAAAAAACAAACAAAAAAAAACAGCTGTGTGTTCTGTTGCATGGAAATGGAGGGAGCAGGTTTCCCAGAGACATCTCCTAATATGATCTCCACACTGAGACACTGACGTCAACTGTGTAATAAATATGTAGATGTTCAATTAGATAAAGAAGATTAGGCAGCTCGATTGATGAGCCTGATAATGTGGGGATGGACTGTATTACGATCATTTTCCCACAGCTGAGCTCCACCTGTTTTTCTAATTTGTGTCAAAGCACAAGAAATCCCCTCTGATTTATTCGTTTAAGTCTTCTCTTCTATAATTTTGTTCCTTACTTCGTAAGATTAATTTCTTATATTGGCCACCTCTTGATGTTGCACGAGGTATATCGTAACATATTGTACAGTAAAGGTCTCCAGGTTTTGAAGCTTGTCCATTTGCTTTACTGAAATAAGTGGACAATTCACTCAGCAATTTTAATGCGCCGACACAATGAGGGGATTCAATGGTCTGAAGATACAGAAGAATACTGAAGAATCTAAGACAAGATGTCCTGGCAAAAAACCACTGCCACCGACTCACTTTAGGTAATGAGAATCTTGCATTAGTGGATCCGGATCGCCCTCTGCTAAGCAACCAGTGTCTGAGCCGGACAGAAAAAGACACTGGTCTGGTGTCAGTAAGGACACAGCGGGTAAACAATATCAGGATTATGATCCAGTCTTGTCCGCTCGCACAAATGGACAGATGAGGGGGTAAAAAAAAACAAAACAGTGCGGCTTTTTCAGAGAAAGTTGACCGAAACTACAGATATTTTCAGAAAGATTATTTTAAGTATGAATCCAACAATCTAAACAGAAATTAAGTTGAAGGCAGATGGAAAACTAATTCTATAGTTAAATTTTGCTACACATTACAGTCAGTTGCACTGTCATTGTCGTCATCTGAACTAATTGAGTCAGCGTTTTAAAATATCCTGAAACTGGATTTTCTAGGACCAACTTAGATATGCGTTATAACTGATAATGGACCGCGACCTCCAAGTCCAGAAGTTGGACCAAATCCTCCCAGGAGGATTTTAAAGAATTTACATTATTATAAACCATAAAGTGATTCTCCACAACAGATAGACTCCTTTAGGTCTTTATTAACAGCTTTTATAAATGTGCTGTCAATTCGAAATCTGCAGTCTTCGGTGGTTGAACAGGCTTTAACATGTGTGGTGTTACTGATTACGTTTTAAAGGAAATGTCATGAAGAACCACCCATAAAGCAGATACCAGATTTTGTTTTGTTTTGTTTGTTTGTTTGTTTTTGTTTTCTAATCATGTAAAAGTAGTTTTATTGTGCTGGTGCAATTTTGGGGGGGGGGGGATTCTTTGTGGAAGGAAGCATACAGAGTCTTGCTGAAGGACACACCAGCAGGACAGCTTTGAACCGGCAGGTTCTGGCCCAGCCATCCACTGGTGCATGTAATCCCTGGAGAAAATGAAGTTTGAAATCAGTGAGCGCTGTGCTGCGGTATATTCTTCCATCTGTGTGTACGCACTGTTCATAAAGAACAGGCTGCAGTGTAGCGGAGGAGCAGTTGCATAACAGATGCAGGATGGGAAACTGTTGACAGCCACACTATATCTTGTCAAGCTTCTCCAACCACTAGATAAATTTGGGGTTTTATGGATGAGATTATTCATATTTTTGAAAGAAAATGCATGTTTGATAAAAGCCGTTCATAAGATCCTCCCCATATTTTCAAATTAGTCTTAATGTTGATCTCTATAATTGCATTGGGTTTTATCAAAAACGTCTAATTTTCTTATTTTCTATTAACCATTAGTGTAATATAAGGTGTTCCAAATAACTTAGAGCACAAAATTACAGGTCATGGACTCCTCACTGAATGCACATTTGATCTAATTTGCATTGCAACAAGCATAATGGTGCTGAGGGACAACCATTCATCATCCGTGCAGTCCTGGTTTCGACAGCTGCCCTGCCGATGTGTCACTGAGCAGGAATGCTGCTCTGACCACTGCTCTCAAGCATTTTCTTTGGACAAAACAATAAACATTATGTTCTCCACAGGTTTTTCTTCCAAAAGGGCTGGAAAGTTTCTGGTTGTGTCCTCAAACGATTTTACTGAAATTTTACCCTCCTCGGAAACATTCCTGGGCAACATAAAGCATTGATATTCATGCTAGGGGGAGAAGAAATATTGCACATGGAAAGGGAAAAATTGTGTAACTCCATGCATGCAATGCATCAATTCAACAAAATTCAGCCAAAAGCCTTAGAAACTGGAAATATGTATTTTCTGAAAACCACAATTCCCAACTGGGTATGTGCAGTAAAATATCCATTAAGTGTTTGATCTGTGTGTCTATATTTCATATTTTAACATACAATGTATCTATGTAATGCTTTTAAAATATGTAGATGTTTAAACAGCAGCCAACAGCTGAAATCTGAGGTATTGATTTTTGTCTCTACCTTTCGATTTATGATTTGAAGTCCATGCTGCAGTCGAGGGTTGGGGGGGGGGGTTGACCTATTTCAGATCCCATGAGACAGTGTTGGTCCTTCTGTCTGTGCCCTGGGGCATGCTGGGCACCAGGCAGGGCTAGACGTCTCTCTCAGTGTGGCTTTTTCGCCACAGGAAGCCTCTCTGCTACGAGGCTGACAAGTCAAGTTGTCATCATAAATTTGCCACATCAATTTGTTTGGCTTTGGAGCTTCAGCATCACAGTATTCGCCTGCAAAGAGAATTTTGGTGTACAGCGCAATATAGTCAGAGAGTAATTAAGGCAGTGACATGTCTCTAATCGCTTTGACTTGGTACTCCAACACTTTGAATTTGAAACGGAAAAGAAACAGCTACGAGGTTAAAGTGGCTTTCAGCTGTTGCCCAAACTGAGTGCCCGTACGAAGGAAGATGCCAACTAGCAAAATCCTCAGTGTCCGGCTAGACTTCAGACACTTATGGAGGATATGCAAACAAACATTAAATATGATTTATTTCTTGGCTCCCTTAGGGGCAGCAGGACAAGCCGTACACACAGCATGGACACATCATCACTGAATATAGCTTTTATGGCCAACCTTTTACACATCCAGCAGACACAGGCTAAAATGATCACTGATTTGGAATCGTGTTTCTGGCCACCTGATGAATGTAAGTATTATTATTCACTTTCTTTTAGCTCTTTTCTGGTCTCCACCAACTCCAGAGCGAAATATCTGACTCTTTAGCTGCTAAATGCTCCACTATGTTCACCAGCTGGTTACCAACTTTGCCTCTCTGCCATTTGCCGCAGGGCAGGTAGCATATAGTGGTTTCATCAGAATTTTTTTTAAAACTGAAAACAGAAAGAAGATATTGAGGCGGTGGCTCTAACCAATAAGCACATTGTGCTCTTGTGTGGCAATCATACGCAAGACTGGAGCTAAACCTGCAGGAGGCAGCGCCCACTGACACTGGCACATGTGCTGGGGGGGGGGCGAACAGGGCATTATGGGGTGTTGGCTGACTGGCGGACTCTCAGGTGGAGCGCTTGGCAGTAGAGGCCGAAGTGGGTTTTGGCTGAGGCCGGCTGCCCCCATGGTTAAAGGGATTACGCGGTGATCTGTGCCTGGCGAAGAGCAGAGGGCTGATTAACACCGCCACAAGGTTAAAAAGCTCCAGTTAATCTGTGCGAGTGCAGTGGGATAAGACGGCCTCTTCTCACTTGCAGGCAGAGAAAGTGATAAGGTGTTTCTCGTCAGACACAGAGGACCGAGAAACGGACGCCACACAGGCTTTACTGCAGAGTGGAGGTCATATTGTGGCAATTATGCACCTGCTCTGATGGATAGAGGTTCTTATTAAGGTGGAAAAACCTCCAAGACGAACACTAGCACAAGAGTTTTTGCTGGCTTGTGCAGCTGAGGTTGAATAATTCTGAAAAATAACTGTTGAGAAAATAAAACAACATCTGTGTTGATGCTGCAATATTTTTCCCCTGAATGCATGAGCTCCATTTTCTAGGATACAACAAAGCAAGTCACTTCTGGGCAAAAAGACTTGGACAAATGGAGTCTTCTAACCCAGCTGGTTGCCATAGAGACAAAATTATAGTATCACTCACCTGCCATGGGGCTACATGGAGAGGCACGGGGAAGCAGACAGCAGGGAATCAGAAACAAAACCTGTTTGATTGTCAAGAACATTCAAGATATGTGATATAATCAACAAACACAACATCCAGAGTGAAGAGTTTAATTGTATAATGACAGAGGGTGCAAGGAGGATAAAATTACATTGCTCTTTCCAGGAAACTTACTGGGAAATTATTAGGAAATAGTAGACGTGTAAAACACTGCAAAGTACAGAGGGGCAGGAGGGAGGAAAGAGAACATAAAGATGTATATTAATAATAAGACTAATAACAAAACTAGTAATTATAATAATAGGGTGGATAATAATACTAATAAAACTAAATAAAATAATAATAATGATAATCATAACAAATGAAGCAGTGGGTGTTGAGCAGGATCATGGGGGCAGTAGGTGGTTTGCAATCCAGACCCAGACTCTCTAGCACCAGGGGCAGAAATACCTGCAGAAAGCGACAGGAGGAGAGAGGAGAGAGCACAAAACTACGGGAGGGAGAAGAAGTCAAGTTAGTAATGACCATTGATTCAATATGAATGTGTACAGATGGAGAGGAAGAGGAGGAGAGAGGAAGAGGAGGAGAGAGGAGCTCGGTGCCTCATGAGAAGTACCCTGGCACTCTAGGCCTATGGCAGCATAACTAGGGCGTGGTTCAAGCCAAGCCTGAGCCAGCCCTGACTGTAAGCTTTATCAAGAAGGGAGGTTTTAAGTCTACTCTTAAACGTAGAGAGGGTGTCTGCCTCCGTGACCCAAACTGGAAGATGGTTCCACAGTAGAGGAGCCTGATAACTTAAGGCTCTGCCTCCCATTCTACTTTTGGAGACTCTAGGAACCACAAATAAGCCTGCGTTTTGGGAGTGCAGTGTTCTAGTGGGGTCACAGGGTACAATGAGTTCTCTAAAATATGGTGGTGCCTGACCAATAACAGCTCTGCAGGTGAGGAGGAGGATTTTAAATTCTACTATGGATTTTACAGGGAGCCAATGCAGAGAAGCTAACACAGGAGAAATTTGATCTCGTCTTAGTTCCTGTCAGTACTCACGCTGAAGCATCCGGGATCAGCTGGAGAGTCTCCAGAGATTTGTTGGGACAACCTGATAATAAATTGCAACAATCCAGCCTAGAAGTAACAAAATCATGGACTAGTCTTTCTGCATCTTTTTGAGACAGGATGTGCCTGATTTTATGCAATGTTATGTAGGTGAAAAAAAGGCAGACCTTGAAGTTTGTTTTTTGTGGGGGTTACAGGACATATCCTGTGGAGCTGAAGGCCAGGGCAATTCCATCTAGAGTAACTGTATCATTAGATAATGTGTTTCTGAGGTGTTGGGGGCCAAGTACAATAACTTCAGTTTCTTCTGAGTTTAACAGCAGAAGGTTGCTGGTCATCCAGGTCTTTGTGTCCTTAAGGCAAGCTTGAAGTTTAGCTAAGTTTTGTCGGGCTTCACTGACAAGTACAATTGGTTATCATTGGCATAACAATGGAAGTTTATGGTGTGTTTCCTAATAATGTTGCCTGAAGGAAGCATATATAAGGTGAATAGAACTGGTCCAAGCACATAACCTTGTGGAACTCCGTGACTAACTTTTGAGTATATGTTGACGTGCTCAAACTGAAATCGATCTGATGATTAGGACTTAAACCAGCTTAGAGTGGTTCCTTTAATGCCAATTAAATGTTCCAGTCTCTGTAATAGGATATGATGGTCAATGATATCAAATGCAGCACTAAGATCTAACAAGACAAGTACAGAGACAAGTCCTTTGTCCGATGCAATTAGAAGGTCATTTGTAACTTTCACCAGTGCTGTCTCTGTGCTATGATGCACTCTAAATCCCGACTCAAAATCCTCAAATAAACTATTATTATGTAAAAAGTCAAACAACTGGTTGGCGACATTTTCTTAAGGATCTCAGAGAGAAAAGGAAGGTTAGATATGTGACTATAGTTGGCTGAAACATCTGGGTCTTTTAAGAGGAGGTGTAATTACAGCTGTTTTACAGGACTGCGGTACATCGCCTGTTAATAAAGACATATTGATTATGTCTAGTAAAGAGGTGCTAACTAAGGGTAAAACTTCCTTAAGCAGCCTAGTTGGAATGTGGTCTAAGAGACAAGTTGTTGGTTTAGATGAAGACATTGTTAAGGCTGGTTGCTGGGAGAAAAACTGTCTCAGTATATATAAGGTTTTACAACTGTTTCTAAGGTTCCATTGTTTGAGGATAAAACACAATTTTGTTAATAAAACAAAATTATAATCGACCAAAACCCTTATGTGTAGGACCTGAACATTTCTGACTTTAGCAACTCTAAATAGCAGTATCAGAAATTACACTATGACAGACACAGGAACATAAGGGTGAATGAGTTTAAAGCAACACACAGACTGCCTCAGTTTTCACTGAACTTGTCTCAATTTTCTACCAACAAAAACATCTGCCATCAGAATAATTTGAGCAAATTACCGCATTAAATATTTAGGGGCTTTATACTTCAGTTTGATTTGAGCCAGAAAATCAAAATATAGGCGAACAAGAGCAGTCTGGGTAGAGACGACATGAAAAAAGTGTGCAGCAACCATTAACCATGTGATAAGCAGAGACATTTTGTCAGGAAAGCAAACATGACCCAAAAGAATCCCTTTTATCCTAATCTTCAAAGGAGAAATGGAAAGAAAAAATACTGGAATGACCAATTAAGACTATAGCTTCTTATGGAAACTCATCACTGGGAGTTTTTCAGTTGACTTTTGTACTGTCAGATTTTCTGGTTGCAGTCAGTGTTGAGTGGTTATTGGAGAAAGTGCAGCTTAAGGCCATTCTACACTGTCTTCACCACTCAGATCTGAATTTGTTGCTTGGTTAAAAAAAATAAAAAATAAAAATTAGTTGATTTGATAAAGAGCTGCTGTACTCCACATTTTGTGCCCTCAGGGTAAGGCATAAGCTACTGAGAGCGGAAATCTGAGCAAACACTTATGAAAGAGAGATAATGTGATCAAACTGTGGGAAGAGATGAGTCCAAAGGTGGAGATGAGGGTGTTATTTTTGGTTCTGAAAGAAATATTGTAAATTCCAACAAAAAAAAAACCAAAAAACTTTTAAACCAAGCAAATAAGCATAGAAGCAAAGAAAATGCTACATTTTTTGAGAGACCAAACCAAAGACAAAGGGCAGCAGAAGTTCAGATAAGCAAAATGCACTGGAAAACAACAGGACACAGTAAAACAAACGCCTTGGACTAGCAGGGTGAAACTGTCCTGGTCTCAAATGTGTGTGCACAAGCTCTAGTGGGTTATATGGAGGAGAAACACTATGTGCGAGAATTTGTCTGTGAGTTAATGTGCAGTGGAGAGAATGAGAGAAAATCCATCCAAGTCAGAGGCTGACTGATGCTCGTGCTAAAATGGAGCCGTAGCTAATTGACTCTCTGGGTTTTGGCTTTAATAGAAAAAAAAAAAAAAAATCAGACGGAGAGTGTGCAGAAAAGCTTTGGAAAAGCCCTGCTGTCGTCCCGCTTGGCAAAGTCTGCAGACGGCAGCCTGCAGGGATCCAAGATGGCTTTCCTTACTTGTGATATGGTGATTAACATTTGCCTCAGAGAAACTAAGGGAGCTGCTGCATCCAAAACTGGTTCTTTTTAAAGAATTGCACAAGTGATTGAACAAATTGTCTCTGAGCAACACTTATAAATACACTACCAGTCTAGAAAATACTGGAAAAACATTATGGGTTTTCACAATAGGTCTGTCCAGAGGTTTATTTTGTTGGCTGTAGTTGGACGAAGCAATGGCACCTTTCGTCAGCCCCAGGCTTTAGAGTGTGGTCACGAGTTTAAGATGACATGTTGAAAAGGAAAACGCAGTTGGAAAAACCCATTTCAGCTGTGTCAGAAAACATATTAGGAATCAGATGGCAACGTGAAGCCAACACCGAGGAGAAAATTTAAGGAAGCAACTAATCTCTGGGTTAAAGACTCACTAAGAAAACCTGTAGCTGTAAAACAGCCATTAAATTAATATCCATCACCACTTATTTTTATACCACGTTTTATGTGCAGAACAAACAAGATATACCCCGTTAATTAGGGAGCTTCAGATTTAAAAGATAGCTAACTGAGCGGCCTCAGTCTTCTCATCTAACTCTCATCAAGAAAATGAATAAGCGTATTACGCTACATGTCTAACTGTTCCTTCAGCAGAACAGCTTGTGTGACAGGAGACAGCTGATGTAATGAAACATGAGGGCAGTTAATGGACCCCAAGCTGACCAAAATGATAAATCCTCTCCGTTAGCACAAATTAGCGCCACGGGGTCACCTTGGTCCTGATCTTTAATGAATTCTTGACTCCGATAGGCAATTTGAGTCAGTTACCTCAGGAGAAATTAGTCCTGAAGTCAGAGTCCGACTAATCCTGTTGAAGTCATTTGAACTATTATTGGAGCGAATTAGCAGATGGGGACCCTGACCGACCAAACTGCTAAGAGGATTTTATGTTTTTTTCTTTCTCAGTCAGTCAGGTCTCACTGATTTATAATATCATATTGCTTTGTTCACTGAGGTCTGGCATGGCCATTAATGAATTAGAACGGGGCCGATGTTATTCTAAGTAGTCTGTACAATGTATGGCCAAAGGTATGTGGACCCTTGAACATTACACACATACATTATTGCTGAACATCAAAAACATGTGCATCAATATGCTGCTGCAACAGCCTCCACTCCCCTGGGGAGACGTTGCACCAGATTTTGGAACCTGGCTGCAGGGATTTGCCTCCGTTCAGCCCCAACAGCATTAGTGATGGCGGCCACTGGTGCCGCGCGATAGGGCCCGCTTCAAACTGTTCCACTTCATCCCAAAGGTGTTGGATGGGGTTGAGGTCAGGGCTCTGTGTGGACCAGTCAAGCTCTTCCACGTCAATCATCATCATGTACTCCTGGGTGTGTCGGTACACTGTGACATCTCTGTTGGCTGCGGTTACAGATGCAACGGAGCACACCTCCGACGACACACAATCACACAAATCAGGGATTCTGGTATAAAGCCCTGTAAAGATGTGCTCTGAGAATGTGTTTTGCCATCAGTCACACCACCATGCTGACCCTCCCACCTTGTTGTGCCCTCCCCCCTGCAGAGCCTCGCCACCTGGGAGTCAGAGAACAAGATCCGCTGTCAGCAGACTCTGGTGGATGGCCACGGCCCCAAAACGTTCTGGACCCGAGAGCTGAACGGAGATGAGCTCACACTGGTGAGCGCACAGCAATGACTCGTTATCTTACTGGAAGCCTCTTGATAGATTACTGTGTAGAAAAGAAAAGAAGACTCTTTACAAAGACAAAAGCTCTGAAGTTCAGTGGATTAATGACTCTTAAATCACTCGTATTTCTGGCTGAGGTCTGTGCTCAACAAAGAGAAAACAAAACAAAACAGAAAAAAAGAATAAAATATTAATATCCAAAACATTATTTTAAGTACAGATTATCTCTCATTCGTTTAGACAGAGCCTGTTCTGATGTGTGGCTAATCTGTATGGTTTGTCTGTCATGTGGCTCGTTCTCATGGAGGCTCAGAAGTGATCAGATGCATTAAAATGGGATTTTCAAGTAGCTAGTGTGCTCTGTTGGAGAAAGAGTTAATGGAACCGGGCAGGGAGTGAATGAAGTCACCCTGGAGATTCATCTGTAAAGGAAATGAGAGAGGCCGTTTCCCAAGGAGCCGAGCTTTCATCCACCCCGCAGAGAGATGTGAAAGGAGAACAAGAGGAGCTGCTACGCTGACATTGCAGTAATACCCCTTGTATTTAGCCAGATTAATATGGGCAGGAGTCAATGGGTCTAAAGCCCCTCGGATGATGTGCAGGGGAGCAGTCCAAGACCAACTGTACAGACGAGCGGTTCTCAGGGACTAGACAGCTTCCCGCTCTCAACATTCAGCGCTCCCACGCTCTGCTTTGTTGTTCCTTGAGTACTTGTAAGATGAATGTCCAACAGGCAAAAGCTTGAAACAACAATACAGAAGGTTGAGATGCTGAAAAATTAATCACAGGATGTTTGCGGAGTTTTCTATTACAGGCCAGGAGCAAGTACTGGGAAGCAGAGCAGAAGCAGCTTTAATCATATCTTCCGTGATGAGGAGGTGGCAGAGCGTGCGAGATCTTTCCCAGCGTTTGGGTGAAATAAGCAGGAGGTGTCACCGCTCCTGACGCTCTGGTGACAATCTGGCCCGGTCTGCCCTGGAGGAGCTGAGGCATTCACACACTAACGGAGATTGATCCGGCCGAGCTGTGACAGCAGCCGAGTTTCCGTGCGTTTCTCCGCTCTTCTCGCCCTGGTCCTCCCTGCCGTCACACCGTCATCCGGCCTTCAGGCAGACCACATTTAAACTGCAGCTCGTAGGAGACCCGATTCTGAATTTCTTTAATCAGCAAAGAGCTGCACGGAGTCACACTCGTCCATCGTACTGTAGAACTGACAGATATTGGTATAGATATATGGTGCTCAGTGCTTGTGTTTGTGCTCGTACTTGTAGCCATGACAACAACGAGTAAATCGGCTCGTCATCCACCTGAGACAACCGCTCTCGTTTTGATGCCGCGGGAGCTCCGACAATGTCGGTGAAGGTCAACAAGACAAAACTGTGGAAAGCAAGTGAAGTGACAAGTTTTATCGGTGAGAGACGACGCCTCTGTTCAGGCAGAACTCCCAGGCAGGGAAATATGTTCAAACCACAGTGGGAGAAATGTCGTTTTATAGACGGACGTGGCAGACTGTTTAGGTGTTTTTCAAGTCTGTCTTGATACAATACTTAAACGCCCATATGTGTGTTCCAAAAGTTGTTTCTTCCTCCTTTCCATATGGGCTGTGAAGCAATCCCTTCTTAATGTAACTACATTGACAAAATCTCCAGTCTCTGCTCCGTGTACGAATGTATTTAAGATCGGTTGAAGCTAGCACAGGGATCGAGCAGTGTGAGTTTGACAGATCACTAACTACTTGCAATGATTCGGCAAGGAAGAGGTTAATTTTAGAAATACTGTGCACTGGCTCAATATATCAACTGCTTGAACTTTTGGTAAAAAAGTTGATGCCTGCAGAAGTTTAATTTTAAGCAGTCTTTAAGAAGACATATATGTACCTGTACATGTACGGTACCATGACTGAAACAAGACAGAGCTACTGTTCCAATCAGTTTCACCCTGTCTTGGCTAAGTGGACATGTTTATCAAAATCAACAAATTGCAAAAAACCTTTTCAAAATACAACACTTAATTCAACCGAAACATTTTTGGATATTTTTGCAACATTCTGATATTAGCAGAAAACTAGAATTACCTCCTCGCGGTTGTAAGTGTCTGCCGACCAGTCAAGTAGCATTTTACATCCAGGTTACGTCTGTCCACACTCATATAATATATGTAGTGAAGACTTTGAAGGAATTTAACCTGCTTTTGTGAGGTCATAGTGACCTTTGACCTTTGAACCACCGCCAAATTCTGATCAGTTCATCCTTGAGTCCTAGTGAACGTTTGCGACAACTTTGAAGAAATACCCCTGAGGCGTTCTTGAGATATCGTGCTCACGAGAAGGGGACGGCCGAAAACACAATGCCTCGGGCCAGGGCTATCGCTGGCGCGAAGGCATAAAAAACAAAAGAAAAAGGTGAGGGGAAATGGCACATTGGAGAGGAGCTCTGCAAGTTCCTTTCATTTTGGTAGTCTTGCACCGACACCCAAAATAGTCTGCACCTTGCTGTGAGTGCTCTCTCAAAATTAGAACATGAGTGTGGCTGTTTAACATAAAAAGTAATTCCTGCTGCTGTTAGCTTCGGTCCAGTCTCACAGGATCTAGTCTCCCTTTTTCCACGGCAACAGAGCTGTCATCCAAACTGCAACACATGAAATATTTTTTGTCAATATTTGACTGTGATTGGATCTATTATATACATCTACAGACGTGTCGAAATGAAATCTCATAACTATTCTGCCAGATGTTAAAAAATAATTAAACGAATATCTTCACATCAGTTGGGAAATGACATCAGTGCACTTTCACAGCATAGATAAAAACACCCGCTCGTAAACTTTCATGCCTATTAACGTACAAAACTTGATACTGATTAAATAAATACTGTATCATTAAAATCCTGCAAGATTCTCTCTAGAGAAAAAGAGACGTAAGTCGTGCTTGCACCCAGAAAAGGTCTTTCTTTTGGGTCAAGCAACTAGAAAAACCAAAACAAACACTGTCTGAATCTGAATCATATCTATCTGTTTCCAAAAAAGCCCCCAGACACAGACACAACCCCAAAACTGCAGAGCTTCAGCTTGAGACTCAAAGGAGGACTACCGATCATAAGGCAATGGTCTGATTGCCTGTGGCAGTTCACACTGTAATCGGGGCACATTTTCATACCATTTGCATGATCCCTTTAATTGGCTTGGTCTGACAACACTTTCAGGGCAAAGTTGTGTGGATGTTCTGGGGCCACGTCAGCCTGAAATAAAATCTGAAAATAATGGCACATCAGAAGATTGGACTCAGCCACTTCAAGCCTGTTCATTCAAGGGATGCATGGATCAGTTCTCCAGGAGTTTCCTTTGGTTTATTCATCAACAGTTTGCGGTGGGACCTAGATTGATGGCCATGATTTTGTCTGTGATCTTGTGACACATTCATCATTCATTGCTTAATACGTTATGAGATTTAGTTGGACAGTTTTCTTCACTGCGAACTCAAAACCAATTTTTTTTTTTTTTCAACCAACCTTGCCTCCCTCATACTGCAAACAGTATGGTAATACCATCATAATCACCGTCCTGGAAGAAGTTGTGCTTTTTCTAAGAAAGCTGAATGCAAAATATACTTTTTTAAATGGTGACAGAAAAAAGGGGTTCAGTATGCTTCAAACGAACTGGTTCGTACAACGCGTTGTCCGAACATTTAAGGGCGAAAGAGTTTAAACCCGATGCAAATGGCCACACTGACTGTCTCCCAAATCCCACTCCAAAACTTGCTTGCATGTCTTTGTAGTCTTCACGTGATAATTAGTAGAAATAGGAATAAGGCCGTACACTCCAACAGTCTCTAAACGAAGGCATTCCTCGTGACCTTGGTCTTACACGCACAGAGCGACAAGTAGTTGAAACAATACTACGTGTTTTTCTGTTTCTGCCGTCAGACAATGGAACATGTATGAAACAGTGACTGAAAGTGTCCCATGAAGACCACGTGTTAACCAGCAGTCCCTTCCAAGCCATTTCCAAGCTGCTGCTCTGCACAGCTAAAATCCTGATTTTATAACCTTGACATCATCTGACAAAAGTCGCCATGCACATAAGTTAAAGACAACGGCTGTGCTGTGATTTCGGCTATATTTACTTGTGAAATGATCACTCAGAGAGAAAAAAGTTGGAGGCTCGTTCATGTCTGTGTCACCTGCGTTAATACAAAGCGAGGGGCTATGTTGGTGAGGATGCGTTGTTTCAGGTACACGAAATACAATTTACGTCCAATTTGAATAACAATATTCTGATACAGGAATTTATAATTCACAGCAACAATTATTTTTATATTTCTTCACAGTGACTGGGAGGTGAATAGTAGAAATTCGGCATTCACATCACAAAGTAATCGGCCCCGAATGGCGCTTGCATGTATTTGAACGGCAAATGCAATGCGCTGGACGACTCTCTGTTGCTTTACCGGAGCCCCTTTTGTGGGCACCCCCACTGCATCGCCGGACTGGCTCTGTTCAAACGAATGACAGGGCTGCGTGGTTTCACATCGAGGTTAAAACGGGCCTGACCCTCTGACAGCTACTTCAGATGAAGCGTACGGAGGCCTAGGAGGCCTACTGTCACAGGTGTTTGTTGAAGCTGAAGAGCAAACAGCAGCTGTAAAATGTGAATCTAATTTAACTGGCCGTAAGGGCTAATCACTAGCAGGGGTCTAAGATGCAGAAATGTCTTTTTGTTTCCTCCAGATTTTTGGGGCAGACGACGTAGTGTGTACACGGGTCTACGTCCGGGAATGAAGCCCCGCAGCCTTCATCAGGACAAGGCAGAAACCCAGTTGGACCGCGACTTGTGTCAACCCAACAACAGTCTGTCATGCTAACATGCTAACACATTCGCAAAGTATCCTGTGTAACCTCTAAGCATCAATCTGCATAGTCTCCGAATTCAATAGCAATGTCTCAGTAATCTGGTTATTTGTAGTGAGTATTGTGTCTGCAGTAACTGGATATCTCAGTCTCCAAATCTACCACCCTGGTGTCAGCTGTTTACGTAGGATTTAGTCTTCAGTAGCATCCATTAAATATTCGTGTTCAATGACAGGAAACAATAAAAAATGGAACCAACAGTATCAGAGCCTCTTTCCTGATAATATGCATTTATATTAAAGGTGTGCGATGGAGTTTTCTTGTAAAGAAACGTATTTATGTTTACGTACTTGGTACTTGTGTGGGTACGTGTGAGACACTGCTGCTACACTGGCTCAAGTCTTCACAGGTTTCTTGCTTTGGGAACAAAACTGTTAATGTTCTAAGTGATAGATCGGACTGTAAGCAGTTAGAATCGAGGGAATATCTAGCTGAAAACAATCATTTTGAAGACCTATATGTTCTTTATAGAAAACATTTTATATGTTTATTCTATTATATTTAAAAAAATTTCTTTTGCCCTCCTATTCTGTAATAAACCCAATGAACTTGTGCTCCTGAAATCCCACACAAAACAACAGGTCCAGGAATGTTTGGAGTAATCTGCAAGAGCTCCCAATTTATGGTGAAATCACACTAATACACTTCGTAAAAACCTTGAGCTTCTCCTTTAAAAGAACCTTAGGTTGAAAACCCCACATCCAATCATGCTCACAGCCTCCCACCCCCTGCTGCTATTCGTCACTTGCTATGCTTCTTCCCAGACAATCCCGAGAGATGCGTCTTTGTGTCTGATACAGTTCTGAGGCAACAAGATTAAAGACTGTGCGGGGCGGCAAGATAAGTCCAGACAGCCTGCAGCAAATACAGTCTAAAGCCTCCCAGCAGGGCCTTGTGGCTCCGGCATGACTAATGCCACATTTACGTGAATCAACCATCAACAGGTAAGAGCTTTCATTCTGGGAAGAATTCACAAAAACACGTGGAGACATTTGTTATTTTTTTGCATAATGTAGTTGGGATTTCAAAGGGATGTAGAAATGAGCAGTTGTCCTAATGTGACTTGCCCTCGGGGCCTGTCACGTGGAGGCAACGTTCCTGGAACGAACAGACACAGTAGCGTTGTGGTCAATTCGTCCATCTGACCTCTTTTGCTTCACTAGCCTTCCCAACCTGATTGCCCAGCAATCTATGCTGCTCCTTGTTTTACCAATAAGGTGGTCAGACGGAGAGAGGAATGATTAAGTTAGAGAGAATCCAGTGAATAGGAATACAGACGTTATTTTTTTCAATAAACGGTCGAAAAACAATAGCAGCTGAGACAGAGTTAAAACATGTGACACGTGGTATTAGTGTTATTATACCTGGATCATCATGAGGAATGGGGGATTGAATACTGTGGAGTGGCCCTGAGGTCTAAATCAAAGGTTAGATGGGGAAACGTAAGTGAAAAGCATTTTAAAGCCAGTACTCTCCATTTGCACACCGTTTGCATGATTTTTGAGTAACAGCTCATTATTTCAAGTGTATAACCAACATGTTTTGCAGTAAAACATTTCTGGACCCCCCCCCCAAATTATTATTGGGAGGCATTGTAGGAATATGGAGTGCTACGGTCTGTTTTTGCATTCAAGGTGGGCATGGGTCCAAGATGGGTGTGCTTTTTTTTTTTTTTTCAAGATATTCATGGACACATCTTCAAGGTCTGAAAAGCTGAGAAGGAACTGGACTGTTATTTGGGCTTCACTGGTCAATTATTTATCATGTGCACTAGAACCATTTGCAGCTAGTTGTGACATTGTCTGGGTGACGATCAGCCCTAAATGGAAGAGGTCAGGTATCTTGGGGACTTGTTTGTGAGTAAAGGTTTGGAAGAATGGTGAAATTAAATGATTATTACATTACATTACTCTATTACAAGCGCTGTATCTGAACAAACTGTGTTTCCACCAACTTGAACAGATTTTTTTTTTAGTCTCTGACAGCCAGTGTGTTAAGCCTCAGGATCTTTTGCATGGTGAGTGTCTTCACTGTGTATAACAGATGGAGGATTTCAGCCAAATAAAAAGGACTTCAAGGTCGAGCCGCTGCTGATTCTTCACGTCGTTGAAGCCAGCTGAAGGGATTCAGGCACCCGGCAAAGACGCACAAAATGGTTAGAGGTGTTCTGGGCATTAATGAGCCGAGGACCCAAGGCACCTGCTCCCTGCTGGCTGCAAAGTGTGCGGGGTTCCCCCAGAAAAGGCTGTGATCTGCTGAAAGGGAGAGGTATGACCCGGATACCGAGAAGGATGGAAGGACGGATGGACAGACAGATGGTAAGACAGTCAGAAGAAATGGGTTGATGATGGAAACTAACACTCTGAACTGCAGAGCAAACATTTCTATCAATGTCTCAAAATGATTCAGTCAGTATCATTTAGAATTTTGGATGTTTCATTGGGTATTTGACCCGAACTTGTAACCTCGATGTAATGTAAATAGAGACTTGTAGTAACTTTGATTTACAGTACAAGTAACTGACAACAAAGACTCCTGTATTCTTTTTTTTTTTTTTTCCCCAAAACAAAATGTTTATAGTTTTATCAAATACTGTTATTTAAATTTTCTTCTTTATTTGCTTGTAGAAGAAGTACTCTCTGTTTCCTCCTCTGATGAGCTGGAACATGTTTTTTTTTTTTTTTTTTGCCAGGCGCGTCTTTTAATGCCAAAAGCCTGAGGCAAAGAGAATTGGCTGACTAAAACAAACGAACCCATTTTATTAAACAGTGTTTCAGTGCTACTCAGGAGCTAATTTACTGTTTGGGTGCATGAGCCAGGCAGTGCACTACTACCATACAAATCTTTCTCTTGGAAAACCATTGGGGGAACTTATTCAAGACACTTCTCCGGAGCAGGTGCACAACAGATGAGTCTGTGGTCTGGGCCAAGCCAGCCTCAGTCGAACAAAATGTGTTGCAGCCTCACCAGAGGCCTTGGCGTGGACTTCAATCCTGTCCCAAGGGTGTATATGGTGAGAAAGTGGCACAACCTCAAAAACAAAAAGCAAATCTGTCTCTGTCCTTCATTGGCTACCAGGGATTAAAACGTTGTCCTTTCAACACTCGGCCTCGCGAGGACTTACACAGTGGCTCGGCGACTGTTTCCAGTCCTAAACACCAAGTCTGCTGAGGCGGGTCCATACCACCCCTGCTTTTTGACCTGGTATCCCCTGAAAGAATGAGTTTCCTCCTGAGTGCACCACAATGCTCCGGGAAGCAAGGTCCAGGGCGCGCGCCTGCTGTGATGTTAATTTAATGAAGAGCTGCTGTTCAGATGGCAGGTCCAAACAGCTGAATAAAGGGATTGTTGTGTTTTTGCTCCATTTTGTGGGGAAGGGGCCCCTCTGCCTGTCTTTCTGCTCTCTTCTGGGCACCAAACAGTGGAGCCTCTGTGAGTACAGTGGAGTAGAATGCTGCTTCCTAAAGAAAAGAAAAAAAATCCCTCCTCTTTCCACTTGGTGTCCCAGTTTAACTCCTCCCTGTGTCTGAGTGGGTTTTGGAGTTTAGGACGCTGCTGAAAAAGGCCCATTGGGTTTTCTGCACAATAAGTCCTGATACTAGTGCATCCTTGGAGGGAAATTCAATTTTGAAACAACCTAGGTCTTATTGTTTTAGTTTTGGCCACCATTCCCATTTTTAATGACAAAATTTTACCCAAGTCAATTGCTGAGATCTGGTCAACAACATCAAATTAAGTGGCTTAGACAAACAAACTACTGTTGGGACCATCGACTGATCGAAACCATGGCCAAAACTAGGAACATAAGAATCTATAATAAGCCAATAAAATGGCTTATAACTGATCAATGAAGCATTATTATATGATTTATTAACCATTAATAAAGACATTAGTTACAATGCCTTATTAGGCAGTGATTCCCAAAGGTACTAATTTTGTCCTGACATGACTCTGCCAAAGTTACAGTACAGGTCCCACAATTGAAAGAAATTGCAAATCACTGCACTTGTATTTAACCCTGGCAGATGGTGCTGACTAACCCTCCACACTGCCAGGGTTGGTGGAACGTGAAGGACATTAACTTGCATGTACTGGCTATGAACACCAAGGGAGGATGGAAAAGGTCAAGTTCAGCCCGGTGTGTATTTGTTGGGGGGGGTTGTTGTCACAATAAATTACCCTGCATGCTTTGTGCCTGACTGACTTTCATCTCGTGATATATTTAGTCATGCTTAAGTCTCAATAAATGGCTTTCTCAGGAGGGGGGGGGGGCACACATATCGAGAGCACTCCGGCAGTCGCAACTCTGCACGAATGTCTGCCTAGAGAAGAGGAGGAGAAGAAGAAGAAGACGGGAACAAACATGATGAAGACAATGGTGATGATAGAGAAAAAACATTTACATTTCAGGCACCTGAATAACATTTTTACCCAGAGTGTAACACAAAAATATATCATTGGTTTTGCATTTTTTAGCCCGATAACTACTATTTACCAATATTTAAGATTACCGCAGAATGCTTTTCCACATCTGTGGTAAATACTCTAAATGCAAGGTCCACACTCCCGAAGTTTTTAGTCTGATTTCATGGCTTCTTCCCTGGTTTCTGTTTTTTTCAGCAGGGAATGAGAACCATCTGTAACAGCTTCCTTTAAAATAGTTAATCTTTCACATTTTGCTGCCTACAGTTTTTGAAATGTTGAAGTCATTTTCAATGTAGGCAGTGACTTTTTGACAATTCTTCTACTGTGGTGCAGTCAAGGACACTTCAATATGCTATATTTCGGGATTGCAACCAAACAGTGGCCTATTTTAGGTCAAGGCAATTTCTGTCACATCTTGCTCGTCACAACACCAGTGTTTGGTTCTTGACTTCTGATTCTGTATTCCCACGGCCCTGTAATGCTTTAAGTAACAGATTTTCCAATCATGGACTTTGGAGCACAGTTTTTCATTCTCCCACCCAGATATCCTCTGTCCATCCTGCCATTCAAACTGCCAACCTTCATGTTACAAACCTGTTTTTTTTTTTTCTTATCTCGGATGATATTTAACCATGCAGAAAGTTTTGGTTTTATGTGCTCAGTCTTTGTCTATAAATATTTCTGTAGCCACAACAATACAATGGAGGGGAATTAAATTTTGTTTGTGGTATTAAATGCATTGAAAAATTACATTTGAAAAACTAAACTGCAACTCATCTTTTCCGAAACCTTGTCCTTGTTACAGTTACTACTGTCAGAGGAATATTGCCCTTGGCACAAATTAGATTAATCTCCACTGTATCAGAGGGAGGCGGACGTCCCAGAGATGGCTATCTGAAAACAAAACAAAAGCAAAATTATTAGATACCACTAGAGGCAAGTAATTAAATGTTTACCCCTGTATCGCTGGACAGATCACGTACGTATGTATATAGGACGAGGATGTATTTCTGAAAGGATTATGCTTAGCAAGATAAACTACAATGTATAACTCTCAGCTGCGACAATTTGGCACAAGCAGTGTGAACAATTAAGATCATGGTCAACACAACAGGTAGGTTCTACATTAGCTCAGTGGCACTGTTAATGCTAAAAGTTTTAATATTAACACCACACTTCCCCTAAATCCCAATGTCTAAAGGCAGAAAAAAAGATGTTTCAAGTCAAAAGCTTTCTTCTTGTTTTAATTATCTGCTGTTTTGAAAAACTGGAAAACATATGATTTCCACTAAACGGTGGCCAACGGAGGTTCAAACTCTTTCCAGTGATGCTGTTATTTGTTAACGATTTATTACACAAAACACGTGAATTTGATCTTCATGTCAGTAATTGGCTCTGCATGGAATTACTGCTGTTCGCCTTGTGAACGACTTTACTCAGTTTTGGGCAGAGCCTCAATAAAACAGCTATGATCATAAATCCCAACATGAGTCGCTACGTTTAATGTTTTAATGCGATCCAAAACACACATGTCCCATTGGTAATGTTTATGAGATAATTATTTCATCATGTAAGAAGAAAACAACGTCGACAGTAATTTAAAAATGACACACTCACCATCATATCTGAATCATACATCATTAAGTTGTATGATGTTTTACAATAAAGTTGACATCCTCAAACGTTGAATGCAAGTTAAGACTTCCAGACTGCTGCTAGTATCCATTAGTCCACTGCAATGGACATAAATGACAGTTGACTGTGTGGTACTAAATGGAGCATTTCTAATGTACGCAAATGACAAGCAGGCATTGCTTTTATATGAATAATACAAGAAAAAGACAGAGTCAATAGTCATGCTAGCTGCTCTGTGAGACTGTATTTATGCCCCCTTTACAAATGGTTTCGAAGTGGTAGCTCATGGCTTAATGCCTAATAAATCATATACTAATGCATTGTAGATCAATTATAAGCCATTAATAAGAACAAATCTTGGGTTGCAGCAAAACTTAGAGTCTACAGCATGCTAGCAGCATCTGGGAATGTCATTAGTTGCAAGTATTTTGTCATAAACCAAAGTATTTGACAAATTGAAAACTTGATCTGATGATGGCACCAGATGAAAAGTTAAGAGATCACCAAGGTTGTTAAAATTTTTCTTGAGGCAGGCATAAATGTGTGTAGCAAAGTTCACTGCACTTCCTCCAATACTCGTTTTCC
The DNA here is from genome assembly GCF_016859285.1 of Xiphias gladius. Classification (NCBI taxonomy): domain Eukaryota; kingdom Metazoa; phylum Chordata; class Actinopteri; order Istiophoriformes; family Xiphiidae; genus Xiphias; species Xiphias gladius. The sequence continues at coordinate 24,693,534 of NC_053407.1, read as the reverse complement.
ACAACATTTCACTCAAAAAAAGAAAAAACAAATATGTAAGTCATGGTGGCACTAGAAGAAAAGACAGGGCCATGAGTCACTAGGAAACATCCGCTGGGAATCATGATCGTCTGTACAAAATGTTGTGCCAATACATCCAGTAGATGTTGAAATACTTCACTGGATAAGTGAGAACTTTGACCTGCTAGTGGCACTAGAGGAAAAGTCAAGCGGTCACCAAAGTCATTAGGATTCACCCTAATGGGCCCATAACAGTCTGAACTAACTTTCTTGACAATCCATCAATCCAGCTGTTGAGATATTTCAGTCTGGACCAAAGTGTTGGACTGAGAGCTATACTGCTAGCATGTCTACAGCCTCTGGAAAATACCAGTTTGTGAGTGATTGCTGATTGTTTTCCATTTTTCCAACACCGTAGCATGTGGTCTGTAGCTTAGTTAAGATGTAAGAAAACGAGATGAACGGTGGATCCATCTATCAGGAGTACGAAAGGTTAGGATGAGTGACCTTCTTGTGTTCGACATCTCGGCTGTAAAGTGGCCATCAGAAGGTTAAAGCAGTTGGTGAGGAGATTTTTTTTTCCCTTGCCTGTTGGAAGTTGCTGGACCTGAGCATGTAAAATCGACTGTTCAGCACAGGAGCTTGCAGCGGTTATGTAAGAGTGCCAGACTTCACTAATCCTTTTATAGAGGAGAGAGGAGCCTTCGGGGTAGTGCTTTTTCATCATGAAGACAAATCAGCCTGCAAAGCAGATATTGCAGCTGGGCTGTGCATTCGCCACCATGCACATACATCCTCTCATAGAGATAAAAAACTACCTCTGCATGCGGTGGGTAGAAACCACCCACAAAGTTGAGAGACAGATGGTTAGTTTGAGAAAAACGATGAGTGCTTTGAGTTATTAATAGCTGCTCTGACTCATGCTTCTTATTCTTTTAATATGCCGTTGTTCGAACCTTATAACCCTTTTTAAAAATACTTTCCCAGTTTTGGATATTCTGCCCTTCTTCAGCAATGCTATTGATGTCTTGTGCACGCAGAGTGAAAACCTGCCATCATGCAAAAGCTGTAAACATCCTGTCATGGTCGCAAAGATTGTCTACTCCACCCAGGAGCACGGGACAAGAATTCAGATGTTTTGTTCTTCTCAAAAGCGCTGCAGCCCTGTCAAACAGTGAAAGTGCCAGTAGAATTTCGAAATACAGCAACCACTGCAAAAACTCCCACCTCCTCACATACAAGGGTAAAAGAACAGAAATCTATGTAGCCACTCTCCGTGAGTTAATTGCTCTGCACTGAGAGTGCCAAGGCCTCCAACCTTGAGGGACAATACCCGCTCTGTAGTTGTGACAATAGCTCCGCTCTCCGAGTCAGAAGTTGCGGAAGCGCCGACATTATGGGAGTTGAAAGTTGTTGAAAGTTCAGGAGTGTGTACGCCGAGGAAGTAATCACGCAGAAGAGCTTTGGGGGGAAAAAAAAAAAAAAAACCCCTCCACTCCCCCTCAGCTGGTGCTGCCTTTGAGGAACTCATTGTTAGCGCTGCCAGTGGGAGGCATGGAGGGCTCTGCTGGCGTGTAGCGGCCGCTCTCCTCATCAGGGCCTCAGCTCCGCGCCGGCCAAGTGGGTAAAGGGCGTATGTCTTTGATTGGATGTGTTTTGTTCGGGGTCTGAAAGGTACAGGTGCAGTAAGTGGGGTGAAGTTTGGCTTTGGGACATGTTGTGTGTCTCTCTTCTCTTTACCCTCACTGTACAGCATGTGCGACCAGCCACAGGAGGCATGCTGGAGTCTGGCCAGTTGCCCCGTCGTATTCACTTTTTGCATCACCAAGCAATCGTCCCACCATCAGATCTGAATCTCACGCAAAAGCTGCCAAGAAATGTTTGTCTCTTGATGGACTTTCTCCAAGACATCATCTGAGCTCTCCTAATGTCTCGAGGAATACCAATGTCTTTCAATTTCAGAGCCTTTTCAACTCATGTATTAATAATTGATTCGTAAAGAATGAAGTACGAAAAGAGTTTGGCATGTTAAAATAATAACCACATTGGTTTAGAACAGTTCAGCTCCAAATTTGCATCACACAGTGTTACCCAGAGTTCGCTTTTACCAGTTTCTGCACTAGTGAAAATATGCATCAGTGTTTGCCATTTTGCATTATTGGGTCGTGGAGAAAAAAAAAAAAAAAAAATGTAAATGAGAAACCACTGAGGGAATATTCTACAGTCATTTTCAAGTCTTTTACAGTAGATATACGGGAGTTAATTGATCAGCCATCCAATGTGTAGACCTGATGACAGAACTTGTAAAAACTGCTCCAAAACTAATTTTGGCCTGTTAGCAGGATATCGAAATCTAACCAGAAAATCAAAACATCAATTTTTGCTATAATATTACTAAAGTCAATTAAATGATTTGTTGATTATCAAGCAAAAATGCCAAAACAATTGCTGATTTGTGCTTTTTAAATGTGAGGATTTGCTACTTTTCTTTCTTTAACTTTATTGTAAACTGGATACTAGTGGGTTTTGGACTGTTGGTCATACACCATAAGCTATTTGAAGATCACCTTTTCACGCACTGAACAATTGAAAAATTAACCAATGTAAACTCATTAATGAAAACAGAAATGAGTATCAGTCCTAATGCAAATGAACAACTACTTTCTGGAGTCTACTGCTTCTGGACATCTTTTATAGGTGAAGGCCATGAAAACGGACTCTGGTCCAACAATGTCAGAGGGAAGACACCAGACAATCTTCAGCCATGATGACAAGGGAAGGATTACACATACACTTAATCGGGTAGTTCATAATCTGTAAAGACCATAAAGCTGCGACGAACTCGAGTCCTTTTGTGTCTCCATTCATCTTCAAGGGAGCAAATTGATCATCTATGTAAAAAAACAATCCTGCCTGTGCAAGATGCAAGGAGCTCTTTGTGTTGGCGGACGGTGTGAGGGCTCCCTCTGCAGGATTTGAAAAGGAAAAGACCACATCTGTACCCAGCAACACTTGCTAATGCACGTTTTGTTTTTTTTATCCACTCCGCCTCTAAATGAATAGATTTTGGAAATGAGACCAGGCTTCCTGCAGGGTTCACAGAATTAAATTTAAGACTTCTTTGAAGATCTTTTAAATATCACAGACAGCAATTTTAATACCCGTTTCATGATCAAAGTATGAAGGCATGACAGAAAACCAGTAGCAATGCGATCGCCTAGAATTATTTGTTTTCTATTATTTACTGCGAACCAGCAGTAATATAACAATAATTCCTAATTATATAATAAATTCAATTCTGCCAAACAAGCAGCAAAAATGGATGGATGAACGTGTCCATTATGAGTTAATGTGCTTCCTCTCTGGCTACTGTAGTTAGTGATAGCCACGGCGTTTGCTACAGGGCTGATGGTGCTGAAACTCCACAAAAAAGGAATGAACATCCTCCTGCGCACACAGTCCACTGTTGCTGCAATGCTACTTTTAGTTTTAAAGTGTGTAGATATGCAAATTTTCAGGACCTTCGTAAATTAAATTGAAGACTTTAATTGAAGTGATTTTAACTGATTTACTGACTGATTTTAGTGCTTTTTAAGACTTTTCAAGAACTGCAGAAAACCTAGAAAGGAACGCAAGATTGCGGCTTTAAGCATTTCATAAAAAGCGCAAGTATTCCAAGGATGTTCCACAGTTAGTACATTATACAGTCAGCATACTGTGTATATGGAGAAACGGACTTTGGAGCTGGTGTTGGTATATGGTTACTGGTGGTTTCTTTTTCCTGTGGGAATCGTTCTGTGTGAAACTACTTCTCAGACTGCACGGACAGATTATAATCAATCCAGTTGTTTGGATGTGAATCAGGCCTGTTTGCTTCTTGTAGTCTAAAGTCACAGGAAGTAGGATTTAAAACTGTATCTGACAAGAAAATCAAGTCTAATTTGTGCATATTTATGGTGTGGAATAAAAGGGGAGTGAGTATTTGACATGAGGTAAACAGAAACGATTCTCCTTCAGCCTTCCTGCCAGGTCGATGTAACGTAAATAATGGAAGGTAACAGATGAAAGTGTGAAAAAAAAAATTACTCATAAACTCCACAAAGGGCTCCGTGGGCTACAAATGTCGTTTTTATTATTACTTTAAATAATGTCTAAATAAAGGGACTAAAGACATGCTCGTGTGACTTCTTCCATTATCAAAAATACGGTGTGGGGTGATGTTTGCAGCAGAAATCTATCCAGGGAGGGAAGCGTGCATTACAAGGTGAGACGGTTGTGGAGTCCATCGAACTGAAGGCTGAACTTTGAAAAGAGTCCCACCATCACCACGGACGGTGTCGGTTGTCAAAAGGGGGGCAATGATTTTTTTTTTTTTTTTTTTTTTTTTTTTTAAACCAACCAAATGTCACATTCAGAAGAAAAAAAATGTTAATTTTCATTTATATAAAAACTGAAAGACCTGGATACATTTCTACTTTTCCACATGTTTTTACTACAGAAATTAAAAAGAAAAAGACATAAAGGAACACACAAAGGGGGGAAAACAGCTATTTTTTATAATCAACTCCCTTTGGTAAAAACTGTAATAAATGGTCTTGCATTTGTCTTTTTCATATACATACTAACTTTAGCCATTTATCACTAAAGTCCACAGTAACCTTGGAAAGTATTACTAGCACAACAACACATATTGTCATAAAAAGTCTGAGACTATATACAGTGTATTTACAATGTGAGCGGCATGTGGACAGTCCTCCCAGAATGAGACGTGTGTGTGTGTGTGTGTGTGTGTGTGTGTGTGTCTGTGTGTGTGTGTGTGTGTGTGTGTACACAAGCTGGTGTATTGGCGGAGGGCATTTTAAAAAAGGTTGACCTCCAGGGCGGCGAGGATCATTTGTGTTAATAGAACTATATATAATATATATACACAACACATACACTGGAATACATGTCAGTATCTGACATTCACAAGCTATACAATTTTACAGTCTGAGACCAAACAGTGTTGTGAGGCTATTTTCTTTCTCTTTCTTACATTAGATGCAACAGTGCTTTTTGATGTTAACCCAACAATACCGTTTGGAGCTCAGGCACAGTTTTTAATAATGCTGCCATGTGTTTTGGAAAAGGAAATGTAACCCTCTTTCCGTCTAGTCATAGGTAAATAATTGTGATTTGGCCTCAACGCAGGAATGTCTGAACCAGATCTCTCAGACTTTATTGAGCTCCCTCCAAACCTTCAATCTGGGAAACAAAACTATTTGAAATGACATTTTCCTCTTCTTAATAAGTGCACTTGTCCACCATATTGTTTTCCATTGATACTGTAGAATACACACTATCATAAAGAAATCCCTGTATGACTGATTTTGACGGAGCCTTTACTCTGATGGCTTGAGACAAAAATGGTCAGTCGAAAGCTAAATCGAAGCTCAGTTGTGATAAAGTACAAAAAGCACCACACTCTGTCTCTCTCAGGCTCACTGTTACTAAGCCCTGACAAAAAGCTCAGGGAACTTTGTTTGAGATGTGGCTCTGAGTGCTGGTAAGAGCTCAGGTCTGCGACTGGAACATGACGATTCCTAAGTTTTGGCACCAAAGGCCCTGTGAAAAAATGGGCCCAGCTAAAAACGCTGGTAAAATCAGTAATCCTGCCGCCCCGGGTGCAACATACACGGTAGCTAGCTTAATTGTGCTCCCATGTCTGCCTTAAAAACACATTGATGAGCCCTCGTCCCTACCTCTACTCCTGACCTGTTTGACTTCAGACCAAAAACACCCCCAGAAATCAGTCTCTCTCCCGTTTCTCCTCGGCTACGGCGCCTTGCCCGGCGTGCCGTATTTGACGCGGTACTTGTTGATGTTCATGAAGTGTAGGACCTCGGGCTGGCGGGTGGTGGTGCAAGGTAATAAGCCGTCGCGCCCTTCGCCCATCAGCCACTTATTGGTCTCGGCGCTCATGTCACGGGTGACGTGCTCCTTGACCCACGCCTCCACCCAGGCCTGGAAGCGTTTGTGCAGCCGTGTGCTCACCCTCTCGTGTGACTGAGGAAAAGCATACATTTTGTTATAAAGCTTGGCGGGTAGAGATTACATTAACGCTGCCATGGTTACAGACTTGACTCTCAAGTCACTGCAGATGTAAATAAAATCAAATCTTCGAGCTGAACTGAGAACAGTTCATCGTTAGTATCGCTGACTGAATCAGTTGCTTTTCGCATTAGAGCTCGCCTCACTGGTGACCGAAAGCAAATTCAGCTGTCAACTCAGCCTTGATATAATGTCTAGATTTGTTTCCCAAATATTTTTTAAAAACACTGTAGCTGCTTTCCGTCGCCCAGGAGCAGCCAACATTTGTCCGTAAATCAGTCAGACAAGCAGCTTTAACTGTGCAGCCTGCTTTCAGTTGTTTGGGCTGGCTTTGGTTCGGCTGCCTCAGTCTGTGCTGAGGGCTGAGATGAATCTGAGCTCTGATTACACTGACTACTAATCTTTTCATCACTTGCTCTGTCAGTCGCTATTTCTGACTGAACAAAAAAAATAAAAAATAAAAAAATGGAAGAGCCAGGAAGCGAGTTGCTTTCCGTGAGTTGTCAAGTCATTAGCTGCAGCATAACTGAATATTAAGGGTTTTAATATGTTGATTTTGGTATTTATTGCTCATTTGTACCATTTTTATGTGTTTGACAATGTCACAAAATTAAGTTAATATAAATGTCACCTCATGTTTTAATGTGGTGAAATGTTATTAAAAACACACAATGGACAATGAAGAGAACAAATATTGCGGCACCGTTGGCCTAAGAGCCCTAATTCCGAACTTAACTAATCTGTTTAAATCAGAAACAGACTGAACTTACTGCACTAAAGCGCTGAAGAGAGTCGGAACACGCACTGTAACGTCACAGTGTTGTTATTATCGCTAATAGAATGATCACTTACTGCTGTGTGTGTTTTGAACTCTTACAAAACTACAGTTTACAAGTCCGAGCCGAAAGAAATAATTTTGGTCGTTTGAAGCGATGCTTTGCTTGCTTTGAAAAAAGTAAATTCAAAGCCAATGGAAAAGCCCTGAACTTTTAACCGTTGTTCTCCGTCACTCGATTCAACATTTGAGTTTCTATAGTGGCGGATGTGACTGGGTTTTATGTCTGATTCAGATGTAAAATGATCACTGCATGTGCTTACAGTGTTTGTGGTCAGGTAGAGCTGCGTGGTTTGATGTTTGAAAAGTTCATTTTGAATGCCCATTTAAATCGTGTCAAGGATCTTTGGGAAACCTAAACATTTTACTACCAAAATCTATTCTGGACTGTGAATTTAAATTAAAAAGGTAAATAGATCTTAATGCAGACCAAATCTCAGAGACCAAATAGAGGCAGCACCCTCAGGTTCACACCTTTAAATCAATGAGTAAGTAAGGGGGAAACACATTGAGCATAGTTACTGAGTAGAACTTATGAAGGCACAGGGTGCCATGAATTACCTGGTGAGCTCGCAGCAGGGCAGTGCGTCGGTACATGTAATCCTCAGACTTGAAGACGTAGACCATCTTGTAAGAGTTGAGCTTGAACATGCACTCCATTTTCTCTTTTTCCAGGGATTTCTTGCCGCCCTCGCAGGCCTCCTTGTCCAGCTGCTCTCGGCCCTTCTGGTACTTCCTGATCCGTCTCAGATTCCTGGTTACGAGCGCAGAGACAGACGTAATTAGAGTGACTAATGAGATCCAGCAGTAAGGTGTCAGAACGAATCGATTAGAGTTCATTTAATCAAAAGGACTCGTGTTCGACTTCTGCATCTGACTGAACATTACCTTTATTTTTTTCCCCTCCACCTAGGGAAATAAAACTACATTCCTAGTTCAAAAAACGGAATTGCTGCAAATCTGATGTCAAATGACCTGATGTGACAACTTACCTGGGAAGAAAAACTGGCTTCTGAGCAAGGTGCTCCCTCAACTCAGGTGTGGTCGAATCTGGGTTTAAGTAGCGTCCAACATAATCCGACCAACGCTGCACATTCAAAACAAGAACAAAAAAGGTTTAAGATGCAGATAAAGTATATAAAAATGACTACTAGCACCAGTATTACCGAAAGGCTGGCAACATATCCTTGAGAAGTGGACCCTCTTACTAGACAAAATGTAACAACCATGACAACTTTTATTTGCATTTATTTGCTGTATATTATATATGAAGATAATACTCAAAATCATCATTCCCTGCCATCCAACATCAGTGTGGGACTTTATTCCCAGCCAAAAGCCAAAATATATTGGAATTTGCCATTTTGGCAGGTTACTGGCCATCACAAAGGCCTTATTTGGTTAAAAAAAAAAAATCTTTACTGACTTGTAAAATAATTAAAATGGCCAAGTGTATTTTTAAATTATTGTTTGGCTTGTGGATAAATAATTTACTTTACAGACTTTACCCAGCCCCTTTGCTCTGGGGCCAAACCTCACAATCGAGAGCCTTCGAGGGGGATTATGGCTTTCTTACCTCAGCCTCCATGGGCTCGTCCGAGTTCTCCTCCTCCGTGTCGAGCAGCTCCACTGTGAGTTGCACCTGCGCTCTGTTTCTCAAAAACATCACCTGAGAAATCGACAGAAAACATAGCAGCTGTGAGACTGAAATTAATTCAGAGCGTGAAAGGCAAACATGATGTCAGGATGTCCTGAGGGCTTGAGGGGCTGGGGTGCCAACCAGGCAGCTGCAGTATTTCAGACTGGAATCCAGGATCCTTGTTGTAAATCATGCAGTCTCTAACAGTTTTTCCCTTTTAATTCTAGTTCTTATGCTCATGCTGCTTTATTTTTTAACTTAATAAATGTAAAGGTAAAAATAAAACAAAAACAAACAACTAAGAGGAAATAATAATAAAAGAAGTAAAGAGATATTCATTGCTTAATTTCAGATGTTGAAAGCTGCATTTTGTGGATCATCCCTGGCTTCTTTTTTTTCTATCCAGATACGGTGAAAACACTAGCCTGGAGTTAAATTTTAATACAACTGTCACTCCATGGGGATCTAGGTGTGAGTAATCTTTTTCAAAACTGAATCTGTGATTTCTTTCTTGAAAAACCTGGATAAACTGGAAATTTGCTTGGGGGTAGCAGGTGGCCTTAAGCTGCTTTTTTCCCCCTTTAGCCAGGGGACAAAGAAAAATGTCTGCCACTGGTGAGTAAAGCTCTCTCTTAACAGACCCCCTGCACGGCACTGCCTGTATTTCACTCACAGCTTTTGATTTGTGACAAAAGTGGAGAAGTGTGCAGATTTATTGGCGGTGAAAAATCCTGAGAACAGAATTTAAGTTTTGAGAAATCACCAGGGTTTAGGTTATTGTGGGTGGGACTCTGTTCTCTGCAGCCATGTGGAAAACTGATCGTTTTAAGTACTTCTCCTTAAAGGACCTGCGTTATATATTTTGTTGAGTTGTGTAGCTACATTATCCCACATTTCCAGTGATTTTCAAACCTTGAGAAATCTGTCCTTTTAATCAAGGTAACGGTCCGTTTCATTTGGTCGCCTGTCAATGGCGTCATATTGACAAGTGCTCAAAATGGACTTTTTATCCAGTTTTAAGCCACATGTTTACGATATACTTTTTAGATCCTAATTGTTTTTAACTATATGTTTAAGCCGGTTGAAGGATTTTAGTCATCGGACGTATGGATCTTAAGTTATAAGAGAATCAGCTGGTGACAGTTCGGCTCCCAGCCCCTCAGAGATCTCCTGTGTCAGCGCAGACAAACATTGATTTTTAAACGTGAAGCTGCTTTGATCGTTGTTGTTACTGGTTTCAATCACCTGGTCCATTTGTTTTTGAGAAGGATGAGACCTCTGCGGCTAATTCAGTTCCCGAATAAGAATTTCCAAATGTCCAGCTAATCGGTTATCGGAGAAACAGGCTGAGCAAATGTTAGCTGCAGCTCGGCTCGCAGCACCTCCGGGAAAATTTTTAACGTGAAACTGGTTTATTCAGTGTTTTTACCGGTTTTAATCATTTAATTCGTTTGTTTTGGAGAGGAGGCCTCTGCGGATAATTCGGCTCCTGGTAAAAAACCTCCCCAATGATCAACATTGAAGGAATCTGAACCGGGAGAAGCTGACTGCAATGATGGTGAAGACAACAACTCCCATGATCCCATGTTACTTCACAAATGTCACCAAACTCTGTCTTTTATTATTGATTTGATTGAGAGACGCCCGCAGCAGAAAATTACAAAGTGTTTGCTTAAATGAACTAATCCCCATATTTTTAAAAAGTCTGCACGATGTTTCATCTTCCATAATCATATGGCACCATCTCCCCAGTTTTCCAGTGACAGCAGCAACCTTGTGTATTTACCTTGAAGCAGTTCTCGTCAGACATGAGCTGCTCGGCCTTCCGCTGGTAGATGGCCTCTGCGGAGCTCCTCGAAGACTGGGTGGACATGGTTCCTCCGCTGGCCCCGTTGGCGCTCTCTGCCAGGTAGAGGTCTGTTACTTGGACGCAGATCTCGTCGCTCACAATGTTTTGGAGCTGGATGGAGGGAAACATTGGGTGTTTGACTGGAAAACAAGGAGCACAACAACTCTCAGGAATTTGTAGCTGAGAGAAAACAGAAATTCTTACCTGGCGGACGATGCTTTGGATGAGCTTGTCCATTGTAAAGGCAATGTAAGCGTGGATGGTGAACATTTCCCTCAGTGAGTCCTCGTATTGAGAAGCCTCCATATTTCCGTCCAGCAGATTCCTAACCATCTCCAAGAAGGCTGAGTAGTAATCTTCCACCTCAATGTCCACTAGACAGAAGATATATTAACAAAAGTCAGATGACTAAGTGGATCAACATGCGACAGAAAGAGCGGCGACATTTCAAACAGACCAACTTTGGCAGCAGTTTTATTTTCCAAGTCTAGGTGATTTCTCTGTTTCAAAATCCAGCACAGTTAAGTACAGTTTTCATTTATTTATCAATTTTTGTTTATTTGTGTGATTTATTCGTTTAATCATCAGTTTCAATAAAACCATTGATTTCCGTCTCTTGTTCTGTCCATTGATTGCAACAAGCCCACAACGTAGAAAATTAGTAAAAATGCATTAGGGTCTGTCTGTAGTTACTCACTGGGCTCCTTCAGTCTCAGCTGGATGGCTGGATTGTCGTTCTTCTCCTTCTTGAGTCCCAGGACTTCCCTCTCCCAGTCTCGTTCTCGGACCTCCTCTTCGATCTGCCGCTCCGCCTGCCCGTACAGCCTCAGCAGACGCGAGCACAACGTTTGGTGCAGTCGCAGAAAGATGTACCAGTTGTTGTTGACATAGAAGAGGTTGTAGGCATCATCGCAACCACGCAGCTTCTGCGCCGCCGTGTTGCTGAACAGCAGCTTGGACTTGGAGGGGCTCCCGCTGCTGGGGACGCCGTTGTGCTTTTTCGAAGCTCCTTCCTCCAGATCCATCTCCTCTTCTTCCTCTTCCTCCTCTACGTCAGAGAGCTCGCCCCGCTGAGAGAACAGCATGTCGGGGATGAAGTGGTAGATGATCTGTTTGATCTTGTATTTGTCCTCCTTCTGAATGCCTGTCTGCCGCTTGACATGGTGGATGATGAGTGCTGCTGCGTCCTCCAGGATTTGACTGTCCTCGTAGGCCAGTGTCAGGTGGGGGCCTGTGGGTGGGGTGGCATTTTCCTCAGAGGCCTGCTCCTGGCGCTGCGGAGCAAAAATTATTCAATGTGGCATTTTGGACGCAAAGAATGTATGATTTTGTTTTGAGTTTGAAACTGATGTGAAGGTCTCGTGTGATTTCTGTTTATTTCTATTTAGTTTCCTAAAGCCGTTCACGTTATATAAAAACCTGACATGATAACACTGGCCAAACGCTACTGATACAACTTGGCAAATTTAGGTTTTAGTCCATATTTTGTGTTTCTGCTGGTACCGTCCTTCTTTTGTCTTTTACCTCATCATAGATGCTTTCGATTTCATTCAGCAAGGACTTGGATCGAAGCACTTTGGTGTCGTTCTGTTTGAAGTTGATGCCTTGATGGTCGAGAGACTTGAGGTAATACTTCTCGTTCTGCTCCCTCCAGATCTTGTTGAAGCCTCGTTGGGCTTCCCGCCACTCTTCCTCCTTTGTCTTTAATCTGGTTAGGACAGAAGTGAAAGTCAAGAAATGTACACACTCAAGTCTCTGAATGACTTCGCATCATCACAGTATGCAAACATCTGCTGCACTATTATGCGTTTCAGGCAGCAGTACGAACTACGTACTACCAGAGGAATGACTTCTCTTAAATCTTTTTGCAGCAATGGAGCGTGTAGTCTATAAAAGCACATATTAATTCTCAGGAGCCATTTTTAAATCCACCACTAAAACATAATATTGCCTTTTCCTCTCCTGTGTGGATTAGTGGGTTTATAAATTGCGGTTCATAACCTCAGTCTGGGCCCAACAGAAGCTGGTGTACACACATGTACTGCACTATGTAAACAGAGAGTCTGTGAGTCCCACATCTTTAAGTACCAGAGCCGTCTCTCAACAGAACAAAAAACAGCTTTATGTTGATTTGCAGTTTTTTCCACAAACATAAATCAGTTTAGGTAACATCGATCAGGCCTTGGTTTGACACACACCTCTTTAACACGATGGGGACAGAAACTGCAGGGTTTTTCTTCAGGCCGTCGATGATGTCGGGTGCTTTGTCCCCATATATCCTCTGGATGGCCTTGCGGTGCACGACCTCCGAGGAGCCGCCCAGAGTGTTGTCCAGGCGGAACTTAGCCTGCTCCTCGGCAGACATGCGGGACAACTTCCGCTGAACTGTCTCCAGGACTCTGATGGTGGCCAAGTTGGTTTCCAGTACTACATCCAACTGTCGGGAGGAAAACTTTATATCAGAAAGCTCATAATGTTTTTTGAATTTCAAATATTCATGTCTTCTACAGTTTACCACTGAACTATTTTTCTCTCTAGGAAATCAAAAGTCTTTGTTTAGGGATGTTTTTATTGCCAAGATGAGACAGAAATAAATACAAGAAAAGGGAAATGAAATTGGAAAAAAAAAATAAAATGTTTATTTATCATGGGATATCACCCCTGTGGTGACATCAACAGACGAGCTGTAAAGGTTTAATATCCCTGCTCACCTCGAAGCGTTCATCCTCGCATCTGTAGATATGCTCCTCATACTGAGTCTTCTTGGAGCTGACAAACGTGGAGTCCTCAGACCAGGAGGGGAAGGAGACCCAGGTGTCATTTAAGACCTGGACACAGCAAAAACAGACACTGTCAACTTTAAGGTCCCCTTTCTTTACAATATGGAGGTGAAGTCAAACGATGCCAATGAGAATGAGATGTTTTTAGAATTTAAGGGTATTTTCATATCATCTCTGCTTATTGATGTAAAAATCTTTAAAAAAAAGTATTAAATTCCTAGTTCGTCTGTTTGACGTTATCTTGCATTTTTTCGTGCACATTTCCTCCAACAAAAACTCCTCTTTGCAATACCGAAACTTCAATGTATGATGTATTAACCTGTGTTTTTCAATTATTTTCTATAGTCGTCAGGAATAAGATTAGTGGAGTTCATTTGTCATAAGATTTATAGCAAAAACAGGGAAATGATGAAGCACTAATCACAATAATGCAGTTCCCCATTTTTTCTTAAACCGTCCCCTCTCACCTCTTTACAAAGCGGAGTTCTGCCAGTGCATTTGGGCTGCTGGTAGCTTTTGGGCAGGGCTCTGTAACTGGAGCCTAGTCTCTTACAGGAAGCATAATCGATCTCCATGGCGATACCCTCGGTGGCCCGTTCCTTAGGGTATGTTTCGATGTGGGACATTTCCCGATATCCCAGGAAGTTTTTAAACCAGTTGAACAGCTCAGGGAATTTTCTGAATTAAGTTAAAAAAAAAAAAAAAAAAAACATGAAAGATATACAGTACATACTGTATGCTCTGGAAACGCTCTTATCTCATGTGCTTAATGAGACAACTCACCCTAAAAAGGGCAGCACCAGCTGCACCAGTTCAGCCCTGGAGATCACCTCCTGGTTAAAGATGACCAGACACCGCAGGAAGTTGTCGTAGGCCTCTGCACTTCGCAAGGCTTTGCGCACCTGGGATGAGAAATTTTTTTTACAAACTGTTAATGTCAGGTCCTAACCGGAGGTACATAAAATCTGCCGAACTCTCTAGCAACTCTTACATCCTTGAGTATTTCAGTATTTTTTGGGAATAAAAAATATAGTGAACTGCACTTCAGAGGAACACGTGGTGAAACAATCAAAATTAAAAGCAAAGTGACTGTCTGAAGTTGAGGGGAATATTCAGCCTTTGAATTGATTTCAAATGCTACCTGCATGACTTTGTGATTTCCTCCTTTTATTTCCTTAGTTGGATCTTCAACTAAACAAAAAATGTATTTCAGCTAAAACCGCAACATATTACCAACTTACCTTCTCAAAGAACAGAGATTCTGTGCCGACTCCATGCTTGCTGGCTTCTGCCACTGAGGAATCTTTCAAATTCATTAACTTGGGCTTCTTCTGTAGCATTACCGAAATAGTAACGAGAGGACATAGGTACAATAATTACAAAACAATTCAACAAAGGCAGATGTGAAACAGGGAAAAAGAAAGGAAACGGGAGTTGACTATAGCATCAGCAGTATGTGAGTAGTCACCTTGACGGGTTGTGTGGTCCCTGGGGTTGGATGTCGACGGATCTGGCAGCCGTTCTGATTGGGCCTCTGTTTGTTGTTGAGCTGCAGTTTCTTGGCGGTACCACCGTGGTCGTTCCGTACGGACTCTGCCTTCTCAGCTGTGGTCTTATTTAACAGCTGTAAAGAATATACAGTACTGGTAAGACTTGGGGTACTTGAATATGATCTCTGAACACATACAACAGGACTACAGCTGCTACCACTGCTGGAGAAGAACAGAAAATTACCTATTAATATAATATGTCAACAAAGTATTTAAATAAGATCATTTAAAAGAGCACATAGCAATAATTGGGACATATCTGAACTATTATTCGAAGCTGATTTGAGTAAGGAAATTTTAACTCCATATTTGAAGTTACTTCTAGTACATCTGCACTGAAACAACGAGAAAGGTCTACTTATTATCAGGACTCTGCTTACCACCGAACTGTTGGCGTCAGGTAGAAATTGTCCAAATTCTGAGAGCAGGTCCTCTTGGTTCTTGAAGAGCCTGGCCACCTGAGCGTACACCTCCTGCTCCGTCAGAGCCGGTGTGTAGTTCCCTCCGGCTTCCTTAGCATTACGCTGCTCCTTCTGTAGTGGACGAGCACAAGATTTACTGTAACGTCAGCAATATGAGAGGTTACAGTGCCCTCGCCCTAATTTTAAAACGGCACTTCCAGATTGTGTTTTAACCGAAACTGCATCTTAAAGCAACATTTTATTTTATTTTATTATTGCGCTATGGAAAAATTAAATTTTTAGGCCACAAAAATACTTTAAAGTATCACTATGGGGGGTTTCAGTTTGAGCCGCTGACCTGGTACGTGTGGAGGATCTCCAGGAAGGCTTTGTAAATGTCGGGCTGGCCCTGGAAGCGGTTCTTGATCTTGTTGACGTAGTTGATGGCGTGGTTGAACTCCACAGGCTGGTTATTCTGCATGGGTGGACCGGCGGGGGTCCCGCTGAGTGGTGGGTGGAGCTGCATGGGCGGGGAGCGGGGAGATGTGTATGCAGGGATGGACGGATTGCTCTGGCTGCTCGGGGTCAAGGCCTGGGGCTGAGGAGGCTAAAACATGGAAGGTTTTAGGGGTATTTAATCAGATACTGTACCGCAAAAAGCCTTTTTTTTTTTTGAAAACCAGCTCCACAACCTCTCCGTGGACAGGGGAATAAAATTAATTTTTTGCTTTTACAATTTGGCTGGTGTCCATCATTCATTTCCCACTTTGCATTTGGTACTCACCTTGCTCATCTTGGCAGGGGTAGGCTGTGTTACAAGGGGCTGAGCAGTGGTGGTTGTTGCAGATGGAAGCTGCGCTTGGTGCTGGGTAGCTGCTCCTGTTATGGGGATGTTTTGGACCGAAATGCCATGTGGGGTGATGTGGTGAATCTGACCGGGTGTTGTCACATTGACCAGGTCATTGGTCTGGACTTCGATTTTGTAGCCCGGTGGCAGGAAGGTGTTGAAGCCCATGATGAGGTCGGGGTGACCTTTGAAAAGCTGTGACACCCTGCTGATCACCCCTGGAGTGTCGATGCTAGAAACAGAAAAACAGACAGAATGAATTCAAATCCAAGTTAGCTGTCACACCCTGATGGGATGGGATATGAATTCAGAAGCCCTCAACGTTGTGAGGCATTAAGAGTTTTAACAAACCGAGAGCAGCTGCTAACCTCTGAACTTTAGATTATTCTGAAGAAGCCTAGTTTTATACAACAGCTGTGACAGAGATAATCGACTGGTTGTTCTCAGCAAATGGGAACTGTGAAAATAGGCTTTTTAAAAAAAATTTATTTTTATGGACGCAAAAACAGAAAAACAAAAAAACAACACAACACTTTTTTCAAAAAGATCGTTCTGCTTAGAGTACGCTGCTGTATCTCGCAAAAAAAGAGTGGGATTTGTAGCCTAATGTACAGAATATCAAATGTTAGTTTATGCCTCAGCTTCTGTAAGCCATTGACAAGCTAATTATATTAGTACTTCATCATGGAAATAAGAGGTGCCGTGACACTGAGAGTATGAACAGAACAGAGTAGTATTTCACTACTCATGTAGTGAAATACCTTAACAGGAACCTTGGGGGTGCTACCCAATGATTCTGTAAATTAAAACGGTGTCCTCACCTTTGGGACTTGAACTCTTTCATTATATCCAAAAAGTCGTTGTAGACCTGAGGCTGGTTGCCAAACTGCAGCTTCACTTGGTCCAAGTAAGACAAAGCATCTTCCACCTTAGAGAGAGGGAAAGGGCAGAGTCAACATCATCCGTTTCAATGTTTTTCTTTTCCATTCATTTTTGAAAGAAGTGCCCCGTTCTTATATTAAAACACCAAATATTCTTACGGTAAGAAACATCAAAAATAGCAGCTAGTTGTTTTTTTTTGACTAAGACAAATCAACAATGGCCAATTGCTCCACCATTGCATTTTGAAACCTTGGCAGACACTGGGAATAAAGCAGTACGTTAACTGGAATTTAACCCAGGTCTTAAACTGTTAATTGCAAGTTCTCTACTCCAATATGCTAAATGCTTCGCCGCAAACCATGATGAACCATATGAGTGGCTGGATACAACGAAGGTATCTTAGTAAGTAAGTCAACTAGGGTAAATGGGAAAATCTGATGTGAATAGAGTGACCCAACCGTTTAACATAACAGGAAATGTGTTCAAACTACCAGCAACCAAACAATGCACTAAACATTTCATGGGCTAAAAAAAGAATACAAAAATTTCCCAAAAACCTCTAGTAATGTCTGTCTATTTATTTTCACCAACTTTGGCCTGAAACATCCTTAACATTTTCAGGTTTTCCATGGGATGTGGCAACTGAGCCTGTCAAAATAAAAGTGGCAGACTAACCTTGAGCCTCTGAAACTGCTGCTGGCCCTGTGCTGAGGCTTGTGGAGCAGCCGTATGGCCGTGTCCTGACATCACTGGGGGCCCATGGGATTGGACTGCTGGGTTGTGGTGGTGGGAACCACCATGGACGGCTGGGCTCGGGGTGTGCCCATGCCCGCCACTGTTTGGGGCCACTGTGGGAACCTGGGGAAAGCAGAGAAACTTTCAAAAATCCTTTCATATTTTAAACAGTATCTGAATGATATCTGATGACTGGTATTTTGTCATGATAAAGAAGAATTATTTAAATCCCCACATACAAGAAATGTAGAGCAATTTATCTTTATAAAAAGTGAGACATGCTGACAGCTTACAAAAGAAAAAAAAACAAAGCTCTGTGGCTGACACGCACCAAAGACTGACAGGGGTTTAAATGACAGCCTGAGTTATGGGTGACAAGTGAATTGAAACTGCTACATCTGACCTAGTTCTAACTCAAAAACAGCTCGAGCTTAAAACAAATCTACACTGGACAAAGAGAGTATACCTGGTATCCCTGGGGGACGGAATACTGGACGCCTGCTGTGGGCTGCATGTTGTCAGACACCGCCTCATACACAGCTGGGGCTGGAGCAGGGGCCAGGACACGATGCTGGAAAGCCTCCGCGTTGCCAGCGAGGCGCCGCTGCTGGGACGCAAAAACCGTTTCCTGATCCTCCAGTCGCCGCTTCATTATGAACTCATACTCGTGAAAGCTGAGAGACCTGGGAAGAAAGAGCAGCATATGGACCCTATTTAACACTGGCAGAACTCTGTCAAGTTATCAGAATCCATTAAATCAGACCCTCGAATTCATTCAATAAATTGTTAAGGAACATATGGCAGTTTTTTTTCACGTTCAATGGTGAATTTATGGATACACACAGCGCCAGCCACTTCTGTTGTTTGGCTGAGGAAGAAAATTACTGCATGCTGTAGCCACTGACCATGGATCTAACAAAACATCCAATGCTTTTAGCAGCACAAAGAAGCCGAGCGGTTTACAGTGGTCAATGACTTGGGACTGTAGTGATTAATTACCATGTGATAGCACATACCAGTTGTAGTTTGTGTAATACTTCTGGGGTGTTTCTTTTTCAGGAACGACGACAAAGTTTCACCGACAGGAGTTCCACTCTGTGCGTGTCATTGCATACTGAAGTGTCTGATTACACTTTTGTTTAAACTTGCCAATGTCCTAGGCCTCTCCGACAAACGTCAAGCCCAGAACTGTATACACGAGAGATGTGCTCATCAGCCTCAAACCTGAAGCTCCATCCTATTGCATACGTGACAACAGAGCGGCTATGTCACCATGGGACTGTTGCAGATGTGGTGGGGTGACAGTATTAAAACAAGAAAACTTTGTGTATGTGCAAGGCAGAGCTGAAGGTAACAATCGTTTAATCCAGTACTTGTTTGACAGAAAATTATTTAATTGTTTAAGTAATTTTTAATTACAAACGCCAAAAATTCTCTGGTTACAGCTTTTAAACTGTGACGATATGCTGCTTTTCTTTGTCTTATGTGACATAAATCTCATGTGACATAAATTGAATACCTTTGAGTTCTGGGCTGTGGACTGGACACGGCGACGTGAACACATCATCTTGGGCTTTAGGAAACTGTGGTGGGCATTTTCCACCACTGTGACATTTTATAGACCAAATGACGAATCAAGTTAATCAAGAAAATTTGTTACGTTACAACCCTGGGAGAGAGGAAATTTGAAATATAAGGGTATGTTTAGGGAAACGTACAGGGCACAGCACCTTCCGACAATGAGGCACTACCTTTGTTCCTTTTCTAGATTGACTGTTGTTTTGCTTTGTGTATTTTTGATTGTATATCTGTTTGCACCTCCAAAAAACGGATTTTCTTCTCCGGATACTAACTAAATATTAATAATTACACCATCAATACCCTGCATGTTCTCATCTAACATCAGATCAACATTTTTTCCATTATATCTCCAAGAAAGGAAACCATTTCTATCCAAAAATTAGTTCACATAGGGGGTTGAACCTAACACTCTTGGTCAACATCCAGCTAACTGTGAGTAAACCTGCACTTGTGCCGCTTTGGGCTTAAGGACTTGTTGACAGCAGCTCCAAATGAATTTTAGATGAGCTTTGAAGAATCAAAAAAAAAAAAAAAAAACCAAAACAAATACTCCTCCTTGTTTCAAATCCTCAACAATCCAATTTTGGATGAGACAGTTATTGATGTACGAAGAACAGGGCCCAGATCAAAACATAATGACGAATGATCATACTTTAAGGGGTTATCATTTGACAAGCTTTAATAGTGTTTTTCGGGTAAGCAAGCCAACAGTAATAATTTACTTATAATCCTAATGACGGAAAATGTCGCAAATTTTGAATTTCCAGTCTTTCAAAAACAGCTCCAGATATTCCGGTCTTGGGTACTTAATCCACTATTACCATCACTTCTACACCCCTGCCCCTTTATCTAATGCAAGACTGTATTTAACTACACTCAAAACAACTTTAGGTCGATATATGATAAAGAATGGGAGCGTACGGCACAAAGCACCACTGCACAATATATGGAGGCTACCTCGCTCTTCGCGGCAACGTCCAAAAGGAAGTGAAGCCGCAGTATTTATAGACATATCAGCTTCGCTCGGTATAGTAATGTTTCAGTTAACGTTCAGTCAAATACAGCTATGTCTACTACATGCTAACAGCCGTTAGCCGACCATCCCCTTTACGGCCTAGCGACACAAGCACCGACCTCGAGTTACAGCACGACGCTTCCTCCACGCCCGCCATTTAGAGCGTGGCGCAGGAGGGTAGCAAATTACACTCCGTTTCAAGCAGGTAAGCGGTAAAAGTTGCTGACTTGCCAGCCGCCTGGTTGCCTAACCCAGCCTGGAAGCATTTTTTTAAGTGCTTATTTCAATAACTCCACCTGGAACTTGACTTGTCGACAGGGGTTGTGGGCTGCCAGTTAGCTGCTAGCTAATGTAAACAACATGGGTAGCCCGACACCGAGTACACTTCGCGGCTAGCAGGGAAGCACATGCGCGCTGTGCATTACCGATCTAGCTCGCTGTTGCTGAAGCATCTTTAGCAGGAATTAACTATCGATTTACTAGACTGCTCGCGCTGGGTCCCGCTAAGAGCGAGCGACCAGCAAAGAGGCGTCGATCTCCCGTGCGGTTTACTTAAAACATCTGCTAATGGTAGGTAGACAGCTAGCTGTGTTAGCTTGCTGAATGAATTCGGCTGAACTCACCCCCTCTCCTAAAACAGCGAGCTGAAGTTCGTGGATGATGCTTTGATAATCCGTTAGTTGTGGGTTAACCGCAAGGCCTCGGGCTGGAGAAGGTACAGAAGCGGACGTATAGGTGAAAAGCAAACTTATCGGTGGCGTGTGATTTAAAATAAACAATTCAAGCTGTGGGCTGCAAAGTGAAAATCTCCCCGAGCGCAGTTAGTATGAGGAGGCGTGGCTTTCGGGCACAAGCCCGCCCCCCGACGCAGGCTATTGGTCAGTTCGTTCAGAGGATACGTAGAAGGGCGGGGAGGAAGACGCGGGTTGTGGATTTTAGCTTTTCCATTTTGATTAGAGGCGCGACAATGCCAGCAGTGAATACGGTCCACATTGTATTATACTGTATATACATATCTATATATATATATATAAAATCGGGGCGAGGTGCCGGATTAATCTCCGAGGGGGCCCCTACAGACCCCTATTATAGGCCACATGCCACTTTACTTAGTTCCCCAGTTTCCCCCAGGCAGCCCGAGCCCAACCAGTACTCTAAAGATGAACTGACTCGAGTGATCAACTGACTAGTTGGTTAACAGAAAATGAATTAGCCAAAAATCCTAAAGCTTACTGCCAACAGAATTTCATATACCTTTTTAAATGCCCTATTCTCTGACTTCTAGTTCAAACAGAGACAAATTTTTGTTTTTAGCATACAAACTTCTATTTTGTTTTGCATTTTTATCATGTATAAGTATAGGTAATCGAATTTTGATGATTACATTATAATGATTTCTCAATAACCTGTATATTCTCATCTAAAATCATAATCATAAGATTGTTTCATTAAATCTTCAAGACAGCGAGCCATTTGTATGTGAAAATGACTTCACATGTGGGATTGACCGACCCCCACAGCCCTGCAGGCAGACTACTGTGAAACATGTTGGTCACGATCCAGCTAACTGTCAGTAAGCCTGCACTTTTGCAGGTTTGGCCTTAAGGATTTAAGACGACAGCTCCAGATGAAGTTTGAACCAGCGCTGAAGAACTAAAAAAACTCCGGACTCATGAGAAAAACATCAGCATTCTAATCTGGATAGGCCAGTTCTTCATGTATGAAGTTCTTCATGTATGAAGAACTGGACCCAGATCAAAACACAATGATAAAGTTATCTTAATTTCAGAAGTTATTATTTGAGAGGCTCTGATATTGTTTTCGGTGTAAGAAATAGTCTGTCAAATTATTCAGCCAACAGTAATAGTTTAATTATAATCCTAATAATGTATAATTTCACAAATTTTTAATATGAGAAATTTAAAAAACTTTAAACGGGCAACAGCTTCTCAAATCTGAATGTTTGCTTTTGCTCTGTGAAAGTGTTCTCAACATCTGTACGCGCAGTATTCCTTTCTCAGTGTAGTTGGGACCAGAGTAAAATGGCTTTCCACCTTTGTCTTATGCCTGGCGTCTAGTGAAAATCTCAAAATCTGTGACAGAGATAATGTTTTGTACTGCTGTAAAACCTCATAGGGAAATTCTCACAGTAATTATAGTATGTTGAGGGGAAAAACATTGCTTGAAATATGCTCATATTTTAAATTGGTCATACTTTCTTAAATACTGGACAAGAAAAGAATCTCCCACTTAAAGTTTTCTTTCAGTGTATTTATTCAACAATTTTTTGGACTGACTGAGATATTATTTGTAATTCAGTTGCTATATGAGTTGGTAAATATCATATTTTCAAAGCAGTATGGTCATATCCCAAGCCAGGCTCATTTTTTTTGTGGGCAGATCTTAAAAATGTTGTGCATGCAAAAGACAGCCTAAAAATATCTCAGAACTTGCAGACATCTGCAGGAAGAGTGGGTGAAAATTCCTAGATTCCTAGAGAATAGAAAGTCTCTCAGCTGTCTAGAAAAGTTCATGAAATAAAAAGTAACAGTGCACTAACATCTGCTAAAAAAGTCTAGTTATTATTGTCTGTTTGCTTTTATGTCTCTTTCACTTCAGAAAAAAAATCAACAAAATTTTTCATGTGTATGCAAAAAATAATTTTGTATGCAAAAGTTTTCCCAGGGGTGCCCAAACCTTTGCATACAACTGTAAACATGGTAAGCAATAGTGTGTGAACTGTGCACATTTAATATGCACGTTAAAACTTGAGTGGAAAAAGACACTTTTTGAACTCCCTATGGGGCAACCACAGCGTGACATGCCTCTTCCCCCAGTACACGCAAACACACGCCAGAGTAATAGCCAATAATAATAATAATAATAATAATAATAATATGGCTTAAATGAGCATTCTATGACATTCATTATATCCCTTATTTATCTCTGCTCATTCAATAATGAACACTGAACAAATACTGTCCACTTGAACTTTTAAAACCATGACCCCGACTGTGATTTTTTTGTATTTTATATATATAGGGACTCTTCCTAGTTTCCATCAAGCACAGTGTAAACAGCACACTATAGATAGTAACTTCACAATATATTGCACAAAAACACTGTTTTATTTATGAGCTTAATATAAACTAAAATAATAAAAAGGTATTAAAACTAAATTTTGACACAGGGTTCCTCTACAAGACAGGATCACAAGATTGCGTAATGATGCACCGCGCTTTAGTTGTGCAATTTCCCAAAGATAAATTCAGGGAATCGGTCTACCGAAAAGTATCGGGGGACATTTGGGGTCCCGGGGCTGTTTTCCACCTTACCCAGCTGGCAATCCCGCCCTGTGCATACTACATACCTGTACATACGTGTGTTTATATATAGATTCACTATATGGTTATTTGCAACGCGTATCTACGCAACAAACCGCCTTGCCATACCAATACAACATAACATAGAGTAGAGCTGCATCAATTAGTCGATTAGTCGATCACCAGACAAATAGTCTAATTATTTTCATAACTGATTAATTGTCTTAGTCGTTTTTTCAGCAAAAATGCAAAACATTTGCTGGTTGCAGCTTCTCTGGTGGGAAGGTTTCCTGATTTTCTCTGTTTTAGACATCATAGTAAACTGAATAACTTCGTGTTCGTACAAATTTCGTAACGCATCTATCGATCGATCGATCGGATGCACTGAGCTCCATCTACGGAACTAGCCACTTCCTGGAGTTGGGCAACACGTGACTTTGTAGGAGGGAGTCTGCCTTTGCACTTGTGCCCCTCCTCTTTGAGGAGACGGCAGCCAATCACCGCACAGAACCGTCCTTACAAATCCCCAAAAGGTGGAACTTCCAAAATAAACCATCGCCCACGACAGGCGGAGCTGCTGCAGCACCATCCCGGGATTCCTCCTTCCAGCAACGGCAGAGGGTTCAGCAGCGACCGTGGGCTGCAGAGCACACACACACACACACACACCCCTCTACTGTCCCGACTGGTTTTCCCTACATTATCGCGTTCATCTTTGCAAAAGACATGCGCTCCAGACCGAACCCAGCGTTTGTTCCAAAAAAAAAGCAACAACAACAACAACAACAAAAACCCGCCTCCAAACGGGCAATATAAGAGTATCCCTCGGCTGCTTTACGAGACATTTTTTTTTTCAAGTTTCGTCCAAACGCACGCAAGACAACGCGCTGCAGGCTGCGGAGATCCCCACAACACCGAACCACACGGTTGGGAGGACCCGCTCGCCCCCCGCACTCGGCGTCGCTCGACGTGGGTATTTTTTTTTTTTTTTTTGCAGGCTGCACTTTCCAAACAAAAGGGCTCACCGGGCAAAAACAGATCATCTGCTAAGTGACGCTTCGCTTTTGCGCCGGTGGACACGGCGAAGCGAGGGGGGGGGGGCAGGGGGCCGGGGGGGGACCCTTGGCGGCTATAACGCCGCTTATTTTCCTTGGCGGCAAGTGGCGATCCGGTTTGCCCTTACCCAACAATGCCAAAGTCAAACGAAACGGGGAACTACGGCGTCTCTGCGTGGAAACATCGGCGCGGCGGAGCCACGCCATTCTCCGCGCTCCCGAACAACGCAGCCGACGGCGGCCCCATTTTCCTCCCGCAGAGCGGGGCGACTCCGCGCCTCCGACACATCGTATTCTTTGTCGACTTCAATAAAAAAAAAAAGGAAAAAAACAAATGTCTAACCTGTCTCACCACAACAACTCCCTCCCCCTAACGATCCGTTTGCAAGCGAGCGTTTCGTGCTCGCACCACGACGCCGCAGACGAAGTGTTTCGACTCCCAGACAGCGGGGTGCCTCAGATCACCCCCGCGCAGCCCCCCCCCCGGGGGAGGGGGGGACTGTTTACCGGCCTGCGGAGTCTGCCATCTACTACCTTATGTTTTTGTTTTTGTTTTTGTTTTTTCGCTATTCCGACGCCGTGTACGACCATACAACAGCCGCCCCCCCCCAGCTCTCTCTCTCTCTCCTTCTCTCTCTCTCTCTCTCTGTCCCTCTCTCTCTCTCTCTCCCTCTCTCCTTTCAATTCATTTCAGGACACAAAAGGCGCGACCGACCGCGAAACGCCTCCCCGCTCGAAGCAAACACCGTTCACTCAATCTGGCAGCGACGCTGAAAATATTATTTAGTTTAACCCAGCTGTTACATACCCAGGAAAAAGACTCCTTACTCCGGATTCGTGTTTCTAACAAAATAGTTGGAGACGCCCCCCTCCGTCGGCATTGGCGCACACTACGATCCACGTCACTTTGTTTTGAATATCGCCCGCTAAAAACCGAGGCGGCGTCACCGAAGCGGCGAAAGCCTGCGTGGGCAGGCCCGTCCTCCAAAGCCCGGAGCCGTTTACGCCGGAGCTTGTAGGGGGGGGGCACCCGGAGCGCCGGCGCGGAAGCAACGGAGCACCTTCACGCGAGCGCCCGCACTTCATTCCCGCCCGCTTCGGAGGGGGGGTGGGGGTCCTCTCCACGGCGTTCACCGGCTGCACTGTGCAGACTCAAGATTCCACGCACCAAACACATGGCCGGCAGATTAAATATTAAACGTCTTTATTGTGAGGCAGCGCGGAGGAGCCCCCCCCCCATCCCCGCTCCCGGCCGGCTGCCACGTTACGATGCTGCTCACGCGTCGATGTGTCAATGAAAGCGGTGACGAGCCAAGAGGGAGGAGGAGGAGGAGGAGGAGGAAGAGGAGGAGGACAGGCTGGACAGGGTCGACTCAGGATGCTGAGGACTTTTGCTTGCGGTGCTTGACGCGAGGCTGCAGCTTATTATGTTTCCTTCGTTGACTTTAAGTGAACGTTTGAACCCAGGACCCGTAGCAGTGTTTTTTCTTATGATGAACCAGTATCACTGGTTTCACTTCTCGGGAGATGATCTGAGAACGTCGTCCACCACAGTTTTTTGTCGGGTTTTTTTTTTTTTTTTGAATCTGCAACACGCCGCCCCACTCGGAAAAAATAGGACAAATGCCCGACGTGTGTATGTCGATCGCACTTTGCAGTTGCGGCGACTTCTACCGCAGCAATGCCTTCGTTTTGTGTGTTCCCCAATTATTGCCAACAGGGGGGCAGAGGGAGAGAAGCCCGGGACCTCCGAGGGGGACACTGCTCCTCATCCCTTCAGCTCCTCCAGTCCCCTTACACACAATACAAGTAATGGTGTCACGTTAAAATTATTGATGATTTGATTTTGATCTGACTCAAATGTTTGTGCATCTGCATGTTTCCTCTGTTTGTAATACATTGTAAATCGTGTAAATCTTAAACTCCTCATTCCAGAAGGAAGCTTGTTTTTAACAGACGTTATGTCAGAGGAGCTGTTGTGTTTCCTGGGACGGCCTCAACCTTTGTGACCCTCTCCTATAGGAACCTTTATGGGCACTTGAGGCAGTGGGGTGTCCTCCATAGCTGTAAGGGAGGACACCCCACTGCCCTTATTGCTTCAAATGGAAAATGGCCTGGAGCAGTAATTGCTATTTTGCTATTTACGATTTACTTAAAAATGCTCACACCGATTACAGCTTTGTACCTAAAGGCCTCTCAGGTGAAAATGTCTATTTCAGCTACACCTGATGACAAGGAAATTTACATGATCAGTAAAAACAGATAATAATTAGACGGAAAAGCCAACGCCCTATACGTCAACTGCGCTTTCAAATCTTTTATTTTTAAGGAATTTCCTTGGAAACAGCAAAACAATGAAACGTTGATGAAAAGCTGATGAATGTCAATTTTTACTAACTTTTTTCCCGAGGGCTTTAAAAACAAAACATCTAATGAGACCATTTCACCAAGAAGGCCAGTAAATCCATTCTCAGGACTCTAATTTCATACTTGAGGGAGGGCCGCGCTCTTTCTGATCTTTGAGTACCTTACTTTTTCCTCTTGAGCGTCTACGCCGAAGAGTGCTTAACTCTGAGAAAACATTCCCCTCACCCCCCCGTAAACCCTCCTGCGGATGAATCGCATGCGGGTTCGAGAGCCTCAGATTTCGTCTTCATCCCGCGGGTCTGGGTGTGAACACTCTCTACATTTCTCTTGTACAGAATCTGCGCGGCCTCAGAAGTCCCGGTCGCAGTTGAGGCCTGCTCAGCTAAGTCTCGTGTGGTTAAAATGTATAACCTCAGGGATTTTCAGGCTTTTTCCATATGCTTTGCTCCTGGATGGATGCAGTCAATCGACGGGCTGCGCAGGGGCAAGAAGAGACACAGAACTGTTTGTTCGGAGTTTGTTTCCCTCGGTTTCAACAGCTTTGTTTTATGTGGCGAAGAGGGTGATTAAAGATCTTGGAACTCAAATGAATCGTTCTTGTCACAGTTTATTCTGAGCCTGAGATGCAGTGACACGTGTAAAACGGGTATAGACTGTCGGCATAGTAATTCAACGAGAAATAATAATAAAAAATAAAAAGAAATACGCTTGAAATTGTCGCAATGATCCTTTAGGGGGGCTCCACTGCATCACAGCTGACAATGACTGAAACCATTTGTACACTTGGAGGTTGCTGGAGACAGAAAGCAGCATGTACAGGCCATAAACTTTAACTCAGTTGCGGGTAAATAATGAGATCAGCGTTAAACGGATAGCATATGGACACAGCGAATCTTGCTCTCAGTGGGCTTTACTGCCGCAATACACAGAGAGCAATAATTCGCCCCCTCCGGGCACCATACCACACCCAAAATTAAGCATTGTTGAGAGAGGAATATCCACATGATGCCGAACTGAGCTCCCAGCATACCTCAGGGTCACAGTGTTTCAGCATACCGGGAGTACACATCATTTTGTGGGTATTCCCTTTTCAATGCTTTTGCTTACACCGCTCACTTTGGTGTGGTGGTAAAAACCCACGGTCCAGCTAAATTCACTGTATTTGTCGAGTGAATGCAGCAGTTTAGGACTGGTGCTGCAAACAACCGGTTCTGTATTTTAAGGGAAAAGTGATGATTTGGACTTTCAATTGTGAGCTGAAATGACTGATAATCATTCCCCAGCTTTGTGATGAGAGTTGAATTTGTCTAAGGTTGGATTCCGTGTAAAAATGAGGAGACGGCTTGAAATCTATTGAACTCAAGACAGATATGTTTTTTTGAAGGTTTAAGAAATCTGATAAAAATATACTGGCCAATATTTGTCAAACACTTGTGTTAGTATGAATAAAACGATACAGGCGGGTGGCTCTACTGAACTTACTCGGTTGGGTTAAGATTTGTTTGACCGATTCAGCATTTTCATACACATTTGTGATCCCTCTTGACACGTAGGGACGCAGCGTCTGTAGTGAAATTATAAACTTTAAAATCTGCAAAATTGATTTGATTTGTTCTACACGCTTTAAAGGTGCTCTATGTAAAACTTTTCAGTTTAAAAACATTCAAGAAATTAACTGGAATTATCAACAGAATGTGAAGAAATAACAGTTTTGACATTATGTCAAACACGTCCACTGTGTTGCAGAGACATCTACTGAAGCTAGCATGCTGACCGACAAGCCCGGCCCGGCCCGTCCCATCTTTGTAATACCACTTTGTACCTCAAGAGGCGATAGTGAGTCACTGTAGCGTCCAGTCTGCCCTCAGTCCGACATGAGAGGATGAAGAAGTGGTGCTGCCCAGCGCGCAAGAAGCCACGTTCGGCGGCAAAGAAATGGAGGAGATAGAAATAAAAGCAAACCAAGAGTTAACATTGGCGTCGCTTTCCACCGCTAGAGACATCTCTCGGAGAGTAAAGGAATGAAGTTTAATGCTGAACTCACAACGTTTTCCTACTAGATTGGTAAAACGAAAATACCAGAAACAACCTCTTGATTGGAAAATGAGAAACAGTACACTCCCAGTAGGACTGCAGGGCAGTTCCGCTGCATCTGCTTAGTATGACAAAAAACACACAGCCTTAACAAACGTACACGTTGAAACGGTTTGTATTTATTACAGTATAGCTTGATTCAATAGTCATACGAATGATAAAGTAATAGGTTATAACAGAACAAATATAAAATTAATGTTGATAACTGTATAATCCTGGGTAATTGTATGAAAACAGTCGTTGAATACAATAGAAAAATAAAATAGGGCACATTTTGTGTCCGTCATTGAAAAGAAAAATAATTCTAAAATCAGAAAGCATGAAGGTGGCAGACTTAAAAAAAATGCTTCACTACAAGCAAATTCAATATGAATTCTGTAGTAAAGAGCACATTTTTTTTTTCACCCCGCAACAACATAATGCAACATATGACACACAGACACTCAGTATTTGTACATGTACTCTATAATAATGGCAAGACACTGGGACCAGATGAAAGCACTGATTACAACCACAGTCTGTAGAACTTAAAACACAATAATAATGTAAATATACTCAAGACAAAGTTTCTGACTCTCAAGTGCCCAAGAAGGACTTTATAGGGTGTAGGCACAGATTTGTGCATGCTTATTCAGCTATTCTATCATTAATTTCTGGTTTCCCTGTAAAATCCTCTTGATTTTTCCCAATAAAGCTCTATGCAGACGTTTACAGTGAGTCCAAAATGTCAATAAATGTTTTGTATTTGAGGATGGCTAAATTTAAAAATAACAAATCAAGTTATCCCAGAATCACGTGTAGAACTACAGAATTACTTTGAACTTTTATTCGTCATCCCATCCTATCGCTGTAATGAGTAATCTCAGAGCACATCGGGAATAGTTATATAAAAGTGCTAAGACATGATTTGCGTTAAAAAAAAAAAAGTATTGCACTACTCATGAGGTCTTAACTGATGACTTACACAGGTGTACGCTTCAATGGCTTAGTCACTGCAGCATGGACTGCTCTAAATGAGTGTGTATGTGTGTGCATGTGTGGGTATGGTTTAGCAATACATTCCCACAATCACCAAAGCATGATGGCAGTGCTAGTGAGCGAAAGGCGGCCATAGACACTGGTCACTGTCTGTACTGCAAGTCAGGAAATCTCAATACTCAGGTGAGATGGAAGGTATCTGGGTTTCAGTGGATGCATTAGAAAAACAAAAAACAAACAAAAACAAACTAAGGAGGAATTCACGTGGACAGCAGTTGAGTGATGACAGACGGGATGTAACAGCCGTTTGGGAGTTTACAGCCTGATCATTTCGGATGTGCTTTACCCCTCCTTACTGCCATTCAGCGATATTTACTGCGGCAGAGGAGAATGCATCGTGTAACGTCAAAGAAATACAACAACTTCTTGGCAAAAGACCTTTCGATTACATTTTTTTTGTTTTGTTTTTTTTAAACCAACAAATGGGGCACTTTCACTTCCCTGTGTTCAATGTGACACTCCTGAGACGATGCAGAACTAGCTCGTACCATCTACGTAACCGTGTGCTAAAAATCCACTGTGGCGACCGCAATATTTACTGGACACAGGAAGTGCGAAAACGACCCTATTATTGTTGCTCGAGAGTGGCGATTAAGCTCCCTATTTGGAATAAAAATGGTGTGCTTGGTTAAAGGATCATTTCACCCCAGAATTAAAATTGTGTCAACAACTTAGATCTCGCTTGTCACTTAAAACTCCAATAAATACAATTTGTTCATAAAAAGCATAACGTTACCCACTGTAGTCCCATTTTAGCCGTTTCAAAATTATTACATTTAGCTTAGTGCTTATCTCATGTGTCTGACAAAAACATTGTTCGTGTACATGAATTACTTATGTCAATGTTGAATTATTTTGCCTACAAGAACTTGGGACTTTTCTACAGCAGTTGTTAGTTAACTTCAGACTTGAAGGAGAATGTGACTGAATGCAATTACAAGTCAAAATCATTGTTCTGCGGTCTTAAAAAAAAAAAAAAAACTTCACTGGAGTTTTAACTGATATGAGATAAGGGGATAATGATTGACTTTTTATTTCGGGGTGAATTACTCCTTTAAAAAGGTCCCTATACCGTTGGTTTAAAGTGGCAAATAAATAAACAAAAAGGTTAATGAACATTACCTCGATCCTTTCACCCAACAACCCTGATCACAGATCACAAAACTAGAGCGGTGTGTTCACTCTGCCACGTGTGTTCCGAGATATGTTCAGCAAAAACAAAACGTCACATTGTTGGCAGCCAGAATGTTATCACATTGAAACATCATAATGTCAAAACTCAAGCCTTTTATCGTCACTGCCTTGTCTTGGTCTGCCAGTGAAGAATGGCCTAGTTTCAAATGACAGCTTGTGTGAGGAAATTACTTTCCTGGATTCGCTAATTGGTCACACAACACGGCTCGGGGTTAACAGATTGACTGCAGAAATGTCAGGGCTCGTGGATTGGTTTGGGAAGTCAGGGCTGAAGCTCACTGATTGGATGGGAGCAGGCCCTGTCTTTGGGCGTGCTCCAGAATGGCATTGTAGCAGAAGTAGTACTGGTCCGGGGTTTGAATGCTGAAGGCTCTCTGTGTTCTCATGCGACGCACCGTCTGGCACACATTAAGTGAGCCTACGTCCTGTAGCTGGGACAGACAGATGTCCAGGGCACAGAAGGTACCTGCCAACCACAGTTTTTTTTAATTAAAAAATTTTTTTTTTTTGCAGTGACACATTTTAAAAAGGGATTATTGACAATGGAGCACAATCGTTATTACTATCTTGAGGAAAAATTAGGCAAGTTGAGCAATTTGGTGGATTTCATCCACTTTGTCTTATCCAGATTACCTGACCCTTGAAGCTCATAATATAATGTCATAACTGGGAGTCTAACATTTTTCAGTCCTTGAAAAACACTTTCTTACCAGAGTTTTAGGCATACCTAGCTAAAACTAACGCAGTTTAATACAACAGTGCTAAAATAAAATCAGGTTATAAGGTTATAAAGTTCAGTTTTCATTGAACCTGTTTTAGAGAGGTGTTTATTCAGCTTTATGGTCATTTTAGAGGATGTAGTTGAACTGCATACAGAGAGGTGTTTCTGTTATTTAGCCTAAAATAATAGAACCACCAGCATAAAATAACCTTCCCAAAGATGGGAGTTACTGCAGGACTTTTGTATAACTTTTGTAGACGACATTAGTTTTAGCTAGGTGCATCTACAAAACTGGCAACTGAGTGCACGTGCATTTGACAAAATAAATCTTCTGTCTGAAAACCTGATGAAGACATAATGGTGAATGCCAATAACCATACATCAAGCCTTTCGGAGACATTCAATCTCAGGGTCTCACCTGTTCTCCCGATCCCTGCACTGCAGTGGACCACCATCGGGGGTCCCAGTGGGTGGCCTGTCCACTGAAGTCCCAAGGCCTTCACCATTTTCCTCTGTTGTCTCTTCACAGCTCCCAGGAAGTCAATGAGAGTCACAGCTGAGGTGGGAACGCCATAGTCGGGCCAGCTGAGGTACTGGAAATGACTCACTTGTCTCTGTTCACAGGTCTGAATGGATAAAAAACAATATTTTGACAGTTATATGCTTGTTGTGCGTTGAAAATGCATTCTGCTCTTTAAATATGGCTCAATCGCAACAGTCTGACGTTTTAGGAAACACGCTTTCTCCCTCTCTCATTTGTTTCATCTGTACACAGACAGACGTGTGAAAATATCAATTTGTGGCTTTAATGACTTGGCCCGGAGCAGTGACTACGCTCGGCCAAGAAACAGCTCTAGCAGAGTCAGGGTGGGAGAAGGATGTCTGGGCCACGCCGCTTACCCTGCTTCCATCTGACCCAGATTAAGAGGGAGAGTGATCTCACTACAGCAATTTATTGACCAGAACTAGCACTGAAAAATATTTTCAACCCTACTATGCTGTTATGTGTGCCTAGGATGTAATTAATTTCCCCCAAGTTGTC
The DNA here is from genome assembly GCF_016859285.1 of Xiphias gladius. NCBI lineage: Eukaryota > Metazoa > Chordata > Actinopteri > Istiophoriformes > Xiphiidae > Xiphias > Xiphias gladius. The sequence continues at coordinate 24,660,496 of NC_053407.1, read as the reverse complement.
TGTTGACGAACTGAGTAGTTGATAAATGAACAACCTCGCCGTTATACACTTTCCAGTCCTGATCTGTATTCATGCAGCGGTTCACGGCTTTCACCTCAGTGTTGTGCAGTTCGAGGGTTGTGTGGTTGTAGTGGGTGTGGTGGTCCACCCTTTGGTTCACCACTGCCATGTGGCCGTAGACCTCTTGTCCCCCTTCCTCCAGTGGCCAATACTGTCCACATTTCCTCCGACTGCCCTCGTCTGTCCTGCAGCACAGACACAGGATGTACTTGATCAAATAACCTTTTATGACTCAACATTAAAGTACGAATTATTATTACCCTTTAAAAAAAAAAAAGAGCTTGTATTACCTGGTTGTCATGACAATAACAAGTACGTTTTGTTCCCAGACCATTCTCCAGAAATCACCGTAGGTCTTTTCCAGTGGTCCTACACAGTGCAGCAGGAGATTCAAAGCAAATTAAAATCACTTAAAATTGTCTTATTGCTTCATTCTTCTTTATAAAAAATTTCACTCAGTGATCAGTGTAATGGGGAGATCCACATCCGTTTAATCGCATGGAATAGAAGCCTGAGGGATACGCCCGTACTATTTCATTTTGCCATCTAATTTAAAGACGCACCTGTTCAAGCTCTGTTAAAAAACTATGCTAAATGCTGACGATAAAATTTCATTAACTATTAGATGCAGCAGGGTGTACCTATTTCAACATTGTGCTCTCAACAAAAATTTTACAAAATAATAAATAACAGCAAAATAACAAATTACATCTAAGGTTCTATTTGCAAAATTCAGATTTTCTTGGCAAAAATAACTATGTTGAATCTCTTTAGTGATGACACACACAGCATATAAACACAAATGAATATTTGAGTATCCTGTAAAACTTCCAATGTATCACATTTGAGTGCAATGTAAGCATCATTTAACACAATACCAAAAGTGAACGTAAAAAGGAGCAAACTTGTTTTGTTTTTGTTTTTCTTTGCCCAGAATACAGTATAATCTCTTAATATTTTTGAGTTATCCAGAGAACAAGAATGTGTGAGTGTTGTCATACCTTGAGTACCAATGTATGCATGCTTCTGTTTGTAGCCATCCATAAAGCTTGCATTGATGTAGTCTGATCTCTGTAAGAACGACAAAGTTTTATCCCAAAGACGGAAGGAACCCTTGCAAAAACTGAAGTGTATCATGTCATTTCATTAAAGATGTCAATTGTGCTATGATCTAAATGAGACTGTACTGTGGCTCAGTTGGGGCTGCTGGAGCATTAAATTATTTTTGAGGAGTAAATTCAACAGAATCAAAGTACTTTGGTTACACCTTTTCTGAGACTGCTAGTATTCTGCTTTACAAGCTGGCTATTAGTGCAGTGTGGCGGCCTGTCCAAATTTTGAAGCCTGGCACATTTCCTGGCAGCAACTAGTATTTTTTGCTATGAATTCCACCTGTTAACACCAACCTCGTTCCTTCTGGGCTTCAAACGAACTCTTGTTTGATCAAGGCACAGCACGTCTCCGTAGCGATTCCTCTCCTGATTGTAGGCTGCTCTGTAGACAATTGACACACAAAAAAAATGACTACTGGCACGTTTGCCAAAAAATGTCAGTCTACAAATTGTAAACCTGATTTCCCAAGAACAGTACATGTTATTTTCGTTTAGATAGCTAAATTGAAGATAAGTTACTTTGAAGATAGTAACCACAAGTGCTGGGATTAATACATTTTGAAGTGATATAGCTTGTGACAGAGACAGGTACAGTATATGAGACATATGAGGGCAATGTATATTAGAAATACAAAAAAATGCTATTTGGAAAACTCCAAAATACAATTTAGAAAATGTATACGCGCTGTGGGTTACATCTTATTTAAAAAAAAAAAAATCATGTAAAAAACAATAGATAATTGTCAATTTATCTGCTTCTGCTAGCAGTGTGGGTTTAGATCAACAATATCAATTAATATACTTGTAAAAATAGTAAAGCGCTTTTACCGTCCATTTACCATTGAATGCACCCGATGAACACAAGTAGCCCAAGCCAGGACAATAGTTTGAGGGTGTAATTCTGTCAGTCTGAGACATTCTCCCTGGATAAAAGTGTAAATAACTAATGATTCTGTTTCCTTGGGAATGAAGTAAACTAATCAACTGCTTTTTATGAAAAGTAACAAGTATGCATAATGTATAATTATTCTTTTTTCTGAGCAATTATCCAATCTCTGTAATGCAAATGCAGAGCTCCAAATGTTAACCTTATGTCTTCCGCCTGTGTGTGCGGCAGTAAACTCACTGTGCACAGTGGAAGGTTCCCGGCGGTGGTTCTTTGCGGAGCTCCTCGTACTCCTGATGGATGCCTGAGCGCTGAAGCCTGCCGAGATGTGTCAGCAGCTCCTGCGGGCGCATGGACTCCGGTCCGGGTGTGTGAATGGAGGTATCCTCCAAAGGGATGCCCACCAGCTCGTCCACGGGGTCTACTCTGCCGTTCTGGCCTGCCAGTAGCTGCTGGTTCCAGCTGTACGCGTCCAGAGGCAGCAGGCCACCGAGGTGCTGGGGGAGACAATCTCTGGGGAGGTGTTGGCGCAGCTCGGTCATTTTTACCATCTGAACCTGGAGTTGCATGAGACAGGGAGTGACAAGACCCAGAACTGTTAATTTAGATGTGTATAAGCTTGCATGGTAAAACATGTAGCCAACTCTAGTATCCTTTTTGGATGAGGGTTGAATTTTTTTTTATATTTTCATTTCAAAAAAGTAAGTATTAATTGTTCATTTCTTATTCACGATTTCATATATAATCCTCAAACAAAACTTACAGTGGACCATCAGGTGACATTGAAATCTATACTAATGAAATTCTTCAGAGACAGTTATGTGGTAGGGTGATCGATTCCAGTGATTCAAGCACTAACATCCCCAGGATGTATGAGGCAGCAGGGTGGATTAGTGGTTAGAGAGAACCCCCTAATCAATGATATCTTGTAACAATCACAGACTCCCACTGAATTTCCTGCTCACTTATCATTTGCCATTCTAGAAAAACTAAGCTTTTTTTTTTTCTTTTTTAAAAGCATCATCATGAACATGGAGCGGAAGAGCTGACGTGTGAAATCAAAGTATTAGAGAATGAGCAAAGCGCTCCTTCATTTACCCTCTCCCGAAGTTTCTCCTTGAGGAGCAGGCTGAGCAGATTGTAGGGCACTCGAAACCAAACGGGGGCCCCGACAATCAACACCTTCTTCAGCCTGGCAGGGAACGCCCCCTGGTGGAGAGAGAGACGGCACATTTTACTGTCTATCCAAAATTCAGCTGGATTTATTTTATTCTTCTTTTTAAAGTCAAGATTCAGGCCTTCATATGCCAGTTTCATTGTGTTTGGAATACAGTAGAAAAGGTAGTCCATCATCAAAACAGTGTTTGGACACTAACCCACAGAAGCTCACCCTTTGTCAGTGAATTATTCCTTGAGGACAAGCCTATCTTGGAGACAATCCAAACATACATAAATATACCTTCTCCATTTCTGAATATAAAATAAATTCTCCTGAGGACATATCAACTACTGCGGTCAATCTTTAGATCAATATGTGGGCACAAAGTACATACCACTGCTGCTGCACATAAGTGTCTGTGTTATTGACTTCAGATGACCTACTACTAGATCCTTCAAGCCTGAATCACTTAGATGGTGGCAGACATACAGGTAACTGCCCCAAGGAGCACTACTGTCAGCATTACACAGCCATGGTTTACAGATTAAATAACTCTTATGCTTGTCAATCTCATTCGGTAAGCCATTCGTTATGCCCTTTGAATGGGGACAAAATCCCTTGAAGACACCAACCCGCTCCTTCCCAGGATGAAGGACATAACTCAGCAGCTACGTATTAACCTTATCCTGCAAGGGAGTGGATCATTTTGTGTTTACAGTAAGTAAGTTTACATCTAGTTCTGCTAATATTACATTGTGTAGTTCTCAGGAACATGCATTTCATTTTCTCGGACATTTGCCTTTGTTTGGCATTTACTGTACATCCTAACCTTGAGCAAGTTGAGGATCTTCTTGCTCAGGTCCAGCTCAAAGTTTGTGTAGTTGGAACCTGCCATGTCGTAGATGAACACCAAGCCATTCCTCTGGGTCTCAAAGCTGCGGAAAAAACAGAAACTTGTGTGTTTATGTTTACAATATATATTAAAAGGTCATGTAACCACCTACATATGCAGGCAAGTGCAAGTTTGTTTTGTTTTTTTTTCCTGCACAGTGGATATACAGCATTTTTACAACTTCAAAAACAGTATAGCTGACATGGAAGACAAGCTGTCTTTTAATAGTCAAATTTGGTATTTATCAATAGGATTCCCTCAGGGAAAAATAATGTACATGCAAATGAATGGGTGATGTATTTGGTAAAGTTTATAGTTAAAGTAAAATACTCTACCAGATTTAAATACAGGACATGTCAGAAACCAATATACAAATTCAGTGAACGATAGTGCGGAATGAACAGCGTGTACAGATGCAGAATATATAGCATGATCAGTTAACTAATGAATTATATAGAGAGGGATTTCCTGTGATATTTACAACTGAAAAATATTTATAGGCTGCATAAAACAGTACAGTAGAATGAGTCATATGAGTTATATTATGTACAACAAGTAATTATGTAATGTTCAGTGTAGGAAGGAAAACATATGTATGGGTGAATACTGTCTGTGTTGGCTTTAAACGCTGATTAAAGATGGATTATATTCAGGCCGTCAACCTCAAACCACAGTCCTCACCTTTCCACAGCCCGATCCAGGAGGTAGAAGAGGGCCTGAAGCACCACGTGGTTGCCTGTCTTGTTGGGGTGATGAAGTTTAGCCGTGTACAAGGCAATGGAGGCCCCTGAAGGGTCCCGGACACTCTGAAAAATACACCATACAGATTACATCAGCTGTCAGCATGTGGGAAAAGATAAATCATCATTTCACTGTCAACTCCTTCATTTCTTGTACTGAAAATTGGAATGTTTATTATTACTGGGTTAATTCTCCACTATCCAACCTAAACTCTAGGTTACACATACACAGTAGAAACAGTAAGCTCTGATTTGTCCTTTTATTCTGCAAATGTTGTTTTGTTTCCTTTTTCTTATAAAATATGACGTCTGTATTAAGTTTTACAAGTGGATTGGCCAAGATGTGTTTTCCACAAAAAAAAATCATGTGGTACTTTTAGCCACTTGAAGGAGATTACTGGGGCTGGGTTTTAGTGTGACAACAAGGCAGCCAAATGGAGGCCATGTGGAAATGAAGGATGAACAATGACCACAGGGGGGCACTTAAATTCATATGCTGGTTACGGGCACGCTGCCAAAAGGGGCTGTCAACAATTCAGCAGGAGGAATAATTCTTGTCAGTAATGATGCTGCAGGTCTTACAGCTCTCTTTCTTTCTCCCTGAGAGGGACACGGAGGCATATTTTTCATGTCAAACCTGATCAGTATGAAGGCTGCTGGTGTCATAAGAACTATCGGCTGTTCACTTGAATGAAGCCGCTGACCAAAGATACTCCGGAACCGTACTTTGTGAGCGAATAAGCCTGTGTTCTCGGGCATGGGGGCTAAAAATACCCCAGACAGGATATGAAGCCCACTGCTGAGGCTGGAGAACTCAGACGTCAGACAAGAGGATGTGTAGCAGCAATGCCACTGTGGCACGTCAATGGGGAAGGAAGAAGGGAAACGCAGGAGAGTGGGAGTGTGTGTTTTCTGGAGGGGGGTGGGGTGTCTTTTATGGTTGTGATTTGGCTGACAAAAGGCTAAATTTATCTGGCACAAGAACTTCGCTTTGCTTGAAGATCAGTCAGTCAATAACTTGCGCCCCCAAAGGGCCCCTTAATTCAGAGTTTGCTTTCAGATCTACACCGTAAAAACTTTCCTGCGAATGAAAAGTGAGCTCATTACATTAGCAAGCTGGGCTCCTTTAAAGTGTAAGTTACTGATTGATTGTTCATCAAGCCAAGCTACTTTCTCGACAAGTCCAAAAGAACCTACATTTCTGAACGGAAACCCCTGTGGAAGAGGAAAAACATCCAAACAAGACAATCCAACAATCTTAACATGTTGAACAGGGAACTTTTTTGCTAGCTCCGTCACAGCCTGGGTAACTGTATTCGATACAGAACTGAAGCATGTTCAACTATATCAGAAAAGAGGAAAGCAAGAGCATGGTAGTAGTATCATCACAACAATTACAGAATATTATTATAGAATATCACTGGCTTATACGTAATGTTATATGACAAAAGACTGGATGCCAGTGGGCGATTTCAGGGGTGCTAGATGTAGAGGAGAATTTAAGGACACTCTTACCAACACAGTAAACTTTCCACTGAGCAGCTCTGAGCGCAGAGGCTCTTCCTGAGGCTGAAGTCTGACGATTCCTTCTTTAAGACGCGTTTCCTGAAGAAAACAGATCACAGCAGGTGAAGTGACGCTCTGGTGTTACTATAATAAGCCAGCACTTTGAGGTGAATTCTTCTCTGTGAACAATAGTGAATCACATGCCTGACTTTCCTGCCAGGAGGATCCCTCTCTGCATGGTTTCCATTCTCTTTTTCCTCCCCCAAGGAGGGTGGGTGGGAGTTTCTTGAACTTACTCTGAGGCCAAGCTTAGAAGGTGTCATTTCCATTTAGTTTTATTTACTGTTTTTTTTTTTTAATAATGCGGAACTATTTGGACTGGAGTGCCCGTTGATGAAGTAGGGTCAGCCTTACCTATGTTGAAGACCAGACTTGGAACTCATAATAATTTCCCCTTTATTTATTTTACACTGATTTTAATGCAGCATTTGGTTTTCACTGAGGCTTTTCCACTTGATATGTTGATGGAAACTGCCTCTATTGGTTAATTTCACAGTTACTGCAGTTCCTTTATTCATTGTTATTTTAAGATTCTTTTTAACCCATCACATATTATTGGCAGTGAGACACAAATATGAAAGAATAAAGAATAACGTACAGATTAAAAAACATATCAGATATACTATGCTGAAGCGCAGCCATATTCCAAGTAATGTAATATCAGTGATCTGCAGATAGGCCTCATGCCTTACTGTAAGATGTGTACCACTGACACTGAGCTTTCATTTCTAGAGAATGATTAATGACAGCGTAACAAAGACAAATCTTCGACAAGATTAACCACGATCACCGGACCAAGAGAAGCCAGAATGTATTGTGAAATGTCAAACTGTCATATTTACTGTTTGCAGAACAAGTCCATCGAGGGAAAACTGTATCACATTTTCCAGGAGGTCATGACAATGCATTTCATTTTATAAAAAAGTCCAGCGTGGACTGTGCATGAGCAAGAATATAAAACATAAATGAATACAACGTTATATAATACAATGGAACTGATGTAACATTAATAGATTAAAACTGCAGTCGGGTGATTCTCTTTCACCATGAGCAACTCCATTCACATACAAGTACTGATTATATTTCCTTTAAATACCGTCTATGTAGAAGATGTGAATCAATAACCAAAATCAATCAAAAAGACGACTTCGGTTAATAAAAAACATCCGTGCATTTGATGTTAAGTATGTTTGAAGATCTTTTATTCGTTGTTTACATGTTCTTAGACCATGTTCTTGGCACTAAACATGGTTCTCAGTTACTATGAAACAGCCTTTTGGAATACAACCAGTAAAGCTTTGCTGAAGTAAGGAGTACTGAGTGGTAATAAAACGTGATATTTTAGGAATAAGTTTAAATAATTACATACAAATAAATTTTAGAAACGTTTTATTTGTGATGCTTAATTGTTTACTGAGGTGTGAAGACTAACAGATAGACAGCAAACCTTAACTGAAACTAATCACGGGGCAGTCACAGTAGATAATAAAATAAAAGATGTTTTATGCCAAGTCTTACACCATCAACCACCTCTGTTTAAGCGCCAGCTCGGCCTGTGTGTACTTCCCCCCCGACCAAACAAGCATTGCACTGGAAACTTTCCCCCTCAGTTTGTTCTGACAAATTACTTGTCCCCAGCCTCTGTCCTAGCGCTGACGCAGCATTAAACTGAGTTAAATGAACTGTGGCGTGGCGGGGGAGTCTAATCCTTCTCAAAGTCACATTCAAGCCTTTCATAAATGAGTTGCGTTCATGCAGGCCAACCATTCATTGCTGAAATAAGAACCCACCTTGGTGATTGAAACGACTATACTAAAAGGTAGGTGGTAAAATCCTGCCACGTCTTGAAGCTATTCAGGTCATTAGAGTCTGTGCGAGACGTCTGGGAACTTTCCGTTTGCTGCAGTGGATAAATCGGTGCAGATCTGAGCAGATAAATCCCATTTTGTATGTTCAAATTTGGCCAGAATGAAATTTACAGCAGTATAGACTATTTAGGGACAAAAATGAGACTTTATCCTGAACTCCCTGGAGGTTAGTACGTGGCTTGGAGGAGACAGTCTTGATTATGTTATTATCGAGATGTTATTTTCAGATTATAAAGTAAATGAGACCTGCAGTCTGATCCACCGGCCCTGCCTTGTAGGTTTCATCTTGATCATCACTTTCCGGTTGGGTGGTAATAATATCAGCAAGATCACCAACTGCTATTTCAGTGATATAAGTGAACAGACATCTTTCTCCACTACATTCTATTATGTTATGCTCTCGGTGACTCCTGAAACGCCACTCATCTTGTTCTCAGCTGTGGCACACAGTGAGGTGGCCTCTTGGTTCTATGGTTATTCCCAAGGCTGTGCTTGGGAGCATAGCAAACAAACAGGAAACAAAAAGGGGAACATCAGCCATGCTCATTATAGATATATAGCTGTTATGCAGCTTTAACGCTTCAAATGGTCCCAAAAAGATAAACAGCCTCATGTACAGGGAAATCCCTTTTAAACTATTTTAATTGACATATCACGCACATTTTGAAAGTGTCCTAATCTATCATTGTGATTAATATTGTCCTGCATGCAGGCCCATCATGCCTTTCCCTGTGAAAATGTTTTGTTCCTCATTTATGCTAACCTTATAAGCTCAGCCATACCACCCAAAGAATTATTCTGATGAAAGCAGATAAGCTTCAAGACTTCTGTAAAGCTGAATAAGCCTGCTTTTTGAGATGTCCCTCCAGTGTTTAATTCAGTGTGTGTGTGTGTGTTTGGCTCCAGGTCTCTGATGCATCTGTTTAGGCGATCTCTTGCCTGGCTAGTGCTTCTGAAGAAATTTGTTCAATGAATAAGCCCTTATGTAACTGCGCTGTGGGTCTGGTGAAGATGCTCCACGTTACTTCTACCATTCTACCTCAGGATCAGCCTACAGCTCTGTGTTGTCTGACTGCTATCCTTTGCATTTTAAGGCTTTTGCATTTGGTGCGGATAGGTTTCAAATGCACCAAATGCAGCAGATATAACAACAACAGCACTGAAATGTAGGCTGCTACATTATATGTTGTCCTGATTTTATTCTTTGTCCTTTGTAATATGTCATCAGTTATTTCTGTCCATCTGAAATAACCGCACATGCAATAAACCGCAGAGGCAATTTGCTAAGGACTTTGTAGCTGCGTCATAATTGTCCAAACAACAGGCTAAAATTGTACAATTTCTTCCGTGGAAATAATTGCTAATATACTGTATAATAAGCAAGAAAAGCTGAGTACAAAAGAAAGATAGTTCCAATGTGGGTGTAGATTATTTCGATAATGTTGACATAGAAAAGTGTTTAAACTGACGAGGTACTTGCGTTTCTAAATTTAGATTACTGAAAACTGGAAACTATGTTTTCAGCAAAACAACCGGAGTAATAGCTTGAGATGAGTCAGCTCATCTAAAACTGTTTCTTCACCTAGTGCCATTTGCCTTTTCTTGCTCTGTTATAGCTATCTGACAAGCTGCCAATGTTGAAACAAGGAGCTCTGGGGTTTTTGTTAGCTTTGATAGAGTCCCCCTTGACAGGTGCTGGGCTGTATGCCATGAGTATCACTGTCACCGAGGTGTCCCTTCACCCGCTCGTGACCTTGAGCCAAACTAAGGAAGAGAAAGAGGTACTGGTCTTTGAGAAAAACACCTGTTTGCACAGTGAAGAGTGATGACACGGGCTAATGTCTCTCTGCTTGTGGCTATGTAACATTCATAACTTTAAAATGACAGGGTATCTCACCACAGTGCTACAGAGTCCAACCAAAATGTGAAGTAAAGTAGAGAATTGAGAAGTGTCCAGTATTAAAAGTTGAAATCAAATGTATAGGCTTGTTTTCTTAGCTTGTTTACTATCTAAATGAGGAAACTTTTCTAACTTTAGACTGCATTGTGTTTATGTATATAAGTTATTTTTTGACAAAAGGGTATGATATGGAAAAAAAATGGTAAAATATGCATACATTTCCAAATTTAGGTATTGTAAAGTGTTTTGATAATGGTACCAAAATTGAGTTTCTCACAGGTAAAGTAAAACTTTGCACATTTTTTGAGAACTCATTTGCAGTTCCTACATGTTTACAAAATGACAATACTGTCAAATGACCACCTGGTTAGCTAGTTAGTAGCAAACTCCAAAGCAGCAAAACAGTCTCCCTATATTTACTGAAATGTGTTTAAGACAATTTCTCGGCTCCTCAAAAGGTTTGGCCTTGCAATATGGATGCCAGAGGTTGCTACGTCACTTTGAAGTCCTTTGGTGTTGTGTATCCATAAGCAGCTGCAAAATTGTTTTAATCTAAATGATTCTTTCTGTCTCTCCTTACCCTGTAGCTGTGGAAGAGCTCGATGGCTCGGAGGACATCAAACTTGCGAGCCATGAGGAACTTGACGGCCAATTCCCTGGACAGCGGTGACACTCCATGCTGACTGGTCCACTTGTTGATTTCCTCCAGAAACTGCCTGGTAGCCTGAAACAGACCCAGATGTGGTCACAAACTCCCATAAATCGAAGGGTCAAACAGGAAGGAAGCGAAACTGGGCTTTAAACTTGAAACATCCTCAGAGAAATGTGTCATCTGCACACTTTTCAGAATATTCGACACAATTTGATGGCCTGGTATGACCTCTACGGCAGCATTTCATGTGCTGTTGTATAGTCTGGAGGACAATGGGAGTCGTGTGAGCGTGTATGCAGAATGTACATAGACGGGGAGGTACAAATTAAAATGCGTGAACTCTAATTTGTGCAGCCAACCAAGGAAGCCAACCAAGCAGTTTGTGGATGCTGTGAAGGGACAAAGAAAATGTACGGTGTTACGGTCGAGCTTAAAAAAAAAAAAAAAAACTGGTAAAACTGGAGAGTGACGCATGTAAGCGGCAGCATGTAAGTGAATTTTTTTTCAGTAAAAGAAAACTTCCAGCCTAACCATCAATGTTGACATAGTTTTTACAAAGTTAGTGCAAGAGCATGAGAGGGGGAGAAGATGGAATCCTGCTGAACTGGTGTTTATGACTTGAAGCTGCAATAATGACAGGGTAACACACTTAGACTTTTAATAGTAGTCGGCAATAAAGCCAGCCATGTGTACTTGTCGCGTGCTGAGATACCAACAAATGAAGTAGTTCTTCATTGGCAATAAAAAGGATGTTTGGCAAAAGGATGTCGCTGATGGCAATGAAATTAGAAAAGATTTTACGTTTGATTTGTTATCCAAACCCAACTGTCTGTTCCTCTTCAAAAGGAAGAATATGATTAATCGGCCATCAAACTCTGTCATGGTAAAGCTTACATATGTGGATGTTTCGGGATGAAGATCCTAATTAGTTTCTTGTGAAATCTGGCTGCAACCACAGGAGACAGCCCCAGAAGAGCAAAGCGGAGTGGAAAAGAGCTAAAAACGAGGACTGTTATTATGATGGATTAATGGTGATAATACGTTATCATTTATTTGGAGTGTCTCTCTGTAGCGTAGAGGGTGTTTTTAGAGCTAGAGAAAACAGCTGCCCAAAAAAAGGGTGCTGAGAGCAATTAAACTGAACCAAAAATTGTGGGCCCCAAAAACAAAACAATGAACTGCAAGACGTTGCAAAGAAACACAGAGTTGAGGGGAAGTGCTGAATCAGGTGATAATACTCCTTGCTTTGATCCCTGTGGGTGACACCTTTTACACAAGTCTAGTAGTAATGTGATCCATTGTTAATATAGAAATATTTACTATAGCCACTTTAAAGTAATGACACTTACTTTGAAAAAAAGCTGGAGAGCTTACAAAATGTATGTTTTTTTTTTTAAAATACACTTTTTAAATCAAAAACACACATATCATACACTCCATTTGTAATATGGAAAATGCGTTCACCATAAAGGCCTTCCAGCCATCTTGCAAAAAACTTATGCATATAGCCAGCAATCTTTCAGGAGCTTCCTGTCCTCCCCTCTGGTCTTATTATACATTGCCTTTAGGCCCATACACCCCCATCGCCCTCAGCACCCGCAGAGTTTGCGAGTCAGCACCCACTGAATCGTCAAAAGGCGACAGAGGAGGCACTGAAAGCTCACACTTTAAACACAGGGTTCCGCTTCTCTGGTCAGGCACAGCAGCGGTGGGGCATGCATGGGAGACAGGAAGTCAAGTTCTGGGAGTTCGCGGCTCTTTAGGAATACAAAACGATCACTGACGAGCGCTGAGCCTAAAGACAGGATGCCACTGTCTCTCCTCAGGAAAGCCAGTGCTTTCACAGACCGGAGGGCCTGCAGCTTCTGCTCTGTTCAGTTGCCTTAACATGCAAGGGATGAGGGATGATTGCACCTGACAGGGCTGAGGTTGCTTCATATCCGATTCTCATGGGGGAAAATGTGGAGGGCTGTTATTCTGAATTCTTTTCAGTGCATTAGAGAACGGATGTCTAAGACTTTGAGCAGATTCCCCGATACCGGCATAAAACAGTCTCAGTTTACGGTCTTACAATGCCCTATGTTGCTGTGAAAACAGGGTCCATTACTATGATAGAATAGCTCCAATTACAAACTACCAACACTTTACTGTGTCTGCAGGTGTTTCTTTTCAGACCACTATACCTAAACTAACAGTAGGTAAGCAAGGAAGTTCCTTTGTGATTTTTTGGAGCAGTATGAGTTAAGAAAAAAAATAAAATCCTAAAGATCAAAGAGCCTATTCTGTAGCTTAATTTGTGCTTTCAACTGCATCTCCTACGGCCTTCTTCAGCAAATATAGCTCGCACATGTGTCACCACATGACCTGATTGTGGAACTAATGTGGCATCACTTGTCTGTACCAGACCAGACCAAAACCGGGAAGGTTGGGAAAGGGTTAACGACCAGGAGGCGCATAGATGGCCAGAGAAAGATCAAGGAGGCCAGTCACATCTCTTGCCAGAGACCATCTTTTAAAAAGGGGACATCGGTTATGATACCCCATATACAACAGCCGTTTGTCAAATGACAGATACTCAACACTTGGGTCACATGATGACAGATTAGCCATCTTTGTCCTTTGAAGAAGACCATGGCATCATAGTGAAAGCCTCCAAAAGGGACCAAATAACTACCGCACAATCTATGGAAAGGGGATGAAAATGTCAGTCCAGGATACTTGAACAAAAATTTCAGTTTTATTCGACATCAGAAGATGCTCAATGAAAAATGTGTTTCATGTTTTGCATTCAAATTTTTCATAGGGTGTAATTACTATTGTTCTTTTTTTTTCAATATCTAGGGGATATAGTGGGTGTGTAAATCGGCATTTCTCTAGTGGAATTCACAAGGAAGATGACGACTTAAGGCATCAGCCAGATTTCGACGACACTGGTAGGTGAAGTTTTCTGCAAAATCAAGTTCTACCAACGTACTAAACAGGAAGAACAGAAAAAGACAAAAGAAGAAGAAAGAGGAAAAAAAATAAATAAGTGTGAGTCTACTGTGTGGGCTCACTTCAATATTACAGAGAAAACTGAAGTAAAACTAACTGGTGATATAAAAAAAATGTATAAAATCTCAGATTACTGCAGAAAAGTATTTAATCAAATGCTAAAAAAGGCATGTAGGAGAGAAGATAAGAGTTTTTGTGGAGAGTACAGATCTTTGAGCATTGTAAAACTTTACCCTGTGAATCTATAAAGTAGGTATCACAACCATTGTATGTCTATGAGTAATTCCAGGTTATAAAAATATTTTCAGACTTCACTTCGCTACAAGAAAAACATCTGACTTAAAAGTATGCTGTGGTACTGTCTCCACAAGTTCCATCTAATGTGGGGGCCGTCTGCTCTTTGTTGTTGCACTTTGAAGCGTTAATCCTTCGCTGTTGGCCAAAGACAACTTCCTGTCAGATTGCTGTCAGGTACGCTCGGGTTTCCAAGATTTCGGTGGTCTGACAGCTGCTCTCTCTCTCTCTTAGCCTTTTAAGGGGAGCATGCCAACTCCAGGCAGTGACCCTCTGTTCCTGGAGAAGCCAGTCTTGTTTGGTTTTTCTGCACTAGGGGCCATATCCGCCAGAGAGGAATTCGAGGATGAACCGGTTTGTTTTCATGATAGCACACCGGACTGCAGTGGAAGACTCACTGTGGAGGAGTGACTTATTTAGTTCCTGGAGGATGCATAAATATTTGCTTGACTTGCTCCACTTCTGATGCAGCAGGAGATTTTTTTTCCTCAAAGTTCTCGATTATTCATTTAAAAACACTTAATTCTGGCTTAAACTGCCTGACATTAATCTAAATAGACTGAGATGTCCGTGCAAGTACAGAATTAGTCTGTATCAGATTAAAAGTCTTTACTTTTTCCATCTTCACTGGTTCAGCTGTCCTTATTTCGTCAGTTTTCAGTTCTGAAATTCTGTGTGAGACATTTCAAGCAAGTGGTTTCTGCCCATCCAATACACAGCTGACATTACATAATCTTGTTTGCTGTCACGATGGTTGGGGTTGTTTATTGCTGGAGTTGACGATGACAGTCAATAACTGACTGATTAGGTTCACTGTGGTAGGAAACTGCTTTGCTGGGAGCTAGTGGATGAAGTTGTGGTCAGTTCTTAAACCAAGTGATTCACAATAATTTTGTGTTAGCACTGACAGATGTAGTGTTGCACAACTCTAATTTTCACAACAATGCAATATGACACATTGCATGCAGTGGAACTGTTAACTGAAAGTCATGTATATACCATGGACTTGGGCTGCAATGATTATCGATTAATTTTTTGGTCTATAAAACATCAGAAAACATTCAGAATAAAAAAGGTACATAATACTCTACCTTCCGGTATTTCTACTTTCTACACTCATTATTCTGTACACCTCTATTTTCTGTTTCTCAGTATTTATCACCAATGTACATTTTTAGAAATTTTGCCACCCACAACCTTGACGCTGTGCTCCGTCCCACTATGTTCTATTGAGGCTTTTTCTGCCTACAGCTACCCACAGTATTGGTACAACGGATCCTTGCAACAAACAGATTCTGAAAGACAGATACAGTCGTTATCATACATAATGTTCAATTTATGGGTGGGCGATATCACAATCTATGCAATGACTTGTCAGCTATTAAAGATTTGCTATATTCTCAAATTGAAAAAAAAATATTGAGGTAGCTATCACTTTAATATCTCTGGTTGTCTTAAGCCATTGCAGGCAATACTTTAAATCAATGTGCAGGACTACTTTATGGCAGTTTTGTAATTACAGGACTTCTGCAAAATGTGATGAAATATCTTGATTTTAGTACTGCAACTAATGATAACTTTCTGTATCAATTAATTTGCAAATGATCTTCCTGATTAAATGTTTTGTCGATAAAATGTGAAAATAATGAAAAATGTCTATCACATTTTCCTTGTGCCCAATGTGAAGTCTGCCAATTGCTTGTTTTGTCTGACCAATGGTTCAAAACCCCAAAGATAACCAGCAAAACCAGAAATTATTCTTGTTTGAGATGCTGGAACCTGTGAATTTTTTGGTATGTTTGCTTAAAAGAATTACTTAGATTAAACAAGTGATCAATTAACATGGTTGCCAGTTAAGTTTATCACTCATTCGACTAATTGCTGTCATACACTGAGATCACTGGATTAGAAAAAAACTGTCTATAAACACTTTCTAAAGCGAATTTCAACAAAATTTTGTTTATTACAATTTTAAAAAGAACATATACTGTGATAGATGATTATATCCATATTATCCACCGCTAATACAAATCTTCAGACCTTCCTCATAGTATACATGTTGACTCGTCAAACACAGATCGCTTTTATTAACGGCTGCATTTATATTTAGATACGTCAATGCCAGGGTGACAGTATTGTGCACGCTGACTTACTGGGATACCTAAATTGGAATTATTTTTTTTGTTTTGTTTTACGATAATCATAATCCTTTGTTACATTAATCGGTCATTGACGTCTCAGTATTGACATACAGTCTATTGTATTAACATTCCAGCCAGAAGGAGTCATACTGTAGATGGTGACTGTATTATATGTCTCAGCTGGAAGAAATTCTATTGAAGGGTTACGGAAAATAGTGGAGGTTGAAGGGTGCAGCGTCATGATTGTACCTTTCTTAATTGGTATTATTAATATTATATTTAGGAGGATACATGGCTGTCCTTTACATTGTCTTTCCAAAACCTATTTGATTACAGATGCCATGCTAATCTATTTACAAATGTAGGACTGCTGTTGCCAAGCAAATTCGCTTCACTTCAGTGAGTCCCATTTGGCACGAGTCAATACCAAAACAGGAAGTCAATAACGTCACTCTCTCCCTATTCCCCACTTTCTCTCACTCCACTGCTTCCTGGGAGTAGACACAACACACACACACAAACATACACATTTTCTGTAGAGCACATGACACACACACACACACACACACACACACACACACACACACACACACACACACACACACAGTAACTCAGAAAACTCCCCCACCTCAAGTCCAGTGGAAATGCTTTTAACAGCTGCCTTTAGAATGAAGTTCCACTACACCCGTGTACACTCCCAAGAGAGCCACCCTGCCACAGACACACACGCGCACACATAAAACTCCACACACAATCCATCCAAACACCCCCCACAAGGCTTTGGATGTAATGAAGGCGTCCGGTGCCCTAGCAGGGGCCCGGGCTCACACAGGAAATGGAGTAGCCAGATAAGGCTTTCTGCTGACCAGATGATGTGGACTCAGCAGCAAGAGAAGACACGAGCATGACCAGCACCACAGAAGAAGAAGACTTGAAAGAAAAAAAAAAAAAAAAAAAAAAATCATACATTAATTCAAAATGTAGCTTGTGCAACCTGATTATTATTCCCCCCACAGTAACTATTCTCCATTCAGACTGAAATGAACAACATGCAAAAGACACTAACTACAGCTTGTTTGCTCTGCTAATGTTGGATTTCTTATGGTGGGGTACTGTTAATGCCACTGTTGGTTTAATTGGTTATATTTGAACTACAAACCAAGATAAAAGCTATAATTCACACCAAGTTGCCAGTTTTTAGTAACACCTTGCCAAAAACTAATGTGGTCTAATACATCAGCCCTGCAATACATCCTAACGGTTATAATGTTCAGTTTAGGTTGAAACTGTTTGAGAACTGTTGATTCAAGTTAATGACCTACCACTCATTGATATATATGTGGACAAAATAGTGGAAACACCTGTCAGTACAATTCAACAGCACTGGAAACTACAGCCTTCAAAATGAACACTGAAGTTTAATCAACATGGTTTCAACAAACTGGAAACTTTGACCTTCATAAAGATACAATTTATTGACTTTTTGTTACAGATGGTGTTGTATTCGACTGCATTGCTTTTAGCTATGTATACCAAATAATAAGGGGTGCAAAGGACAGTTCTTAATCAATTCATCTGTGATCATTTTCTCAATTTGGTCCGTAAAATGTCAGGAAATAGTGAAAAAAATGTTCATTGTAATTTCTCTTAAGCCTTTAGTTAGTTCAGTTTAGTTTTGTCTGACCAGCTCTCCAAAGCTTCAGGATATTCAATTTACTATCACGTAAGACAAAGAACAGGAACAAAACTCAAATTTGAGATTCTGGTTCTATGGCGTGTTTGCTTGGAAAAACAAACAAACAAAAAATACTTACAATAATACTTGGTCAAAAACATGTCAATTGCTTTTCTGTTGATCAACGTGGATTTATCTTTTCACCTCTGATAATGCTAAACTGTGAACTAGTATATTTAGAGTAAACTTAATAGATGAGTTCAGCAATTCAGATTTACCTTGCTCAAATTTGTTTTTTTCATTGCCATAATTGCCATAAGACCTTATTCACTTCGAGAGCAAATGATCCAATCTTTGGGACCTGAGAATACAAAGTGTAACATACTACTCTCAGCCTAGAACATGCAGCAATAAAATCTAAAACATATGGAGCTCGGTGTTGTGATGACTTGGCTATTTTTGAAGCAATATAAAATCTGCAGAGAATGAATTTCATTTTGGTCTCAATCGGTGTTTAAAGCGTAGTCTTTATATACACATGGAAAGAAAAGCACGTCAAAACCGAGTTTACAGCTCTTTGGGTTTACAGAGATATTTCACAACAAAGTAAGTAGGGTCAAATTCATTTAGGCCTTGATACGACAGAAAAATGAAGGGAAAACGCATTTCCTATCCTTCGTATTGGTTCAAATTGTGAGTGAGTATGTCTGCACTATAAAAGGTGCTTAGATGTTACTGTTTAACCCAGTTTCTCCGTTCCCACATTACTAGCATGGCACCGTAAGCCCAGTTCCTACACACATTTCTGAATGAGCCAAACGTTCGACCAGACGGCGTTTCCAGCTCTACCCGAAAAGCCTTCCCCCGGCGTGCCGTCACGCTCTGTGCCCACGAAAACGAAAAACTCTGGGACACGCTGCGAGTCGTTTTAACATCCGTGGAGGCTGGTGAAAAAAAAAAAAAAAAGACAGGCGAGCTCGGCCTGTTTCGCAACACTTTCAGCTCAGCCGCCGGAGAGGAACTGACAGTGATGCAACGCGAGCAATAATGCGCCAGAGATCGATACATTATTTCCGCTCCGCACTCCGGATCGTTTCGCAACGAAACCCACCATTGCGCACTGCCCTCGCCACTCGCCGCGGCGCGCACACGCAACGCACAGGGCCAAAAAAAAAAAAAAAAAAAAATACCTCCAAGGTAGGGCCGAGAGGGGAAGGTTTAGGGCGATGTAGCGCGGAGAAGCAGGAGCGTAAGCAGAAAGAATCTTAGGGCCTACCTGTTCTTCATCCGCCGATAAAGTAGCTGCCATGGTTCCCGTCAGTTCTCCGCTCACCTTTTTTTTTTTTTTTTAACCGAGACGCCTCCTTTTCATAAAGTGGAA
This sequence comes from Xiphias gladius, assembly GCF_016859285.1. Lineage (NCBI taxonomy): Eukaryota > Metazoa > Chordata > Actinopteri > Istiophoriformes > Xiphiidae > Xiphias > Xiphias gladius. The sequence goes on along the minus strand of NC_053407.1, from coordinate 24,641,176 downwards.
GATAACGGAGATGTATGTGTGTCTGTCCCTCGTGTACGACCGGGGTTTTAGGGGTTGTCCCTCTCGCTCAAAGTTGAAGGCATCTGAGACGCTGCGGTACGAGCCGAAGTGTTTCTTTTTCTCTGTGCTGTGCTGTATATGACTGCGAAACAGGCAGGTCAATTAGCCTCAATCTGCCATCCAAACTAGAGAGGAAAAAAAAAAAAAAAAAGCCGCTGATGTTGTGTCAGATTTCACCGAGGAGAAGAGAAAGAAGAGAGGGAAGGAAGGGGGGGAAAAAAAAAAAAAAAAAAAAGGAGGACAACACTCTCTAGCACCTAAACGAGGCTTTGCTTCGGCTCGATGATAAAGGGGGTTCGGACCATGATCTGCTGCTCATCCACCTAACCGCACACAGATCAGAGGGCGGCAGCTGCCCGCTGACTTCTCCATGCCATGAATTGCAAGTTTTTTAGCTCTGAACGTCGCTTTTATGTTGTGTGAGAGACAGCCCTGAACAGAGAGAGAGAGAGAGAGAGAGAGAGATTGGAGACTATTCTTTCTGCATGTTGCTCTACCCCCTGGTGGTTAAGACCAGAAAATGGCAAAAGCTCACTGACCTCCGCCTTCATTCATAAAAATAGGACACCAAACAGGAAAATCACCATTTTGAGTGTCAGTGTGCTTCTGGAAGCGTGAGGAGGACTCCGAAGTACGTGATGCAGAGTGAAAGAGAAAGAAAGACTGAAAGAAACGTACACTGACCGTACTACACAAAGTCCCCCTCCACTCAAAATGTGCTTTGCTAATGTTGTTCACGAACGGTTGGAATGTAGAAAAAAAATGCAGCCGAGTTGGAAGACAGGAAGGCTAATTTCAAATTCATCTGCTGAGGAAGTTTCTCCACACTTACCTTTCAGCAAAAGCTGGGAAATTTGGGAAACATTCACATTTGATTTTCTCGCCAAGAGACAGAGGAGGACATAGATCCCACTCTCGTACTTGTCTGCACAGCCAAACATGAAGCTACAGCCGGTTAGCTTAAGGCTAGCTTCTTTTAGCATAAAGACTGGAAACAGCTAGCCTGGCTCTTTCAAAACATAACGCAATTTAGCGTACAAGCACCTCTGAAGCACACGAATTAAAATGGTTAATCTCGTTGGTTTAATCTGTACAAAAACCTTAATCTAAGTACCAAAAATTTGGCATTTTACGGGGGTCGAAAGCCCAGACTATTTCTTAGTTCAAGCAGTTTCCTTGGCAACCAGTGGTGACAGTTACTGGTCCCAGCCAAGAAATAGTCGTATTCGTCATTTAATTTGAAGGCATATTTTATTTTGGGAAATCCACTTAATTGCTTTCTTGCTGAGACTTAGACAAAAAGTTTGATGCCATTTTCCTGTTTTTATGGCAGCTGGCAGCCGGTTAGCTTAGTTTAACATAAAGACTAGAAGACACACATATCTAAAACTCACCAATTAACATATAATATCAGATTATAATATATTATTATATCTTTTTTGTTCATTCTATATTAAAAACCAAAGTGTAAAAATGATGTGTTTTGGTTTTTTTCAGAAAGAAATAATTGTGCCCAGCCAAGAAATAGTCTGAAAACCGCCTGTAAAACCACATGTCAGTTTTACACTTTCAGGTTTTTGTATGGATTAAACAAACAAGATACAGCGTGTTAATTAGTGAGCTGTAGAGGCTGGCGGATTTTGTTTCCTGTTTGAACAGAACCAGGATAAGGTGCCCCGTTTCCGGCCTTCGTGCTCAGCTAAGCTAACCTGCCGCTGCCACTGTGGCTTCACGTTTAAAGGGCAGACATGAGAACGCTATCAATCTGCACGTTTAACCCTCCACCACCGAGCAAATAAAGGTATTTCCCAAAATGTGCATTCATAGCATGACTTTGTGACACCACAGCTGGTTTCGAAGTCAATCATGGTAAAATATGCAACACGTGTGTGCATATGTAAACGTAGGCCTTCACGTTTCTGCATATACTATATGAAAATTGGAGGAGTAGGAGACATTTTGTGGCTAGCAGTTAAACTTTTGAAACTGAAAATAATTGCCTATTCCAGATTTCTATACTTTTTTAATGAATGAGAAGAAGTTAAGCCTGCTTTCAAAAGTTTTAAAATAGTTTAGGTTTTTTTATTTAAAAAAAACATGTTAATTATGTAAATTATTATTCATGACCATATTTTTTTTTTATGTCTTACACACATCTTAAGGGAATCTTTAACATATTACTTATTTGCCACTGTGGTCTATATTTGAAATACAGTATACTGTTTTTGTGCACATATTAGTATTAGCTATAGGTCTACATCACAACAGCACTCTCCAAACTATTGCTGCACTAATTACTAATGCATGAAATAAAGTGAGAGGAAATCACTAATAATAGGAGCAGGGCCCACCGTAATAGTTGGTTGCAAGAATAGCAATTTAATTAGTGAAACTCGCCACTCATGCACCCCCCAGGCTAGATTTATAATGCCGTACACTTTACAGGAATTGCATGACATCATAGGAAACAGAAAAATACCCGACAGAACGATAAAGTTGCTGTAATATGGCCCACAGACACGGGCAGGTCTCCCCAGGAATATTATCGGCTGCTGTTATATTTCAGAAGGGAGGTTAGTTCAACTGCAGTCAGGAGACGTAATTTCCTGCAGCATTATTGATGTGTTACCTTGATGTGTTCCTAATGAGACCGTAAAAGTAATGTGATGAAAAACAGGGGGAAGAGTGTGTGGAAGGTTGGAAAGATTTCTTAATGCTGTGTTAATCTTCTCATCAAAGATATCACGTTATACCTCTAACGAGAGAAAAGCCCTTTGAGACAGGTAGGCTGTTTATTTCTGGGACTTCAAGTGCTTTTCTTTAAAACACTTCTTTCTTTTTTTTTTCCACACAAAACACAAGATCCCAAAACAACTGTAAATAATGAGGCATGAGAAAGTCTGGCTTGAAAACCAAAGGGAAAAGGGGGTGGGCAACAATGGACTTCCAGTGAAACCAGCTGACATCATGTCATTTGGGAAAATGTGATTGGTACAACCTTAGTCCTGCCCACATCGTGTCGAGCCTGACAAAAAAAAGTCTTTGAGTGCATCAAACACTTGAGAGATGAAGGCCTGATTTAACTCATGGTACGAGTTAGTAGAAACTGAGATTAAGGTATTTAGTTTCCAAAAAGATTAGTTTACTCCAGGAACCATATTTGATGTACAGTATGCGGAAGACTCTGGTCCAACATGATCCACCCCAGACCCCATATATATATATATATATTTTAAGTCTAAATTGATGTATGGAAATCACATCTAACTGGATTTTCTAAGGATCACAAATGTGCTGAGCAAAACCCTGTGGACCCGGGGCTGTATGAGGTTGCCAAGGCCATGTCCCCAACATTGTGTGTGAGATTTTTGGGGTTTTAATGGCCTGAGGAGATCCTGAGATTCAAATTCACACAAACATATTACACAAGGTGGGTGTTTTTTGGGATAAAGATCTTTAAATGGAATTGGTTTTCTGCAAAAAAAAGAGAAAAGAAATAAAAAACCATTAAGAAAGTCAGGTGAGAAGACTACTACCACTCTCATGGCTTAATGTTCAATATAGGCCGACAGCCAGCAGCTGGTTAGCTTAGCTTAGCATAAAGACTGCAAATGGGGATTTTATTACCTTCAGCTAACCAGAAGGTAATAAAATCTGCCTAACAGCAGCCCTAAAGCTCAATAATTAACACGTTGTGTCTTATTTGTTTAATCTGTACAAAAACTAAAGTGTAATCCGTAAAAACCACAACATGTTGTTTCAAGTGTTGATTAAACAAACGAGGTGTAACGTGTTATGTGTTAGTTTTAGAGGAGCTGGGAGGTGGATTTTGTCACCTGCCAGGCTAGCTCTTTCCCCCTATTTCCAGACTTTATGCTAAGATAAGATAACCAGCTGCTTGCAGCACCTTATTTACAGTAATAAAAGAGGTATCAATTTTTTCATCTCACTCCTGGCAAGAAAGCAAATGAACATATTTCCAAAAATGAGTCATTCCTTTAAGATGATTTTCAAAAAAATGTAATGATAAAAAATTTTTTTGTTACTGCTATTTCAAAATATGTACAAGGAGTTGGACCGCTGCGCTCTGGGGATTTGGGTTTGACCTCAGTTTTTTTTAAATCCTGGCTACAGCCTTGTGCGGACTCATAAAATCAACATAGCATCTCACTTCAATTTATTCAGACGTTAATACCAGGAACTAAAACCAGCCATGGAGGTTAAACATCCTTTGTGTGACAGGTGCTGAAGAGTTTCAGGAGAAGCAGAGATCTGTTTCACTCCCTAGAAGTCTTGTGACAAGGTTTTCATAGAGATCAAAGAAGCCTGAAGTAAGCAACGTTGTACTTTTTCGCCTATGCGTACGTGTGGGAGACTGAGAGCGCTCTGAAATGTGTAATTGTGGACTAACAGGTGCTCGGTTCCTGGAAAGTGATCAGTGCTGCTGACTAATAGCTGAATTCATGCAGTAACCACATGCCTGACTCTGCTCTCTTTGCCAGATTCCTCGGTTTAGACTTGACTGAATGTGAGAGAGAAAAAAAAAAAACATCCGACTGTACTCGATGAACTGGATTTACCAAACATCTTGCTCTGAAATGCCACGCTATAGAGCTTTTTGCAGAACTCTGGCATTTACTGTTTGCACAAATGTTGACACGAGATACAATGATACAATGGGAAAAGAATCCTAAAACCACGTGGAAACATTGCTCATGTTGTGTTTTCAGGAGTAAAGTCCATAAGAAATGTATCTCATTTAAACCTGATTTATCACAAACCAAGTCAACGTGACATATTTTTTTTCTTTGTCTACATTTAGGTAGAAGCGAAATCTCACCAAAAAGCAGATAACCAAAAAGTGATCATAACCTGCAATTACTATAACTGTTGTGGATTGTCTTTGTTGTTTGATGCTGTTGCAGGGGTTATCGCGTGATGAGATATTGTAACAGTTTCCTTCAGCTGCGTTGTGCACTTTCCTCCACTTCAGTCAGCGATCTCCTACATTTCCCAGAATGAGTTATAATAATCCCCACAGAGGGGGCAGTGAACACGTTATTTTCACCTGTTGATGTTCCGTGTAGGTGGTGATAGCAGTAGCGATACCATTGCAAAGGCAAGGCTTAGGAGAAAATAGGGTTTGTTCTTTCCAGCGTAGAAAAAGTGAGTAGTGGCACAAACACAAGACACTTTGCCCTGTGCTGTTCACTCAGCTCAATTTTTCAAACTATAATTGGGACACAAAATATATAAACCCACAAATAACAAACTAAGTCCATGACTATGTGTTAAAACGCCCTGAATTTAAACAACAGCTAAGCTAGCAGCTCTGAGAGGACTCAGCAGTCCTTTGAGCTAAATGCTAACATCAGCATGCTGAAATGCTCACGATGACAATGCCAAAAAGCTAAGGGAAGCATATGTATCGCTCATCCTTTTCAACCGTCTGTGCGTCGTTTGCTAATTAGCATTAACTAAAAGTACAGCTCAGGAAATGTCAGTTTGGCAGGTATTTAGTCATAAACCCGAACTTGACAATTTATAATTCGACAGTGGCGCTAGATAAAAGTTACCAAAGGGATTACCAAAGTGATTACGATTCATCTTCCGCGGGGCATGAATATACAAAGTTTATTCATTAGAAATATATTTTAGAATTCAATTGACTCTCTTAAGAGCTTTAACTACATGCAACTACAAAAAATGACTGTAATTGAGAGGGTTACCCAGGTTTATACTTCAGGAACATCGGCGAGGAACACATAGTTCAGAACCAGAATACTTTTATGGGCCAAGTACTGTACATTTGCACATACAAGGAATTTAGCTTGGTGGTTGCGTGTGTACATTTAAAGACAAAAAATAAAACACGATGCAAGCCAATAAAAACCGTATATAAAATTACATAATTGGAGGGTTAAAACTGCCTCTCTTAGGCCGTGGCCTCTGCTTGGTACCTGGTTTGTCTTTGGGCCTCCAGGATTTTGATGGCAATCTGAAAGAAGTTAGCAAATGATCCAATCATAGTGCCGTCCCAGATGGTGCACTTTGTTCCTGAGAGGTAAAAGATGAATGTGGTAACAGTCAGGCTAACGTCAACTGCGCGCTACACTACATGCCCCAGGCATTTGCCGGACCGAGCATCCGAGCAGCTGCCCCCTGCTGCCCATTAGCGAGCTACTGTAATGTGATTCAAACAGTTCGTACTCAACAGTACGGTTTAACATTTTAAACTCATTTAAACTTAGGATTCATTTAAGTTACACAAATATTTTTAAAAAGTACTTACATGACCTGCAACAGCAAATAAAATAGCTAACACTAAATACTTGGAGCCACTTGACATTTTCACATGTATTTTCTCGATAGTGGTGTACCTACACGCGCTGGATTCTTTGATATATTTAAGTCTGATAGACGACATTGAATAAAACCTTAGAAAAGCCAATGAACTTTTTGAAAAGTTCCTTAGTAGACTCCGTATCTTACCACCGTGAAGTCCTCCTGCCTTCTCACCTTTTCTACCACAGCTCGACTACGCACATGTGCAATGCAGATGTTCACGCAAAAACGAAATCAGGAAGACTGACCTACGCTACTGAGTTCGTATGATTTCCTTCTCAACTGCGCAGGTCCACCATATTGTCTGCAGCCAGGTCCGTCTCAAAATTTGTGCCAATCCCATCAAGTCGATGTACAGATATTTCACAAGTCTATGGGCTTTATCCTCTGGAGATTTGCATAAAATTTCATGGCCATCCTTCTAATTTATTTTTTAGATATTTGAGTATGAACCAAAGTGGTGGACCAATCAACAAAGCCATCCCTAGAGCCACTAGCTTTAAAGTTACCACCACTACTTCAGCTAAATTTAAAGTCTTAAAACTAATTAAAGAGATAGACCTCAGTATGTCAAAGGTGGAAACAGGTCCAAGGACTGGGCACTTTCAGTTGAAACTAGAAACAATTCAACTTCAAAACTGTAACTTCTCTTAAAACAAGGAAACAAAAGGATAAAGAAAATCTGGTCACCTCCCTTCCTAAGATATTGTAAACTACTTCATACAACCAAGATCTGGTAACTTGAGACAATCTTAGACGTTCTTTCTCAGAGAATGTGTTGGCACAGGTGAAACTAAGCTCACAACCCTGCCAGACACACACGTCTTTTCCTGTTGACAGTTTCCGCCCAGCTCTTCGGTTACGCAAATGGCAAAGAAAGCTCAGCGCAGAGGGGAAGAGATGCTCGAGAATTCTGCTGATGAGAACTGGCAGCAGCAGTGTGAGTCACCTCTTACCATATACTGGAACACCAGCTACTTGCATGTATTCTGACAGAGCATGTACAGGCAGTTGTACGAAAAAAAAAAAAAAAAAGGTATTTTCTCAACTTCAAGTTAACTTTGATAAATTATATCATCTCTCTCTATCTCTCAAATCTCTCTATATCTATATATATCTATATATAGATATATAGATATATATCTATCTATATATATATATAGATATATATATATAGATATAGATATATATATATATATATATATATATATATATAGATAGATATATATATAGATAGATATATAGATATATATATAGATATATAAATGAGCGTTAAAATTTCTAAAAAATTTCTGTAATGAACACAGGAATGTAATCCAATAAAAAAATTTTATTTAGAAACGCACATTTTAAAAACACCTTTTCAGCAATTTAAACTTCTCATTAATCTGTAAAAGCCTATGCCACTCCTGCTGTTCAGCATGATCACAACTGCTAGAATCTGACCAGTCAGCAACATCTCACCTTCCAAAACACTGAGTGATTTCTCAATTCTCCATTACTGTTGCCCAAACTAACGTTTTGTTCAAATATTCAGCATTTTTCCATGAATATGCATCACTGACCTACCAACCTCCAGACACATGAAAACAGTAAGGATGAGATGTTACTTATGTGAGATCTGTTCTAAGTGCACAAAGCACAGAGCAGCAAAATAACACTTGACCACAAATTTGGGCGTGCTGCACTTCACAATTTATCTCACATAAGGCATCCTTTGTCCTCTTTTTTTGATTGCATGCGACTAGGGTGTTATGAGAGGCATCTGCGTAACAGTGTGACATTGTAATTATAGTGGCTAAATACTGTGCAACCATTCTCAAGGAAATGAATCGTTTCCAAGTTCTGCAGCAGGTAGAAGTAAAGATGTAAATGTTTTTAGCCAAAATAAAAACACATACACAGCATAGCTCTACTAATCTGCACTCTAAGGGCATCCTGAGCAGTGCCGGATTAGAATTAACCATGCTCTGCAATTGGTCGGATCTGTAGATCCATTCAGCAGACATTCTAATGAGCCATATGTGGGCCAACCTCACTCAGAAACACTGAGTTAGCAATTTGCATCTAGTTAAGCCTCCCACTCAGATCTCCATGTTTGCTTCCCTTATTGGCTTTTGATTCAAAAAGTTCAGAGACTCCGCACCGTCCTGACTCGGTGTCGACAGGTACTCCAACTCGTAGCCTCCGCTTCTGTTGGCCGGGCGGACTTCACTTGATGCTTTCTTGTGCTCCAGGATCTGCTGCAGCTGGTGGCCGGCATACTCAGGCTTGGTGGTGAGGGGTCCTACCGGAACCTCCATACCAAGGATGTCAGTGACCATGTAGGGGCGAAGCCAGCCCACTAGAGGGGTGCTGCCGGGAGTGTAGTGGGTCTGCCGGTGGTAGAAGAGCAGACCATCCACCTGCAGCCAAATATTCAGAATTAAACTAATCAAAGCCGGATGAGAAGCAAACAAAACGGATTTTTGTTTGTAAAAAGAATAAACCGTTTCCCCAAATACATCATTACACCTAGCATCTAGGTGTTTGCAGAAAACGGTTTAAAGATCTAAAGATCTGTTCTTACGCTGAAGCTGTACTCAGCTGCCAGGGCCTTCTGAATTGACACTGCTGTGCAGTCTGAGCTTTGGAGGCTCACAAACCGGAACTGTTGGGGCAAACAAAACCAGAGCACCACGTTGTTAGTTCCCAACACAATTTGTCTCACTGTCAAATATGAGAAATTGCTTTCCGATTATGAGTTTGCTCTGCAAGGACTGAGCCTGATTTAGCTTCTACTGGGCTGGGCTACACAACCACTGAAGATTTAGAGGTGGAACTCAAGTTCACTCAAGCACCATAATCTTCAAAATTTGTGTATAAGAATCACTTAAGTGCAAAATATGTTCCCAAGACCGTAACTGGAGTTCGCCTTTGCCTTATTTCCCCCTGAGGAGGTTTAGGTTCAGGTTTAGGACTTTATTTATCCCATATGGGGAAATAAGGTGCAGCAAGGCATAAAACACAACAAACACAAAATGCAGAAAACCAAAGAATGACTCTAAACATGTTACAGTGTCTCAAACAACAATACGAAGTATTGAAAACTAGGAAGGAAAAATGGGGGATGAAGTGGAAAGGCTCTGTTCCTGTTGCTGGTACTCACAGGGTTGCGTTTGGCGATCTCTGATAGGCCCTCCGTCTCCTGGACTTTGGACTGAAGCCAGTAGAAACGGAACTCGGTCTGTTGATGAGAAAACAAGCACTGTAAACAAAAAAAAACTCCCTTTAAATCCTGAGCCAATGAGATGGTGAAAAGCACATCTGGGGCCCAGACTTTGCTACTAAAGCAATTAGAGAGGCATTCCTGGATTGCTCAAGGATTAGAAGCCAGTCTTACTGCGCAGTCATAGACCGGGTGGCCTCTCCAGCACATGATGTCCAGGATGTAGTATGTTCTGTCCACTTCACTGTAAATGCAGTCCAGGATTGTGTAGTCTGCATGGGGCAAGTACAAAGACCAACTTACAGATATACAGAATTCACAGGTGTAAAAGTTGTTTATGGTGATTTACAATATAATCTTTATTATTGACGTCATAAAAAGCAGTAAGAATATATTTACTACCTCTTACTAAATGACCTTATGATATCTGCACGGTGCTTGATGTGATTATTGATCTATATCAGTGGTACAACGATTACAGATTTTTTGGATGTGCAAATCATTTTTAGGTCCTGTGTGATGTTTTGGAACAAAAAAAAAAAAAAAATCAGCCAAAAGAATTTCCAGAGACCAACAACCAACCCCTACCCAACACCCCGAGGATGGTGCAACAATGAACAACCAGTGCTGTGAGACATTTTAGCTACAAAGGCTAACAAATCTTGTTTACAAGTAGACAAACAGCCAAAGACAAAACTCTTTAATGGGGACAATATCGACTCTTCACTGGGTGCTTTCACTGACCCCTTTACATCCAGTTTTTCCCTTTTATTACCCCTTAAGTAGCTTTAAGTTTTTAAAAAATCACCATTCTGACAAATTGAAATAGTCTACATGTGTTATCACCATTTTATTCAGTCATATTTGTTACTTTTGGAAAATTTGGGATCTCCACTAGATTTCAAAATAAAGTTCTGTGAGTTTGCACAAAGCTTGCCTGCATGGTATGAGTTTGTACTGACAGTCCTTCCAGCAGGTTTAAGAGGTTAAAAAGATTGAACGGGAGAAGAACACAAGGATCTATTGTTGGCGAAACGCTTTTTTTGGGTCGCGAAAATGCCCAGGCAGTGCATTTTAGTGAACCGCTGCCCTCCAGATACGACCGGCCCGCCTACCTTTTCCCATGGCAGAATTGTGTCGGTTCCCACCGGGCAGCAGGGAGGGGAAACGGTTCACACAGTAGCCGCTTTTAGTGTACGCTGCAGTGGAACCCTTGGGAAAAAAAAGTCAGAAACAGAGACGTTACAAGAGCGAAGACGCAACGGCTACCGCTTTATTGCCCAGCCCTATTTGAAATACATCATCATTTATTGCACAATCTGTTTGGGGCTCCATAAGTGCATTAAAAAATAGAAAAAAAAAAAAAAAGAAAGAAAAAGTAATACACTCAAAGTTACAAGACAATTTGATGATTATAATTATAATGGGGTCATGAGAATAATGAGAGATTTGTGGTGTAGATGGGCCTATTAGTCCTCAGAGTCCTGGCAGCATTAGTGACACGATGTTCCCACAGAGCTAAACAGGAACTTTGGAGAAATTAAAAGCAAAAAGCGTCATATTGGGTTACTCTGACAAATAAATGTAAATGCTCGCGAGTAGATGAATCATTTCTCATTCAGGTTTCCTCGAGCGCCGGAAACCATCAGTTGTTTCTGGTTTTCAAATAATCTTCATTTCTCGTTTTGAAAAAAGCGTTGGGTCGTGGTGTTTCACACGCTAGTCATGAGTCAGGTCAAGGTCTAAAATAACAACCAAGGAACTGGATGAGTGCAGGTGCACAGTCATATAGATATTATAGATGGTTGGATCACAGTGAATGGAGTGTTAGTAACAATAGAACAACATAGGTTTTTCTGTCCTGGTAGAAGAGAACTGTAAGTCTGGTATGACAGAACAGGCATGCTGTACCAGTTACCAATAATCTGCATCTAAATCTGATAAGCATTTTCAAGCCTTTTCATTACCCATAAACCTCAAGACTGATACATTACAACACAAATGAAGCATTTGTTTTACCATTTAAGACTACCAATGAAAAACACATGATGTTGCAAGAAAACAAATGAGAAAAACCCCAAAGTTCTGACTACAAGTACATTTTTTCTCAATAGCTACAGCTACTTTCATTTCTTCTAATTAATGTCTTAATGACGATTTTAAAAATACTGTGGGGGACATTAAGGCTTTATAATGGGATTGTTTGTTGGTGTATTTGATCGGACTGGTTTCCAATGATACAGCACAGAGCCCCGGTGACTGCCACTCAACTGCTTTTACTCAGCATCAACCTGGTTTCAACCGGTCTCCCAAATTTTGGATTTTCTGTTTCCAACAACTCATAAAATGGTGACAAGTGTAAATCCAAACTCCAGGCCCTCAGCATTTTCTCTAGATTAGAGGTTGCCTATATTTTTTGCATGGTAGACTGTTTTTATATTCCTCTACCGAAGCCACTCTAAAGCTCTCTTAAGCTCTCAGTGTTTTTGTCTTTTTTTTTTTTTTACACATATTAGCAGGTTGCGACAGTTAAATGAACACAGCACAGGCAGATCGAGTAGCGAGGTTGGTGATGATGGACTGGTTACAATGAGTACCGATGACCTACTTCCGTTCAAAATCAGTATCATGTTATTGTGAGCTTGAGGAGAGACGAGGAATGTTGCAGAGCAGACAGAGCAGGCTGAGTCCAAAGAAATTACAGCACAAATGTTTTATAAAACTTTAGAATTATTATTCAGCTTTGATAGCATAGGGTACTGCTTCCTTGTGGCCCAGCTGCAAATGTTCTGAGGCCCGGTACTGGCTTACGGCCCTAGGTTTGGAAACCATTGCTACAGATACTACAGCTTAAGAACTGCCCAGAGGAGGAGAAAAGTGGTAAAACATTACACACACACACACACACACACACAAAAAAGGTCTTCGTGTACTTCTTTTCACCAGGGGCAGATAATCTGTCTCTTCTCTGATGATCTTTCATTTTGTTCCTGTTTTACAATATAATGACATAATTCACATTTGCATCAGCATGATGTTAACTTGGCTTATTTCTAACTAGATCACGAAACACAATATGGCTCAATACAAGTTGTGTTGTCCGGCGGTCGGACAACACAACTTGCTCTCTGTACTTCTCGCTTTTCAGTTTCCGCAACACTTCGATGCCAGGGCGAACCCTTTTCCCTTTTTGTAATACACTCCTGTAGTCATGTAGAATACCTAAGTAGCGGCTATGTACACAGATGCGTATTTTATTTTGATAAAACTGATCCACATAAGGACTAAGACTTAAAATTATGAAAATCTTATGATTCATATGGTACTCATTTGGCAACTTACATACATGAATCAATGTTTTTACAGCATTATAATGAAATCACATCAGCCTAATTTCATCACAGATTCACGAAGATTCTTCCTAACTGTTCTCCCATATTATTAATATTGTGTAAGGTTGCTCAGAAGAGGTGGCTCATCTTACTCACTTTTCAACACACTCCATTGTCCTCGATACCAGGAATGCAGCTTTGAATTTACAAGAAATAGATGCAAGGTGCAGTAATCCTCTCAAAATACTGATTCAGTACAGCCACGACAGTGCATTCAAATTAGAGGAGAAGATCCTGGTTGCAGTTTGTCAAGTTAATCAGATCTGGAAACTGGTAAGACTTTCGATCAGGGCTGGAGGATGACGCATCAAAAAAAATCAGCAGAAATGGAAAGTAATTCAAAAGCCAATACGAAGCAACTCACGCAGTCTCAGTTGTATTTGACTTGACAGTTCCATCTGCGGCCAATTATCAACGTGGCTCCTTAAAATAATTATCTTCTTCCTCCCTGAATTCTTGAATTCAAGGACAGCAGCGAAGGATCATGTGAAACAGCAAAAGAGCAGGGACAGGTTCCTACCTTGGAGGCAACAATGAGAGATCTTTTCCCCACCGGACAGATCACCATCAGCCAATCAGTGTCCAGCTCTGATGGAACGTCCACCAGCCACTCTGACAGCATGAGCTGAGGGGGATGGAGAACTTTGTTGACAAACTCAGCATTTCATCCTCATCAACATTTGTAGAAGAGAATCCAAGAATTATGGAAAAATCTGTCAACATTCCCCTGGAGTGTGATTTATCACAAGGTCTAATGCCAGACAGCAGGGCTGTAGCTCTAGAAACTAAGGTGCCCTCTGCTGGACAAAATGGAGAATGCAGCAAGAAGATACACAAGTAACGTGTTGTCCCTCACACGGGTAAGAGAAATATTATCTGGGTCATAATGTGTCGAACACTGACCTGGTTTGCATAATGTTTTGGCAGCTTCCTCCTCTCAATTTCCATCCCCTCTTCCTCTGTGTTGCCATCTTGCTCGCGTTTCCCCTCCTCCTGTTTCTCCATGTCCTCCTCCCCATCGCTGTCTGCCTCCGTCCAGTCCCCATCCGCCAGACGCCGCGCATGGTTAACGTAGTTTAACCTTTTACTAAGATTACCGATGCAGAAGAAGAAAAAGAAGAAAAAAAGAAGGGCTCATTCAGATACTTTCGCAAGATCATCTGTGGTATTTACCTGTGCACAGAGCTTACTAGTCACTCACAACATTGGCAGCCTCCTGAAGCCACATCAGTTAGTAAGCTGCATTTTTTTAAAAATTGACCAAGTGTATCTGGAGAAAAGCCACGTTTAACAGTTTTGCAGAACTATAGTGGCTTCAATGTATGTGACAAGTGTACTAGTTGTGAGTATGTAGCTGGAGGCTACATACTCACAACCATACTTTGACCATACTTTCCATGGTCATTCAAAGCAAACGTGAATGACCATGGAAACAGGTCTTGGATTGAACAAACACTACATAGTTAGGACATGTGCCTTTTCTGCAGGTCAAGGAAGCGCCTCCGTCGCTCACTCTGCTCCAGCACACTGTACTTGCTCTTGTACTGGGCCAGCCGAGGGTGGGGGGCAGCCGTACTGTTGGGCTCCTTGGACACAGCAAAGCTGGCCGAGAGGGCTTGGGTGAGGTCATCCATGGGGACTCTGCAAATCAGTACAAAATAATGGTTATGTAAGGTTATAAGCATTTTCCCCCCCCTTTCTCTGAGATTGACCATCCCCTTCCCTGAGACTACTGAAGGTGCTTATATTGTAAGGTAATGTGGTTGTTGAATTCATGAATCATCACTATATGCAAGTGATATGAAAATAGTGGCATAATTAGCGCCACAGGTCATTCATAATCTTTAGGAGAAGCTTGCAGATTTGACTATTTTTGTTAGAACACATGTAAACTCAGAAGAATGTTTTCCTGTGATGCACCGGGGCTGCATTAAATTCTTTCATACTTTTTGAGGCAAAGGTGTACGCATTATTTACTGCAGGCATTTTCAGATAAAATCTTGTTGACATTTGCACGATGGCACACATCTTCATGCTGCTGTGTGAGTGCGTCTCAAACTCTATGTGCTTTAGTTCACACAGGGATTTGTTTCAGATGGTCTGAGATTAGGTATTAGGGCTGCAACTAACAATTCTTTTCATTATCCATTAATCCGATGATTGTTTTGTTTTGTTTTTTTCAATTGGCTTTGTCTATAAAATGTCAGAAAACAGTGCAGAATGGCTTGATTATTTTCCCAGAGCCCGAGGTGACATCTTTAGATAGCTTGTGTTTTTAGACAAAAAGTCTACAACCCACGATATTCAATTTATAATCATATAAAATACAAAAAAAGCAACAAATCCGTACATTTGAGGATCTAGATCCAGTGAGGGTTTGGCATTTGTGCTTGATAAATGATTAATCAAAATTGTTGACAAATATTATGATTGACTAAGGGATGAATCGAGCAATCTTTTTAGCATTAATATGGATGACCGACTGGGGATAGCATCATTACATCTCGACAGTCATATCCCAACCATACAATCAATGAAAACATATACAGTTGTATGCAAAAGGTGGTTATTTTTGAAGTGCAAACAGTTATTAAAAACTAGTCCTTCTTCAAATGTAAGTGCAATTTAACTTTTTAATTCATGAACTTAAAAAAAATTAGAAAAAACAGAAAAAAAATACAGTAATTGAGACATGTGCAAAGGTTTGGCCAACTGTGAAGCATGAGGGTGGAAATTTTCTTTGGGGTTGTGTGGCAGCCGGTGGCACAGGAAAAATTGCACTGGTAGAAGAGAGGCTGGCTCCTATAAACAGGACAATGATCCAAAGCAGACCTCCAAATCCAAAACTAGCTCTAGAAACACAAGTTGGGTTCTTCGACATTACACACACACACACACACACACACACACACACACACACACACACACACACACACACACAAATCCCAGAGTATTACAGTTTATTTTAGCAGCTAGCATCATGCTAACCGCGCTAGCGTACGGTGGGCCGACAAGTCGCTCGTTACGCCGAGTATAAAACGCCACGTTGCTGCTTCGATTAGTACCAGCTACGCCATAAGTGCCGAGCCCGAACTAACCACTGGAGCGGAGGCTCGGTCGGATAATGACGAGTAAATCGGCCGTACAGAGAGGTACCTTGGACATCCAGGGTGGCTGTTGCTGCTGCTGCTGCCGCCGCCGCCGAGACGTCACGCTGTCATGCCTCCCACCGGCGACGACACATTTGGTTGGCCGACCCGCGGCGGCAAAACTAACCCGGAGTTTTACGGAGCAAGTTACGCGACGGTATGCGTGTAAATACACATTTGCGGTAATGGGGGTAGGGATATTCGGATAATCAGCGGTGTGGCACATACATCCGGACCGCACGCATGGGCACCCTGTCAATCCTGTATGAAAAACTGAATCAACAAGTAAACATGGTCAGCGCAGTGGTTAATAGCGTCAGCGCTCATGAACTATTTATAAAGTATTTTACAATGACATACTATAACTACAGCGACGTACTGTAATCACTGGGACGATTTCACGGCGAGGTTTTTACTACAACTCGGGACATAATTTCTGTCACAGTTTTTGAGGTTTCCATCAGACCCCGGGAGCACAGACCGAGGCGGAGAGCCACCTTATGCGGGCCCGCCCCACGCCGAGAAAAAGGGACTTCCGCATGACCAAAACTGAAGACTCGGGATTGGACCCCGCCATCACCCTCCGATGGACTGGTCTTCATACAGGGGGTAATGTTAAATACTAAGTCGGTCTGAAGGTTTATTCACTTAAATAATGATGGTAAACACAGTATTCAAACTGATCAAAACACAATGGTTAAAGTTATTATTCAAGGGGCTCTAATATTTATTTTTTTTTTGATGCAATCCACAGTTTTCCAAATTATTCAGCCAAGAGTAAGAGATTAATTATAATTCTAATAATGTAAAATTTCAAAATTGTGGATAAATTTCCAGTGTTTTTCTTGGGGGGGGCTCCATATGTTGGGGCCCCTTTGCACTCTTCCCCCTCTCTACCACACCCCTGCTTGTGCACACAGGAGCTTGGCGATTTCTATAAAACCTGTTTAATTTAACTAAGTGTGTGTGTGTTACATCTACAGGTGTATGTGTGGAGGTACTCGCTATGCTTGTCAGTACTGTTGGGTGCTGTACTGTACGTGTAAAAAGTTAGTCTGATAAGTGACTGGACCTGTTTTAAATAAATGTGGTGGAGTAAAAACTACAGTACTGTACTCCAGAGAAAACCTGCTTGTCTCACACATGCAGATTTACTTTTCATCTGATTCTCGGTTTTTGTTCGTCTGCCTTGCCTCATTATCCTTGTGCAGTACTCGGCTCCGCTCTTGTATGAAATGGTGCCACAGCGTGCAAATAAAATTTCAAGTTGAATTCGGATCATCTCATGGTCATCTTAAGGAATACCGGAGGAGAATTTTAACCAAGTATATAACATTACAGTGGCATTATAGTGACAGCTTTCAATAAAGAAATCACAGTTTATTGATTCATACTGTTCATTTGAGGCTGCTCCTACTACTCCTATATATAATATACAGTATATATATATAATATATAATAATACTGATCATATTAATAATGGTTGTCATTATTATTATCACCATTATTATTATCCTTTCTATTTCTTAATGATGATGATGATGATGATCAGCCTTATTACATAAAGTTTGACTTGGATGTTGTAGCCGGTGTTGTGGGTTATACTCTCTTTCTCCTGTCGGGGGCAGTGTTGAGCCAGTTTCTCCCCCTTCGACGACTTATAAAGGAGCTGATGAAGAAAAAAAGAAAAAGAAGAAAAAGAGAGAAAAGGCGAACTTGCCTTCAATTGTCCAAACCTCACGTCATGGAAAGAGTTACTTTGTTGCAGCGCGCACAGGAATAGACCTCAAGAGAGAAAAAAAAAAAAAAAAAAAAGAAAGGAAAAAAAAAACACTTACCCGTGATGTGTGTTGATACTCTGTAGGAGCAGATTGTTTGGGCGCTGCTTCTGCTTTTTGTTAAGATAAAAAGGGTCGACTGAGGATGCGCAGGAACCTGTTTACGGGGAAAACGCAGCAAGTTTGAGTCCGAGGGAATGCGGGGCAGGCTGGCGGCGCACAGGGATACCAGTACCCATCCCTCCGTTCTTCCTCACGCTGGGCCACTCTGTCTCGGAGGCATTTTCACCCGGGGGTCTTTGCCAGGCACCGCGGTGAGAAACAAGTTGCCCGGTGAGCGAGCGACACGAGGTTGCCGTCCAGTTTTTTGAGGATTAAAGCCACCGTCGGTGCCTCTGGGGGAGGCTCTTTGGTGGAAGCAGTTTTTTTGTTTTGTTTTGTTTTTGAAACCTGTTGAGTTTGGGATGAGAAACGAGCTAGACGCGCTCACTGTTATGGGAGACTCAATGTGTTATAGAGCCTTTATAGCCTAAAGTTATTGTTAGATTTTGAAGCATAGTAGATGATAAGACAATAGAGCGACAGCCTCCATGGGCTGAGGATGCTAGTGGGCAGAGTAGGCATTTTTTAGACTGCTTTTTTTTTTTTTTTTTTAACTGTTTACTCATCCTGTGTTTTTGAAGTATCAGCTTATTGAATTTACATGGCTCGTCTTGTGCTGCCGCACACCTGATCCAACAGCTGCCATGTAATTTGAGATGAGTTTTAATATTACAGTGAGCTTTGTGTCAGATGTTCCCAAAGCAGCATGCATCAAGACAGCAGCATCAACATAAACTAGGCACTATGTGCATGTAGACCTTTTTTTTTTTTTTTTCTGGTTTAGGACCCACTGGAGTATCAAGATGTCAGTGAAAGCCAAAGCCATCTACACTTTTCTAAGTGAAAACAAAGAGGAGATCAGCATCCAGGAGAACGAGGAACTGGTTATCTTTGATGAGAACTCCGTGGATGGCTGGTTTCAGGGGGAGAACAGCCGAGGGGAGAGGGGTCTCTTCCCAGCGTCTTATGTGGAAATTATTCGCACTCGCTCAAACTCTAATGTGACTGACTGCTCTATCAGCCCGGCGGGCTCTTTAGGAAATGACTCCTCCTATTTCCCCCCCATCCCAATCACCCCTCCGCATTTGCAGCAACCGTATGACGATGATGACGATGACGACTGGGACGACTGGGACGACAGGTCCACAGTGGTGGAGGATGCTGACCCCACTAGGAGCCCGGGGGCCAATGGACATACCCATCAGAGCCCACTGTCCAACAACCCCAATGTGCACTACCGGGCCAAACCATACATGGAGAGACAGGACAGCATCTCCAGCTCAAGGAAAGGCAGTATGGTGGGGAGGAACTTGAACCGATTTTCCAGCTTTGTACGCTCAGGGGTGGAAGCGTTTGTCCTGGGTGATGTACCCATGATGGCAAAGATAGCTGAGTCGTACACCATTGAGATGGGTCCCTTGGGGCCCCGGTGGAAGGAGAACCCACAGCCTTTCTCCTGCTCCATTGAAGACCCCACAAAACAGACAAAGTTCAAGGGCATCAAGACCTACATTTCGTACCGGGTCACGCCGAGTCACACAGGGCGTCCCGTCTACAGGCGTTACAAACACTTTGACTGGCTGTACAACCGCTTACTGCACAAGTTCACTGTGATCTCTGTGCCTCACCTGCCTGAGAAGCAGGCTACGGGGCGATTTGAGGAAGACTTCATCGAGAAGCGTAAGAGACGACTGATACTGTGGATGAACCACATGACCAGTCACCCAGTTCTTTCCCAGTATGAAGGCTTTGAGCACTTTCTGATGTGTGCTGACGACAAGCAGTGGAAACTGGGAAAGAGACGGGCTGAGAAGGACGAGATGGTGGGCGCCCATTTCATGCTGACCCTCCAGATCCCTAACGAGCACCAGGACCTTCAGGACGTAGAGGAGCGGGTTGACTCCTTCAAGTCCTTTGCTAAAAAAATGGACGACAGCGTGATGCAGCTCACACATGTTGCCTCAGAGCTGGTGCGTAAACACCTAGGTGGGTTCAGGAAGGAGTTTCAGCGGCTGGGAAATGCTTTCCAGTCTATCAGCCAGGCATTCATGCTGGACCCTCCCCACAGCTCAGACACCTTCAACAACGCCATATCCCATACAGGCCGCACCTATGAGAACATTGGAGAGATGTTTGCAGAGCAACCTAAGTATGACCTCTTCCAAATGCTGGACAAGCTGTCGCTCTACCAAGGCCTGCTCGCCAACTTCCCCGACATTATTCATCTACAGAAAGGTAATGAGCTCGCCCACGAATAGTTTCAATGTGTGAGGTGTTTCTCTGATGTCCTTATGGATGCAAACTCCATTAAGGGGAAATGGATAAATATAATAATAGAAAAAAATGTTTAATGACGATTACATCCATAATCACCACAGATGTCTGGATGTATCCTCAGCCTCCCATCGCTTCTTCACGCCTAGAACTTGATTCACATTTTTACTGAAGGTCCAAATCAGCTTGCCATTTGAAATTACAAAATGATAACTTAGTTTTTCCAGCCATCTGGTCGCATAATGGGCTTTTCATGTCACATCAATTAAAGTTGATCAGACTGTGTTGAAGGGAGAAGGCTCTTCAAGGTTTAGCAGATTGTAATAACTTTGCAACAAGTGAAATTGTGTATGTATTGGAGACAATTGAGACAAGCAGCAATTACATTGGGAAAGTGTTGCAAAAGTGAAGAAATTGAAGAATAATATACAAAGTGTCTGCTAATGGGAGCAAACTAAGTTGATGGCCCGTATGCATGTTTTGTCTCTCAATCTGTACTATTTATTTTTGCTATGAATGACACGTCAGGTCAGGTTTGGCCTCCAGCATCTCCCCTCCCCTTTCCAAAGACACACACACACACACACGCAGACACACACACACACACGCAGACCCACACCATTTTAACCCAAGAATAACGCACAGTGTGAGAACGTTTTATGTGTCACTCTGGGATGAATATTAGGTCAGAGTGTTTGCCCGCAGCATCTGAGGAAATTTGCGCCTACACCTCCTTGACAACCCCGGAAACACACATGCTAACGCATTTTCTCGCTCTAACAAATGCCTTCATAACAGTGATGGATTTTGACAACCTGTGCAAACATGTCTGCGAAGAGAAGGTAGGGGAGTATTAGACAAATCATTTATTCATCACTTGCCTGGTGTTAACCCCATACTGATCGTATTATAAAGTAAATTACAAAATAATTGAAGATTTGGATACATACGGCAATAGAAAATTATACCATACGTGTAATATTCAATATCCATTAAGTAAATACAATCCAAAGTAAACTGTGCATGTATCAAGGAGCTTAGGTGTCATGTTTTCATATCGAAAGCTCTTATGTTACTGACATTTATACAAATTGCGTTTACGTAGGCTGTCATTAGAGACCTAACTAGTGACATAACAAAACTGCCTTTAATATTACATTTAGGTTTTTGTTGTGGAAGTTCCCCTTAGATTCCTCTGGGTTCTCATTAAAATTTGATCAGACCAACCGGCAAGAGCTTTGTTGTCTGGAATGATACAGCCGGCCGCCATGATGTGGCAAGGACACCTGAGTATCATTGGCAGGGAGTAGTGTATGGACTGGGCGATCAGATTAAGTGGTTTGCTATCAGGTTGTCTTATCCATTGTGATCTTCTTCCCCCTCGGGATTTTGGTTGGCCCCGTAGGTTCGGGTCAAAATGTAATTAAATACCATTTGAACCAATGAATCAGTGGTAAATTAGCAAACTAAATTCAGCTTTAAGTAAACATATGGTATCGCAGTAGGATCTAAGGTTTTAATCCTTAAAATCCCTGTTTTGGCACATTCACTGTTTTGAAAGTGCATTATTACTGTCACCTGTTAATACAGGTCACTCTGGGCCCCGTAGTCCCCACCACGGTCCTTGCTGAAAACCTACTTTAAGAACCATACCTCACATATATACAAACGTGGAAAAATAGAGCCACCATTACTTTTAAAGAAGTGATTCAGCCTGTTTGTCAGTTATCAGTGTTCACATTTGTGAATGACAGCATAAATGTCATGTTCAACGTTGACGGCTCATTTACGGTGAAAACTTTTGTCCCTGCACCACCACTCGAGTCGATGGCCTATTTTACTCATGTGTGCTAGCGTAACAGTGTTAAATCATTAACCTTGTTAACGTGAAATCATATCAGCACTCTGTGTCAGCTCTCAAACAAGTAACCATATCAGCTGATTGGAGTTGGTTCAGGAGGAAGGAAAGGGCTGCTGGCAACGAGGAATAATGCTGTTGGTAAATGTTATTATCTCCTTCAAGCAGCTGGCGCCCATTATCACAGAGCTCATTTGTGATACAGTTCAGCCAGTTCCATTTAGAACCTCAACCCAGGAATAAATGAAAATATTAGATAATAAAGGGGTCGGTCCACTCAAATCATGAAAAATACGATTATAAATCCACCCAGGTGGTGTCAGGTCATGTAGATAGGCTTTGTCATTTGCAGGGGGTTTTGAGATATCAGCCTCAGAGATTTAATTTTTTAAATGCTTGGAGCACCACAGATAAAAAAAAAAAAAATTCAATTGATCTTTATTGTGCTGGGATGACTGAGGCGAATGGCTTAAAACCCAGGCACATTGAGTCAGAATATTTGCTCGGCTACATACCAACAGGGTTAAGTCCAGAGTCATTGTTTGTTGCTCTTTAAAGCAACAGTATGTAACTTTTGAAGAAGAAATGACCCAGTCGTCTTCTTTCAGCTATAAAGGTCGACAGCCGAGCTTATGTTGGCTCATGTTCTCTAGTGTTAGGAAGCACAAACTAGGAACTGCTTTGTTAAAAACTGGTATTACTGAGTCAGTTTTCTGGCTTTACGACTCCTATCTACCTGGGCTAAGTTTACACTATGTACAGTATGTGTTAGCATTTACCTTTTTATAAAGTGAGTTTTACTTTTGGCCACAATGGCCACTTTTTATCAAAAGTTACATAGCCTCACGGTAAGGGAACATCATCGAAACTAGGAGGAAAGGAAAAAAAGGGAACGCATACGTAGGTATTTCAACGTGTTGTTTAAATCATGTTTGGCATTTTTATAAACAACAAGCCAAAATAATGCTAATAAAACAGATTACAGAATGAGTGTTTATTGTTTCTATTCTAGGCTTTTTATGCATTTGCCAAGAGCAGGGCTATGCATCAAATACTTTGTTTTGACTAAAAGTTGGCATCAGGGGCCATCCTTTTGTTTTCCTTTTTCCTTTTTTTCCTTTTGTTTTTCTTTTTTTCCTTTTTTTTTTTGTTCTGAGTGAAATGTGTCTTTAGTAATGAGGATCGAGAATTGTATTACTGACAGTTGGCATCATATTCCTGGTCAGATTTGTAGCCTTGCTTACATCTTCGTCAATTAGGTTGTTCCTTATATAAATAATATTTTGCAAGTTTAG
The DNA here is from genome assembly GCF_016859285.1 of Xiphias gladius. NCBI lineage: Eukaryota > Metazoa > Chordata > Actinopteri > Istiophoriformes > Xiphiidae > Xiphias > Xiphias gladius. The sequence goes on along the minus strand of NC_053407.1, from coordinate 24,617,715 downwards.
ACTATTTTATTTGGGACAGCCCTACAAAGTTTTTTTGTAGGGCTGTTTTTGTGTAGACAACATTTAACATCTGAGAAGTTTTGTTTATTTTGTTAAAGGAATAGTTCAACATTTTGGGGAAATATGTTATGTTCACTTTCGTGGTGAGAGATAGATGAGAAGATTGACGGCACTTTCCTGTCTGTACAGTAAATATGAACCTGGAGCTCGGCGTCGGTTAGCCTAGCTTAGCATAATGACTGGAAGCAGGGGGGAAACAGCTAGCCTGGCTCTGTCCAAAGGTAACAAAATCTGTCTACCAGCATCTCCAAAGCTCAGTAATTAACATATTATATCTTTTCTATTTAAATCATGCAAACATGAAGTGTAAGAATGACAATTTGATATTTTAAAGCGGGTTTAACTCTTTATATTTTTTACTGTACATGAGGAGGTTCTACAGCAGTGTTTTTTTTTCAGGCAGAGACCTTTTCCCTCTGCTGAGTCTTCCCTGCCGGTCCAGATGACTCCCCTTGTTGTGACTTGTGTTCTGCTGAACCAGATACAGCTGTGGCAACACTCAGAACACACAGAACTGAGGTCAACCTTTTCCGGCGTGTTCCTCCTCCTCTTCATCTCCTCATTGCTTTTTTCCTGCCTGGCTTTCCCCTTTTACTGAGGTCTATAGAAGCTGTTTTTAACTGTGGTCCTGGAGGGCATGTGATCTGCAGGAATGTTAACTGTCTTTGAGAGGTGGTGGTGGGCAGCGACTGCATGTGGCCTTGATAAAATGGGTGCAGGGAGGAGAAAGCTTTGGGTAATGTCAGAAAATTGTCAGGGTGTGCTCCATACATCTTTTTCTCCCATTTTTTTTTTCGTTCCTCTTTTGGCTTTTTTTCTTTTTTCTATTCTTTTTTTTGTCTCTGCTGTTTCTCCGTCTGCAAATCAATCTGTCACAAAAGTTTCACCTCTGCTTCGTTACACCCTTCACGACTGTCTGCTTCTTTTCATCTTTTTCCCTCCTGTTTCCCCCTAAAGACATCCATATCAGAATTGTCTGTCTGGGCTGCTGCCCTGGTTTCAACAATAGAGGAAGTAAATCCAGTCTGGTCCAGAAGCTTGGACGCCTAACAGTGCACTGCAGCACTTTGAACTTCTGCCAAAGCTAATCCCATAGTTAGACCTTGATCTCGTTCGAATACAATTGAAAGTCTTGATCTGAAGGGTTAATTACATTGTATTGTGATGGAATAAAGGCCATGTGAGGCTTTTGTGGGAAAGGCAGATGTGAGCACTGCTGGCTACAACTGCACTGCCTGTTACAATTACTTGTTTGTTGATAATCCTGGTCTCTGAAATGTACTGCTCTGTCCCCTGTTGAAACAGCAGTTCTTATTTTGAATCACTATACTTATTGTAAACTGAGCTATGCTGGTCCGGTATCAATCTGGACTTAATATTAATCGGTTTTCTCTGAAAGTAAGGATACATTGGCAGCAACCGTAGCCGGTATACATGAGAGTAAAGCAGGTATCATGTTCTGTGGATTTTGAACCTGGCAACAACTGAGGCACTAATCTGAGACAAAACCACATCTTGAAGCTTTGAATAAACAAAAAAAGGGAGCACAATACAGTGAAACCAACCCGCCCCCTGGTGTGGGTGTCAGTCTGATCTGATCGCTTTTGTGAGATGAAATCTGAGGTGTTGGCTCTGCATGTGGCCTGGATCTGCATCACCTGTGTCCCCAGAATGACATGTTGAGGAAAGCAAGGCAACAATGAGTGTTAAATGCTTGTGGACAAACTAAAACAATGGTGAATTTCTGTATTAAATTGAACTTGAAGTTGGGGTTAGCTAGAAAAGACCACACTAGAATAATTCTAGTTTCAACAATTATGAAGTACAAGGTTATAAATCACATAAAACCAAAGCAGAATTTTTGACAAATGTTCTGTGGCAATCTGTGGTGTTTTTCTTTTCCTAAAGAAAATGCACCAGACATTAGCTGTTCTCTTTTGTCCTGACTCATTTTATTGGTATAGAACGTGCAGTGCTTGTCTTCACGCCCCTTCGGCTGTTGCTGACAGTGGGATAAAACCATCCCACACCATGATCCACACCAGAGCAGAGCATTATTCAATTTGAAGAATAAGCTAGCTCCCTTAGGACGCCTCCAGGATGCCAGCCAGACTTTTAATCTGGACAGGAGGTTAGTTGTCCTCTATATGGCAACACATTACAAAACCACATGCAGGCTCTACTAGTTTGGAAGGTAAAGATATATTTGTTGCCAGTTCTGAGGAAATGTGTGTGCCAAATGCCCCCTTTTGCCTGCACCAATAACAGAGTCGTCTAACTTAAAGTTTCAAGATTTTGCCGGCATGCACACGGATGTCTCTTTGTGTTTTGTCTGAACAGTTTGTACCAGGAGCACATGGCGTGTTTCTGTGATTTGGCAAACATGTCATGAATTAACATTCCATACAATGATTACAACACACAAGAAAATACCACATTGTCGGCAGGTACACAAACTGCAGTCTGTGAAATCAGGCGAATGGAAGCATGCTCTGGGTTTCAGGAGTGTGCAGTGGCCCGGTTATGGCACCTTTTTAAATGTTGATTGCATGTTATTTTCTTGGCTACCGTCCCCCGTGCTGATGCTGGTGACTTTGGAGAGCAAACATTCTCTCTCCCCTGTTTGCTAACTCATAAATCTTGACAAAGGCTCGGCCCTCATCTTCACACACACACACACACACACACACACACACACACACACACACACACACACACACACACCACACACACACACTCTGTGTATCCACATGCTTCTGCATTCCTGTCTATGTTGGCCCAGTGCACTGCTGTTTCACACTGAAGGAGACTACAGATGTCTCCAAGAACTCAGTTTTTACCACCGCTGCCTCCCTCTTCCTAAAAAACAAAACAAAACAAAAAAACACATATTTTGTGCCATTAGACTGAAAAAGAAATAAACTAAGAGAGGAACTTAGCAAATATTATAAAAATCGGTGCTATAGCTACTCCACATAATTTGTTTTAATATTCTGTCCCACTTTTAGTGTTGTAACTGGAAGTGGAAAAGTAAAATTAGAGGGACCTTTCACTTTTCGATGCACAATGCAGTTTAATACAACCCCACCACTAACTATGACCCCAGTTACAGTAGAGTTGAACACCTCTCTGACATTATGTCAACAAGGCTGAGCAATGGGGTTCACAAAGATTCTGTAGCTGAGTATCAAGGGTAGTGCTCCGGCCTAGCTGATTTCTCAAGTTTAAGCCAAGTGGATCGTACTAGTCTGTAGATATAAAGGCCTTGTCCAAACAGAAAAAAAAAAATCCATCCTCCTCCTTCATTTCAGTGAGACTACTGCATTGGCACAGTGATCAGCAACATTTTTAAGGTACCAGTGTTAGCCAAATAACCAAGTTTCAACTAGTGTCCCTTGGCCAACTCTAAATTAGCCTAGCCAAGGTGAACCTGGCCTCAGCCCAATGTGATGTCTTCTGGCAAGCACTGTGTTATAGCCAATCAAGTGTGAGTAAAGGCACATTCCTTTACCGTGCAGTTATCGAAACAGGGTATAAAAGGACTTTAGATTTGCAAAATCCCGCCTCATAGTGTTACAAACCAAAGTTCTGTGTTTTGGGGTCTGATAAGCCTTTAAACTCATGGAGCTGTAGCTCAAACTAGACTTCCTGGATTGTATTTCATTATCTCACACAATACCTTTAGCGACACCAACGCAGCCCCCCTTTTTTGTAAAGCCACAATCTAAGAAGTATGCTACATTTACAGTGGATTAAATGAGTAGGTGTAATGTGAAAAGGGTCACTTGTAGCAATCATAATGACTTTTTAATGTAATATGATTCGAGATGTGTTGTCAGCTTGCCCTGCTGCTTCCAAATGCCCCCCAAATTCAATTAATGCTGCATAAATTTAGTGCTATTTTTTTTCCCGAAAGCCAGTATGAAAGTATGGCACAGCTGCTAGATGGTTTTGCACTTTCACCCCACAGCTGGAGCCGACCAGGCCAGTTTCCTCCACTGTGCTCTGGTTTCTTTTCACAGTCCAAAGACGTGCAGGCTCGGTTGATTGGAAACCTCGAATTGCTTGTATGTGTGAATGTGTTTGTCTGTCTGTCTGTATGTGCTTGTCCAGAGATAGACTGGCCACCTGTCCTGGGTGAGCTGGCTAGAAAATGGATGGATGGATGGCTTGTTTTCTTGACTCTGCAAGTGCTTGCATTATCATGAATGAGTGAATGGAAAATAGGAGTAATCGTCACGTGTATTTGTTCATGTTGTGATCAGTTCATTCTTTGACATCAGGTTCACAAGTTAGCTCACAGGTAAATTATTGTTTTGGCTCTGACCATTGAGATGATAAAATTTCTACCTCCACAGCCGAAGTAGCCCGAAACTGAAACTTCATCGTCTGTGTCTCTGTGCCTTTCCCAGACAGAAATGAAGCTTTAACTGTCAGGAAGCCTGTGGGTGTCCACCAGTAGTAGCTGCCATCTTGGTAACAGCAGCATGATGCCGCAGTTGTGGTTGGCATGGCGATGCCATCCCTCAGAGGAGAGCATTGTTAGCAGCGCATTCTCTTGTGTCACCTTCCTGTTGTGTGAGCATTACTAAGTATTCATAAAAGTTAGGATAATAGAAAATCCTTGTTATCCCCTTGTATTTTATTGGGTAGGATGTGTCAGTTGAGGTTGGATAGGAAATTATTGTGTCAAGGCCGACTAAAATTCTGATCAGCTAACCATCTTTCATCACAGGAACATCTTGCACTCTCTCTCAAGCCATTGCAACACTTCCCATCAGACAAACGCTACAGGACAAACGCACACTGAGGAAATAATATGTCTGTTCCATATCAAAAGAGCTGACACTGTTATAAATTACTTTAAAGTCGCAGTCTGGGACAGAACAGAAAGCCTTGACCTGGAGGGATTTCATGACATCCAAACTCTTATCTCACAAAGCTTAAAATCATAATAATAAGGCATTCAAATGAATTATTGTGATTGGTTTTACTTTTTTTGTAATGACATAACTGATTTTTTTTTTTTTTTAGTGTCTGAACTTTGTGAGCATGGCTGAGTTTGAAAAGCTAACTCAAAACTTATAAGAAAGCTGGTCATCTTGTTCCAAATAACAGCTGGAAATCCCAAATATTTTTTTTATCCATATCCAGTCCAACTTTTGATCTAACTGGGTCAGCACCCTTTTTTTTTTTTTTTTTTTTTGTACAAATGTAGGAAACCAGAGCTGAAAAGACATTAAATAAAATTCCTTGCAGAGGAACATTATGAAATAAACACAGGGCTATTAGGAATGGTAATGAATTATACAATCGTTCAAGATCAGACTTCACATATCCTGGCTAATAAACAAATACATCATGATGACAGCATGTCTGGCACGAGAGTGGATTTATAACACCATCTGTGTAAGTCTGAACTATATAATAGTTTTTGACTAGGTTGTGTATGCACATAAAAAACATCTGTGTCACGTGCCTTTGCATGGCTTAAATTAAGAGCTTCAGTTCGAGCTTTGGCGCTATCAGAAGCTTCATGTCTTATTTCTGAGAGTGTAACAGATGCAGTCGCCGTCAAAAAAAGGAGTGGATGAGCACAAAGGAGGACGGAGCGTGCAGAGGAAGTTGCCTGATCACAGATTAAACATTTCTGGTAACTAATTCCCCATGCACGCTAGAGAGGGCGGTTCTGTTTTGAACATTCCTCATCCCTGAAGTAACGACGAAAAAAAAAAAAAAAAAAAAGTAAAAATTAGCCTCCAGGTTAAGTGGACGAAGGATATTTGAGTGAGGTAAAATTGGTTGTGAGCACAACTCAGGACATAAACTGCAGCTCTGTTTCTATTTGTGTACCTGACTGGCTGCTGTAAACACTAATACTGTTAGCTTACTCAGTAGTGGGTTTTTTTTCATGTTTGTTTATCCTCGAGGCTTTTCAGGCCCACTTTAAACATTGGCAGATATTGCAAAGTACTTTTGACCCTGTCATACATTTTTGAAACTGTGTCTCAAGTTTTTCTTGCTTTCTCTTCTCCTCTCGGCTCTTCTCTCCAAAGCTTCCCTCTCCTATCTGTTTTCAGCTCTCCTGCACACTATTCCTTTCCTCTCCTTTTCTCCGTTCCACTCCACGCCTCCATTAAGCTTAAACATCAGTATTTACCTAGAGCTGTCTTTTCATTGTAGACTAAAGGCACAATCTCACCGGCATTTAAAATGTCAAAATTCAGCGGCGAAATAAATTCATTTCTCATCATTAGTGAATTGGTGGATTCACTGGCAGGGGAGGAGTAAATATGAAGTTCGAAATGTCTTAAGTTCACAAAAGTTGAACTTGACAGTGCTGTCCTCGGAGGGGAACAGAAAAGTCCAAAATGGAGGAAGCCACCGTAGCTTATCAGCTGTGTTGCTCCATTCACTTTTACTTAACCAATCTTTGCCAAAGCTTAAACTCATAAACGCATGATTTGCAGATGACAGTTATCAGACAGGAGTTAATGGTACAAATTCGACTGTTAATTGAAATGTGATCTTATCGCCCCATTAGCGAGGGGAGCTAACAAGCTCACAAACTGACAATTAATGCTAGTTGACTGATAGTTGGCAAGCTAGCCAATTTGGAGAGCTTCTCCGCTCTTCATTAACTCTTTACTGAATGAACTGATGTACAGTCCTGAGAATAAAATGTCAGGGGCTGTAAATGGCACAGTAAGGAGAAAATACACTAGTGCTAGCATGTTCCTGACTTGCTAGCATGTGCACCAAAAACTAGTCACTACTGCTAAGATGTGTGGATTAATTTTTGCGCGCCATTTTCCATTTGTCTGGGTGCGACTGGGCCTGAAGACCTCAGCGAAGAAAACCCCACTTATTTCTTTAAGAGCACTTTTTGCTGCTTCATTCACATTTTTGAGAGATCAACAAAGAGCAACTATCCAATCAGTTCACTTCGGTGCTTGACGCGGACCAGACGTCACCCCCCCCACACACACACACACACACACAAACAAACACACACTCACACATACACTCACACATACACGCATACACACACACTCTAATGGTCAGTGTTTTGTGGTGACAAGTCCCATTTGTCCTCAGTTGGAAAATGTTTCTGTTTACTAGTCTGTCTGACGTGAGTAACATCCACCAATCTTACTCAGTCACGTAATTGCTTCCTGTGATTGAAGTCCTTACACAAATTCTAAAAGGAATATTACACCAAGTTTTCTTGTCAGCATTTGAACATTAAAGCAGTTTAAGGTTTTCAGACTAAGGCTTACAGTATTTTAACTTAGACTGTATTGTGGTATTGTAATGCTGTGAGTAGTGGCTGTTTCAGTAAGTTGGTTGACCAAACTGTAGCACATCTTGGAATTGAAAATGCAATGCTATAACCTGCTAAATACTTTTCCCTTCTACTTTGTAAGAGAGAAATTTAGCCCAATTCCAAGTCTTGAAGGAAAAATTGGGGTGTTTTGCGGTTTGCACTGCAGCAGTGAAGTCATTACATACTAGTGGCTATGCTTTCACGTATTAGCCCGCTACAGTTTCACTCCTCACAGCCACAAAAACTCAATCACCTTGAGAATTGTGAAGCAATAAGCAATGTTTTTCAGAACCGGAGATTTTATTCAACTCAACCTCCAAAGGGAGAATTTTTGAAGGATCATATCTTAGTTTGTGATGACGGGATCGTTTTAGTTTAACCAAGGTAACAGTCACCCAGTGTCTTTGTTCTGGAAATATAATCATTATTGCCACAAGAAGCTAAAAAGGCTAATTACTTTATAAGAAAAATAAACTGTTCACAGCACAACACAACCATGGGCTATAATACTGTAAGAGCCAAGTTGACATTTTGATGATTTATTTCATCTTACTAGCTACCCTGACGAATTAAGTCATCTTACATATGGCTACCCGAACTACACCCATTACAAACAGTAAGCAGTCCACCTATAAGCCTGTTATGTTGACTGATTTCCTACACATTGTAGGGGTCAACGGATGTATGCAAACTAGCCTCAACTAAAGAGGCTCACCTCCAGTTTAAAGATAGGCCCATCTCCTCTTTAGGGTTAAACAAGAAGAGTGATTAAATAAACTGTGACTGGAAACCGTGGTCCCAGATGAGAATGAGTTAAAATCAAACACACTTGCCCTAAAAACTGCAAACAGCGTTTGGATCTGAAAAGAATCTGCAGTCTGTGGACTACTTAAAAGAAAAATAAAATAAAATAAAACCACTGGCTTGGCTTGAAAGGAACTCGGCCATTGGGAATTGGGAAATGTCATTGACACAAATAGAGTAAATGCAAGCACGTTAAGCAACACATGCTGTAAACAAGTACAAGAGGGACCTCCGTTTCACTTCCGGTCGGCCAGAAGATAGATGTAGTGTCAGAGAAGAAGTGGGGCACATCCTGAAGTCGTCCTGCAGTGACCTCAGGCCTAGGGAGGTCTTTGGGAATGGGGAATTTAGAAGGTTAGCAGAGTTCGTTCGCCCAGAAGGTTGTGGTCATAGGTAATCTTGACCGTCCTCTTTCTTTTTCTTTCTGTCTCTTAATCACTCATACTGTATGACTCAATAAACTAGGGCAGGGTTTGTGCACGTCTTGAAAAGTAAATAAGAAGCACGATTCCTCAAAAAGAAGTCATCAAAAAGTATTACATTTAATTTTGTATCCGATTGCAGGCTGACGGGAAATGTTACGAACTCATAAACTGAAAGTGGGACTGTTGCAACAGTGGACTGTGTACACAGGAGGCAGTTCAATCCTTTTTGGAGGAGTTTCACTCAGCACCATCAAACCTATGGCAAACGCTGTCACTACCGCCAGCTACAGTAGCTATATAGGAAGCTCATTGTTTCAGAATGGGCAAGTGGCGGTTTTAGCAAAAGCTTGATTGACACCTCTCATCCAACTCTTACCTACTCTCCTCCCCTCTCCTCTCCTCCAACTATCACCTCCTACCCGTTCTTAATCCCCTGTAGAGTACTAATATCTATCCAGCACAGACCCACGGAGCTCTCACATGTGAGCCATAAAACATGCGGTAGCCGGTCTGCTTGGGCAAGATAAACAAATCTGGTGACTTTCCAGACCACTGGCCATGTATCATAGAGCATTTGGTAACTTGACGAAAAGAGAACAGACAGCCTGTAGTGGTTAAGAGGGATTGCTTTGTTGAATAGTAGGACACCTACACAGCTTTGGTTTTTTATTCTGTCAGCGTTTGTCTTTTGTATTTTTGTGTCACGTTAGAAAGCAGATTTAGCCACAAGGAAGAACACTTCAAACTTTCTTTGTGATGATATTGTGCATTAGCTGAACCAAAAATGTTAAGAAAGGAACTGGTTTACTGAATAGAAGGAAACCTTAACAGCCTTGCTTTTTATTCCCTCAGTTTTTCTTGTTGGAACTTGTATTTTGTGGCTTTAATAGTACAATTTTTGTGTCACATTTAGCTGCAAAGAAGAGTGCTTCAAGCTTTCTTTGTGATGAGATTTTGCAATAGCTGATCCAAAAAATGTTGGACGGACAGAACCCCCACCCCCCATTCCCCTCTCCATACACATGCAGGCAACCATGACCACTTTCCCTTTATGTCCCACAGACATGCTATCTGGTGATGCACATTCTCCTCTCACGTGGAAAACAGAATACATGAATGTAGGTCAGCGCCACAGACCGGAGTCCACACGCCTCCTCCCTGGAACAGATTGGAGTTGCTGTTCATGCTTTCCCAGACTTCTGCCAGGAATTCCATACAAAATCCAGGGCGGCATGAACTCACAGAAACAGTTAACGGATAAGACCTGTACGCTGCGGTAAATACAGGTGTATTAACGTCAGACTAGCCAGCTTGTCCAAACTAGCCTTGCTAGCTCGATTATCTGCGCAGTGCCTGACTGAGATCTGTGTGCTTCCTTCCCCGGAGCTCAGGCTGTGCGAGATTGAGACAGATTGACTAATCTGATGGGAAAAGCGGCGTGGCGACATACCATTAGGCTGCCATGTTCTGCCGTTGGAAAGTTACGTCAAGGCAGTCTGGGTGAATGTGGTTACAACTTGCCCTGATCTCACTGAAACTAGACGTTTGGTATGCAGTGAAACAAAAAGTAATTGTGCGGCGTGTTTGCTGCTCTGCCTATAAAGTGTGCAATTTTACAGCAGTTAATTTCTGGAGGAAAAGTTCCGACGTCGGTGTTAAATGCAGAGCTCCACCGAGAAACCATGGCATAACATTATTGACGCAGTTTTTTTTTTTTTTTTTCATAAAGCGTATCATACAGCGATACAGACCCACCCAAAGAGCAATAAAAACCGTAGACTGTTTTTAAAGACTATATTTAACTTTTATCACAGTTTTTGTTTTAGGGTTTTTCACAAGCAAGTTTTACAACTTTTCTGTGACTCTATATATCAATTAATCATCACTAACATCTTATCGGGATGCACTCTGAGTTGTCTTAAAAATAGTGAATGTTGCGTTGACAGTGACATTAAAGAGTTTGTTCACCCAAATGACCAAAAAAAACATAATTTCTTATTTACCACTAGTGGTATCCAGCCACTATAATTTTTTTTTGTTTTTGTTTTTGTTTTTTTGTCATTTGGGTGAACTGGCCCTTTAACTAGTGTACAGTTTGGCTTCTAACCAGTTTAAGTTTGTGCAACACAATTTACCATTAAATGACATTGCTGGTTTGTGATAAGACTGTTGCAGTTTTTAAAATGTTGCTACTTTCTCTCTTAACCCAGGTGCCTTTGCCAAGGTGAAAGAGAGCCAGCGGATGAGTGACGAAGGGAAGATGGACCAGGACGAGGCGGACGGGATTAGGAAACGCTGCCGGACGGTTGGGTTTGCCCTCCAGGCAGAGATGAGCCACTTCCATCAGCAGCGGGAGGTGGACTTCAAAGACATGATGCAGGCCTACCTCAGGGAGCAGATAGCCTTTTACCAACGTGTTGTTCAGCAACTGGAGCGCACCCTGCGCATGTACGACTGTCTGTAAGGACACCAAACCGCTGCCCGGTTCAAGATGCCTAAAACACACAGAAGAGAGAGAAAGGAAGATCCAGGCCATTTTGTGTTGGTCACATTTGGCTTACGAGTGGCAGATAAATGAAGCAGTAGATACTGGAAGACATACAAAGCCAGTCTTTCCCCTTGATGGATTCAAAGTCATATTTTTGTTTTTTTTTGTTTTTTAAAGACCTACTGTACCTTTTTTTCTGAAATACACATCACATTGGCAATATCACGGTGTATTGTTTATTTTACATAATTTAAGGTGTATGTAACATTAAAATAGGAATATAGGTTTCAAATTCATAGTGGATCTATAGTTTGATTGTTCCATAGTCTAACACATGAAAGCCATGAAACGGGTTTTATTTTGAAATTTTCCCCTCCTCTCCAACGTCATGCACTTTGGCCTCTCCAGGGACTGACTTCATGTTACTTCCAATGTGTAAAAAATCCCAAGAAATAAACCATTCCAGGTATTTTTAAAATTCAGCATTGTAGGATTTTATCAAAGTCACTTTTATCAAAATGCGAAAGAAAAAAAAAAAAGTATTTCTGTCCAAACAGCTGTACGAGCAATATAGTATAGGAGAATTTCACCATCACCTTCTCTAGTTCTTGTTAAGGGCTCAACTTGCTCAGGTGTTAACTGCTTTGTTTCACATACTTTCCTCGTGTTATCTCTTAATACAAGTCACAGACGCCTGCCTAAGCCTTGCAACACGTTATTGATACCCTGTATTTCAGTTTCATTTCCTTACTTTTTATCATGAAGTAAGTGCCTATAAGGATCTGAGGCATTGCGATGGAATATTTGTAAATGGACCATTTGTCTGTAGCATGGCTTGTGTTTCATAGGGTTAATTGTTGGAACGAGTTGCGTTCGGAACAAGTTTGCACATGTTTTTATATACTGTTGGGTCATAGTGTGTGTGGGTGTGTTTATATGAAGGTGAGTGAATGAGTCAACAACTGTGCTGATAAACAATTCTCCCTTTCTATGTAGCAGCAGATCTACCTAGCCATTTAATATGAAAAATAGTCCAATATTTTAAGTGGATTTAAGCAGGGGTGTAAGGCAGAAGAACGATTTGGTGAGTTTTGGGTTTTAATGCATTCTGGGTTAATCATTTGTGCATTGTCTAGAGTTTTAAAAGCGCACTTAATGCCCAAATAAAACCAAATTATATTAATCAGAAAATGTGTATAATATAGCCACAATAACAAAGAATATATCATACTTTTTTTTTTTTTTTGAAGATAGCTGGTGAGAAGATCGATACCACTGTCACGTCTGTCTGTCTGTTAAATAGGAAGCTACAGATAGTTTTGAAGCTACAGATAGTTACGGTAGTTTAGCATGAAGAGAGGAAACAGGGAGACAGCTAGCCTTAACACCCACCAGCACCTCTAATGCTCACTAATTAACACATTGTCTCTCATCTGTTTTAATCTGTAAAAAAAAAAATCCAAGTGTGGGACTCTCAGTTTGTGGTTTAACAGGGGGTTATGTGTCCGCACGCGTTCAAGAAATAGTCCAGCACTTAACCGCCTGTAAAACAAGGATTTGCCATTCTTACACTTATTCTTACACTGGTTTTTGTTGAGAGTAATCAGTGGGCTTTAGAGGTCACGGTAGGTGGATTTTCTTACCTTTGGACGTAGCTGAGGTGTTTCCACCTTTTTTATGCTAAGCTAGGCTAACCAGCTGCTGGCTGGACCCTCAAGTATATCCTGCAGACATGGGAGTGGTATCAGTCTTCTCCTTTTAACTCTGTAAGAAGAAGTTGAACTGTTCCTTTAGTAATGATCCATGCACCATATTGCTTTTACTTCACTGTGATCACAATGTAGACCTGTCACTTTCTATATTTTAAGAGATTTAGTTTTAAATTTTGTCACATTTCGTCCTCTCATTTTTCTCAAATGAGATTTGCGTTGCTATGAGGATTTGAGTCCCACTCCCCTCTGTCTGAGTGAGTTCTTATTACATAATAAGACCTAAATCTTAGTAACATTACTCATCCTGCTTAACGAGAAAAATTTCATGGCAACTTGTGGTTTAGACGAGACTGTCTTTGGTGTCGTGTCGACCTTAGAGTATGTGGAGTCTGTGTTGCAGTTATAAGCATTACCTCAATAAGTGTAGGGAATGTATTTATGAGCTTGACATGCTTTTCCTCAAGCAACTTCCAGGGTTTATTTGTCAGTTGTGAGACACTGATACTTCATTTTGATGGAAAAGGGGTTGATCTCTCAGTGGTACTTTGGATGTGGTTGAAAAATGAAATGAAATGAGAATTCATTTGTGTAATCTCTATTCCTGGTGTTTGCAAGTTTCAGAATTTGAAGTCAGAACCTCGATTCAGAGTGCAGGTTTCTCAGCAATCGAATGGTCTGTGTGTGTGTTTGTGTGTGACTTGGATATGAATGTTGTCTCAGTTACTGGTGCTGCTCTGTTTATATCTGCAGCCTTAAACTCTTTGCTATCTAAATGTGGTGTTGTTTATGTTTCTTTATTTTTGAACGAACCTCTGCTTTTCATTTGTCAGCAGTTTTTTGTTTTTGTTTTTTTCCTTCCTGTTAGCATATTGCACTCATTGCAGTTTCTCCAAGACCAAAGAAGTTAGGCATTTTCTATACTAGGCGTCCTTTCGTAACTCCGTTTGGTGTAATGAAATTAAATTTGTTCTCTGGTTTTGTAGTGGAATCTGGAAACTGTGAAGAAAGCATTTGGAAAGAATTAAAAAAACAAAACAAAACACACATTCCTCAAGACATTCCATAAGAAAATATCATGGACACCAAAGGCAAAGACAGATTTTGGACAAAGGAAAGATAAGCAAAGTGAAAATGAAAGCGTGAAATCCTTTCGATAAAGTATTTCCAGCCGCAACCAGGTTTCATAATGAGGCTTGCCCCTCATGTTCCAAAGCTGCATGATAAGTTAAATGCAAGGCATTTCACCCAGGTCACTGTTTCTTTGCATGGCTGTGTGAGTTGCAGGAGCTCTGTGCTTTAGTTTCAGTCTCTGAAATAACAGATGGTGATTTTCAGTAAGTAATTTGTCACTTGATTTAAGGGAGGGGGACCTAAAAATCTTAATAAAAGTAATGATGGTGATTTCTCTCTGTCTTTGTCATCTTTGTGGGTTTGAATATCAGAAATAATTTAAAATCCTGTGCATAATACAGCGAGGTGAGTTTGTTTCCATGAATATGTGGACTATGCTAGTGTTCTTTTTTTAATTTTATTATTGTTGAACACTTGAAGCCCAGACACTGACGCAAAAAATGGGGCACTGAAGCATGTATCCACTTTATCGAATGAGTCAGTCAAAGTACTCTTGTTGTCACATTCTGCTTTTTTTGTCTACCCACATCCAGCACGTCAGGGTATTTGTGAACAGGATGTAATGACACACACAAACAGTTTATCCTAAATTTAACCAAAACAAGGACAGCCAGGAGCTGTTATCCACATTTCTTTGTACATGTAAACACACAGAGACAATGATGTGATTCCAAAATTAATGAAACACAAAGAAATATGTGTGTCTGTTGCCTGACATCTTTAAAGAGAAGACTTTTTTTCCACATCAAAGTCTGAGAGTGAGTAATCATTCTGTTAAGTCTATATATATATATATATATATATATATATATATATATATATATTTTTTTTTTTTTTTTTTTGGTCAGGCTAGTGCTGTGGCTCTTTGGATGGCAATACCGGTCTACTGGTTGGTTGGTGGGTTTGGTCCAGACTGAAATATTCCAACAACTACTGGATGGATTACCATGAAATTTTTTACAGACATTCATTTTCCACTCAAATCCAACCAATCCATTCCCTTTGAATTTTTCTGTAGTGCCTCAATGAGGGTGACATTTTTTTGTATTGAGTGAAATATCTTGACAATTATCGGATGGAGTCGGTCAAAATTTCACAATTCCTCCAAAAGACGGGGACCATCCAGCCATCCATTAGCTATACCGCATTATCCTCTGAAGATCGCAGTATATACCTGCTAAAAATCACCAGCTCTGTCACTTTGAGCGTTTTAGCATGCAAGTACAGCTTCACAGAGCTGCTAGCATGGCTTTAGACTCTTAGTCTTGTTTCATACTTTTTCTTCTTCAAGTATAGTTATTTAAACTTAAGAGACAGCATATGTTAGTAAACGTTGTTTAAATGCCATAATGGTTTAGCTGTATGGATCTGGTGGAAACCTCTAACAATTACCATTTTTGATGTAGCGATAGCTACATAGAGAGCTTTTTTTGATGAAGTTTACTCTCATTCTGATATGAACTCTAATCCCAAGAACATTTCATTGAAAGTTTACTAATATGAGTGAGGCGCTACTGCTGGGTCAATTCTTGGAGACAGCTGATAAATGCCCAATTGTAACCTAATACAATATATTAAAATTAAGCCCAGGCTTTTCCCTTTAATGTGTTCCAGATGTTTCGGAAGAAAACATTTAATTTGTACGGCTCAAATCAACAGCTCTGTTGTTAAAGTCAGTGAGATGTAGGCTTAGACATTTCGTCTTGGCAACAGGTGTCGGAGCAGCACTATCGTATTTTGTACCTTTAACAGTTCCTTTGTGGTGACATACAGTGATGCTAAAGTATCACAGCAGCGCCACGGTCAACAGCAAAGTATCAGTGTATGCTACAGATGCACTCGATGACTTGCAGTCTTTTCAAAAGAAAAAATATCCAGATGTTTCTATTCGAACCCAATACCTGGGTCTAATGGTTACATTTCAAGCTCTCTCGGGGTTTGGTATGCAACTGGAGCAGTGGAATGATGTCACCTTCATGATCTGTGCCAGGTGGAGACGTCATCACGTTCACTTCGAAACCCAAGACTGACAGAGGAATAAAAAATTTAGATTTGAAGCATAAATAACTGACTGCACTAATTAGAGTGGCGAAAGTAAATTTAGAAAGTATTTTGAGGGCAATTAAGTTTTGTCTGCCTGACACCTTGGAAAAAGTAGTCACACCTCGAGGTCTTGCCAGAGTAATGCTATCAGTGCACTTTTTTCTGCAGAAACCCAATTTGTGTGAGCGAGGAAGTGGGGGGAGATGAAAACCACTTAACTTTGCCTTCTTTTAGGCTTTTTCCATCGGACACAGCTGAAGCCTGGATGAGCTAACTACCTCTTTTCCAGGAGAAGGGAACAGTTGTTGAAATGGCTCCAGTGTGGTACGAAAATGGAAGCGGAGTAATAAAATCAAAAAATGTCTGGAAGCAGCGCAGCCCTTCAGTTATTACAATGTACCATACCTGTTGCTACTGGTCTCGTCATGCTTGGGTGTTGAAAGTCACATTTATATTACTTAGCGCTTTCTTAACTTCCTTTTCATGCCCTAAATTTCCAAAGTAAGTCACTCGGCCCGTCTAAAAAGGAAAATCATAAATTTCTCTCAGGTCTGCAGTGCTGCTGCAGGGGCACATGGTAAAAGCGTTATGGCCCAAAGTGCCAGCAGATGTCTATTAAAAAAAAAGAAAGAAACACACACACACACACACACACACACACACACACACACACACACACACACACACACACACACACACACACACACACACAAACAAAAAAACAAGATGCTGAGTGAAGGAATGGAGCAGTTTCATGTCTGCATAGTCTGGAGAGGAAAACTGCGCCTCCAGTCCCCCGACAGGATACCTCAGAGGACACGACGTACCCAAGTCCTCATTTGTTTCCCTTAATGAAAAATCAGTGTGAGCTCCAGAGCACAGAAGCAAATGTGTTCAGATCCCAGCAGCAGTACAGCTGTCTGCATCCAGTGCTAGACTGCAGACATGAAACCCACATGAATCTTTTCCAACGGGTCCAGATTCCAAGTTTTTGATCTCAAATTTCACACTCATTTGTAAGTAAGCCTCCCTGAAGCATGTGGTCTGTATGTTCAGCAGTAAGAGGAATGCTTGACTTATGAATTTGCTGTTGCTCTCACTTCCACGGATGCACAGACCGGATTGCTGTCTCACTCCTGAACAGTCTGCAGTGACTCGGACTTGACCTCCACAGTGCTGGGGATTATATAGTCCTCATCCTCGAGCATCTGAAGGGAACAAAGGCAACAGATGGTCGAATCACCACACATGGTCGGTCTGGTAATCCCTCCTCCCTCTGCTCCTCTTGCTTGCTGTTGGGGCCAGCATCACAGCAGGGCCAAAAGCCAACATTCAAACCAGATTTGTGGCTCCATTGAGCCACTTTGGGAGAGGAATTCTTGGGAGTCTTCTGGGGGGGGGGGATCAGTGCCCCTCGAATTAATAACTTAAGATAAACTATCTATAATCATGGAAAAATCTTTTTCCGACTTTTCCACAGAAGTCAAGATGCTTTCGTTTGGTTTTATATAGAAACACACAGGATTATCCTTACTGCACTGTTTCCCAACTGTTTTACCTGGTGAGCCATAAAAATTAAGCAAAACCCACTTGTGGACATTAATCCCAGGTTGTGACCTTTAAATTCGGACACCAGTTTTGTAAACAGGTCAACCAAGTATTTATTTTTCCTTCTCAGATTAACTCATTTGAAATATTTTGAAGAGGTTGATATATTTCATAAAAAAATTAGATAATGAGTCAGAAAAAAACACGTTTTCTGGGCAACAGAAAAGCTTCATTGTCTCCCTCTTTCCCTTCATCATTTTGTGACCGTTAAGTTTCATCTTGGGACCCCTTGATGCTCCTAACCTCCATGCTGGAAGCCACTAGCTCACAGCTACTGTGGATTTCAGCATGTTTAACGTAAGAAGTGCCAATAAAATGCTAATCTGCCTCTTTGTGAGGCTGATTTGAAACTGCCCCATAAACCAACATGTGTAACGGGAATCAAGTTTCTCAACAAACTTTTTCTTGGCTTGAACATTCATTCTTCATCCTGAATCAAATGTCCTAGAGGGTAAACACTTCACAGATGTAGACTGTATAACGCTCGTTGCCTAAATTCAGTCAGTGTTTACTATGTCAGCTAATACTTTAATTTAATGGATTTGAGGCTGATGAAAACATGGCCAATTAGTCATATGTGTTACCCTATATTTAAAAGGAGCACTCCGCTGATTTATGTCATTTTACTCGTCATGAGAAGCACCACTCAGCCTGTCAAAACAGTTGTATGATATCTGATGGGGCTATATGGAGGGAGCTTTGTAAAGTCTCAGAAATCTCAATTTTGGTGCAAGACTCCAATTTTTTTTTTTTTTTTAATCAGAGAGTGCGTATTATAAACTAGAGTGTGGAGATTAAAAGATAAGGACCTCAAACCGACCGGTCGAGGCAGATGGGCGCCCGCCCACAGCCTGGTTCTGCTCCAGGTTTCTACCTTTTCAAAAGGGAGTTTTTCCTTGCCACTGCCGTATTTGCCATGTTTTTCTGTTAAACTCTCTGTCTTCCTTTGTCTCCCATTCTGTGTTGATGTTTCTGCCTTTTTATGTCTCTCTGTCTGCCCTCCTTCACTTCCCTGTCTCATTTCCCTCCACCCACTCATTGATAGGGAGGAGGAGTGACCCGTGCTTCAGACTGACTGGTTCCAGATGCATCTTACTCACCAGGCCCATCAGAGAAGGGCATCTCAGGTGTCTGAAGGGCTTCCTTTGCTGCAGATCGGGGCTGCAGTCATGCCACCTATAAAATATGTCATGCGCCGCCTGCCCTACAGTACAAGTGAGAACATGCTTGGTCAAGGTGAAGCCGGCACAAATGCGATTCTTCATCTCGGCTGTTTCAGCTCCATTTAGCTGCACAGAACACTTAAAAAAATATGGCTGTTTGGCTTTGTATGATTAAAACTCCAATTCACACACTACCCATTTGTTCATCAAAGGTGGCAGCACTCTGAGGTTAAAGGTCACATCTCTAATGGCTCCACTGTTACGAAGATGGTCCTGGTGCGCACTTTGGATAAAAGTATCCATCCTAGATCCGTATCAAAACTTCTTTGCATATAGACACCTTGTACTGATGCCGAAAACATGCTATTCAAAACTAGGCTGGTCTCTCACACTTGGCTACGAGAGAGGACATTCCAGTGGGTTAGACCCAAAATGCCTCCAAATACTTCCAGAAAGTCCCAACAAAACAAAAAAAAAAGAAAAAGTTTTGCTGATGTTTTGTTTTTTTGGAATAGGTCTTCTGACAACAAGTCAGTCAGCCTCAGCATGACTGAGTCCGGGGGATGACATCAGTGGTGTCCACACAGCACAGGATGTATCTAAAAAAAAAAATCTAATTTCTGTTCTCTCCACTACATGATAGAAAACAGCTATTTTGATACTGACTCAACAGTTTTGCTCTTTAGTCCACTCAGCATTCGTCAACATCATCTATTCTCTGGCAAAATGAAAAAAAAAAAAACCGAGAGCCAAGAAGTCAGACTGAACTACAGTACGTAGCAGACAAGTCGATGATAAGTCCATGAAATCAGTCTCCTATCCAGCAAATAAACAAGCCAGCGTCATGTTTGTTTTGTGGTAATGTTCCTAAACAACAAATCACTCCCTGTGAGGTAGTATGTTAATGTGACATAAGAATACATGGTGTCACAAACTCCCGTGACTGGTTTTTGGCTCTGAAGGACAACAGTAAATACTCATTATCTCATGTGTCTCTGTGCCGTCCTATGCATTTCAAGTGCTGAGAACATACTTCATACACACGGAAATCCTTTCGCTTCTGGTTTGCTCTTACACAGTTTGTAGCTGGGAGGGAAAAATGTGATACATGATGTCTAATTGGACTATTTATACGTGTGTGTGTGTGTGTGTGTGCATGTGCGTGTGTGCTGGTGTGTTTTACTTTAAAATGATGAAACCTTTTTCCGTGCCACGGGCCCGAAACAGGTAATGCGTGAGTTGCGTGTGAATGGTGTCTTTGCTGAGCATTTTCAGGACGTCACGTGGCAAAGACTTTTTTTTTTTTGAATAGACTGTGAAATCCAGAAAGCCTTAGATAGCAAATGAGTCAGACACGAGGTAGCTGTGGAAACTGCAGGGGCTGCTGGGAAAATAAAGCAACTGAGGATTTAGATCAGAAAAATACAAAGCCCGTAAACAATTCTGCGAAAGGGCACAAAGAGCTCCTGTTATATCCGGACCACAGCCTGTAATTGAAACAAAATATAGACGCGACTGCTGTGTCATCACATGGAAACTGCACTGTTGGTACTTCTAATCTGAGCACTTCTGTTTATAATTCTTACATCATTCTTCCTTCAGTTTGAAATTACATTCTGACGCATTTGTTGGCTGTATTCGAACAACCGGGGCTCAGAATTCATGGACAATATGTTGACAGTGACTGGGCTGTATGTCCAAGAGAAAGAAAAAAGAATCTTTACAACAACGTCTTGATTTGTGAAAAGCGTTTACAACTCGAGAATTTGACATATCTTTTTCATTACTGTATTTTTCCAGCATTTTTCAATGATCTTGGACTTGTGACTTCAATCTCGGCCACTGGTCTTGCCTATTTGAATTGACCACAGAGCTGTTGCCAGTTTCAATTTCCCCCATAAAGATGCAAAAAATTCAGCAAAAGCCCGCGATTTAGGGGGTCATTTCAACACACGAATGAGGTTCTAATAAAATACTGACCGGTTTCAACTGATCCTTAAATGCAGCGGAAGAAAACAAGACTATAGGGAAAAGTACTGTACCCCCGTAGGTACCCAGTGTTTACAACCCCCCCCCAAAAAAACATTTAGATTATAATTTATTTCTCTTTTCCTCTAAAGCACACATTTGTTGCTCCCTTTTTCCCCATTAGTCTTGTCTTCTTCCGCTGCCCCCGTCATCTAAGTACCAGTAAGAACCAATAAGTATATTATTGGTTCCTGATCCATTCAACAAAATTACACTGTAAACTTTCCTGTCTCGTAGCTTTATGCACAAAAAGTGTGGAAAGATATCGTAACTCCACAGGCAGCTTGTAACCTCCTGCAAGAATATTATATGTCTATTATGTTGTTTCTTCTTCCTATTACATTTTATACTTTTCCAAATCTAAAGGAGATTGGAGGAGTATTAGATGTGAACCGTTCTTTTTCTTTGATCTTGTTTTTGTTTTTGTCCCGAGCCCTGTTTGGACTGTTCAAAGCTGCACATATTTGGACTTATCTCAGACTCGGCTGGTACTAAATGTACCATAATTTTGCAGATTGCTGGTATGAATTTTTCCCCCTTGTTTTCTGCTGACCCAAATTCATACAGAGAGGCCCACATTTGGTAAAAGTATGTGGGAACTACATTAAAGTTAGGATGAGATTGTTCATGTTGTAAAGGGCTTCAGCAAAAAAGAGACAAACTAAGATGTTGTTCGAACATTTTTGTGACGTCTGGCAGCGGAAAAGATTTGAACTTTCAGATCAGCTACCAAAAAACTGCTCCTTTCTGGTAGCCGAACCAAGGGGTAGTTTAATTATATATTGCCATGTCTATTAGCTTGCAATGTTCGACTAATACGTGTGGAATAACCACACTTTAGTGTGCAGCATACCGCATAAAGTCAAGATGTAAAAGTCACAGTGCTGGAAAAGATCATTTCAAGATTGCTACAAGTATTGTTCAGTGGCAACTGAGATAGAAAAAGCGCAATAAAACCACCTAACTATTTAATCTGGGAGAAATTAAAACATCCTGTTTAAAATGGACCACAATAAAAGGCACCGCGCCATAAAGAGTTTTGAGATCTGCAATGGGTTTGTGCCTCTCAGTACCCAGTGAGTTACAGAGAATTCAGATCAGTAAAACGTAGGCATCCCCACAGTCTCTACAGTCATTAACCGCCTTCTAACCACCCATTCTTCTCAGCACCCCACAAGAATGAGATGAAGGACTAAACGGGTTGACCAGCGCCGCTCTCATCCGTCCAACAACTGCTATGACTGAACAGAAGGTTTAAGGACAGTTGAGATTAGAAGTTCTTGTAAAGAGCATGACTGACAGCTATCTTCTTCACTTCACAAATAGACATGAACCCATCCTTCGCCCAACTGGATGACTCGCTGGGCTGTCACTGCATTACCAACTGGTCACCGGTTTTCAATCTGCGGAAGCTTGTGGCTGGGAATTCTCCTAAAATTTCCACCGAAATCAGTTTTCTCAATAAATATGAGACAAGATTTAAGCCATAAAGTAGCAGACTCATGCTTATTCTTTGTCTATAACGCTTCACTTGAATAGTTATTGACGATGTTTGCATTGTCCAAGAGGCAACAAGTAATGCTATTATTTAAACATTCCAAAGTTTGCGATCTGTATCATTTCAAACTGAGCTCAACTGATTCTTGGAGGATGCTCCCCAGATGTAAATATCATAATGAAAGCTGAGCTTGTATTCCCACTGCGTGAGGTATGTTGTGTGTGTGACAGGTATGTCGTGTCGTCACATTATCTGTTCTGAGCATGCTCCTTGCGCTACACATTCGTCGCCGGTCAACGTTTTTCTTCTGGATCTGAGGCCAGGCTGTTGAAGTTCCCTCTGGAGACAACAAACACTTCCTCAGAACACAGTCTGCATTCCTGAGTCCGGTCCCTGTAAACAACATTCCTGCTTTGGGAAATAAAAGCCACAGAAAACCATTATTTCACTGTCTGATCCAGAAGCCTCCTCTCTGTCACCTCTCTCTTGCTGCGTTCCTCTTTTTTCTCTATTACAAATGAGTAATGAGGGAGTTTTTAACAATGACTGAGCCTTACTGTAGACAACCCTTTCACATCTTCATTTCTGATGCAGCAAGACTCTAAACCATCAGTCCCTTCAGTGTCTCCTAACCTCATAAAATATATTCTTTAAAAAAATTAATCAAAAAAAAAAATATATATATATATATATTATAAAATCTCACCATCACGACAAAGACAGTAGGGTGAATTCCTGTATTTCTCGACCTATCTTACTCTTGTATCTCCACAAATCGGAGCCTGTGTTTATCATACGATGGCGGCTGATGAAAACCGCACAGTGTGTATCTTGGCATTTTATCTTTTAGATTCTGAAACTTGCAGACTTGCTTGTTTAGTGCTACTTATATAAAGCATGCACATAAACTACACGGAAAGTGAGCCACGGCCTCACCCGAGGTGTGCACAGACTGGAAGCGAAGTGATTTTGCATACAAAGTCAGTGGACAGATGAGAGTGGAGTTGAACAGTTAGGCCTACAGTTTTGCTCGGAGCAGCACAACACCGAAGCAAGTTGAGATTTTTCAACTTTAGAGAAACATCTGTGCTTTTTCTGGGGCTTAATGACTCCAAATAATTATTTTAAAGAGGAGAAAAATGGAGATAGGTCTGGAAAAAAATAAAAGACAGAAGTGAAGTTCATGGTACGATTCGAAATCAGAGTCTGAACCGTCACAAAAACTGACATACAGGACTCCAGGCACACATCTGTGCATATGTTGCTTACTCGCCACAGCCTAAGTCTGCACAGTTGGCATGCTGGCTGGCTGGCTTGTTGCTGATGATGACCAACACAACAGTCCAGCTGTCTGTCAAATTTAACAAACAAAGGCTATTTTTGTTCAACAAAACAAAAACAAAATACATTTGGCAACATTCAAGGTCAGCGAGTTGACCAGGAAGTGGATCCACTGTAACTATGCTATGTCCGTTTCCTTTTAAGATATTAGTGCAGAGATTAAGAGACAATTCTAGAGAAGAGGTATCTGTAACATTTCTTGGTCTTGGTTCAAGGCAGAGAACAGCAACCAGCAAGCAGTAAGTGGAAGCAAATAAATCCACAGAGGGAACGGCCAGGCATAAATCGAAAACAGGAAGGACTCAATAACTAGTAGGCAGGCAAACAAGAACAGAGGCTGAACTGCTATATATGCAAACAATGGTTTGTTAAGGTGAATGAGAGGCAGGTGTGCTGACAGGTGAGGATGGGGAACAAACCTTTTTCACGACAAACATTTTGACCACTAAACGTGGCTCTCTTCCACTTACAGGGAGCGTCCCCATCAGCAGAGCCGGCGGGCCAGCATGCACAATCCCAGGGGCCTGAAACCTGCACACCAGAATGGAAAGCAGCCATCATTAACGTCATTCATTACACCTGCGCTTGTCCTGGTACGACATGTCCAAATGTGTGCTGTGTAAAAAGCCTATGGCGGGAACTGATGGTTCCCGGTTTTCTAGGTCTCCTGTTACGCACGCACAGAGCTTGTCGCACACTCCCGCCAAACATGTGAGGGTTCGGGGCTTGAGCTCTTTTTACAGACTTTCCATATGTCTGCAACGCCGCAGGCTTTGCTGCAGGGACAACCCCGCAATGCATAGCGTTGTGCTGTTAAACCGGAAACGACAGCCGAATCATGCGCTGTAAAAAAGCAATATAAACAAATCATGCAGCCGCCGTCAAGATGACATTTTTCTTTTAATCACTAACCAGCACCACGCATGTGTAGTTGTCTTATGATGACCGGCGGCAGGACATGTGACTTCAGATGTGTTGATTTGGGAATGAGAGGAGCAGAAATGACAGGGACTGGACAGACAAACCCGGCAAAAATGAAGCTCTCATTGTGGCAGCATCGAGTCACAATGCAAAATAAGATGGTAATAATAAAACATTTGCTTTGTTCTGACTGCCAATGCCTCTGTAAGTGGAACAGTATATTAGATTACTTGCTTGTTACACTATGTTCTTCAGCTTAATTCATTCAACTTCTTCAACTATAGGGGAAGAATGTTTCGTGTTTTAAGCAGAGTAGAGGCCGAAAACATGAAAAAAATCCAAACAACAGGCACATGGTTGCACATTTCAATAGAAGTTCTGGCATTAGCCTTCAGTTTAAGAGGGGGGGGGGGGTGCACGGTCGTCTTAGAAAACAGACCCTGGAATGACTGCGATAGTCATGACAGTCTCATCCATCCCTACACACGGTTTGGTCAGGCAGTCTCGTATCAAATTTCCTCCACCCGCACCTCCCCTTAGACAGCGTAATCTGACTGTGAAATGGACAAGGCAAACATCAACACTGGAAAACTAACATCGGGCTGTAGAAATCATACGGCCGAGGGCGATTAAAAGGTTTTATTCCAACAACACAGACGTCCATTCACAGAGATCCACTGCTCCCTGCTCCCCACAGCATGTAATGCTTCGTATTTCCAGAGAACTGCCGGGTTCGCACGGTACAGCATCACTCACGTAAACACACTGTTAAGTGTGTTTTACTTTCATTGCCCGCAGTGTTTTTCGGTAGGCGTGTGACTCAGTTCTTAAACGGTGCGTATCTAATGTTGGAATGGAAGTCGGCAATCCCCGCATTGTCGACACATCCGTCCCTGAACAGAAAGTCTGAGGACAAGGGTGCCGATCAGCCTTGGGCAGGCCGCTAGTTTGTCAACATGCGTGAGGAGAGCGATTTTGGCATTAGCACTGCATGAGACACCTCTCCCGTTTCCATTATTGCAGAGCCCAGAACGTTAGCATCTGAGAGCTAATTGCTAGTTTGTTTGTTTTGTTTTGTTTTGGTTTTTTTACAGGCAGTGCACTCCGTTTGAGGCTAACTTTTTACTAGATGGAAAAGTTACACTGTGTCGGACATTCCATCAATAAATTTTATGACTCCGCCAGATAAGATTAACACCCAGACATCGATTTTGGAATCAGTGCTCGGTGAGAGGGAAGCCGAAAAACCAAAAAACAGAACAAGAAATACAAAGACTTTAACAAGGAATTGTCCAGCAGCCCTGCCCCAGGACTGTTATACTTCTTCATCGTTTCAGCGTTTAATAAATTGGCCAGTAACACTTTAAAGGTGAATTTTAAAGTAGGAAAGTCCAAGTCCTAGATAGCATTATCAAGCAGTGCACAAATAAAAATCTGACATACAATGCAGGCGTGTACAGACTGACACGGCTAATCTGCTCACATCATGGCCCTGTGCAAATGTCGGAGCTCAAATATAGAGCACGCGGAAAAAGATAAGAGGGAAAAGAAAGTTCTGCCTGGTTGTTTGGTTGTGGAGGCATGCCAACATTTCCCCCGTCTCTAGCCTGCAGCTCGGCGATTTTTTTTCTTCCCCCACCTCTCCCTCCGCTGACTGGGGTTTTAAGCATTCCTGGATGATTGGAGACTAAACTTTGAACAGATATTACCAGCAATTAGACGGATCCCAGTGTACCTTCCACACCGGCGGAGTTTCGTCCACCTACTTTGTCAACAAGTCACATTCCTGGTTTTTTCACACGTCCAGAGAGCTCTCAGGGGAAGTGTTAATAGACAGTAGATTCTCATGTATATCTGAAGACACACCTTTTCTTTGGAGGCATTAACGTGGCGAAACGTTTGCGTGGGTTTCCCCATGTGAGAAACAAATATGATTATTAAGTTAAGCGTGCGTTCCGGCTCTGAAGAACATATGACAACACTTTGCCAGTGGCCCTGTTCAAGATATTTGTCATTACTTTGTCTAAAACTTTTAACATTAAAGTATTCATTAAGGTTTCATGTGGCACAGTCCACCCACCATTCTACATATTTTCATTTTCGGTTTGGCTCATAACATTTTTCTATTTTTCTACACTTTTATTTTTCTTGCTTTACTTCTATGTTTCTTTAAATTATATATAAATAACTCTAAGTGAAACTTGAGCAATTTTCTCAGATTGTTTTCAGAGGTTGCATAATACTCCCCATTACTAGTAAACTGACTCTGACATATGTTCCTTTAAAGTACTTTACTAGTCGTATATTCAGTGCATTCACCTGAAAATAACATGTTGTACACATTGTCAAATACAGTTTTCTTTCCTTCCACTGTGTGACTTCGCATTGTTTTATGCGGTGGCCTGTCCAGCAACGTTGGTGATGAAAAGCAGTGGAGGCAGACAGCTCTGAGTGATTTTCCAGAGGCGCTCTCCCAGTCGGGTCCCGCATACCACGTCTCTGTGTGTGCCGAACCCCAGCCGGCCCCGATCTGACCACCACCTTACGCTGCTCAGACACCGTCAGGAACACCTCAGGACCACACTTCCTCTGGTCATGTTACAGTTTGGTGCCTTCATTCTCCAAAATCAACAGGGAAGACCTGCACAACGTTTTCTGCCTTAATCACACACTCGCCTTTGGAAAATAACTAGGATTGAATCTTTGGCAAATTGTCAAAGCAACTGCCTGCCAGCTTGAAGTTCATCACCACTACGTGGAGTATTTTTCGTATTCTCGACTGAGGAGAAGAAACCAGCCTATGCTTTTTTCACGCATAGGCTCTTCAACTGATGCAGTTCAATAACCCCGGAGGGAGAGCTCCACCCCATCAGCTGGACTGAGCCGCCACACAGCCCAGTTCTGAAGGGATGACTCCCCCAGCTTTCAGGGAGGGATGCCGGGGGTCTACCCTAGCGATTTCCCGTCCAATCCAGACTCTTGGCCTCTCTTCATGGTTCTGGAGGGCATTAGGACGGATGAGGATATGGCGAGGATGGAGGATGGGTTGGTGAACGAGGGGAGGAAGATGACGTGAAATGGAGGGAGGGATGAAAGGAGGCAATATTAGACCAGTGTTGTTCTTAGCTCTCTCTGTAGTCTGTCCCACCCAACTGCATTACACACAAACACACACACACACACACACACACTCTTTCTCACACAAAACACGACAGACATTTCCATGACAATAGTGCTCCAGCCAGTATTGAGTAACAAAGCAGGGTGTCCACAGTGCATTTCTCACAGAGAAGGAGAGTGTGAAAGTGTCAGTGCTGGGCCCGAGGAATTATCTGCTCTGCTGGCCAGGCCACAAAACCAATCAGTGTTGTGACTTCAGAGGCAAGCTGGCGTCCAGGCAGCCCTCAGGGCCAAGTGGATCGCTAGTGGGGGGGGGTCTATGGTGAGCTGAGGAGTGAATTGTGTGAAATTAATTCTCTCATGCTGTAGAAATTACTGTGGTAGTGTTGGGTCTCGATGGGAAAGGGCTGAGAAACTCAGCTATTGATGGTTACATAATGTGATTCTGAGCCATGTCAACCAGTAGAAACCTTCCCAAAAGAAGGTGACTGGAGCAAACGGGAGTTACGATCGTTTATTATCACTCTGGGTATCTCTGATGTCAGAAGGTTTCAAATCCCCTATCTTAACCATTGTGTAATCTTAAAGGATAAGTCGAGTTTATCACAACTTGGATCTTATTTTCGTAGATTCGGCCATTGTTCGTAAAGGTAATGATAACGTGGTACTCACCAAGTTATTTGCTAAGATCTGGGAACCTGGATACATCGCTAAAAGTGAAGTGAAGTCATACTTCTACTAGGTCTGTTTTGGTATCTGCCAACTCCCGAGGGAAATATCAGTCTCTGTAGTTGCCAAATGCTGTAATGTGTTTCACCAGCTAGTCGCTAACTTTGTCCATCTGTCTTTTAATGCCGGGGAGGTCGCGTACAGAAGATTTTTGGGGCCTTTTTACTGAACAAAGCCTATGAGAGCAGCGGGAAAGAAACAAAATAAAGAATCTGCGGGCTGGAAAACCAAAGCAGGGAAGTGAAAGACACTGCAAATTTTACAATTCTGTGTGGTGCAGCTCTGCTGCTCTTTGTTTTCGTTTCCCTCTGTTTCCGGTCTTTGCTACACTACACTAATCCCCTGCTTACTCTTGCCTCATAGTTAGCATGAGAGAAGCTTAGTCCTTAGTTACGTTATGACATCATTAGGCGCCGTCCGTCTTTTGTTTTCTCCAGCAGCCGTTAAAACTGTTTCCCTGAAGGGTGCGTACGAGCCCTCCCACGAAGCGTTAATGTAAATTAAATCTCATTACATTGTATAAGAAGACTGCTGCGAATGGAATGTAGCCTGTTGACGGTTCAAGGGGGAGGCCCGCAAACTACAGTATCCATGGTCCTATCATAACATAACCGGAGGCTTAAAGGTCTCGTAAGCTTCGTCATTTAGGCTACGTCATCCTCGCTCTCCCTCCTTTCTCCTTTAACTTCATTCTGTGTCATTTAATTCTTAGCGAAGCTGCCATCTCTCAAAATGACAATATGTCTACATCCAGTGATCAACACCTCACTGCAACCCACTATATAATACTGTATGTCTGCAGGTAACAGACAGAAGATCAGAGTGACGTTTGGAGGCTGTAAAATTACGTGACTGAAAGTTGCTTGTAGTAAATTCAGAACTGTTAGATATTCATTGGAAAGGATGGTAATATCAAGGCCTAAGTCAACAATTCATTAGGTTTAGTCACTGATGGGGACACAAATGAGTAATTCCTACTTTCAACAAGATGCACTGAACAACGACCACGAGGTGCGACGTAATTCGCATTTTACAGCACTGATGTCAACCTCAAATATATGTTTTGAGTATCAAATACCCTCTCTCTTCAGACTTGACAGGTGGCTGTCAGACATGTCTAACTTTGTCTCTGACAGAAGCCAGCAGGTGTATTCAGCTTATGCTCATGTCGGGTCTAGGGTTTCTGAGGATATTTTTCTGAGGGGTTTAAACAACTTCTCAAACGAACGCCTGTGGCAAAAATGACTTCTCCGATTTGTACGTTCTGCCGGGGCAGAGAATCGGAGAGACACAAAAAGCCACAACACTCAAGCGGCTGATACATGTGACTATTTGCGTGCACAGCTCATACAGAAAGACAAGCGCGGCCTCTCCGAGGGGAATGAGGGGGCAGCAGCTCTTATAGTGCAGAAGTTGGACCGGGCCCAGGTGCTACGCGCTGCACTAACTGGCAGCCCCTCCCACCAATTACCTGTAAGACAACATGAGCAAATCAGCTCATGTTGCAGGCACACCCAGGCAAGCCTGAGTTCTGTCACGGTCTATTACATCATTTTAAAACTGTCAGTCGTTATTAAATTACTGCAGCAGAAACTCTGTAGTGTTTCTTCCAGCTGCTTGTGATTTTGGGGTTTGTTAGAACCTGCATGTGTTGGTCTCATTCCAGTAATTTACTGTTTGATTGTTTTAGAATGGTCTTATTTTTACTAATGAATCTTGACGGCTCTTCGTTCATTTTAAGGTGCTTTTCACCAGTTTTTTCGACAGTGCAAAAGTTGTGATATCATGTAGATGTAACACATCATTTTCCATCAGTAAAAAAAACAAAGGTGACGTGATTTGTTAACACACACACACACACACACACACACACACACACACACACACACACACACAAACACACACACACACACACACGGAAATACACACACACACATGGAAATACACACACAAACTGTACAGTGGGTATCAGGCAGAGCCACAAAAGACAGTGTCTCTTCCAGCTGTGTGTCCCTCTGAATGAAAGGCCTGTCTTTCTCCAGGACCGACCGCAGCAGCAGGGCGGTGCGTGACTCTCACCCTGGCCCCGGCCCAGCACATTACACTGCTCTCCTGACCCCGAGATATGGCCCCGGGGACACACCTCCACTCTGAAAGCTGAGTGTTACATTTTTTCAGCTTGAGTATCATATGGTTTTTTTTGTTTTTTTTTAGTTTGGAACATTTTATATCCTAACTTGGTTTATTGGGATCACCACAATGCCAGTAACCAGTAAAACACTGTAACACGTGGTTTTCCTGGCTCCTGTTGCATGCAAACATTCTACTCCTCTGACTTATTGTCATTTGCTCAAGCTCAGACGTCACGAGATACACATGAAGTGCATTTTGATGGACACATAAAAAGTATACTTGCCCCTAATGTCAACCTTATGACGGTAGGCCTACATATAATTTTTGAGATTGTAGTTTCTTGTATCTACATGACAGGTAAGCTATGACAGTACATGTAGTTGGGATTCCACGAGTAGACAGGAATAGTCTCTCAACTGGTTTATCCGTGGAATAAGCAATATTCATTAACAAAATGGTAATGAAGCCGTATCACTCAGTTGACTCGTGGAGGATCAAATGCAACAGCGGTGATGCCGCAGTCAGGTGGAGAGTTTTTTTTTTTCTTTCTTCCGGTCGTGACTTTCAGCACCGATGTGAGAGATATCAGGGGAAGCTGGGAACAGCATGCACCGAAACACATCCAGGTTCGGAGGTTTGTCCTCCTACATGCCAGTAAATGCATGACGAGGCCTGATGGAGTCCATAGATAACGTAGCAGAGGAAAGTCCAAAGCAAACAGGCCTGTCTCTTCTACTGAGGCTGACTCAGGGCTAAAGCCAATGTCAACATAACCAGCTCAAAGTTATATTGAAGGTTAACAAGCAAAGTAATTCTTGGAAACTCAAGGAGGGCTGAAAAAGTGCTGACTCAGTTGCTTGTAAAGTAACTCGGGTTATCTAGAGGAATTTTTCTTGTTACTGGTAATGTTTTAGTTGAACAGATGAGCAGGAATTAATCTCTTCTTTTAAAAACGATTTTGCATCACCTGGAACGACAAACAAGTACAGTAGACTGCCACCATCTTATGTAATTCTGGCACTAAGAACAATTGTCGACTTTCAAAGTAGTTTAATACAGTACAAAAAAAATCCGAGGTGACACAGAAAGTTCAAGCATTTCTTGTCATTGCTTCTTCTTTCCTGCCTTGCGTGTTTTCATTTGTTTTGGTGTTTTGGGAGAAATTGGTTCCGAACTAGCGCCGGATAACAGCTGCCAATCAGCAGCTCGGCCTCTCTGACCAGGCTGAGGTTTAAAAGTGGAGTCCTGCTTTGAGAAACACATTTCGATCCAAATGAGGAATCTGAAGCCGGGATCCGGGATCTACCAAGGAGCCTGTGGTCACAAAACAACGTCCAGCTGCAGTGTACAGGCACACGTGTGGGAGTGGACTGTGGGATAAGCAGCCACATTAGCCAACGAGATTTTCTCTGCATATCTTTTACTTCTGGTGAAGTCAAGGAGAGATGACATACTCAGCGCCCCAATACATACTGTTTGCCCTAAGTTGAACTGAAACCAACATTACAACTTCAGTCTTATTTTTGCTTTATTTTGTAAAATGTCAGTTTTGGCTTGGTTTAAATTACTATGTAAAGGACATTCGCTACTTTCAGTAAAGTTTTTCTTTTGTAAATCTTCAGCTTTAGCTTAGTTTCAGTTTAAGTTTAGGTTTTGCACAGTAGGTATCAGTGGCGAACAAGACAAACAACGTTGTGAATGAGACTGAAACTGAAAGATATCAGATTCATTTTCATCCTTTTAAATTTTCTGTTTGGTCAATTAAAAAAAAAAAAAAAAAAGGTTTAGTGTTAGCAGTAGTTTTTAAACACAGCACAACATAACCCAGTATCCTTGTTGTGATCACATAAACATGCATTCAACCTGAGACTTGACACCCACAGCACAGTGACTGCTCAGAGGCCCTGACGTAAGCAGACACATGTGGAGGGACAGCTGTGCCAAGCAGCTTATGAAACCTGCGCTCAGACCAGCGGCAGGCCAGTGACACCGGGAGGAGACAAGAGAGCGGGAAAATGTAAAATGCTGAGAGAAACGCCGAATGCACAGGCCAGTCCCTGGAAAGAATGACGGATGGAGACAGTCCTGTTAAATGCTGAGGGAAGGCTGCAAGAACGGCTCTGGCTTCTTCTGAGGCCTGTTGGCACCCTAACGCCACCTGGTGGTCAAAGGGACACAGAGCAGTAGATCACAAAAAGTATTGACAAGAAGATGTTTCCCTGGGAAACACACACCGCTCTCCTTTATTATAGAGAACTGAAACACAGACAATGTTATTTTTAACATCTTTCTGTAGCACATTGTATTTTAATACATGTCCTTTAATAAAAGGAAAAGCCTCTTGTCTTGTTTCCTCTCTTTACCCAGATTCAAACCAGGCCATCTTTGTATTAATGCGCTTCTTGCCTGCTAAATTAAAACAAGCAAATACATTAACAACCTGGATATTTTATTCTCTATGTTCATGAATCAGGTTTGGTATTATACATACAGAAATTATCATTACATTTCCAAACAACATACATATCTTAGAAAGTAAAATAAAACACAAGTATATAATACAGAATGTTTAATGCATGTATAGTGTCATGTTGTGCTGAAAGGTAACACATTGGTGAAAATAATATGCTAACAACTAACACCTTGGCTCAAAATAGACACGTTTTCCTCTGAATAAACTTGTTCTGAAAGTCAATGAAATATAAAGTACGACTCCAAACATGCTATAATATGAATCAATGTATTGACAGCAACAACCAAAGCAAAAATGACCACAAATAAAATAAAATTCAAATGAAAAAGTCGATTTGTTTTTTTTTTTAAGGAGTTAAGCCTTTACTATTGTTTAGGGCTAAAAGATTTTTTTATATGGCGCTTTTCTACAGAAAAGTTACATGGTGCTTCACAATAAAAGGATTTAACATAAAATGTCAAACAGGCAGGAGCAACAAAATGGAATTAAAACAAATATAACTTAAAACAGAAGGGCAAAACGGCAGTTAAGAAAAGTCTGTTACTGTCAATGGATTTGCTGTGAGAGACACTGGTTAGCCTACCTAAGAGACCTCGTGTTACTACATGGGCAGAACATTTCAGAAACTCGCCTTGTTCTTTCGTTGAAGCTAAAATTTTATATTTAATTTTAAACTTCAGTGGGAGGCAGTGAAGGGAGGCCAGTGCTGGAGTAATGCACTTTGTCTTCCTTGGAAGATGGGCTGCATCATTTTGAACCATCTGAAGATGAGCTGCAGCCCCTTGGCTGAGGCAGGAGTATAATCAATTACAGTAATCTGGGCGTGACAACACAAAAGCATTTCCCTGCGCTTTCCAGTGATCTCAGAAACATTTTGTTATTGGCCAAAAGAGCAAATTAAAAAATAGTTACAGAATAAAAAGAGTTCTGTAATCTTATAATGTGCAATCCCGACGTGATGTCAACAGCAGTATAACAACAAATGCTGAAATTTTGCTTCTCAGGAGGATGCAGGTAAACAGCAGGGGCGCGCTCCCAAATCACAACGTGTCATGCGGTCGTGCACACGAAGCCAGTTGACTGGGTGATTCTGTTCCTGTTGGCAGGTGGGTTTGAAACAGGGATGAAAACAAACATACAGTAGACATACCACACACAGTATAAAAGAAACCGCCACAAAAATGTGTTGGAGCAGCCCCTGTGCACATTCACCTACGTGCAGCCTGGAGATGTATAATTTCAGCAAAAGTTACAGAGAAAATGATGAACGCAGGTTTGGTTGCATGAACATTTTATTGTCATTAGTGCTGAGAAAAAGCTCAGAAGCGTACTGCAGCTTCAATAGACATTTATGTTCTATTTTCAGAATCTAAACATTGCTTTGTATTACGGTACATTTTTTTTTCAAAGGCACCTGCAGTTTAAAGATAACAGTTTAATCTCCGACAGAGCACATGAGTTGAGTATGAATTGATGTGTGGGGAGTGACAGAAATAATAAATAATGAAAAATGTGGGGTGGCGATGAAACTCTGCAATGACCTCAAACTTCAGAAAGCAGAAAATAGAGGAGTGAGATGGACACTTGCACAAACACACACACAGACACACAAAAACTCACGCATACTTTGTAGTTGATCAATCTAATTACATGTAGTTAGATGCGCATATACCTTTGATGCCCAAAGTTCTTACTCAAAAAGAGAATATTTACACATAAAACTGGTAAGATGTGGATGTGATGAGTGAATGAGGGACCTATCGTTTTATTTCAGCTATCTCTGAGAGATTATGTCAATGTAATTTACATGCTCACTTTCTGAGCTCTGCCCTGTCTGTAATATCTCTACCTACATTTCCTGCTCTCAAAACACTACAAAAATAGAAAATCAATAGACGATGAATACTGCAAAGAAATAATTGTATATTCAGTATATGACTAACGAAGAATAAGGTGTCATCGGTATACAGTATGAGAAAAGAAATATACAGCAAATAGTAAAACACTTTAAAAAAATATAAGAAAATTTTGTTGTTTGAGTCTTTCTTTTCTTTAGTGGATCCAAAAAGTCTTCTGAATTTCTCGTTGTACACTTTCTACTTCAGCTGAAGTGTGCCATTCAATATTCAACAATCAGATAACTTAACCATGACAGGTCAGAGGGACAAAAAAGACGTCTTAAGAGAGTCTCCTTTACAGTAATGCTCAATATACAAAACGAGTCTAAAGAGTTTTAAAAAAATCTCAAGATTTCAGTATATGACAGTCTGTATATTCAGCTTACATACGGAATGCTTAAAATCAGAAATAGCTTTGAAGACTTAAACTCTGTCAATGTCTTCATTTTAAATCAACTTCACCTACCCAGCGGAGCATTTCATTCATTATCCCCTACCCGGCACCAACCAGTTTATGTGAATTCTTAATTGCAGATGTGGAAACTAGAAAAATCCCAGTTTAAGATGACCTCACCCATGCCTGTCAGCCAATATGGATGTGTTAAAGACCCATACTAACAAAATGACGTACTGCCTGTGGTCTACAAACTGTGTACCATGTAGTTTTTCTTTCAGTGCTGTGCCAGTCCAGTGAATACTTACAAGCACTTTGGAAGCATGCTGAAATAATAACATATGAGTCGGAGCTAAATTCAATCAAACCTGTGCAAGGTGTTGCAACAAATTTTTCGATTTTAAACTTGTTGCAGTATTAAACCATCTGCTTTCCAAGCAAAAATCAAACTACTGAAATGTTATTGTGTGATGACATTAAAGTAATAGATTGACATTTTGGGAAATAAGCTTATTCACTCTCTTGATACCACTCCTTGCTGTAGCTTCATATTTAACAGACACATATAAGAGACACATATTAACTTACTGCAAGAAAGTGAATAATTTTGTTTCCCAATATATCAAACTATTTCTTTAAACTGAATTTAGCCCTGAGAAACAACATACAACGGTACCTTTAAAACATTAAAAAATATAGAGTAAACACTAAGAGGCAGTTTGTCATCTTCTTGAGTAATACAGCAATCTATTTACCTCATCATCTATGTACACACTTAACCATTTTTCTGATGAACCAAAAACTAAAATCAAACTATAACCAAGACTTTAAATTACCTATCCACTTAAATGAATAATATTGGCCTATTAAATCATATGGAATACAATGACAGAGAACACCCAAAATACTTTTTGCAAACATATGGCATGTTTATGTCTTTATCTTTGACCTTTGACAAAGAGGAATGACAAAACTAAAATAAATAGACATGACATGAACCTCCTAGGATAAGAAACTGCCTCTTTCTTTGCCAATATGTATTCAGTGTTTCATTGCCTGAGAATTTATCCACAGTTGTGTAAAGATAAGTGTATAACCAATAGCATCAAAAAATAAATTTCATTTAAACTACTGTGGCAAGAGGTCTTTAATACTGAGAGGAATGATTGGAGGAGGCTTCCAAACACTTGAGGATCCACCTCTCTCTGTGTCCTACT
The DNA here is from genome assembly GCF_016859285.1 of Xiphias gladius. Taxonomy (NCBI): domain Eukaryota; kingdom Metazoa; phylum Chordata; class Actinopteri; order Istiophoriformes; family Xiphiidae; genus Xiphias; species Xiphias gladius. The sequence continues at coordinate 24,581,202 of NC_053407.1, read as the reverse complement.
GTATCTCAGAGTGTCTCAGACCCAGTACTGGTTCTTTTTCAAGGCCGGGTTCGTTGTCCTACAGTGCTGCAACAACTCCGGGTCTGCATCTTTGGAGTCCATGTTGGACATAGGGATGTTATTGGCTGGGTCAGTTTTGCGAAAGGTTTCCGTGCCGGCCACCTCTCCGTTTTTGGGCTTAGACGCTGCCGTCTGGACGTCATGCTTGCCTGTCTTGTTTTTACGGATCAGGTAGTAGGCCAAGATGGCTGCCAGCAGCAAAAGGAGAAGGATCACCAGGATGGGGATGAGAATAGACCAGAAGTTGCTGCGTCGCGAAACATGTGGTGTCTCGTGGGAGCTAGAGTCAGAAGATGCTGTAGTGGGGGCATCTCCATGGGGCCAGTCCATGTTGTTCCTCTTGCGGGGGCCAGTTGGAGTGGTAACTGGGTCTTCTGAGGGCATCCTCAAGAGAGTGACCGGGTAGACCCCAGAGGCATTGTAGGGGCCTGTCTGGAAGGAAAGCACACATTCAGCAGGAGGCACCCCATGGGCTTTGAGCAGGAAGTGGGCCTCATCCTTATTCACACCACCTTGTGATCCAGAAGAGTGATTTAGGATTTCCATGGCTACACGGCCCTCCTCCAATTCCCTGTGGCTGAATGTGCTCACTGGCTGACCTGCACCAGGACCTCCAGACCTCACAAAACGAGCCCCCCGTGGCTGTTGGATGACAGTGAACGTGGGGGACGTTCTAGTCTTGTTTGCCAGCGGTGTTGCATCCAGAAGCTTCCTGTCCAGTTGGACAAGAGTACCTTGGGGTAAGAGAGGATCCTGAGCGATGTTGGCCAGAGGCTGGACTGTGATGTTGAGGACAGAGGAGACATTAGCAGCCCGACTGCGGGCCACAAATGCAACACTATCTCGAGGGGAAGTGGACTTCACAAACCGGACACTGACACGGCCTTCTTTGATCTGTTTCTGGGTGAAGGCGGATGTGGGCTGCCGGTCTACCATTACAGCTGCATACTTAGGAACGCTAGTGATCTTGTAAAGGATGTCCTCCTCAACAGGGCCTCCGGTAGTTGCCCTCAACATCTCTTCGGTCACCAGGGTCTCATCATCACCTTGTTTCACCTTGATCTCAGGAGCTTTGTCAAGAAACAAGGTGCGAGCTAGGACACCAATGTGGAGCGTGTGTGGCTCTGTTTGGTGTTCTCCATCTGACACAATAAATTCCACAAAGCCATCTGCAAGGCTGTTGTCACTGTAGAAGCCCACCTGCCCACGATTGACCATCTCTTGTGTGAACTCAGAGATGGGGTCCATTGTGAGGGAGTGAACCAGTCGACCATTGCTAGGGGCTTTGGTCACCTTGAAGTGCACCTCATCTGGAGGACTGTCCTCATCTTGAGTGTTGAGATGCTTCTGGGTCAAGATGGTCATGGAGCCTTGAAGAACCTCCAAGAGCATGTCTGTAGTAACTAGTTCAGGGGGGTCAGACCCTCGTCGTTTGATTGAGATATTAAAGATCTCCTCCAGGACCAGAGACTTGGCAGGTGAGGCCACATCAAGACCCTCAGGCTTTAGACGGGCCCTGAAAGAGAAGCTGTCAAAAGAGGCCCCGGAGTCATCATGGAGATACTCCAGCTTTCCTTGATTTACATCTTCCTGCATGAAGGTTGGGGTATTACGGGGCAGGTCCTGACCGCCCAGGGTTATACGACCGTGGTCAGGGAAACGCTTCATCTCAAAAACCACATCCATATCACCTTGTTTAGCCTCACGTAGGATAGCCAGAAGGTTGGAGGCATCGAGAATTGAATCGTCAATGGTTTTCCTCTGGCCTTGCACAATTTCCAGACCTGAGTGGAAACAATAAAAACAAACAGAAATTTTAAATTTCATCGAATTCAGTTCTCAGAGATACTTCTTATCCAGCTTTGGCAGTCTCCCGTCACAATTTAATTATGCAGCACAGTACAATTATGCTGTTGGCACATTAGGAGAGACAGATGGAGCAGGGCGCTTGTTTTTTTGGCAGCATGAGAAGCAGGGGTGAGAAATCCCTTTATGACTTTGGAATGTTCAGGCAATGAAGAATTACAGTAGATAATAAGAAAGTTTCTCTCTGTGAAAAATTAAAATGAATACTGAAGAACAGCTGAGGCAATTTCCCAGCATAATGGCAGATCAATCAGAAATGGAAATCAATGTGATTTTGACCAGAAGGGACAGTTTTTAATTTAAATTCAGTTATTTTTTTATTTTTTCACAACGGAATGATTTGCAAATTTATTTTAAAATCAGATTCAATTGTGACTGCAGGGTGAAGTGAGGTAATTGTTCCAAATAAGCTGCCATTTTTGCATCAGCCTGTACTGTATCTTTTGAGTAGGAAACACTCAAAATAAGCTGACAATAGCCTCCACTATGCATGAAAGAGCCAACAACTAACTTTTTACAAAAACCCTTGAAGCCTTCAGGAGTGTTTCTTACTCAAAAGATAGATTAAGGTTGGAGTATCTCATTGCAATCTATAACCACTATTGTTTGATTTCTTTTTTATTAATTAATGTATTCATTTTGTTTCTGTCATTCTATTTAACTGCTGAAATTTAAAGGAAGTTGAAAGAAAAAGAGACTTTATGCTCAGCCCGTATGAATAAAGGTTAAATAAATAAATATCTGACAGGTCTATTCAAATAAACCACAGCTGGTGAAAACAATATTTACACATCATGACTTTACCACTATTATTTTAAGCGGAGCCCTCTTGTAGGATTAGACACTCATCTGTGGATCTCAACATCTGTAGAAATTAGTATACAGTAATCATGATTTTCTGATAAAGGAATGATGGAGCGGTCATTTATTTAGATGCTAATTTTTTAGAGTGGTCTTTTAAATTAAAAAAACAACTGAAAATATCGTGTTCCTCTCTCATTTTTTCATTTACCTTTGTTCTTCCACAGCTGCGAGGAGATGTTGCTGTGAGCAGCATAGTAAGAGATGGTGATGGGCAGGATGTGACGGACATCTGGAGCGGGTTGGGATGACAGGGTGAGCTCGATGGAGTCCCTCACCACCCAGAAAGGCTCCTCGGGTATTTGGTGCTCATAAAAAACTGACCCTGACTCCAGCTGTGTGTCAGGGGAAACAAAAATCAGAAGATGATGAGCTGTTTCTTATAAAATTCAATACTCACTAAGACCCCATGAGTGTCTTTTGGCCAAAAATTTTAAAAGAATATTGATGTTGATATAGCTAATAGGATACTCTATATGAGTACTTTGTTAAAGAAACATAATGTACCAGCAACTATAAGATTTGCTTCCATTCCAAATGAATTTTTGCAGAACTGGGGAGGACCCTGAAAATCTTATGTGAATATAAGCTCAAATTTTGTAGTGACATTCTGTCTGCAGTCCTTTATTTTGACTTGACTAGTTTTAAAGATGAGGACATTTTAGTTTGCAAAAATATTTTATGGCCCTCTTTCCCTCTGACGTTTGTAAACCCCGCAATAAAAAGGGATCTCAAATGGCTGCAGCAGTGGTTTGGCTCAGCTGAACTGGGAAACGGGTTGGAGAACTGGAATGTGACACCCTGTGTTCGTCCTCTGAGGTCACTGTGTCCTAAAATCAACTCTTCTCTCTCGCTCTGTCTCTCTTTCACACACACACACACACACACACACACACACACACACACACACACACACACACACACACACACACACACACACACACACACACGCACAGGGATGCGCACACAAACGTGCACTAGTATAGTCATGCATGCACACGCAAACACGCATTGCTGAATAACTCCTCTCATCAAATCTTGTTTTCAGCTCAACAGATTTTCTGTCACACTCTAAACAGAGCAGTTTGCAGGGAAGGAATTTGTTCTCATGCTCATCCAAGCACGGTCAGATGTCAGGAATGGAAATGAACAGACAGTCTTCAACTGGATGGAGATGAGATAGAGAGCACATTGCCAACCAGTCCTATGGCGCATGCACAGTACTGTACACGGTCAGGTTGTGCACCCTTATAATCCCAAACCAAATACATTAAATCCTAAATATACCATCGCTAATATTTTGGTACACAGATTTTTTTCGAGTGTAATCTGGCAATTTTCTTGTTTGAGTGAACAGAAAAATAATAGTGCTCCTTTGCTTTACAGATTATAAGATTGAAAAGTTAAAAAAAAATATATATCACACTTATTTAAAAAAGAAACTCTTTGGAATCAAGAGCCGCATCCTGATGAAGGGTTTTTGCCAAAACATGTAGGTGTTAGCCATTAAAAGCCAATGACATTTTACTACACCCGGGACTCGGAGTGACTGAACCTTTCTTTCTTGCTTTTCCAGCTGTACGGCTAAAATGAAAACTGTCGTAATGTGGTATTATTCTTTGCCTGTGGCCCAAGCGTATACTGTGTCTAAAACTTCTCCAACCCCGTCCATTACATACGCTAGCTTTGATGGAGAGGTAGATTTACTTGACAATAACAAAGGTTAACGAAAGACTGCAGTCACCCAGCCCTGACCTACAATTAAAGGCTGTCAGCCTGTAAACTAAGAACCTGTTGCTCATGCCAGTGGTGCTCCTGAACAGGACAGTGACATATTCAATGAGGCCCCCTGCTGGTATAGAGGCGGAACATGTTCATGTCTCACGTGGTGAGTTTGAAAGATCACTGGAACACGAGACCCACGCATTGAACAGACTGCAGTGAGCCGGGGTAAGTAATGGTAAGTGATAAAAGTAGGGTTAGTGTAAACTTTGGGTCAGAGTTACACTGTGTGGATAGATGCAGCAAATGCTTCATATAACGTTTCACAGATAGTTTGTTAATTATTAATATTGGAATATTCAACTGACCGCTGTCTATCAAGATAGCTAAAGTATTTTTGACCGGTTTATAAAAATGTCCCCATGTGATTCTAAGGAACCACTACCAGCTCAATCTACTTTAAAGTTACAACAAATCTGCATACCTAGAATACCTTCTTTACAGTTGCCGACTCTCCGGCTGCGTTAGTCTTCTCTAAGTGAGCTGACTTGCACTGACTTCTCTGGTAGAAATAACAGTTAATGCTGAAGAAAATATATGAACTAACAGCACAGTCTGAACCAGAAGTATTCAGACATGTCACGAGCTGCGACTTGAACCACTCTCATTTCTTAATTTCCTCTTTTGGAAGAGTGGTTGGTTCTGCAGCACCAGTTTGTGTCCAAAGCAGGATTAGCCGCGCTTTTTAATGCATTTAAAGCGGCATTACGTCTTCTTACATGTCTGTCTGATGGTGTATGTAGCAGACGACTAGAGTTCCTTTCACGGCTATGACTACAAGCGAGCTATTAATAGAAATGTTAAACCAAACCTCTGCTTGAAAAAAAGAAAAATGAATGATAGTTGAACTCGCAGTACCCCCTTAACTGCTTATTAAAGAAGAATCCCGTTAAAAGGTGTGTTTCCTTTTTTTTTGTGTGGCAACTTCTTATCCACAAGCCTTTTATATTTTTCTTTTTATTGTATTTTCTTGTTTTAATATTTACTTTTTACTGTGACTAATAAGTCATTATCATCATTATTATCTTTATTATTAAAAGTTAATTAGTTCTTAGAAGGGAGAAAAGGAAATTAATAAGTCCCAGAAGAAATACATCCCAGAAACACACACATCTAGCATCACACATACGGAAAAAGTAATTACCTGTGTTTGTGAGAAGCGGGTAATTTCCTCGTACTGGTTCCTGTCATTGGCCAGGATGAGTCTTCCCAAACGAGGCGGGCGGATGAGTGAGTAGCTTATCTCATTTCCATCTTCATTGGTTACAGCCCCCAGATTGGCACTGGTGATGGGCTGCCTTGTTCCTGTGAAAACACACAGACACACACGGTCCTCTTGAGTGCTGAGACGACTCCCTGGAAAATGGCCTCTTGGCAGCGCAGTTGAGCTTGTCAAATTACGCATTGTCTGGAAATGCCTCTAGCTTTTGCGGTTACACTAACTCATGCACATTACCGCGCAGACGACTCTTCTGATGTGGAGAATTTCACTCCAAAATTTTGAGCTCTGAAAAATGTGTCAACTCATCCCCTGTGTCAGGCATAAAAGTAACGTTTATTATTAAAAGAACTGAGGTTATCGGCTGTGCTGACACTTAACATTAGAAAAAAAAACTTTCATGTGGACCAATTGTGATGTTCTTTTTGAACCACGACATATAACCTGCTATTTTGTTTCCAAAGTATTTCAAACTTGAAATGAAACCACTGTGCCGAGAGTCTGAACACTTCTGTGTGGTGCATGGCAGCATTAGACATCAGGCTTTGACAGGCCCCATGACATTAGTGTAATTGGGACTGGGTGATTTAAAAAAAGCCTCAATTTTACTCTCGTGAATGAAAAACTGAATTCATAAGCAATAACATGCACCCTTGTTGAATTCAATCCACTGCCACGCCAAGCGCACTTGGTCTGGTGTGACCAGTAGCACGTAGTGGCTGATGTCGGCATCGATACTGTGTAACTGACATCAATTAGTCATTTTGACGACTTTATGGCTTTTCTCTACTCATGTTCTCCTGTTAAACTGAAGTTTAGCATGTTTCAGATAAGGATAATAACGACTTTCAAGCAACAAAAAGAAACTTGGGGAACGAAGGCGAATTCAGCGCGGCATTTTCTTGCAATCACATGTCTTGTTATCTAAGATAGTTGTGAGAGAGGTTTATTTTGTGTTTCTTGCATTGTTGATTGTTGATCCTCCTTTGTGTCCTCAATATGTTTTCTTGGTATATTTCCTTGTGAATGTAACTTAAGAAGTGAGAAGAAAAATGCGGCGTTATCTTTATTATCTGCACTCCACATATACAGTTGTTGTGTTTTGGAAGAATCCACCGAAAGCATTTCCTAGCCAGCGGTCAAAAGGACTTTCAAGGTCGGTGTCTTTGGAAAAAATTAACATTTGCAATGAAGGGGAAGACTCTGAAGAGGCTCTGGAGAGATGTGGGGACCATACGTGGACTGAAAACGAATCCTAAGAAGGGTTGTTCAATACAAGAACTCTTTTTGTTACAAAAGTAATAACTTGAGTGAGGTTTGGACAAACTGTCCGTGACTGTTTTGACAAAGAGAAAAACTACAATGGTTGAACAAAGACCCGTTATTACGCCGGTGCACTGACTAGGCCGAACAAGTCGCCACACACCCATCACTGCGGTTATCATTCCATCACTGCCGTCTTCACAGCCTGAACGCCGGGGGATTTTGGCATCTTACCTGGAAATACCATGAGCTCCTCCTGTGTTACCATGGTGATGGTGAGCGGCCTGGCTGTGATGACAAATTGGTAGAGAGGAGATGTGTGTTCTCCGTCTGTCACGGTGAAACTGAAACCACCGGACTCGTCACCTAGAGGAGCAGATGAGTCGGGATGTTTTACTACTGTTTTATTCAGTTGGTTAAGCCGTTGATTCCCCGTTTCTTGCCTTTTGTTTGTCTTTCTTTCATCTTATACTTTAATTTACACCTACTATAATTGTAGAGGTAGAATGTCATTTAAAACTTGCTATACGTTTGTGGCCTTGATGAGAAATAAACTTTTATTTTCCACAAGGTGGGAGTAAACTATTTCACACAACAGGACCAAAGCATGTCTGTCGGGATTTAATGGGGTTGCTGATCAACACCAGTGACTTCCGTTACTCTCACCCTCATGAATAAAGATGACCTCTCCTCTGTTTATGTGAGCCTGTGTGAAATTCAGGACGCTCTCCTCGGGCGCCTCTTTCAGCGCCACCATCCCGTTGGTTGGCACCTCGACGTGGTAAACCAGCTCCTCTGCAGGGGTGTCAGCGTCCTCGGTGTTCAGCATGCTGGAGGTGATGTCGGCTTCCTCTCCCGCAAGGACCTGTGAAATATCAAAGACATTTGGAGAGAGAGAGAGAGAGAGAGAGAGAAACAGAGATGAAAAGACACAGCAGATTACTCCGTCTGAGTGTCTGGAGGAAGGTAATTCAAACCAGGGGTCAGGAGTTCACCTGAAGATTATTAGAGTACGCGCGGTGTGTACAAACACAATATGCTGCTGTATAAGAATTATATAGCTGATTTTCTTCAAATTACCAAAGTAAATTCCCAGATAGATAGATATATAGATAGGTAGATAGATAGTCAAGAGGAACTAAAGAAATAAACAAATACAAAAAACACAACGCCAAACCCATCCTACAAACAGCCACCGCCAAAGCAACTATCTAAAAGGTTAATTATTCCTCTGTGGCAGTCTAGACGCTCCTCTTATCAGAAGATAGAGCACAGCGGTCCAGGCTGAATGACTCACCCCGGGTGGAGGGACTTTAATGGACTTCTAATGGTTGGCTGGCTGAAAGGAGCATTAATTGAAAGAAATGGGCCAGATCCCCCCAGAAAGACATTCTTAAATAGCTGGAATCGGCTGGGAGAGTGAGCTGAGGGTGCCCTGCAGTAAGAGGTACGTATCGATCTCGAAAGCCATTCGCCCTCTGATACCTCTCTCGCTGTCTCTCGCTCCCTCTGTCTCAAGGCTCGGGATGAAGAGTGAAAAGCCTCAGGCAGGAGGACGAGGAGAGAAGAGGCTTCTGTCTCAGACATTAACGCCTCAGGTGTCACTCACCGAGAGTCAGTTATATTTAGAAATGAAGTTATGCTATATGGCACGTACAAGCACATATCGTCCGTGTACAACCCACTTTCTGATGACATTCCCGAAGTGCTGTAATGAACTTTTCTTCAGTGAGCCCAGTTTTCTTAACCTTGTGGCACTCATTTGTGGGCTGCATGTGTGAGCGAACAGGGAAATAACATCAACAAAGCGTGATAGTAAGAGGTTTTCATGTTGAGAAATAGCAAGTCAGATCTTAAAAGTCATTCTGTCTAAGAGTGAGCTACTGAGGACGCTGGTCATTGACAAAAAAGACATATCCCTACCTCCGCTATGGACGATTTCTCTACAGATCAGTGTTGGTGCAAGAAATGAGCTGTTTTTAAAAAAAAAAAAAAAATCCCGATGTTTATTGTTGATACATGTCTTGCGAAAAATGTTGCTGCTATTTCTGCTATCATCATAGCTGCACTATAAAAGTCCTGATGTCACATTGTCTACATGTGCCCAGTTTTTCCATGGGAATTTGAAAATAAACCACCAAATAATACAAGTGAGCCAGACAGTCACGGTACATTAACGGCAGTTGTTTTCAAAAGTGGTTTAATGCTTTAGGGAATTTATTCTTTTTAATGTACTGTAATAGCCTAAATATTTAACTTAGTATTTAAGTTACTACTGTATGTAATCCAAACATAGATCTAGACACTTAAGTTGAAACCCGATTTAGTTGAAAACAGTATAACGCCAAAGCTGCAAGTGCCGGTCATTAAATTATAAAACGCTATTTGAAACAAGACTAAGAGCCTGCAACCATTCTAGCAGCTCTGTGGAGCTGTACTTTGGCACAGTGGTGCTTTGGGCTAAGTACTTACATGCTCACAACGAAAATGCTGACATGCAAAAGCTCGAGAACCACTGATCTGAGCTGTTACAATGAGGGGGACATTAATGTGTGTACCGAACTTCATGGCAATCCAGCAAAATATTTGTTGAGATGGCTACTCAAAACCACAAATGCTAATCTCAGTGGCGGCGCTAGTGGAAAAGTCATGGGATGGTTGACCAAAGTTGTGTACCGGCCGGCCAACCAACATCCCTGGAGGAACGCCACGAGTCTATCTAAAAAAACATATGCTCCATCTCTCCCTGTTTTACATTTTTCACACGAGTTTAACTTTCTTAGAGGTTATTGGGATACCAATAAAAATTGCTGTCTCTTTTCAGTCTTCTATATCATTTCTGGTGTTTCAGACCCATCTGTCCTGGTACAGTAAAACAAATGTGTTGTAAAGTGTATAATTTAGTTGCCCCGAGAGTCGCTGCTCCTTGCAACGCACTCGATCTGACACTGCACCAAAGCTCTATCATCATGACACACAGCAACAGCAGTTCAAAGCCACAATTCAACATCATGCACTTTGTGCTTCTTTTTGCTGACGTATTGCGTCTTCCTTCTTCTGAAATTATAACTTTTAAAAACCGGGGACATGTTAAACAAAAGAGGGTTTGAGTTGACGTGGAGTCAACAGGACTGCTCAGCACAAGTGCTGTTGCTATGCATTTTATTTCACCAGCATTGTATAGCAACAGCAGAGGCCATTAAAAAGTCGACTGTCCGACAGTTCTGTCTCTATGTACCTGCGTTAAGGTGATAAGGTGACATTTTGTCTTTAACCTTTGAATGAATACTGAGAAACCTGGACTTTCATCTGGGTGCGTGCTGAGTTTACATGCAATAAACAGGAGTAAGACATAAACAACATGCAATATAATGTACGTACCAATTAAAGCAATCAGAAAACAGCTAGCAAGTGGTTATATGTGATTTAAAATAAGTGTGAAGATTTTCGAAGAAGACGTCATTTTACACTGGGTCAGTAAAGCCGCTACATGATTGTTCAAACAGATATTATATTCAAATATATATTTAGCCTGGTTTTCGCAACTGAATACAGCCATTTAAATGCTTTCTAGCCAGCCCTTGGGTGCCAGGGTGTGGGGAGCAGAGGTTCTGATGTTTGGAAGTAAGCGAGGTGGCTAAATTTAGGCTGAGCCCTGGATCATCAGCTCGGAGAAACGTGAGGCCTACTTCCTGAATCTGCAGACAACGGGGACCCTAGCTACAATCCCATACAATTCGGGTAGAACTGCACCGAATCCAAGACTGCTTACCAGATTGCGAATTAGTCTGTATAGGCATCGATCTTGCCTGAAAACCGTTTAGAACCTGGACAAGTGGGGAAGTCCAGTCCAAAAGAAACACCTCTGAGGACAATAACCTCTCCTGTGTCAGATGCCTTCACTGTAGGATGAGGGTAACCTGCCTGGATGAGCTCGGCGGGCGGTGTGTCACCTTCAGAGGAAGACTCACACATCACCCTATAGTAGGCGGTTGCAGGGATATTTTGGGTAGAGCTGACAACTGCGCCATATCAGGCTACATCAACAAACAGGGTGGCATTTTATCCACCGTGTTGTTGAAGCCTGCGTAGAACCTGTGATATCAGGCCTTAGACAAGCTCTGCCTCCACGGGGTAGTTTACATATCAGGCTCCAGAAAGCTGAGCCTGATAGTCCGGGGGCAGACCCCTGGTGGGCGAGCAGAGACGGAACCCAAACATTTTGAGCCAAATCTGGACTCTGTTGGGGAGGGTGGAAGTGAATCTGTTTGCCTTAAGGCGGAGCACCGACTCTCCCCTGTGCACCACGGACGAGCTAGCTGCTCAATGCATTCCCTCCCGTCTGTTTCGTCCCCCCCCTTATAGAGACGCAGACATGAGAGGCTGAGAGTCCTTCTGGCAGCTCTAGACACGGTACAGCATGCTGAGATGACTCTGCTAATAACGGCACCACCCAACTGGACAGTTTCTTCGTATTAAGGAGCATAGTTGCAGGCAAAAACTCGTGCTACAATACCCAACCATCATTCTTCCACCACTACTACCAGAGCTGAGGCTGTCAAAGATTTATTTTCATGAATTGAGGGAGCAAGTTCCCAGTAAGAAGCAACAGGGAATATGAGAAATGTTTGCATCAACAAAACTGCAGCCTGAGGTCAAAAGCTTCAAATGCTTCCAACCATGGTTTCCTTTGCTTCTAGTAACTTTTTAAACTTTTTTTTGTGCTGTCGTCTCCAGTTAAAGGTTTCAAGTCTGTTTCGCCTCTGACCACACGGAGCATCTCTGATGGGTGTGGCCGGGCGTGGTCAGAGGCGTGCTTCGTAGCACCTGTAACCACTTCCGAGAGTGATTTCCTGTGATCCCGGAGTAGACCTGCGCATCGCCGCAGCGAGGAGGGAAGCTAAACCACTGGAGGTCAGAAAAAACAAGATTCACGTTGCATTTTGTTTCAGATAAACGGCGCGCAAACTCCAAAAAGCTGTATTTCCCAGGTCAGCGCTAATCTGAGGAGCCTGGAGTGCAAACCAGTTCTGAGAATGCACCTATATGACAAACTCCAACTCTCCATTCAGGTAAGTAATGGGAGATAAAAATAGCAGTTTTTAGAGAACTCTAAAGAGAATCTCCTCCCCTTCCTTGATTTAAAGGAACGGTCTGTCCTGCTGATAAGTGCACAATGGCCTTAGCCATAGAGACATATTTTTAAAATCTACTGCCTTAGAATATGTGACTGACAAAATTGAATTTAATTTTTATTTTGAATTACCTTTGTACAAATGATTTGGGAATTAGAGAATGAGTCAGATGTCAGAATTAGTCAGAATCATTAAGACTATCTTAAATACAAGCTGAAGGTTAACAAATATGCAGAAATAGTGCTAATTACAGGCTTTAAATTCCCACATGTAGACAGGAGGTTCTATCACCTGTGGGTGACATGTCAAAATGCCTTGACTGCTTTGGTTTTTGCAGCTTGTTGCCATTGTTTTCCATGACGACGATGATGATGATCAATTTCACTCAGCGGATGATGTGAGACGGTGCTTTCTGGAGTCCTTTTTCACATAGGTGATTAAACGGGGTCGGGATGTCCATGATGAGGATGATGATGATCACATCGTATGAAGCCCCGATTGTCTGTTGATAAAATGCTGACATGCAACTATGTACACCAGACTATCACTGGGAGAATTATAAAATAATTCCCCAACAGAAAACGGAATCTACACCGTAAAGTGCTGTGCTTGAATAATATTTAAATTGGGTCACATCTCAGTTCTTGTGCAGGAGAGGTTTTTTTTTTTTTTTTCCTTCACAGTGCAGTCCACAATCCTTGACACTAGATGGCCACATCTTCCCACTCTACACCCCAGCAAAGCACCAGACAGTCTAGGGCAGGTAATCTGAAATGGGCCTTGCAGATTGATGGTTTATATAACAACCAATGCATTTGGCACCAAAGAGGATGGGCTGCAAATTCAGTTTGATCGGACACAATGACTGATATTTCATTTGGAGGCAGTAATGAAGCCGCTGCCGTAGCCAAATGACTTAGTTTGCTGATGACTCAACAGGATACCACCGTCTCTTAAATGTTTGAGACGCTGAGGGGCGCCAGACTTCTGAAGCTGTATCCCTTTCTTTTCGGGCAATCCGAAATCTTGGCTGCTTTAAATACAGGGTACACTCGTGTGTTCCTAATTCTGTGTTGGGGAGTGGGAGGTAAAGCTGGAGAGACTACAGGAAAACAGCAACAAGAAAGATGATAGCAGCTGTAGTAGCCAAGAAGGAAAGAAGACGGTGGTGGTTTACCAGTTTGATTTCAGCTCCTCATCTGCAGCGATGGTATTTCTCTCTGAGACACAGATTAACCACGCATATCCTCTCCTGCTTTGTCTTTTGATGAGGGATAAAACAAATTTACTGTACTGCATCTATCAGTCACTGGTCATATGCACAAATAGCAAGGGAGATTAGGCCGGCATTCAAAGCAAAAGTGTTTGCATAGTTACATAATCCTACAAAAATGTGACAGACTCAAAAGAGAGACGGTTGATAGAAATACCATATATAGATAGATAGATAGATAGATAGATAGATAGATAGATAGAGAAACTAGACTGTTAAATGTCCGACTGGCCCAATGGGACAACTTTTCGGAAATACACCAAAGCTGAGTTGAAACGGACAGAGTGTAAACCCTAATAGAAACCAGCTGTGTCCAGTACAGTGGGCCAAAGGGGCTCAATGGTGAGCTTGAACAGAGCCTGATCATGGTCATATTAGTCATCATCTCTGATGATCTGCTGCAGAGGTCACTCCACACACACACACACACACACACACACACACTTCCTGCTCTAAATCAATCCAAGTGCTGCTGGGCCAGCCCTGGCTCTGTGTGGGTTACACATCCACATATTATTATGTTACATTCTGCAGCCCCAGCAGAGCAGGCACAGGGGTTGGATGCCATCCTCACTCTGCCAGAAAAGACGCGGTCCCGTCGACCATCTTGGTTTTCCAAAAATACGGGTTGCCACGGAGACGTGGAGCCACAGGCAGAGCAGGCAGGACTGAATGACACAGTTGGTTTCCAGTTCTGTGAGCTGATTACTGCTGGCTTTTTCCGACTGCCTGCCTACTCTTACGGTAGAATCTACGTCACCGATCCTGCAAAACTTTTCTTTCATGACTGACGTGAATCAGTTTGACAGCGTGTTGCACACACACTGCGAACCTCCTATAGATTCACTTAAATGAAGACACTATTGAATGGACACCATTCTTTTTGCAACAGGCAGTAATTACTGTGATGAAATTATTTTGTGACAGAGAACTATAAGTGTGATCTATCCACAGTGAAGGAAATGGTCCACAGTCTAACACTAGAAGGAACGTAGCTACTGTATAAGTGTATCACATGAAGGTGCAGGGCTAGTGGAAATTAAAAAATATGAAATAAAACACTTACTTTCACATATTCTGTAAATGTAGGCACATTCTGGGTATAGCTTCTTGATGATAGCTACATAGTCTTGACAATTATATGCATGTATTTTAGTGTATGTTCATAGAAAAATATGATGCATATGAGTTTTTAATACTTTTAATTACCGAACATAATTTAATGTTTCCTTTCATGTAACTTACTATTTGGGATGTTTTAAATATACTTGATATCTTTTTGACAGACTTGACATAATGTGTCTATTATTGTCTTTCTACTTCCACTTTTTGGGACTGATAAATTGAGTATTTCTATAAAGTTGTCATTGTGTACTAATTAACGTTAACAATAGTTTTGAGATGTTTATCGTCCTGGAACCTTTATTGGTCCGATGGCACAGAATCCAAACGCATAATGTGAACAGTGAAAGGCTTAAATGATTAAATGAGTTCCTTTACACGACTGTTTTCATCCGGGCTGGGCAGTAATTCACACCTATTGATTACAATCTTTTAATAGAATTCCATTGTGATATATAATATAATAAGAGTGAGACAAAGTTGTATTGCATAGATAAGACCAAGATAAGATGGAAAATATGAACTAAAATCAGTTAGAGACTGAACTATGTCATCATTTAGACATATTTGACATTTCTACAATTTTGCATATATCTCCTCAATATACATATATTTTTTAAGATACAGTGACAGGAATATCTACTGTAATAATATCTTTCCTACTTGCCTGTTCTAGGGCAAACTCTCATATCAGCAAATTTGGTACTGCATTAAAATGCGTATAGATACTGCACAACTGTGGTTCTGCTTGACACTGCATGAAGCACATATAGGTGTGAATCCCTGCCCTCTTCTTGTCATGTGACCTACATGATTCACTTTCCACATTTTGGGGCGGTCCAGCTGCGAACATGCTAATTCACTTGCATTTTACCGCTCTTTATAATAACAAATATGCCGTGGAGGCCAGTGCTGTACTGATGCAGCATGTGAGGTCAGTATCCTTCAGCTTCTTAGTTAAAAATCTCTGCATTTATTCTACTTGCAGCATGGAGTGGATTTAATTCTCAGTTCATACAGGATTCATGACAGTGGGCATGAACTGCGGATGAAACTACCCAATATGGATGCGAGAAAGATCACTAAATTCTGCAGGGTTCATTCGGAGTTCAGTTCCTTAATTCTTAAAACTATAATTCCAGATCAGCCCAGACTGATACCATGACTGCACCATTTTACCCTTGAACCTCTAATCTAAAATATTCCACTGGGTCACAGAGGGTCTTCTGTGTCCTCACAACTCATTGGACTTAAATTAACATGTAAACACTATGAAATTTATGTCCTTTTTTTGTCAGAAAACCAAACTAAATCAAGACTAAAGCATAAAGCACTTAAGAGAGAGTCTTTACATAAACTGACCTTTCAATATGTCAGAATCTCATCAACCATTATAGCCATTATTCTGGAAGGGGGGGTTACAGCCTCCCAATCACACTTGCACAACTCAGACTCTTTTCCAGCAAGACACAGTGCAAAAATGTCGACAATAGTAACAATAACAAAAACTTCATACTGAAAGGGAAGGAAGTTATTTTCTCCACAGCTTCACCATTTTAGCATAAACTACTCATTCCAGTGTTTTGAAAGACTGCAGAAAGGGTTTGTTCTTCCCACTTCAAAGAAAATGGCTGTGGTCAGCGTGAATTCTCAAGAGCAGAAGTGTACTGATCAACTCAAAGTTTACATTCTATAGGTATAAAAGTTTTTCCTACAGCAACATTTCCAACCGTTGAGTATGTTGGAGGGAAGCTCAAAGTAACAGCCAATGAACTATCAAAGAGCAAAATGTTACCTCCAGGCCCGTGTTACGGGTCAGTTTTGGCGGCTCGTCGTTGGCAGGAATGACAGTCACAGATATGGTGACGGGGAGGCTCCGGCGCTCAATCTCATAAGCTGAGGCAGAGAGAGTGAAGCTGTCCTCTGTGCTCTCGGTGCTGTCATGCATGTAGTAGATGTGTCCAAGTTTCACCTGGAGGAGACAAAAAGGTTCCAGTTGTCACTCAATTCTGCATCAGACCGGACTGGTAGGAAACATCGTAACGTAAGGGAAAGGCTGAGTGAGCCTAAAAGGTGGAATTAAAATTCTCTTAACACCTATGTCCAAAGAATACTCTGCTTTTGAGAAACAAGGACGCCACCATATCTTGGTTAACTTCGACAAACTCCTGTGACAATTGGGAGAAACTAATATTCATGACTTAGTTTTCCTCCAGAGCTTCTTTTCTCAGAGAGCTGTCTTTCCCCCTGATAAGGGAACCATATTATCTCCACTTTGGAGACTGCACTTTTTATAGTAGAAAGTCTGCGTCCTAAACAGGAGTTTGAAGCATGTGGGTGTCCACCAGACAGGGAGTATCTCACTGCATTCTGTTGGTTGCATTATGGGAACTGTATTTCCCAGAATGTCAAACTACTCCTTTATGGGTTTTTTTTTTTTTTTTTCGAGACAAAGGCTATAATCAGGTCTTGAAAGCACAGGAACAAAGAGAATTTCGCTTGTGGGACAAAAACCTTGAGGGAAACCAGATGCACAAAGGAATCAGTCATCCAGTTTCCAAGCGAGCTAGAAAACAGCACCTGTGGCCTGGACCAACCAACTCTGTTGACTTTCTGCTTACAGGAGAGAAATCTCAGAGCCCAGCATCCCGTGTTCTTGTTTCTCGGTCCTGCAGTCCTATCCGGATCACATAATCTGTCTATCTAACCTTTTCCTCTAATATTTTTTTCACAAATTTACAGAGATTCAGGGTGCTTCTCTCCAATGGGGACAGTTGACAGCTGTCTGGACAAAAGTGTAAAAGTAAGCTGCTGGGATGAGAGGACCTGCTTCAGAGCACGGGAAGTGCCAAATGGATCCCATATGACTGGCATCCTTCCGGAATAACAAGCCCCATCATCATTACTGATTGGGGAAAGTCATGGAGACGATCAGTCTGCTCTCTGGGACAATAAACAGTGGGTGGTTGTTGGACTCGTGGCCTTCAGATTTACTCAGAGAAAGACTGATGTGTGTGTCAATATTTGATGGTAGCTTCATATTTTATTTTACATTCATTTGTGACTGATGTAAAATCTCAGGTTCTGCGTACTTACTGTATTTTGGAAAATTAGAAATATGAACCACAGAAGTTTGCTCACTTTGTTCCGAGAATATTTTGTACTTTGTGAAAAATAAAGGTGCTTGTGTGGACTTAAATAGGTTTCCATAGATGGAAGAACTAATGGAGACCTGATGGAGAACTGAACCTGATTAGAGTAAAGGTGTATTCGAGCTGAGTGTTTCAGATTTCCTGTATTTTTTTCAAGTTCGATCCCACTCAGCATAGCATACATATGCTCCTGACTGTGTACATGAGTTTATTGTTCAAAGCCAGAGTAAAAACAGAGTCAGCGCTGTGGTGAGCAAAATGCCATACATTGTCTGAAACAGACCTACATAATGCATATGTGACACATCTGGGCCACGTGGCACATAGAGTTACTTTACATTCTTGTGTTTGCGGTTCATGTAGTTCTGCATGAGTCACTCTCAGTCTCTCTCATTGCACAGCCCCCCGTTACTGTACGCTCACATAACCTCAGTGAACCACCCCAAATGATGACTTTATCACAAAATTACTACACACACCAGTAACTCCAGTGTCCATTCCCAGCGGCCGGGGGACTTGCCCAGTGGACCTTAAAACAGCATTGAACTTACGGAGAAAACTGCAGTAAAGAAAGGTACAAAACTGTCCGACTTTATTTTTAGAGCAATTAAGGTCTAGTTTAAATACTGCGCCGACTGAAGCTTGGGCATTTATTCTTCAATGTGGTACTCATTTGGGAGAACTGATTATTTTTCATTCTCCCAGTATAACAATAAAAGACTATACAAAAAGAGTACACACAGTGCATGCATTAAAAAATCTCCAAGAAGCAGTATGTAAACAAGCTTTTTTTCTCTGTGACATTTCCATAGTGGCAGACGATGATATCTGTGTTCATTTTTGCCTCCCCAATACCAACGTAATCGCTGCTACAGTATGTTCTAAACCCATTTGAATTGTACATTGGGATCTTTGAGAGCCAGCATGAGTGAATCTGGCAGTAGCAAAGTACGGGAGGTTTGTGTGCACTGACACATTATTATAGGAATATACTGGGCCAGTTTATTTTGGCTTAAGGCAGTCCAAAGGCATCGTCAGTTTTTCCACAATGGTTCAGCAAAGAAGAGGGGAGTAGGGGCAGACCAGGGCTAGATGTAGGAGCTATAAGATATGTGTCCAGACATGTGTGCTTCACTAAATTATGTGGTCCATTCAGAATGCATGAGGTTTTTCCACTGGTAACTACTCATGCATTTTTTATATTTTCCTAAAGCAGGGGCCTCTGAACCACAAGGAGGGAGACCAGATAGCTGTGCTGCAGCAGCTCCCAGATTCTCCCTCTCTTTCTCTCTATCTGGTACAACACAACAAATCCAAAACAGCACTGAGTAGTAACTGGGGAAAGTTCCATGGTGACGCCTTGCTGTGGTAAACCTCTTGAACAACCACCGTGATCTAGTCATGAGAGGAAGATGTTACTAAGAAGGGATAAAATATGGAAAATCGTTTTTTTTTTTTGAGGTCTTCTGGGAAGTCTTTGGTCCCAGAGTGGAAAAAAGACATTACATGTGAATCTTTGACCAAATGAAAATCGGGTGCTGGGTATGTTTTCCTTGAAAAAGTATTAATCAAATCTAGCTAATCCTTAAAATGTTAGATATAGGATCCAGTGTTTTGGTGGATTTGTCAATACATGTGGTATGTACATTTGCTAACCATTTGATGCAACCAACAATTTGTCTCATGTTTTAACTTACAAGGCATGTGTGTGCCGATAGAAGGCAGGGCAAAACACAAATGTCAGAATTTTGAGTAGAACTTGGAAAACAGCAAGGGAAACCAAAAGGGAAAACATAATCCTTAAAGTAGCTATAATCAATATTTTCATATCAACGATGGATCATGTGACTACTTGTGAGTGAAAGGTGTTGCTCAAAGTGACAAACCTACACATCAGTATCGCGCTGCTCCGCAGCTCTACTTAATCAGGTGACCAGAAAGATGACTCTAAATAAATGCTAATATTGCTATGTATCTGCTTGATGTGTAATTAGCCAGTCATTTGCTAACATGTTTGCCATATCAACATAAAAAGTGGTGATATGGCAGTGTCATGCTTACAGTTTGTTTTTGCTTTGACCCCAAGTGGTACAAAATCAGTTATTTCATATTTAGGCATTTAAGATCTAAGATCATACTTTGCAGATACTCCCCTATACAGTATGCTAGTTTCGGATGATGCTGGCTATTCAAGCATTCCTGGCAAACATGCAAATATAACTGGAGCATCGACTGGTTGGATGCATGCACTGAAAACAAGGCATGCCAAAATAATGGATATGGAAGATAAGAGCTGGTTCATCAGCTACCAGCAAACAGCCCATGACCTTGCCTATTACCTATCAGCTAATCATGTCAATAATAGTAGAATAGTACCATATTGTTTGGCAGTAAAACTTTACTTCATGGTTCATTAAAAAGTTTTTGATACTTAGTGAGGGAAGGGATCGTATAAAGGTTTACACCAACGGTGATACATGGGAGAAAAAGGTAATATTATTTGAATTAGGAGTCAGGGGGATGTGATTAAGTCTTAATAACATTTTTTGTTGAAACATGGAAGTGAATTTGTTATTTCTATGTGTCTTATACGACAGAACTACATACCTCCTCCCATGTAAAGTAAGAAAGTTCGTCTCCATCGAGGTAGCGAATGTCACCGTGCTGTGGCGGCTCTTCCACAATAAAGTCGATGTTTGCTGAGCTGTAGAAGGGATGTGAGATGTTTACAATCTCTGTATTAATTGCTCTGCTGAGGCCCTCCCTCACGGTAAAGTTGAAGGCCTGGATGGGGATGAACCGCGGGACGATGTTCACAGAGATCTGCAAATCCTCCACTGTGGTAAAACCATTACTGACATCCACTTTGAAGGCGTCATTGCCCTGAAAGAGATGGATGTTCAAATAAGTTATCGATATAATAAAAATAAAACCTTGTACATTAGACCCACCAGAGGCTGAGGTTGTGTTTTTATCCAATTTTACTCTCAGTGTGAATATGAAAGGGAACAAGCTGCCACATTTGATTTATTACAACAGTATTACTTAAATGACAATAAACCTGGATGGATGCAGACACATAGAGAATGCGCCCCTGATCAATGTCCTCTTGACTGAAGGTGTGAATGTACTCGAGGACAGGGGACGCCGTGCTGTCTGAACTGTTTGTCAGCATAACCACATGACCAAGCTGAGGAGGCTCTTTAATGGTGAACACCATTTCTGTAGGCAGAATATCAGCTTGCTCCACCTAAAAATCAAAGGTAGAGTACAAAAGTACAGCAAACGGATCTGTTAATTTATTATTCAAAATTTTAACATGCAATTATTTTTTGTAGAATGATAAACTTGCAGAAGTAAATACAGTAGTTTGCTTGACAAAAACCCTGTCCACAACAGCATGCAATGTACTAACTGGAAATGTGTTTCGTGTATTTAGTAAAATAACAAATATTGTTTGACTAATTAAGTGTACTTCAAAATGCCAGCAAACACAAAGATGATCCTGTTGGTTAACAACTTTTCATGAGCTAAGAAAGACAACCCTGTTTACTGCTTTATGAATCAATGCCTTTTCACTGAAAAATTCTAAATCACCAATTCTTTTTTTTTTTTTTTTTTTTTTCCACACTTTAATTGCTTGGCTTCTGAGGTGTGGTTAGGATAGACGCAGTTGTGTCCCAATAAAACACACACATGGAAATTGAGGAACTACTCTCAGCTGACAAAAATAGGAGAAGGTTTTGCAACTTCTCCAAACAACAGTCGGCAAAACAAATCAAAGTAACTAATAAAACTTTGAAAAACAGTTTTCATTTGAGGTTGGAGGTTGTTCAGTTTTCATTTCATTGGAAGCAGTGCTTCAAAGCTGTGGTTCGGCTGACATGGAGTTAGGTGCCTTGTATATTTTCTTTCTAGAACAGGCACAGTATGGTACATGACTGTCAGTACAGTACATTATTTTGCAGTATACTAAAATGTCACACTGTCAACTTTAGTACATAGTGTTAATTTAATGGTCAGTGTACTCTATAGGTTAATATGGAGTTGGGACACAGTGTTAGACAGTATGGTGAACCGACACCTGAAAAAGACAATGGGACATTTGGCAACATTTAAAGCCACATTGCAGATTCATACATTCATTCCACTTTGAAAAGTTTTAATAAACTCTCTCTGGAACCTGAAGAGTGTTTAGCAGTCATGCTTGTGTTTGAACGATATTTCAGACGAGCATACTACTTTCCAATTTATAGTAAGGACACACATTTGAAAAGCTCCCAGAAGCCAAGTCAATATTTTACCTCTAGTAAAGGCCATTCCGTCGAGGCTTTGTTCACTACATATTTCAATAGAGTGTGTACCAGGTGTCTAGGTTCTTCTCCAGTCAATACTGCAGATTTCAGATGTGTTTACTATTGTGAAATTAGAGTTTAAAAGAGGGAACATTTTAAGTATTACATTATAAGTCGAGCTATATACTGTATACAGGGAATGTGTTAAGAATTGACCAAGAATTTAAACCTCATTAATTGCTTTCAAGATGAAGTGCAGGCAGACTCATCTTATAAATTACAGTGTGCTTCAGGAAGCTCCTCAGGGGACACTTAGTGCTCAGTTTTCCACACTAAATAGACTGTAATTTAGTACATAAACTAGATTAAAAGCAGCAACTGCACAGTCATTTTTAGGCATGCTTTCATGTGGTTGGAATGTAGAGAGGTAGATGTAGAGATAAAACAAGGCAGTATGATTGAATGAGTTATGTTAAAGTTCTTTGTCACAAAGAAAAAATAAACTTGAAAAAGACAAAGACGATGTCCTGTCACAGTATTGACATATTGTATAATATTAAATGCTACCTTGTTGAATAAAAACAAATGTATGCTGCACAGATTAAATGTCAGCAACACAAATGACTTTAAATTGTAGATTTATTAACTATAGCTCTTGATCATATGCAAAAGTCTCCGGTAAAAAAAAGAGTTTTGCTCAACATACCGAAGTGAGTAAACATTACCTTGAGCTGATCCTGGTTGATGATGGTGTGCTCTTCCTCATAGGAAATGATGACCTCATTGGTTATCACCTCAGGTTCAGAGAGGTAACCTTGCTTGAATATTTTAATCCTGAATGTGCCGTCTTCAGAATGTCCTCGTGCTTGGACGGTAAAGCTGAAAGAGTCCTTGGACCTCATACTCTCATAATTATGCTCATACGACACAACACCTTTTTTCAGGTCCTCCTGGGTGAACGCTGAAGCCTCAACCCCACTCACAATAATCCTTCCATCACTAGGTGGGGATCTAATCTGGAATTTTATCTCGCTGTTGTCTCTTATGTCCATGTTGGTGTCAGCGCTCAACAGGGTGGTGTTAAGGGTCTTGGTGCTTCCATGGTCGATGACAATGATTGTGTTGTTCAGCACTCGCAGGTAGGGCTCACCTGCCTGGATCTCAAGTAGCGCCGTGGTCTTGTGGAAGCCATCCGAAACCTGCAGTGAGAAGCGTTCGCGATCTGCTCCGTGGTGAATGAAGAGGATGTTCTTATCTCGCAGGTCGGCTTGCGTGAAACGGAAAAGAGGCTGTGATGGATTAGATGTTGAGACGATATTGCCTGAGAGGATTCCCTCTCGAGCGTAGACAATTTGTGAGTCATTGAAACCTGAATCATCGTCCTTGAACTGGATGACATCAGTTGTTAGCAGATGCTGACCATGGCGGACCACGTTTAAGACTTTATCCACAACCCTCACAGGAGCATGCTCGTTCTTGGACTGGATTGATATTCTGAAAACACCACTCACTGTTTCGTGAATGTCTGAACTTTCTGCTCCTTGATCAAATGCTGAGAAATGGAACTCATCACTGCTTGTCTTGGAGCCATCATGCTTGTAAATAAGCCTGTCAAGATGGAGGTCTTCATTACTGAAAACTCTAATTGCCCCCTCAAATCTAGGCTGCCCTGGAGGGGAGTCCCTAATCAGTCGCCCATACTTTGGCCCTTGCGTTACCCGGTAAACAAAATCTGTAGAACTTGGTGACTGCATCCAAAGATAGTTTTTGTTCAGTGTGTGCTCACCACCCTGCAAGACAACCAGCCTCTCATTGGTCAAAACAGGAGCATCTGCACTGGCAAAAATATTAATTGGGAAGGTGTAAAGAGGAGAGTACTGATCCTCTGCAAAGACTCTGAACTGAAACTGGTCTATACTATCCACAGCTCTCTGCACCCTGACCCTGTAGCTAACACTACTGTCCAAAATGTCCTTTTGGGTGAACATATCACCTTCAGCTAGCTCTTTTTCTAACAACTGGAGACTACCCAGTGTCGGAGGCTTGACAAGGATGTATTTTACAGTTTGTGGATCTGGGTTTTTCCCTTTTACTTCGGCCTGAAGCTCTGTGAGTCCGATTGTTTGCTCTTCACCAGCCTCCATCTCCAATGGAACCAGGTTAGAAACTTTTACCTGTGCAGGGATTATCTTTACTAGGAAGGTGTTGTTCCAAAGGGAGAACTGCCCCAGGTGGGTGTTGAACTGAATCCGCTCCACCACAGTATCTTCCTGGTCATTGGAGTCTGTGCTGACATATCTAAGGCGGTTGTGATCCAGATCAGATTGATGGAAAGTTGTAACCTGCTTGTACAGTCCATCACTTGTCATTATCTGTAGTTCCCCAAATAACAGCAGTTGTGTTATGTTATACATAATATCCCCATTACGAGGATGAGCGAGGACCGCCAGATTTTGAATACCTATGGACGAGTTGCTTCCCTGAGACAAGAGAAGGCCAGTGTTGGTGACAATAGTAATATGTGGCTGTGTCACCGACAAGTTTAAAGTAGTTGAACGGCTTACTGACTGTCCATCAGACACTTCCAAGGTAATTCCAGCAGGACTTCCCCCTCTATGTACAAAATAGATATTCCCATCTTTCAGCTCCCTGCAAGTGAACTCTGAGATGCTTTTTCCTGGCTGTTGACCATTTTCTAAGTAACCAACATCCATGGAAGGTTCTGATGTTACACTAACAATTAATTCATCACAGCGGGTGTCAGAATCCATGATTTTGATAAGGTTTGGGCCCAAACGCGTCCTGCCATTTTCTGTGATAGCGATTTCTCCTCCACTAAGTTGTGGTATATCATTGACGGGCAGTATTTCAACTGGGAGGACATATTCACGGGGAGTTTTCAGACACTCTGGAAGGTAAACATCACTGTTAACAACCACCTCTAGCTGAATTTGATCTGCATGCCTTTCATGTCCATCATGCATATACTTAATTTTCTTATTGACAACATCCAGAAGAGTGAACTTTTGTATGCGTTTTGTGTTAATGTTCATATCAACCAGGCCATACCAGGGATCATTCTGGAGAGTAAAGATAATGTCTGACTGACGCAATCCCGCTGCACTGAGGTCAAATGTAGGGCTTAAGTTGTTGATATCAAGAAAAACGTCCCCACCTTCAGGGACAAACAATGGTGTGACATCAAGAAGTTTTGTCACATTTTTGAAAATCTCTGGTGTGCCATCTGTTGGGTAGCAATGTTGTTCAATCAAGTCCATATCAACGTATCGGATGCGGACAGGCGGAGAAGTTGTAGTTGTGTCTACATCATAATAACTTGAGTAGTCATAGTCCTCTCCTTCACATTTAACGTGAACATCTTTGGTCACCAAAGCATCCTGTAGGCTACGGTCCTTCTGATTTACTTTGATTTCCCCCAAACAACCAATAAAGGATTCAGCTGTCATTTCCTCCTCTGCACGATTTAAGGACCCACTTTCACGAAAGACCTCCTTCATTTTCCCCTGGATGCCTCCTAAATACAGGTTTCCAACCAAGTCCAGTTTTTGCGATGAGTCAAGAGGGAGCGAGGAAGACTGGCTATCTACATTAATGACAAAAGAATCCTGACTGATCTGGACCTTAACTCTATGCCACTGATCATCATCCAGCTGCACCTGGATATTCTCCAGTACCTCCATGCCATTGCCGTGGTCCAGCACACCTCTGAGATAGCCTTTCACAACACCAATAGCAATGAAGTCTGACTCTCTGCCAGGGTGGAAAACAAGTAGTGCATCCTCAATGGTGGTTTTCATTAGGAACTCCAAGACCCTTGGAGCACCACTAGCCCCGCTCCAGGTGGGGAAAGAAATGAAGGAATCAGGAGTGCTGAAACTAGTTGCCTCGCCATCACCAGCCTCAAACTCACTGCTGCAGGATTCCTTCGTGTCATGGCATTGTTTAAATGCTGTGCTGAGAATATCAAACTGATGGGACTCAAATTTGACCTCAGTCATGCACCCACGGAAAGGGGGAATGGCATTGCTGAGGTAGGGAGCATCTAGGTCTCCTGCTCCTCCAAGCCAAATGCCCAGGTCAATATTGAGCTGTTCCCCATCGTCGTTCACAGGAACATATGTTGGAAAGAGCTCATCAATAATCATGGTGAGTCTGCCATCTTGCAGTGTCAGTGAGATTTTGTGGTCCAGGAGGTTGTTCAGTTGTACTCCCTGAGATGAGGACAGTGTCACCTCTCCGGCCCCCAAGTTCAACCGTGCCTAAAGGAAAATGAAAATATTTTATTTAACTTATAACTTCAAATAAATTTCAGCTTTTATACTGTGGCATATGGGGTATTGATACTTGTGTGACTTGTAGAGCCATTAGAACTCGGCTAATTTTTAAAAGGGAATGCCATCTCTACAATGGTGTGAACACTATATGTTAAAACAATGTTGTGCAGTCCTATCAATATTTATGAACAAGAAACTCTCTTTTGAACGCATAAACACCAACCAAAATCCTCTTATCTATGATCATTATCATTTTTGGATCCTTTCATTTACCACTTATGGGACGCTAATTCATTGACTCATAAAACCCTTTAGTGTAAGCTTAATTTTACTATAATATTAACATTTAAAGTCTAGGCAATGGATCTACAACCCAAGAAAATTCCTCATGTAGGGCTGACTAAACTATATTTTAAAAATGAACCCGTTCAGAGAAGTTTCACTGATAAAATCAGAGATCTGAGTTTTGCTTAAATAAAGTTAAACATGATTCTTACACATGCAAGAAAGAGAAGGCATTTATTTTTTGTAAGGCCTTGAGTCTATTTGCTCAGTGCATCTCGTAGCACTTAGTGGAACAGGACGAAGAAGACTAAAAAAGGTAATATCTCCTTTTATTACACATACCCTGAGATGTCACCTCGTTATAAAAGCAGGGATATTTTCCTTTGGGTAAAAATCTATATTATGTAAAACGTCATGGTTATCATTCCAGTGAGACAACTAGAGAAGACAACAGAAAAATCGAATCAATTTCAGCTGTGCATAGAGTGGCGTCTAATGAAATGTGTCATATATATAAGTCTTGAAGCTGAATGACTTTCAAAACTCTCTCACACTCTTCACAAGCTAATATGCCAATTCGTTATGCGTTTAAGATAGGTGGTATATTTTGCAGCTAAACTATGTGTTTGGGATTATAGCAGGGAATGAATCAATAGGTTATCATTCTCCTAAAATAACAAACTAAACACTGGTGTCTCATTATGTATAAAGCATTTTCCCTACCTTAAATGATCCTTCAGCAAAACAACACAGGACAACAAAAGATGCTATACACCTACTGTATTGGTAAGTGAGTGAATAATGATAGAGATGGTTGACTTTGGCATTGAATTTAAATACGTGTTTAACACTTGTTTATAAAAATGGAATCTGTGAAGATACACTTGTATGTAAGCTAACACTGTAATAATGCTAATACATTTTGGTTTTGAAACTATTTTTTTTAGCACAAAAGGAAAACAATTTTGTCTTATCTCCTTTAATGTGCAAATTTAGTGACCATATTTTAGCTTCTATTTTATTTTTATTCAAGCAATTTTCAAGTCATGCTCTGTCTTTAGGTAGTATCACTATTTTCTCTTAAAAATAGTGTTAAGTACTAAGATTCCTACTTTTTACATATCAAACCTCTGCTTTACCATGTGAGCTAAAATCAAAGTGATGCAACTTCTTTTTTTTTATTTTTGGGACTGACCAACCTACATTATCTTACAGGTCTCAAAATATTTCACCCTCCTCCACAGCTTGTTAGCCACGCACCTGTATTTTCCCGTTTTGGAGCTCAAGGAAAAGGTAGTCCTCCATTCCTGCAGCCAGGAGCAGCAGCCCACTTCGCCGACTTGTCTTAATCAGTAGTGACAGTTGGAAGGTGGAGACATCTTGGAAGACTTGTAAATTGCAGTGGCTGTCTCCAAAGTAGGATTCTGTGAAGAGTGAAAATAATTTATATCATATAAAGATAAGTCAGAGGCATATTGGTAGCCCAAAAGAGAAAGGTATACACAATAACTGCAGCAATCAGGGATTTTCATTGTTTGTCACCCTATGCTAACACACACAGCCAAATTTTCTTTCACTGTGAACTTTTGAACGAGGACAAAAAAACCCCAACAAAAACGCATATGCCTTTTTTCATTTAGACAGGAAAGGCACCAAATTCTAACCGCAGAAAAATAAAATAGTCTGATTTTACAATTTTCTCTACACTGTGGCAACATCACTACCTTGGGATAACACAAAAAGATACCTGCTGACTGGAAACTCTATGAATTCAAACATGAACATTTGGAGAAACCAATTAGATGAGCATTTTTCTGAGTCTCGTTACAGTACAACTTGCTAAGGTGGCCTCCAGCTGCTCCACGGTTAAGAGGAGCTCCTCTGGCCTCAAAGGGATTCTCTCACTGAGACATCAGTCATTACCCCTTCCGGGCATATAGAGTCTTGGGGGGAAGGATTTTCCAGGCTTGAGCTGTCTCATGTCCAATGATATGCAAATTCAGCCACCTGCCTCGGACTGTGCTGTCTGGGGCACTTGACAAAATGTAAACCACGGAGGAAGTCAATTACTTCCCAGTGCACATGCTCTGAGATTAAACTGGACCACCCCCAAGACCCCGTTTCCTCAGCATGGATTTCCCATGGCCTTAGCCAAGAGATATAGAAAGGGGGCTTTCCATTAGCCACGCACTCGCACTCTTTGGAGTGGCAGTCCAAAACACTCGTTGGAAAACAGTGAAGAAGGCAGTCTTCTGATCACAGACTGCTAATGCTTTGGAACAGTTGGAATAATAAATCAGAGAGAGACACTGCTGTATCAAAGTTAGAACATTCCTATGAGATGATGAAGGCTAAAATATTCCCTCAAACTCAGTGGTAGCATCCAGTAGCCTTGCAGGATGGTGGGCTCGATGCCACGAGGCAAAGATCTCACAAAGTCACTTCTCAGACATGACTGAGTCAGAAAATAGGAGAGGAGAAAATAAGATACTAAACATTCAAATTCATAGCTATAAATGGAAAAACTATTTTCTCAAGACTCTGTTCAAAGGTGTCAATGGTGTGAGAGCCAATAAGTGCGTGTACGTGTGTGCGTTTAAAGGGCAGTCTGTGTCTGTGCTGCATCTACATTAATGCAATGCTGCCAGCTTCAGAACATTGACGGGTACATTTGTCCTCTGGTTTCTCTTCCTGTAAATGAACCCTTCCAATACCAGATCAGCAACAAACACTGGAAATGTGAACAAAGACAATCATTTTGATTTCGGCAAGGACAAAAGCAAAGCTTTTATCATCGTGCCCATGCTTTTGTGATTTCACTAAGAGGCGTTTTCTTTTGGTTCCAAGGCTGCTCTGTCACGAACAAAGTCAGTGATGAACGGTCTCAGCACAGGGCCAGATACACAAAGACACTTTCGATTATACAATGCTGCACAGCACCGGTCTCCTGTAGCCACAGAAATGCCATGTTGGTGGCTCTCAGAAATAAATATCACAGGAAATAGTTTTTGACATTATCACATATTGAACTTTGTAATCCATATTGTGTGAATGCTCACAAATGAGCCGAAAGAAACGAGAGAAAACGTAGCAAAAGTAAAGCAATACGATCCCCTCTGTTCATTCAAAAGGAGAATGAAGCAGAACATGCAAATATTATTTGTATAACTGTATCCAAAAAAAAGTTATCACAGTTACACATCATTCATTTTCAAAATGTCACTTTTCGGAGGCTCTGGTCATTAGCTGTGACTGACTGTGCTAAAGGCTGTTATGGTACAGTTCAGAGAGTTTCTGCTATGGCTAAGGTATTCCAAATGAGAGACTAGTGCTAATTGCTCGGGGGCCTTCAGGCTGAAGCTGAAAAATGGGGGAACAGAATCTTTTCTTACAGGCAATTGCATTAACAAAGAAAATCGCAATGAGCTCCATGGTTCTTAAACCCGAGCTTTTGTTGGATTGTTCACTGAGCATGGGGATAAAAAGCTGAAGGGGAGAACGATGCCAGGACAATTCTGCCTGGGGATTTGCTGGTTCAAATTCAGCTTGCTGCTGTTGCCTACAGGAAAAGGAGCACATTTTCTAATGATACACACAATAGCTTTACTCTCTGCAGTGTACCTGGACCTGGAATTCATTAGTTCCCCAGCTAAGCTGTGTAAAGCTCTGTATAGAATAGGCTTCATGTAGGAAAAGCACATTTTCAATATGCAATCTTTACAAATGCCCTGCTCTGTGGCACTGCTTGTGTCCCCACACCCTTGCTTCAACTGTTTCTGTGTTCACACTGTCTAACAAGTATGCAAAGAGGGAATTATATCATTGGAGGACTGTGAATCACACAACTCTTGTTTTCTACTGCAACATACAACTCAGCAATAAGCTCCATCTTCCAGGGACTTTGGGCTGGGTGTAGATGGGATCTAGCCGAGGTGGTTTCGCTGACGAGGCATCATTATCTGTAAAGAATCATCCCTGCTCCTTAAGAGTGTAAGCTGGAGCTGTGAAGCTGCTGCCACAGTTGGTTTCTCTCTGTGTGTGGAGGTTTAACCATCTAAGAGGACAGTCTCTGATCCCCTTAAGCCACCGCACCCCTCCTCACACTACTTTATTGTGCGTCAAGCAGAATCCTGGTCTCAGGCCAGTGCAGATGGCTATAATTTGATGACTGACTGCGCTTGTATTTATAATGCTTGGAGGAAACCGAGTCTTCCCCTCTTTCACATACGACTGAATGAATTACCCCGTTGTCTTTCTTTCCCTTTCCTCCTCTTCTCCATCCTCTTTTGGTCTTAATGTCCGGAAAAGCTATGGGGAAGAGAGACACACTGACCACAAGTGCAGGAAGATCGGAGACACTCAGCTGACTTTGTGTCCTTTGATTTGTCTGCGCCGATGAGTCAATGTCACTTCAGTCATATTTTAAGCGAGTGCGAAGATGCACTCGACAGACAGCATTCGAGCCTTTAGGATCCTGATTTTCACTCCCCCAATTGTACTGATCACTAAAGAAACACTTAAATCACTTAAATATGTAAATAATATGAAATGCTTGTTTAAAATGTTGAAGCAAGGATACCTAGTGTTTGTTTCTCTACTAAAATTTTGCCATGGTAACACTGCCAGTAATCCAAACAAACACTTTGCATGACCCATGGTTAAAGCATAGTTAGTTTGACTAAAAATAGAGGTTATGTTGGTCGTTCATTGCCTTTGCAGGGCTGTGTCTACTACAACAGGGCATAATGTCTCCTGCATATAATTATAGGAAGGATAGGCTGTTGTTAACCATGGATAGACCTGGAGAGCTCTCAAGGGTGTAATAGCATTTACCATATGATCGCACGGGCATTACCATGATGAGCTTGTGACAAACATTAGTTTTCCGGATATGTCTGCAGATAGCGTCTCCGTGAACCATCGGAACATTGTTTATAATATATAGGAGTAGTTGAACATCAGAAAATCTACTGATCAGCTAATTAACAAGCTAATCTGAATCAATTAGTTGACCGTCAGAAAAATGCTCAACAATTTTATCTAGCAAAAATGCCAAACCTTTGCTAGTTTCAGCTTCTCAGTTGGGAGAATTTGCTACTTTTCTCTGTTAAACAGAAAAAAACCCTTGGGTTTAGGACTTTTTGTTGGACAAGATATGGCAATTTATTAACCATAACCACTGATTAATCAAAAACATAATCCAAAGATTAATCAAAAATAAAAGTAATCCTTTATTGCAGCTCGTTTATCAAAGTGAATACATAAATCTGTTGTGTTATAAATTCACTCAGGTCATTTTAGTTTGTCAGTGTTGGAGCTTTCTGCTGCAAAATGGGGGCCAAACCCGTCTCCTGGAAGTCATGTCTACTAGTAACTGGCAGAAGCAAAAATACGTCTTGACAGAAATGTGAATGTGTTTTTTGTCAACGTAATAAATCGAAAAGTGTTTCTACCGAATGTGTTTGCAAAACATTCAAGACGACATATCACTTTTGTTATCCCTTCAATCCGCGGTTGAAATGCAAAATCCTCTTGAAGCAACTGGAGCACAAGTAAAGTTTTTTTTAATGGATATGTTTAGGTACTCAAAGAGCTTGGTAAGATTTAGAAAAGGCAAGAGTGACTTGAATTATAAGACAGGATGTGTTTATTGTATTAACATTTGACCAAAAACAAAGCTGTTTCCTCAAATTTAAACACTGCTTTGCGCCTGCCCACCATCCGCCCCGACCACCTCGCGCCGACTTTCCTGCTTTGAAAACACTTGAGAAAATGTTGCCACTGAACATAATCTATGCAGTCATTACATAATTAGCTAAACAAATGAATAGGAACTGCTTATATCTAGTTTACAGAGTTGCCAGATGGTTCTTGTGGCCAGTGGCACACAGGAACTGATTGAGTGTGTCAATCAAACGTTAAATGATAATTATTGGAAAACCATTTAGCGAAGAACGTTTACCACTTCAGATTATGCTTTTTCTATAAACGTAGTGTTAATTCTGATTAATGTAAATGACAACATACCTACTGTGAACAATGCATAACCAGAAACACATTTATTCAACAAATGATATTCCCACACTAATTACAGCACAGTAGCTGCTCTTAAAAGGAAGCGATCATGTCGGTGCAACATGTTTACATACCAGACTTTGTATGCAGCAGTGTGTATAAGGAAATACTGCTAACTCCAGCACTGTTAAACAGCAGACAGCAGAGCCACAACTCTACATACCTTGACAGCACTGCTTTATAAGGACCCCCTCCTTCCCCACTGACTTTTCAGAAGTCACCGGGGACACAGTTTTACAAGCTTTATGGAGCCATTTCTCAGACCAGGCTATGTCAATGTGAAGGCAAACACAGCATCATTTTAGCCCCTTTCAAATCCCCATCTACCTCTGCATCCAGCTGAGTCACTGCAATGCTAGCCAGCGTGAAGAGGTACAAT
Source organism: Xiphias gladius (assembly GCF_016859285.1). Lineage (NCBI taxonomy): Eukaryota > Metazoa > Chordata > Actinopteri > Istiophoriformes > Xiphiidae > Xiphias > Xiphias gladius. The sequence goes on along the minus strand of NC_053407.1, from coordinate 24,548,140 downwards.
ACATAAAAAAAAAACAGGCCTGTGGGGTCACAGCGGGTGGCCTTCTCTCTGGCAATAATTAAAACTTTTCAGGTGCTCTCTCTGTAAAACTTGCACTTACACAACGGACAAGGGGTGGCGGCAGCAGCGAAAAATTATGACCTTTCCCTGTGAAAGGAGAATGGCAGAGTAATGTAATTTCAGCTTAGGAAAATGGACCTGTGAGAAAAGGGAGGGAAAGCAGGATGTGAAAGACTCAGTGTTGTCTGGGTCTGTGCTGTTAATGAGTGAGGGGTTCGGAAAGGCTGGGTTTCCATACAAAATGAATAGAAAAGCCCCACTTTTTTTTTTTTTTAGAGGGATATAGAAAAAAGGAAGGGGGCTTTTCTCTGTTGCAGGACTAACTTTGTTAAAAAAAGTGACGGAGTGGATTGAGACAAGACAGACAGCAGGAAATCGAATCATTTTAGAAAGAAGGATCAGTCGTCTTTTACACTTGAGAAACTCTCCATGAACTCTTCTTTATGGTCTGTACACTCAATTGCACAGTTGCCAGTGAAAATATTTCCGTCAAATCTTGGCCGCATTTCAGGTTCATGTTAACTTTGCTCTAATGTTTTTCAAGGCAACAGCGAATGAAAGAAAGAAATATTGTGCTACTTCAGAAGTACACTGTGGGACATTCTCCGCTTTTCAAGTCAGGCGTCAGCTGCAAGGCAAACATCTTTCCTCAAACTCTAATATTCCAGCCGAATAAGGTGTGTGACAAATTCACAGTTTGTTGGCTCTAAAATACTCACTGGTCATAATGACCACGGGCTGATGATCTCACTCACCTAACAACATTGTAAGACAAACACAGCCGTGAACAGAAGCATTGTAGTGACTCGGGGCTCCGCTGTAGTTTATGACTGGCTAATACAAAGCATGCCTCTGTCAGCCCAGCCGAGCCACGGAAGCCATCAACTGCCAAGGTCCCAGTGGGTGGGTCCTGTTAAAATAATCTCCCCGTGACATCAGAGGACTGACCCCCCCACCATACTATTTCAACCTATATCCCTCCTCACACCAGCTGACCCCCTCTATGCAAATTCACAAACACACTTTTCTTTTGCCAAATACTGATGTACTGCAAGAAACGTTCTAACAAGTGATTGTTTACACATTTAGCTGTGACTTTCTCTGTTTCCCTTCAGCTAGAGCAGGGCTGTTTATAGACTGAGTTGAAGGACATTTTAACATACCGGTATTGAATTCCAGTGTGAAATGTCACCGTGTGAAAAAGTGGGTAGAACAGCGTGTCAAGGGAGGGGTCAGAAAGGAGGAAAGTAGAGCCCAATGGAAATCACGTATGTACTATTAAGCTTAAGTCTTTTACAACGATACAATTCTCATCTTGCAGAATAGAAAGTGTCTTGCCCTTCTGCTTCTTCACACCTGACATATTCTTATAGGCCTAGGTCTAACTAAAGTTCATTATCCGATAGCTTTATTAAAAAAAAAAAAAAAAAAAAAGAACAAACTGTGAGCACAGCATTTAATGCACGACTGGCTAGACTGTTCTGTTCCACAGCACTGATGGTCCAAAGTGATAGCAGCTGGAAATTAGCTGGCAGCTAAGTACAGCCACTTAAGTCTCTGATATTTACAATGTCAACACAAAGTGGGAGAGCAGAGAGGTTCTGTTTCCTGTTGTTACATCCACTGATTAGTGCGGATAATGAAACTAAATTATTTTAATGTTGGCTTTATTTTAGGCCACCTTTTTGGAGTGTAATACCACATCCCATGTTTGTAAAGCTCTAGTTGTAATTAACGGACATCATCATCGACTTAGTAATGGGGCTTTTTTTTAATCCATTTTCCATGATGTGTACATCTTTGCATAACTTCCCAAAATTTCTGCATTTTTAGAGTATGTATAGTGTCTTGCACATGGCAGGTTAACCTTCCATGTGCAATGCTCTAAAATGCTTGTAGCTTGCTCCTTCACTCATAGCAACAATCACAATTTCACTTTAACATACTAGTAGCTAGATACACTGCTTTCATGTCGCACTATTGCTCTGTATATGTACTATAGCTCCAAAGATTCGTTGAAAGTTGAACCATTAGCAATTTATTGACAAAGCTACAAATGTTAAGAACATACTGAACAAGATCCACACTGTAAAAGTGGATTACACTGCAAGTGTGGTTTAAGAAGTTTCTATGGACACTTTGACATGTTTTGAAATTGTTTGCTGTGACCATGGGTCGCTAATGGAATCCGTTAGCTAACAGTTAATTAGCTGTACAAGCTAACTATAATGATCCATGAAGGAATAATGCAACAAACATTTACAGTTAGGGTTGAAAATGCTGGGAAGTACACTTATTTGCTTTCTCACCATGAAGTAAATGAAAAGATTGACTAATTTCATACGCGTGCGTAAATTATGGAGCTGGAGCTGGAGGGCAATTAGCTTAGCTTAGCATGAAAACTGGCAGCAGGAGGAAACAGTCATTCTGGCTCTGCCCGAGTACAAAACTTGTTCAACAAAATGGGGTTTTACACAGAGTTATGTGCTTTAACTTTTTCTAGGTGAACAGCAGCGTAAACTTAGCTAAACGCCTCCTGGCTCCAGCTCCATATCGATCTCCTCATCTAACTTTTGGCAAGAATTCGAACAAGTGTATTTCCCAAAATGTTGAACCATTTCTTTACGAGTATTGAAGAGAGCATAAATAACTGCATATGATGGTCAAAAGATAGATTTTCAGTGGAGTACTCCTTTACTTTGGAATTGGAGGTTTTCCAACTTTGACATGAGGAGTCACACATTCCTGATGTAGCCACTGTCCCTGTGTTGTGACTCAGACATGCCTCCACAATTGCTGGTACTTCACTTAATGTCAACATACTTTGCTCTTGAGGTTTTTTTTTGTCCTCAGTCATTCTGTGGGTTTTAATTTTTCCATCATACATACGACTGGTTCTCTGCTGAGCACTATTGAGAGCGCCTGAGGCATTATTATAACTGTGACAATTTAAAGCATGTATGAGCAGAGAGCACTTGACAGCGCTATCGTTTGGTCTCATAATTTCCACCATCACACACTTTTTGGGGGGGGGCCGCTGAAAAGGCATGTCTGCGTGTCGGCTCTCTTCCTGATTCTCCCAAGGTCTGATTCATTTATCATCAACAGTCGTTTCTGACACATCAACAGCTCCATTATTCTTTCACTCAGACTGCCCTTATGACTGTAGTTATGAGTACGAGTGCAGGCATCAGTCACTACACCAGTAATTATCAGCGTGACATTGGCTTCGTAGTGAGCTGGAAAACACTTTTCTGAGTAACAATTCATTGTCGTATATCGTTCCACCTAGACGCCAAAACAGGGGAAGAGATTTGGGACTCGGACCCGGATTAGCTGCCCACAGCTGGAATCAGTTATGGGGGAAAACTTGATAGAGTTTGGCTTGGTTGCTGTAGGGGCCAAATATTTCCCTGGCAGATATAATAAATTAACCGACTCTCCCTGTATTGTTTTATATCTATTTTTGTCTTTATCTTTCACTAGGGTCCCATTTATTATAAATGCAAAAAGATTTGTAGATTTTTGTGTCCTTAGTATTATTTAAAATATTTCCATAATAAAGTGCTGATTTGACACCTGGGTTTTGGTGCAGATGCCAAATTGGCTCAGTCCCTGGCATCTTGTAGCCACATGTGAAAGTGTCCATGAGTGAGACACTAAACCCAAATTTGCCCCCAGTAGCAAGGTCAGTACCTTGCATTAGCCCCACTGCCACGTGTGAATGGGTGAGTTGGAGGCAATTTGTAAAGCGATTTGTCTGCCAAGATAGAAAAGTCCTTTATAAGTCAGTTTATCGAACACATTTGGGCTAAATTATGATTCTAAGAAGTAGAGCTCAAATATGACCAAGCATTTACTGCTAGCTTTTCGATACTACCATATTTCACACATTCATGGCCCAGCCCTAGTTTTTAATGTTAAATCCAGCTTCAAATTATGCACAGATAAACCAAACAAAAACAAATAAAACATTAGAAATGTGTCACGTTTCTCATCTTAATTAAACCTCACACTGATTTAATGTTTAGAGGCAGGACTGGATGTCACAAAAGTTTCAAACTTCATAATTACACACTTTTCCAAGACCAAATCTGATAGGGAGGCCTTTCTATAAATGAGGCCCCCAGTCTTGCCGGGCTCCAAGGAGGGAAACTGTGACACAGAAGCTGAAGTGAAGGGGCCTCCCAAAGCCCATATCCGGCTTTAACTTGGGTCTGCAAAGTCATTTTGTTTTTGAGATCAGAGCGTCACATTAGCCCCTTAATGAGAACCAGCTGAAGGAACACACAACCAGACTGACCCTCTCCAGCTCAGACTGCCCCCCCCCGCCACCTTACCGTTTCACCCTTCCCCCCAAACCCTGGAGACACTTCTCTCTCTCCCTTAACTTCACTGAATTTAGGCCCAGATAAATGCTTTATCCAGATGCTCGCTCTCAAACCCTTCCATCAACCAGCGTTACTCTAAACCATTCCAGTGCACACACCCACAGACAGAAGTACATGGTGCAAACATAAACACCCAGACTCAGCCGTGCACTTATTTGTAGCCATGAACACACACATATACACACACACACACCCAAGTCTAAAAACCTGACAGTCATTCCTCCTTTGCCTGCTGGCTGAGTCAGCCCACCGCCTCCCGCCATTCACACAACCATTTTCCACCAGGCTACCGTTGAGGAGGCCCGCCCTGCTCCACCCAGTCCACCCAGGCACTTTTCTCCAGCTCCGCTCTCATTCAGGAGAAGTTAGGAGCACCCAACCCCCTCCCAACAACATCATCCCTTTCCCTTCCCTCCATCCTACTCTCACTCTGTCTCTACCCGCCGTTTTCAGCCCAAAATAAACAGCATATATCACGGAAAGCCCGGGAACACTGCGTAACAACTTAAACAACACTTCAGTGTTCCCGCTCCAACTTATACATCCATTTCATTTTTCCACAATTTCCACTGCTTGGTTTCATTATTGAAATACTGACTTCAAGATGGACAGCACTGGTTTTAGTGGAAAATGTTGGTAGCTGGTTAGAAGACATTAGGAGTAGTCTCTGGGGATTTGAACTTGAGACAGACTCCTCTCTCTCACTTGTTATTTTGAGTTTTTATCACAAATGGATGAATTTCTAAGATGATAAAATGGATTCAAAACCACTGATTTGTAGTAATTTGAAGTGTTTTTATTAATTTTTTTGTTTGAGTTTCATATGAATTGTTGTATACTAATGTAATGTATGTCTAAAACCAAAACAGTCAGAACAATAATGGTTATTTGAAAAGGCATTAAGTGGCAAAAGTGGGGATGTGAAAGTTTTTACTTTGAATTTCTTTTTCCAGGAACGCCCTACACCACACAGTTACATACACACACCGGGAAGCTAACAATCCAATGGGAGGTAAGAGAGCTCCCTAGCAGTGGTAATGAAGAAGTAACCGGCACTACACTTTTAGTTCTGTTTCCCAGATTTGCTAAACTGGTCCAGGGATCAAACTGGTAAACTTCTGACCACAAGTCCGCTTCTTTTTCTCAGTCCACAAAAACAATTGTGCCATCTGACATGTGAAGTCATTTCTGCCCACACATGGCATATAAGGCTTCAACATAAGAATACACATTAAACGTAAACACCGGTCTTGTTGGGCTTAAATGCCACATCTGTGGTAATGGTTTAAACATGTGGTGACAAAATTGCCCTACGGGGAAACAAACTCTGAATCCCTGCCAAATCATTCGCTGACAGCAGCCACTCTGCACACTACAGTGGGCCTGAGGGGAAGTAGTGGCAACATGCATCCTCTGCCACAAGCCACTGTTTACTGTACATAACATACACCCCGTGGCAGCTGTGTTCACATGTAGCAGCAGTAGAAGTCCAGCGGTGTAATCAATGATGCCTGATGATGCCTGCACCAACCTTTGTGGTATAAAATAAAACCCTTTGTTCTTCCAGCAATCTGTACTTGTTCTTTTCTGAACAAACGCTTGGCAGTGGCTGACAACAAATGGATCAGATATTAGCCCACTGAAATCTGCTGAGATGACCAAGCTCTGTGTTTCGATCAGCTGTTCACAGACACTTTTTATTCAAAGTATAAATACCTCAAATATAGCTTCCAGCCATCACTTCACCTTGAAGCACTTTATTTGCTTATAGGTTGCAACATTTGTGATAGAATTGTCGGCCTTGGCCACCACAGTGCAAGAAAAACGCGGGGTGGGAAAGTTGTACTTTGGCTGCAGCTGCATCCTCCCTTAGATCCAAAGGTGTTATTTGAGACAGGAAGGTGAAGATACTGATTAACAACGATCTTATATAAGGTGTTATTTAGATAGTACAATGTGTTGTCGGATAAAATAGGAGAATTAGTGATAGGGAGAAAAGTAGGTCAGGTTTGGTTAAGTTTAGGTGACTAAAACTACTTGGCGAAGGTTTAGGAAAGATCGCCTGGGTTAAAGTTACCAAAGTTTATTACTTACAGGGGATGTGAACCATGTTCTTTGGTGTTAAAGTTGCTTTGTATGCAAACTATCTACACCGACCTCAGACGTTTTGCGGTTATATACAAAGTCACTCCACGTCCACCTTTGTTCCTGAGGGGACAGTCATTATTTGCATGACCACAAGATGTCGGTCGTCAGGACATTGTGAACATACAGTCGGCTGTCCTAAGCGTCTGAATAAACAGTCAATGCTGTCTTTTTTCTGGTGAGGATATTCTCCTTAGTTTTACGTGTGAAAGTTTTGCAGAAGAGGGGAACTTGTGACAAGGGTCTTGCGTCAGATTTGAAGCCACAGTACCACGAGTTCATGTGCATCAATCATAGCTTGCTGGACCTCAGGGATGCCTCAAAACAGAAAGCACAAAACATTTTAGAAAAAATCTAGAAAGGCAAAATGGTCAGACAGAGAGAAATATGATTAGAAATAAAATAGAGAAACTGGGAAGCTTCTGGGAGGCTGAAAAAATACAAAGGGTGAGTACAGAAAGATTGAGAGCTACATCAGACAGCTTTTTTTCATTTTGCTCTTCCTGCAAGTTGGCACAGAACTTCAGCAGATAGACAGACTGGGTCCTTATTACACCCAATTTGCATTTAGATAAAAAGAGAAAGCGGTTTGAATGGGCTGTTGTTCCAACAACCTCTCCGTGGATTCACCAGATATAATTGCGAGTAACGCACCTCATTGCCTCTGACTGATTACGGTGTAATTTCTTCATTTTGTCTGAGAGAACTTGCTCATACTCTCCCTTTGTGTAACCCCCAAATATGCATGGCTGATTCTACTAAATGCTCATCGACGTGTTTGAAACAAACATATGTATTGCAGATCACTGTGGATATATCAGACTCCCTCCCCTACTGTACCACCAGCCTCGAGAATGACAACAGCTCAGGGCAGCTATTGTTGGAGGCTGGCTGCTTCTCAGCGACAGAGCCGATCTATGGAGGTGTGTGTCCTGAATGTGAGACTATTGTTCCACAGTCAAGATCTGTCTAAATTGCCAGAAACACCAGATACAAAGACTTATATTCTCTGACAGCTGCATATACAGTAGCCTTTATGGTTTGCTCAGAAACAACGAAGCATGTACCCGTGATCTTAAAAGGGAGAACTACAACAGCTCCATTGGTTATGATGTACAGTGGGGAGGAACACTTTGTACCTTTTGTATGGTAGCAGCTCAACGAGACATCGTTCAAACAATAGATTAGTGAAGAGGGGATGGTTATTTCAGCCATCTAAGATTTCTGAAAATAGAAATCCTGTACATAGTCTGTATAGACAATGATATGCGACTGACAGTAGGAGCACTTCTGAGTCTTGGGCAGACATGAAATTCGCCTGGTTGAATCATCAGTACAGAGGATGAGTAATGTCTCTTGCTTTGATAAAAGGCCAAAGGTACAAACCTGTGTAAAAAACAAACAAACAAATAAATAAAAAGACAGGTCGTCTATGACTCCCAAAAGAAAAAAAAAAACAAACCCTAAAATCACTGAGCTTAAAATTTCTGTCACTGAAACTAAAAGATAAGGATGGGGAAACCTGGTAAAACATTCAACTATTTAAATAAGTTCACTTTTGGATTCTGGGTAAATCTGATCATCTTGTCTATGAAATGTCAGAAAGTGGGATGTAATTTCTCACATCCCAAGGGGATTTATTCAAATTGTTTGTTCAGTTTTCTGTCAGATATGATGAAGAAAAGCAGCAGATCATCACATTTGAGAAGCTTGAACCAGCAAGTGTTTGGAATGTTTACTTAAAAAAAACAACTAAAGGATTAGTCATTTTTGCTTTACCTTATCTGACTAAAGGCAAAGCAATTAATCAGTTTTTAAAATAGTTGCTGGTTAATTTTCTATCGGTTGACTAATCGATGAATCGACAAAATGTTGCCGCTCTAGAACTCAGGAGCTAGGGGGCTCTGTTTTGCTTCCAATTGCAACAATGAGGCGCTCCGGATTTGAGCAGCTGAAACACAGCTGACATGCCTGAAACGTAAGGGGGAGGTGTGTTCTACGGATCAAAAACAAGTGTAATGACTTGCAGAGAAGGCAGGATCAATTTAGAGTGACGGTGCTGCAGTTTAGACTTTATTCCATAGATGACTGTTTTGGAAACAGTGTGCCTCCTTAAGAGCTTGATTATTTTGTTAGCATTTACAACTTATCCGATGAGTCGTAGCCATTGGCAGCTCTTGGATCCTCATGGAAGCTGTTGTTGCTATAATGCTATAAATGCTATCTTTCTCCGAAATAATGAGGTTCACACTTTACTGTCCAGTACAGTAGTCGATACCCTGTTAGCTCAGAATATGGCTGGAAAAAAACAGGGACATGCGACGAATGAAACAGACCATGTACAGTATGAAATTGAAATGCAGAGGCTTTCAGTGGACAAAATACTAGAAACTGTTGACTTCTGCTCAGTCCATGTCTCAACTGCTTCATGGTTTTTGTGTCCTAATGTACACTCATTTTCTTGGCCGAACAGGATTTTTGCAGGAAAAATCAATAAACTATCATAGGGTCCTTTAAGATTTCACCTCGTTTATGTTTCAGAGCACATGTTCTTCAAACTTCTGCACACTCTGTCAGAATCTATCGGTTAATCCAAACCTGGTGCGTCTCGTGAGCCTGTCATCCGTCATCAGGTAGACAAATCTTTAATCCTGCCTCGGCTCAATTACATGTACTGATGAAAGTGCCACACACGGGTGAGTAATTTGATGGCATAAGACATGCCATCAGCACAGATGGCTTGCGCAGGTTTTATGCATAATACCCACATCGCTACACATAGTTTTACATACAATGCTGACAGCTCCTCGGCTATATGAGGATTTATGAGCACCTTTGTTCATCTCATTGAGGTACTAGATGGCTTTTTGCCCACTTTGGGTGGTGAATATTGACAAGCCTGTCAGATTTTTGATGAATCCAGGGCTTGGAGGAGCGCAATGTTGAAACAGTGAGTGCGAGCGAGGGAGAGAGAGAGATAGATCGTCAACAGGGCTGAGTTACTGAGCAGTGGCAAAAGGCAAAGTACAGAATGTGTTTTTTAGTCACTGCTGGAGGCAAATGCTCCATTGAGACAGTCACTGTCTGGACTGAAGGCTAAAACAAAGCCCATGACTAAAATCAATGCTTGCCATCATAAAGCCCCGTAGCTGAAAACAGAACAGAAACTGATAGAGGCAGCCATTGTAAACTTTGACGTGGCGGTGAAAAAAATAAACACAAACCCCCGAGACTTTAAAAGTCTATCCAGAAAGCTGATAATTCCAGTATTGAATTGAATGAAAGGATTTACTTATTAAGCTTGAGTCTGTAATTCAGATCTGTCTGAAATGTTCTTTGTTCAATACAGATATATATCTTTAACTTTTAATACAGCTTCTACCACAATAACCATCTTATTCCCTACACTTATGCACAAACTGACTGACTGATTACATTTTTACTGCAGATTCATCACGAGAATATCTAAATAATCTAAAATGTAAATTTTACTGTTTCTAAGCTAAATAGATGCCAGATCATTCAGCATCTATGTCAATTGAACTACATCTTATTAAACTCAGTATACTGTGAAGTGTCCTCACGTATTTAGCTTGTTACATGCACATGAAGTAATATGATATCATACAGTATATTAGCATCCAGCTTACTAAGAAGACACTGCGTACCTTGTTTGAGATATGTAAATGAGTTTCATTAAAGAATCTACTCCCTGTGCATGAGTGAAAGTATGTCATGACAGTGCTATTACAGATAACGGCCCCCTTCTGGAGCAAATGTTCCTTCCTTCACCTTCTTTCCTCTCCATTTCCCTTCTAATGTTTTGTGAACATGTGCTCAACATGCTGTCATTTGGCAGACATTGGCACCCTAACCACATGTCTTGTTTCACAGTCTTGCAGGTCAATTTTACAGGGCTGTATTAGCACTGGGTCACCTTTTAGTGGTAAGAAGTAGAACTTTTACTTTCTGATGTAACAGTTTTACTTTATATTTAAAGCTAAATAGACTTTGAATGTTGACCGGCTGCTCTAAATGGTAGCAAGTTGGTTTAAATTTAAGAGGCAACTTTACTATTCAGAAATCAGTAAGCTGCACATAGCGTTCATCTCATCTTTACCAACCAATCAGTGACGGCTTTATATCAAAGGGTGCCAAAAAATATAAGCAAGGCGAAAGATCTTGCGTTGTTAAATCAAACTTTTTATGGACAGACGGATGTTTAGGAAGACTGGATTTTGCTCTTAAGTTTCAACCAAGTAACAACCAGCCTGGTAGAATCTTAAAGCTCATGTGAAAGTGTCTTGAGATGCAGAAAATTGATGAGAGAGTGTCTCTTTCTCTAGAAATACAGAGTTGATGTATGTTTTTCCACAAGAAGTTCTGGCCTCCGTTTTTATGCCTTCTGGTGTCTATCCAGATGTCGATTTCTGTTTCATAAAGGCGATGTCTGGATGTCAAGATGGTTATGTTTGGCGGCATGTTGACTTCATTGACAGGTCTCCTAGGATTAAAAAAGCAGAGTTGGTAGTTGCGACTTGATTGCCCAAACATTAAAGGCAAAAGTCGTAATGCCCGTTCCGAACGACCACACGTGTAGGCAGGCGTGCGCCATTCAAAAAGCCTGCCGTCATGCATGTAGCCTTCTATGCCTGCAGTCTACTACCTCCCCGATCTCTCTCCAAGAACTTTATGTCTTTAGCATGTGTTTGTAGTTTTATTGCAGTAAATAGGACTACTGGGACCGACAGTGTCTTCTCGAAGACATTCACAGTTTTGGACTCAGTTGTGCAAACAAAAAGTGACAGAAGCAGCAAATCCGTCAACTCGAATGACCGTATAGGTCGTTTGTCCCTACCCAGGGATACAACACGCAGGAGTATACCAGTGACAGTCATATAAGACCCCAATCGCCATTGTTCCAATGGTAAATATACGGTTAAGGTTGTGGAAGAAACAACGCTGACTCTCGGTTTCATACCGATTCCTCTGTGAAAGTCCTGTGTTTTGTGGACCCGTCCATCCACCTCAACCTCCACCTGTTGTGGACTTTGTTGCTCTATATCCTACATCACCTGACTTCCTCTGTTGGTCCTGTTATAATTACTATGGCCACTAGAGGTCACCTTACAATAAAACATAACTATGGGCTTATTATTTTTTTTTTTTTACAGGAGACAGGTCTCGAGAGAAGATGCTGTTTTAACAGTGAAAAAAAAAATATGTTTGGAAAGTTGCAAAAAAAAAATTTGACGCAGGCCCCTCTATTCTGACATCGGAAAGGTGCGGAGGGAGGCATTTCAGGGGCTGAAACGCCTCCACACAAAGCACTTTGTGTGGAGCATAATGAGGCCCTTAATCTCCATCCTGGTTCCTCCCTGATGTCCAAGTTTGAATTTTACAGCTCTTAGAAACATGCAAAAATATATTGACATGTTAAAAAAAAAACTAAATTTCAAATCGAAATCAATTTATGGTTGGTGTTACAGCTATTACACGTCATCCACGTCCCATATAACCAACATCAGAATTTCACTTCTGCAAACACAGAGAACCAATGTGATTTTAGTGAGTGGAAATGGGACCCTCCTCTCTGATACGGCTCATCCTTAATCACTCAAGTTAAATTAGCAAGTGATATTTTAATGTTACATCTTGCCCAGTGTAGTTTAAGATTTCAGTGATTCACTTTAATCACTTTCTGTTGATTGCTTGTTCATAATCACAATGTGCGGATTAAGGACTACAAAAGGATAAAGGATCGTTTAAATAAACTGGAGTTCCTTTAAATTCCTTTCTCCCTGTAGACACAGAGGAGCGCTCCGATCTGTAAAAACCTCAACCATGGAGCAAAACATCCAAAAATCAAGAAAATGGTCATACACCCTTTTTAAAGTTCAGGGTTAAGAGTTTTTTGGGCTTCACTCATTCTTCCTTTGACATTTGACCTGTATGTGGCTCATTGATTGTGATTCATTGGTTGTTACTTGAATGTTGGTGGTATAAAACTGTTTGAACGTTTTCCAGAAGGGGAATTATTAGGCAGTATGTTCCATCTGGCTCACTGGAGGAGGAAGAGTTTGCGAAGATTAAACTTTTCCGTTCTCTCTTTTGCCTCTTTTAAGTAAAAATTTTATACTCTAACCTGTAAAACATGGGGAAAATGGGAGAGGAGGCCTCCTACAGTACAAGGCCAAAACTAAACCATCTGCAGATGTGTTCACTGGTGCTTACTTGCTAAGTAAGCAAACCTCGCAGACTGTCAATATGTTCGAGAACCGATGTGCCACGTGGTCTGAACATACATGTATTACATCTCATAACTCACAAGGAGATCAAATTCCATGCCAGCAGATATGATAATCATAATTCTGAGGATTAGCTTTTTGAGCATTTCACAGACCTGGATGATCTGTCAAGCTGGCAACACACTTCCTGTATAAAGTCTAAACTCTCTCAAAGCTTCTGTCTCAAACATCAGACAAACACATGATAAAAAAAAAAAAGTTCATTCATGGGTATAAAACACATCTGTCAGAACATTTCTGACTTCTGATGAATGGAGAAATGGTACGTTTTATTAAATCATATTTTCTTTTTTAATTCAGTTAGGGAACTTAAAATTGTTTCACTTATTTCTCAGAGACGCCTCTGTCAAACACAGCCTTGAAAAACAGAAACATAGCACGTTCCAATCAATCAACCAATTAACTGATCATCTGCAGTGGCACTCAACAGACTTGAACCAGCGTCTGCGACTACTGAAATCTGAAACAGGCATCAATCTCTGTGAAATGGACACCGAATTCAGGTACTTAAAGCCATAAAACAGGCTAATGTAATATTAAACATGTTTTTTTTTTCATCATTAAAAGGAGTCACTGACATCACCTGTGATGCCGTTGTCTGCTTGTTTACTCCCGTTTGAGTTTGTGGATGAAATGAAAACAGCTTATAAAACCATTAATTTACCGTCCAAACAGCACAAGCTTACCCAGTTGAAAGCTATCCGAGTGTAATTAAAATTCTCCTGGATTTAAATACATTCTCGAGTGCGCATGCTAACGGCCCTTTTGGGAGCTTCTTGGACTAATCGGAGAGACTGAGAAGTGTGTTCCTTTTGCTAATGGGTGAGCACGTGATTTCACAGCTCCCAATGTGATTATACTCTTATTAGGGTCAGACATTCATAAAGACTCATTAGTAATTTTTTCCCCACCATGTGTGTGGGTGATATCATTTCTATCTCTTTTGGTGTGTGCAGTCTTGCTTTGATTCCAGCGAATCAATCCCTTTGAGCCAATTTGTAAGCCACTGACTGCTTGCACCCAAACTTAACCCAGATGTAATAACAAGCAAGCGTCTAACCCAAAAGACAAAAAAGGGGAAGGGCCTCTCTCGGCTGGTTTGATGTTGCGAACGTTCAGATGGTTCAGTTTTAACAGACTTTGAGGGGATCATTAGAGATGGTAAGTTTTCTGAGAAATTAAAAAACACCAACTTTGGACAGACAGCTTGTACACACTCCTGTTCCCGGCAAAGAGCATCCCAAGCAACATGTGTGGATGACAGGTGGTAGGAAAAGGTTGGAAAAGGCAGCTCACCGCCCTCAATCTCAGAAGACATGGCTCCACTTAAAAAAAAATAGTTATTTGTGAGAACTACATCGGAGAGGTAACTACAGGTAGTTCACTGCTGCTTTGTGCTCTCTTTTAAATAGAAGTAGAGAAAAAAAAAAATAAAGAGCCACACTTTTCTGAACATTGGTAGCCCAGCTGCAGAGACTGTTTACATTCAAGTTAATCGAATTATGTGCAAGTACTCAGCGATGACAGCGTAATTAACAGTTAACAAGCCACTGCTGCACATAGTTGACTTTGTATGTGGCTGTCCTTCTCTGACAAAATACTGTAAGACTTGGTTTAGGCATGTATAATGGAGTTAAGTAATCAGTTTTGTAAAAGTGGCATGACATTCTGTTTCCCTTCTTTGAGTCATATGAAGGGTGTGGTGCTGGATCCGGCACAGATAAATCCCATTTACGTCGTTCTTTATTTTGCTATATTTGTTAACGCTGGATGAAGTCAGTGTGCTGTTTTATAACTTGCAATGTCAACTGCGCAGTTACTGTGTCTAAACACAACCTGATATATTGCTGCAGTGATTCCTGGCTTTTAATAGTGTATAGTGAGCTAAACTGAACTCTAATGGTATGATTTGGTTAAGAGAACATACTGAAATACATAATGGTTGTCATTATTGCGAGAGAAATCTATATCGATTCTTAAGCATAACAGGTTCGTTAAAAAGTTTTTCACAGAATAAAAGACATACAATTTGGATAAAACAACCAAAACAACGGAACCGACTGTTTTGGCATCGACAAAAGTGAGGAGCTTAGAATGTATGACTCATCCATCTGCTTTCATGCTTCATTTGGCCACACACATGAAAACTCACACATACACACATAAACACATAAGGATCCCCATTTCCTGCTCTCCCAGAATCCTCCCGATGAGCCAAAGACACGCTCAATTCAATCCGCTCAAGCAAAGACAGAGACAAGCACACAGCCTTTCGATGCAGATAAAGGACCTCCTGATTAAACGAAAGCGTATGCATGTGCTGGTGGCATGAAGGTTATAGAGGGTGGTGTATGACTGCAGGGATGTCAGTTTGGATCCCGAAATGAGCTGGGGGTTGAGTAATGCTGTTTCCTCCCACTAAAAAAAGTTCCAATGAGGTGCCCTTGAGCAAGCCACTTAAGCCACATTTAACACTGGTGGCTCCCCACTGTGAATCTGCCTAATGACATGAATGTGAAGGCGCATGTTGCTAAGGATTGAAAAAATTCCTAATCTCCGAATTACGCATCACCTTTTACTCCTGCCATAAGGAGAATATCTCAGCATTCGTGGTTCTGCCACATGAAAAGCAAACTGTGAACGTGGAGCCCATAAATCAACACACAATTCAGTCAGTCAGTCATCATGCTGCTTAGCAGCTGAGCGTAACGTGACAGAAAGTAACTGTGTCGCTCCATAAGGGGTGTGGCGAGCGACCACAAAGTGTGAGACCTGCAGTGAGTCCACAAAACTTTGGAAAAAACTGAACTGCACACACAGACACGCGGATTTAGTTCTCTGCATGCACAACCAGAACTGCGTTGTGTAGCTGTTGCGTGGAATGTGATTGCTATGTTTTTACTTCATTCGTCCTTTAACGCTGCCAAGCTTTGAGGTGGTTTCGGATCAAAAAGCAAAAGACTCTTTTTTTTTAAAACATTTATAAGATGCAGGGCACTGTGTTGCAAAAAGGGAGGGGCCTGCCAGCCCGGGACTGTGGAGGAAACCGCCTCCCCCGAAAAAGGCTAACCAAACGAATGGCACAAAAAGTTATTTTTCAAATGGCTACTGTAAAAGGAGCCTTTGTGTCTTCAAAAAAATCTGCTCCAACTGACACTTGACTAAATGCAGCAAAGGAAAGGACAAATGGAAAGAAAGACTCAAAGAGAAAGTACGCAGTGTACCGAGTCGGAGGAGGGGATTTTCTGTTGAGCAGCAAAAGATGTATTTTGGGGAAAAGAGCTCGTTCTTGAGGCTTCGGTTCTGCTGTTTCACCAGAGGGCCTTGGCACAGTGTCAGGGCGTTGGTCTTTCTTCCAATAGCGTCACTTTCTGTGTGACAGCAGTTTCATAAGACCTTAATAATGTGTTTTATTTTTAACTGCTTTGTTATTTGATGTGGCAACAGTCGTGGTCAATGAGAAGCTGTAGTTAAACTAAAGCACACACAAACTACGATCGTGGATTCACTTTGACGGACAAACTGCAACGAGAAATGACAAACCCATGTGTGCCGTACACCTCTCGTTTAGTTGCAGTGCCGGGCAACTGATAATGGACACCGATGCTTCTGGCTGTCACCATGTGACTACAGAAAATCCATTTCATGCATTTAAGCCTTTGACAATAAAATGATATACTTAACACGTGACCTCAAGCCCCTGGTGCTCCGGGCGCTTAACAACATGCTACTCGCTCAGAGCTGAGAGAAACATACAATAAGGCATCCTCCCAACTGGAAACACCGAGTAAAGTAAGCCTACTGTTAAGAAAGGCTTCTGGTGAACATATGCAGAATCATACAATACAAAGATTCCACCACTGACTTTTTAAAACAGTTCACTCAAAG
Source organism: Xiphias gladius (assembly GCF_016859285.1). Taxonomy (NCBI): domain Eukaryota; kingdom Metazoa; phylum Chordata; class Actinopteri; order Istiophoriformes; family Xiphiidae; genus Xiphias; species Xiphias gladius. Next base: position 24,531,348 of record NC_053407.1, on the reverse strand, counting down.
GTCTCACATTTCACCACATGCTCGTGAAATCAAACTTAACCAAGGTAACTGCATATGTTTAATATAACACAGAACCATAGCTATTGGAAGGGGTCTGAAACATGTATATAACACGGCATATGTCGAAGCTTTTCAAAATTCATAACACCGGTCCTGTGAATCAAATGTAAATGAGTTCTGGCCTTTAGTTATGAATATATTTACAGTTGTTTATTAGAATTTAAATGAGGTTGAGGAATTGAATTTCACAGACCAAATGAAGCAGCCCATATATTTCTGACTACTAATGAATGCTGTTCTGAAATGCACTGATTCTCAATAATCCTGCCAAAGGCATCCAATACCATCCAGCTGGCATTCAGATGTTCTACAGATGCGCTCGATTCACCAGGAATAACAAGCATGGAAATAGATGCATCCAGAACACTGCACTGCAAAGTATGGAATGCGTCATTGATGAATTTTCACAAACATACTTAGGCCTTTCAATCCAATAGTTTGGTTATGAGCAAAACTATGGAGATACAATAGTCCTTTTGTTGTTGAGTTTCTTGGTTCCAGAGGAGGCTGTGGTTTATTCTATGCACTCATACAGTCAAATGAGGTGACCAGTGTTTCATCCACGTATTTTTTTTATAGTTGTCCACTTTGATACTATAGTGGAAAGTACAGAAAAAAAAATTTGAGCACATACTTTATATGCCGAATGTGACCTTTCTGGAAAACATACATATACATGTTCTGGTACAATTGGATAAGGATGTGCCGTGGTACACTGAATTAACTGTACACTCAGAAATGTATTCATAAGCGTGTTTCAGATGTTAGTTGTGCAAACCCTTCTGGGACATGGACAGAAGGATTTTCATTTAGTTGAGTGGAATATCACTGGATGAGGGCCCAGAGCCTCTGAACTTGGGATAAGTAAGACAGACTGAAGTGTAGCGAAAAAGCTCAGAGACGTATCAGGAGGTACAGTCCTGGTTGAAATTGTTGGCGCCCCTGAATTTTAAATACAGAATTTAGAATATCTGCAGAAATAAATTCAGATAAACCAATTTTGTATCATAACAATAAATAATAAAAAAGTCCAAAGTTACTGAACAACAACAACAACAAAAAAAATGCTTTCATGTAGTGAAATGAAAAAAAAAAAATCATCCTTTTCATGAATTTAAATTAGTTCCTCAAACAAAATAAAAACCAAATAAGACTGGCCTGTGCTTAATTTTCAGTGTTCACACGACCTGAATTAACCAATGAATGATGGTTTTACTGCATAAAAAGGGGCGGATTTTTTCCAGCTTCTCTTTCACAAAGACAAAGACAAGAGAGCTGTCTGAATGCACCAGAAATGCTGTTATCAAAAGACATAACATCTTCATAGACTACAAGGCAATCGCCAAAGATCTTGAAATCCTTGTTTCGGCAGTTTGTAATGTCATCAGTTATAAAACTGTGACCACGCTTCCAGGACTTGGTGCTAAGAAGGAACTAAATGAGAGACGTCTGCAAAGGTCGGTGCAGATTGTGGAAAAAACACCACGCAAGACACCAAAGAGCTTCAGGCTGACCCGGAGCAATCTGGAGTGGTTGTTTCACCGCACACTAAACCAAGATTATTCAAAATTAGTTAATTGGCTGAAGAGATTCTAAATTCTGTACTTAAAATTCAGGGGTCCCCATAATCTTAATCAGGACTGCAGCTATTATTATGAAATCTGCCTCTCTCTGCCTTGTTGAAAAACTGCAATCCAGTCGTAGTAAGTCATCAAAGCTGTCTTTGTTGTCTGCTTTGAATTTCATCATGAATGCCATATGAAAAATAAGGAGTCATTCAATTCGTATTTTTTGTCATGTGCAGGGTGGAGCTGGGCAGCGCAGGGCTGGTCCTGTTGGATTTGGCAATGAAATGTCCCGTTCTCCAGCGCCACAGCATCCTCCCCACACAACGTGTGTTTCATGTCTTCACGGTGATTCACTAGAATCATGCCGTGTGCCCATATGAGACTCTGCTACTCCCGAGGTTCAGTGGTTTAACATTATTTATGCTGTGTATATTCCACCTAGCAACGAGGCCTTCTTTTGCCTCAACAACATATTTTCTTGTAGCTCAAGACTCACAGGAAGGAAGTATATTATATCTGTAACACTGGACACCTGCTCACAGTTTTGCAGTTTCCTCAATCATAAATCCAGTACAACAGCCTGTTCAAAGACAGACCCTTTCCGGTAAGTTTGATTCCGAATGACCTTACTCTGGTGCGATGTGATTCAAGAGTCAGCAGTGAGTTCGGATGGAGACCACCGTCATAGTTTATGTCTTGCATTCAACGAATGAATCATACATCTGTATAGTTTGTATACAATTTGGTCTTACGGTGACATTAGTGGAAAGGTCAGGGGGTGTAAATTAAAAGATAAGACTGATAAATCTTGGAATCATGAATATCCACAGAAGATTTCATGAAAATCCACCTGTTAGATCTCGAAATGACTTGTCAAAGACAAAGTTGTCGGTCTAGCTTCAGCTGAACTTTAGCCTATATTTTTGCACAGAGCAAGGGCTGTGGATTTCGTAACACAACTCTTACATTTGACTGACATTATTTCTTCTTTGATTTCAAGAACAAATACAGTGACCATTAACTCTTCGAATGTACTGTTTTACGGTAAGACGGAGCTGAAAAAAAAAATGTGAACCTATCCTTTAATACTGTTGTTTTTGGTTTTTATCCATTTGCATATCAGAAACAGCAGCTCCAACGAAAAATTCTCCAACCAGACCAAAATCATAACCTTGCTGACACTTCTATGGAGCTAATTCCCTGCAACAGCCCCCAAACTGTGTCCACTCTGTCCCACAAACAGGCTCAGGAATGCTGACCTACATACACAAATACAGATGTCCGGCAATGGCTGCACATTCCCTGGCAGTAATGCACTATTTTCAAATTGCCAGAGACCACCAAACTGTGTTTTTATTAGAATGTGGACTGGATTTCTCCTCTCAGCACGGGACTTTAGCTGTCATGTTGAAAACCGCCGTGCTATCTGGAGGGGAGTGTTCCCGGTTTGACACTGTGAAAACGTTTTCTGCGACGAAGAGCTGGCCGCTCAGAAGAGTCTGTTCAAAAAGTCAGTCGGTTATGAGAGAGAGTGAGGGTTTCCCGCTAGAGGAGAAGGGAAGGTTACAACGATGCCAACATGTGTTTAACAAGCACATACTGAAATTTGTGGTTGGCTTCGAGCAGAAGTAGTAACCTAAAGTGAGCCTGTTAATATCTAGATTGTGCAGCCAGTAATAGGGATGTTCATGATTAGGCCTAATCAATGATCTACTATTGGGGATTATTCTTAATTATGTGTTGTTTGGATCATTGTTCTGAAACTGAATAATTTCAATGGCAGGAATTAAATTACCAACATAATTGCATTTTCTGCTGTTTACTCGCCGTGTATATGTGTCAGGAAAGCAGAAATACTACACGTACAACCTTAAAGACAACTCGACAGTCTTCTTCTGCCTTTGACCATCCATGTTCAATAATGTCCGGAAATGAAAACCATAATTTAGCAACGCAGTGAACGCAGTTTGTTCCACTTTCAGTTGCCAGGAAAATATTTGTGCTCACAAATAGCTGCATGTTGGTTGACACTATGATTTCTGTGCAGCAACAGCTGCTGGGAAGGACAGACAATATGGCAAATTACATAAGGCAAATTTTCACTTCTGCGAAGATAGGAAAACATCTCAGTTATTATTGGGGAACTTTTCATTTCTCTAACTATTATAAACTGTATCAAACTATCTGGTTTGATAATGTGTGGTTGCAGAGCGGAAAGCATTCATTTTGTTTTGAGAGTTTGTCGAGGCCATAAAAGCGGCTTTTAGACGAGAATGAAATCTAATAACGGGGGGATTTTTCTATGTCAAAGTTTGGACCACACTTTCCTGGGATCAGATATTTCTATGTTAAACTGCTGACCTCTCTTTCACTGACTGCTGAAGTAGAGCACAAGCCTGTGTGCGTAAAACTTAAGACCCGGGCGACTGCTGCCCTTCACCTACTGTACATCTCCTATTTGAGACTGAACTCAGGGTAATTAGTCAGCTCAATAAAGGGTCATCACTTTCACCTCTATTCCCCGGCTGATGTAGAAAGAGCGGATGGTTCTAATATGGTGAGTGTACTGTATGGAGGCAAAATTAGTTTATGCCTTTAATGGTAGGAGGGCAAAGAAACACCAGGAGCTTGCTTGTTTTTCTAATAAATTAATGTGCATTAGAGAGTCGGGCAGCCAGAAAAAGCTAATTCAATTTTTTCCCCCTCAGGCTGGCCTTAAGCTAATTGCCATCCAATAGTTCTTGGTACCTTTATGTGTAGCAAAAGGCTCTCTCGCACTGCCAATTAGCTGTATAACAACTGGAGGTTATTGAGCAAGGATTGGACCACATTGCTGTTAGATTGGAATACCTGAACAGGTCATGTGTATCATTGGTTTTGGTTTAAAAGAAGGAATGGAAGCTGTCTTGTTGTGATATCTTCTCGTTTAAAGCTACAGTCCTTTCCCCTTCAGAGGACCGTAAGAACAAAATGATTCAGACAGCCTGGCACCAGGCTCAACAAATCTAAACTGAACTTAGTGATTTTTTAAAACATCTCGAGTGTCGTCATTATACACTGCAGATTTGTGCTGAAGAGGAGCTTGGGAATGCGTTTTTGGCCGTAAATTAATAGGATGTGCTCCAGGGTCACACGGTCAGCTTCCATGTTCTGTATCTTTACATTCCCAAGGGGCCTATTCCCATGGCCAAGTCTGGCACAATGTGGTACATCAGATTGCATAGTTGGCCACAAAAACACTGGTTGTTCTTTGTGCACACTTGTCTCTCCTGTAATCTGTATTTCTTCTGGTTTGGCCGATCAATTGTTGACTTCAGTGTGTTCAGCTGTTGCTGTCAGTTGCTCAAAGGTTCTGGTTCTTTTTCTCATTTCTCACTATCTCCATTCTCTTCCATGTAATAGGGTGTTTTCATGAAATACGTTTTGTTTCTCTGTTTGTTTAATCAATCATGTAATCATTTTGAGCTTGGTCTCCCCAATCTGAAACAATGTCTGATATTGTAAATATGTGTTCGGAGTCGAGGCACGAAAAGGTAAGACAGACATGATTTTCAGCCAGGGAGAATGTATGAGGGAGACTTAACTAATTGATGAAGAAGCAACAGAAACTGGCTTGGTTACGATGAGCACGGTTTTGCTTTAGATACGTAAGAAAAGAACGGAAACCAGCACAGTCGTAAGTAATTTTTGTCTTCATCAGGATAAAAGTCAGTATATAGCTAGTAGGCATACAGTATATAATGTATACAACCGGAGATTCAAATCAATTATTTGACAGGGCAATCAACATGAACATGGAAATAGAGTCCGTAGAGAAGGCCATTGAAGGCCAAGAAGGGCCGAAAACATCAATTATGCCTACCTTATAAGAACAAGCAAAAGTAAGAATCACAGAGTAGGACCTGTGGGGTAGGTCTGGCCCAGACTACCGGTATCCCTCTGTTTGCAGTCTTTATGCTCAGTTAAGCTAATGGGCTGCTAGTTTTTGCTAGAATGAGGACTTTGATCTAACTCACGCCAGGATAAGCAATAAGCATATTTCCCCAAACGGGGAACTATTCCTTTAAAGTCTACCTGTGAGCCGTCACAATTCTATGTTTGCCTTCAGCACATTCTGGCTTCAATTTCCAACCTGTGGAGTAATTGCCTGTTATATGTAAAGTCCAGCCATTTAATTCCAACACCAATTAAGCTTAAACCCTAAAATTTTACCCTTATCCTACCTTGACAAAATCTTTAGAGGCCTGCTTCAACCACAACTAATCGTGATAATGAGCAAATTTTTCTCTGTGACGACCCGACAGATAACGAAATCTAATTAGTGGGAAGAATTGTAATTCACCCCCAGAACTGAGTCTCTGCTCACTTCACACTCATTTTATGAAACTATGTTGAACTTTTCAGCATCTGATTTGCCAGAACTGTGTGAAAGATTCAATGCATGATTACACAAGGAGCTCGGTTGTCTGGCTTGGCGGACCAGTGACGTGTGCTTCAGCTCGGCTGTGCAGCTGTTCTCTGCTCCATGCTACTGCAGGCAGCTGTACAGTCCTCTGGTTATTTTAAGCATTCATAACCGGCGGCATGACGACATTTGCTCCGGCCTCTTAAAACTGGGATCTGTGTGAACCACAGCATATACAGAATACACACCCTCACAAAAAAATAAACACAATCGTGAACACAGACACAAAATCCCCACCCTGGATTCCCCCCCTCGCCCCCTTTCCATCTTTCGTCAACCCCATGTGAAGCAACAAGCTCTTCTGTTGGTTCTCCCGTCTAGCTATATTTATCTGGTGCAAGCCAGAACAGACTGTTGTCTGCCATATCCCAGGCCTGGTGTTATCCCCAGCACCCTTCATTCTGTCTGAACCCAGCCCTGTAATGAAGCCGTCTGGCGTCAAATTACTCAGAACACTCGATGGTCCCTCGGTGGTGCTGATGAAGATTTTCAGCAGGATGGGAGCTGGCGCTGATCTGCCTTCGTGTCAGCATGCTGTGAAAAGTGGCCCTCCTAACTGCAGCCTCCCGCTGCCATGTAGTGGGAATGATAGAGTAGGAGATTAGCTATTTGGAAGACAAAGGTGGCATTCATATCCATTTTAAAAGGAAAATATAGAAAATTAAGTCACATTCTTGGTGAAGTTATCCATCAAGTGTCAGGTGTTTGCCAGAATCTCCAAACTTTGTTCGAGTGTCAAAACTTCATCTGTAAAAAAAATGCACCAAGCAGAAAGATTTGATTACTCTAAGGAGATACACATATCACAGCACCTTCGGCTGAAGCTCGATTCCATTGTCTTGGAGCAAAGGCTGATAACACCTCAGCGTCGAGAACTACTTAGAAGCACAAAAAACTATTTGGTCGGAGTCTGATGTCTCATGATTAACCACTGCAGTCTTGTGCTTATGAGTCATACACACTCTGGGCTGGAGGGAGTCCCCACACTCAGTGGATTTCTCTATATTTAAAATAGTGTGTCATATTCACGTGTGAGCTACTGTCCCTGCTGGACTTATAAAAATAGCAGACGTAAGTCTATAAGGGATAGTGCTATGTAGAACAAAACTTAACACGTGGAATCCAACAGACAACGCACCGATATCAAAGACGATTTACAATTTTGCTCTTTTATCTTTCTTTCTTTTTTTTTTTTTTTTTTACATTTGTGTGTGGCTTACTGTATATAGAACATGCTAAAAAGAGCCAAGTTCCCAGGAGATGAAGGCTTGCTGTGAGAACATAAAGCACATCTGATAACAAACGGGTCTCTCCATCCCTGTTCCACCAACTACTTCAGATTTAACATTCTTCAAACGTTGGCTAATTGCTGCACACTTGCATTCTTTCATTGCAGTTGTTTTGTCTATATTAGGTAAGTGAGGCGGAGGGACAACTTGATTAAAACTTTCAGCTCTGGCTGACCACGCCATAACCAGATGTTGGAGTGGAAACCTCAGGCAACACGTCTCGGATGAATCAGCCCAACACTGCAAACATTTCCCATGATCATGCTGCTTTTCCAGTAGCCCTTTGTTACCCCACTGGCCACATCAGTCTGCTGCCACTGATCAGGGCATGTGAGTTACATGAGATCCAGAGTTTTAGACAAAGCAAGTATTGTTCCTAAACCTTATTTAGACATTAATTTATATCATATGATGATGTAAGATAACAGTATCAGATGATATTGCCAGTTGATAACATTCACGATAAACATGAAAGATCTTGGGGGGATAAACTGACTGAGTAATGCCACAAAAGCCCTCCAGGGTAAGAAGACTTTATGTTGTTCCCTTTTCCTATTAATTTATTTTCAATGGATAAGAGAAACAATGACAGCCGGAATGGAACCAAGCAGAAATGATAAAACAAACTATTCTCTGAAAAAAATGAAAAAGAAGAAAAACCCAGAGAGGCCACTCATATCGAGACATCTGGTCATGCATAATTCCTGCTTATTGAAAACTTGGCTGTTTTGTGATGGTGAGAAATTTCTCTGGAGTGTTCTTTTTGGGCTTATCAAAAATAAACACACACAGTTCAGCTGCTGCAGAGAGGGAAGACTATAAGCCTGTCTTTCGCAGGGTCATAACACACACATTGATTTTTAATGTTCCACTTTTGGTCTTGGCCCCGTTGTGGTCCAACAGGTATCCTAATGTGCATGACATCATCACAGTAGTGCATCTGCATAGGTCGGATTTGTCTTTTTGAGTTTTTTGCAGCGTTCTTGGTTTGTTTTACTATTATTTTCTTATATTTTACAATGCTTGCTTTTTATCATGTTCAGTAATTGATATTCTCTATTCGTATTCTTATCCATATCCTGTTGCCTGTTGCTGCAAAGATCCTATATCCTCAAAAATACCAATCCATTATTCCAGAGGCCTGAGTATGTCAAGCTTTTGGCCAAGGACACAAATTTAATAGGTCTTTGTCCCGAGCACTTGTGCATCTGTTGGATCTTTAGTGACGCTGGTTTCTTGGCTCTGTAACTGCCAAGGTCAGTCGGTCCACCACTTTGGTCCTGACTGTATTATCGCAAGAGCTATTGGATGTTTGGCCAATAAATTTTTTCACAAACATTTATGGTTTCCAGAGGGTGAATCCTATGGACTTTGGTGATCACCTAATTTTACCTCATCCCATCCCCTTAAGGTCGAAAATGTGATTTGTCGATTACTTATGGACACGCTTATGACCAAATATCTGCAAAACTAATGACATTTCCATGAGTCTTAGGTGTACTTTGTGTTTAGTACTAATTAGCAAATGTTAGCATCCTAAAACACTAAACTAAGATGTTAGCATGCTAAAATTAGCATCTGACTAAAAAGTATCGCTGTGGCTAAGTACAACCTCACACAGGTGCTAGCATAGCTATAGAAGCATAGTCTGGTTACTTGCTACGAGGAGCTTATGTTTTCACCCGTGTCTCTTTGTTGGTTTGTTTGTCAGCAGGATTATGCAAAAAGTACTGAACCGAATTACACCAAATTTGGTGGAGGGACGGGGCATGGGCCAGGGAAGAACCAATTAAATTTTGGTATAGATCCAGATCACTTACTATGAATTTGAACTTTTTTCTCTGAAGTCTGGTGTATGTTGTCTGAGATTGCCTTGGCGGAGGTATGCACTCTACGGGGTACAATTCTAGTTATTACTGAAAATAGTAAGTGAGTACAAGGGTAGTCAAATTTCTTAGTGGGAACTCTGATGAGCATCTGAAATATGTCCACACTTTGTAAAATCTAGTGAATGAAAAATACAGCTGTTCAACTTTATTATCATGAAAAACCCTGGCTGACCTTGATCCTGTAGCTGTAAAACTCTTTCGTGTATGGGTATTAAGAACTGCGAAGAGAATGATGGTCTTCAGCGGGTTGACTATTTTCCTATTTTCCTTTGCAGCTCTCTCCCCAGACTGCTGCTCCTGTAGGTAAGACTGTGTCCTTAGAATTGCCTAAAATTGCATGCCGCAAAGGTAATTACAGTTAAACAACAATCTGAAATCCCAAATTGCCTCTTACAGATCTGAAATTTGGATGTACACCATCCGTCACTAAACTGCTGCGAAAACCCCCTACCATCAGCTTATCTGATTGACGTGAAAGGGGTTAAAACAACACAGGAACACACCATGAGATGGCCTTTGACCTTGCACCTAGGGACAGAATCTTGGCCTCTGTTTATGTACAAAAAATCTTTTGTGTACACACCCAGGGCTAAACGAGAAATGTGTGTGGGCTGTCTGCCTGCTCTGAGCAGATCATGGCCCTAAAATATAGTCTGTGCAGCCTGCCGTTGTTGACAGCCAGAAACCTTACAGACAGCAATGTGGGAAAGATCATCTGCCAGGGAAGTATAGAGTCCTCAAGGCAAGGGACATGTTTTTTTTCAGTATTCTTGCATCACTAATGAGTTATGATATGTGCTCTTGAAGTCACTGAGTCCTCTGCTTTAAGTGTGACCACAATGCAAGTGATACATTGAGGGGGAAGGAAGAATTTCTCTTTTACTTTGAAAGGGTTGTGCATCTGGCACATGTGTACCCTGTGAAGGACAACTCTGCCTGAGTTAGCTTCAGCACTTGTTTCTCCTGCTTTTAAGGATAATTCTGATTTATTTCAACTTGGGTCTTGTTTTGTTCTTGTTTTTTTAGACATTATTCCTATCGCTAATTGTAACATTTTACTCGCCAAGTTAACTGCTGAGACCTGGAGGGCTTAAAAAGAAGTCGGGTGAGGGAGCAGTCAGCTCATCAGACTGGCTTTAAAGACACCTGTAGACGGGGCCTGATTAATGGACTAGGTGGCCTTGAGGCAAATATGAACCGGTGGGACCCCAAGCTTAGCCAAATTTATTTGGAAGAGAAACCAAACACGAATAGTAATATTATTACCCAAACTGTTGGTTGTAAAAATCCACCACTGTTTACAGATATCAATTTAACATAACAAACCATGTTCTTTTCAGGGGCATTCACATTCAGCTGTACTTCCAAATAAAGTGGTTTAGATAATCTGGCTAAAATACTGTCTTACAACCTGTCCGACTGTTAGACAGCTGAATTTTCATGCCCTGTGGCTCTTTTTTGCAGGGATGTCAGTGCGTTTCAAGAGCTCAGCAGTTGCTTTAGTGGAGTACAATGTTGACTGAATCTATGAAAATAAGACCCAAGTTGTGATAAACTGGAACTGCACCTTTGCTTCAGTGAAGTCAATGATAAAATGGTCAGTAACCCTAGCTTTTGCATTTTACATTTCTGGTCTTTAGCTGACGCGCCTATCTGACTACAACAGCTCGCTGTCGATGACCAACAGTGGCCCAGTGAGCTCAAGGACACCTTGACAGGAGCTACTGCTGTTACAGGAATCAAACCTCTAACATTTCCATCATGGGACAAGCACTGTAATTACTAGGCAGACATTCTGCCCACCTTGTTCCTGCAGGTCAGAAATGAAATTATAGCTGTAGTAACAAGATAGAGTTATAGAGTGGAAAGGAGCAGGGTGAGGCCGGTTGCCCATGCAGCTAACTTTAGATATTTGCAGTGACATTTGCCTCGGGCTAGAATCCCAAAAAACTGTTCATAAACCATGACTCACTGAAACATCCTCTCTGAAAGTGCCAGAATAAAGCATCTGGCAGGCAGACTTGAGGGAGGTTATATCATATAAGCAACGTTATCAATATTGGTTGTCTCCCGTGCTCAGAGATGTTGTGAGGGTTTCGTTTTCATGTAGCCATGATTAGCTCGTCAGTGAGCTGAATGCCTTCCAAAACAAGAGTGAATCATGCACAGCACTTAACTTTGAGAAGTTATGCACTGAATCTGCAGCAGGGAAACCTCCAGTGTTTCTTCTTTTTTTAATGACATATATGTACTAAAACTGTCCTTAATATTAATATAACATTGTTCGTATCTTGGAATGTGTATAGTGCATTTTGTTTCTGATAATATCTGATATTTTGTGTTGGGTTTTACAGTGAAATGTACGAAAATAGTGATAGCATTTAAACTCAGTCCTTTGACATTTCTCACAAAGTTCAAGCGACTGTTTATTTTTTGGACGTTCAGTCCTTCAGTCACACATGGAAGGATTTCCGTGGAGAAAGAGCAGGCAAGCGGGCTATGCATTGAGCTCTGCATTTATAAACACTCAGATTTTCTTGTTTGGATATAATCCAAATGCCCCATTTCTATTCTGTCCTAACATTGTGTTGTGTTTAAAGTAAGAGGTGAGGGGAGGGTCACGAAGCGTTGCTGTGGGACCGGCATAACTAGCAGAACACTAATCTCATCAATTTCCCATTGCAAATATTGGACTTATTAATCTTCTGTGCAGACACTTGTAGTCACACCCTTCTCTCTGCCAACTCTCAAGGAACACACGGAGGCCTTGTATAGAGCCACTTCCAAAAGCCCAAGCAAACTCCATACTTATTTTTTTCTTGTTACCATAGTAACATTATACTTTAGGGAAGATAGCAGGCTCATATGCTGTCTCGGGATGCAAATCCCCTCATTAAGCTTCACAATTGAAAATGCAAACACATTCAGGAGCAAGACATCTCTAAAACACTCACAAATGTGCATAAACCATCAGACAACGTTTGTAGTGGATGCTGTTGTCTTTATTATATATTATTTGAACAATTTAAGACAAGTGTCCACAATTAGGTATGTGGTAATTCAGTTAATGCTCTTACAATATTTTCTAGTAGCTTTTTCACTTCAAACATATTGGTGGTATTTTACACAGAGCATCGATAATTCTGCCAATAGAGTTGGACAGGAGTTTTATTTTTTCTCCATTTCGTCTTTCTCCATTTCCTCTTGCCAAAATGTTGTAAATGGATTTTCAGAAAACAAAAGAAGACAAAATAAAGGAGGCAACAAACAAAATACTTTGTTGAAGGGGTGTGATAACGGGCCAAGAAAGAAGTCATTAACTTTTCACACTGTTTGGTCAACAGAGGGGATCCGCAGAAGACATGGCTTCCTTAGGAGCAAGTACTGTAACTTCTAAACAGAGTTACATAACAACATCAAACTTTGTGTGCCTATCAACAGACAGAAAAACGGGAAACAAAGTCTATTACCAGGCCAACCGAACAACATGTAAGCACTGCTGAGCAATTTAAGGCTTGGAAATAGCTGCCCTGCCAGTTTTTTTTCCAAATCTTGGTGAAGTGGTGGTTAAAGGGCAACCTTAATAGCCGCTGAAGAAATACAGAGCTGCCGGGTGTTTCAAAGACTCTGAGCAGGAACATGTCATGTCCAGTTTGAGATAGAGCCATGATAAAATGTGCATGGCTTGATCTGAAAAAAAGTGCTGTCACATGGCTGCCGAATACAAAACCCTGCTGATCGTCTACTTTCAATGCCAAATATGACGTGCCCCTTTTAAACTTAAATGGTAATCACTGATACACAGGATCTGAAGGGGGTTAAAAGTATTAAGTAAACCCGGGCAGGTGAAAGACTGTGTCATCAATCATAGGTGCAATGATCAATTGAGGGCCCTGACATCACCAGAAGGCTAAACAGTCGAATCTTCCAGCATGAAAGCTAAAATGTATTCCCTGTGAAACTTCATGCATTCCATGTGCAGAGAAAATTACAGAATTTATTTGGTGCGCTACTGCTTATGATCACACTGCATCATAATTGTTCCTGTGGCTTCTATGTGGGCAGATGAAACACGACGTTTTAAGACCACGGGAAAGTGGTAGGTTGCACCACTGAAGAAAACTCATGGAAAATGTTATTATAGGGGATGGTTCACTATTCTGTGTTCGTGATTTGAATTCTGCTACTGTGCAAGAAGTTCCTGGAGCTAGAGAAGTAAAGCAAGCGGATGCAAGCACACCACTTCAGCAGCTGAGGAAAGATTGTACAGCGCTTCTTTAGAGAAAGGTGCCAGTGACTTCAAGAATGCCCAAGTATCTGGACATCATGTGGCGCATGGCCAGTAAACACAGGGAAGAAATGAAACCCTTTATAAGCCCTCTAAGTAGTTGGTGGAAGAGTCCCCTGACAGCTTGTGGCAGGCATTTTGTGGAGAGGAGGGGGGCCAAAATCTAATCAGTGACTTGGTACATCTGGTCAACATTAGCATTTAGTTCTCCAGGGTCACTGGGTGAGTACATGTTCACACTGAGGCAGCGAGGATTGTGCCAGCGGATAATTAGATGAGGAGAAATTGTACCCTCATTTAGGTTGTCCCGTTTTATTCTGCCATCATTTTGATTAGACGAACATTTGGCTTTAGATATGCGGAAAATCATATCTACAGCACCATTTAATGCCTACATAGAGATACTGCACACTGTTATGCAAAAGGTTTTTTTTTAAATTGTCATCAAATGCAATGCGACCGCGCTCAGACAGGAGTCACCGTTTGCTCGGTGTACGGCTAATTCTTTAGCAGAGGTGTAGCCGTCATGGCAGTCATTGGGGTTTATCTATAAATGAGCAAACAGAAGGGCAGATGACTCCATGCTCGTGGCGTACAGATCACAGTGCAGGAGAGCTGAATCCAGCTCTCCAGCCGAGCTTTGGTTCTGTGCCACGGAAACCAAGCAATACTCCTCCGCTCGGATCAAGAGCCACTTTTTCACTTCAGCTGCCAATGAGACACTCATGGAGAGGTTTGCCCAGACTTAATTGGAGTGGAATTTGCTGTGAGAGTTTGAAGATCTGTCAGCCGGCAGAAGACAATGAGCTGAACAGCTGCTCTAAGTCCAAGGCTGATCCTGCCAACTCACCATATGTACAATTTTGCGCCGAGGTGAGTTGGTTAAGCTGTTTGAAGACACTGTTTCACCTACCATCCACATACCAGATACGCCTCACTCAAAAACTGTACATCCCACAGAAACTGTACTCACAATTAAGGGGAATAAGAAGAAGAAATGCTCCCTCATATCATATTGAAAAAGGTACATCTGTAGCTGACTCTACTTGTGTTGTATGGGGCCATTGTATGCTTTGGCCTTCAAGCGTCCCCCCTACTCAGCATACACACACTGCCTCTCTCACTCTTTTACTAGCCCCCCTCTCCGTCTCTCTCTCACACTTTCATCTCTCCTTGCTGGGTGGACAGGGGGCAGCTCTGCCTGCCACTGTGCACCTCCTCTGAAAGAGCCATTCATTGCTGCCGGCAGAGGGACCTCGGCTCACCTCCTAACTGCAGTGGGCTTTAGCTTCACTGCCTCCTGCCTTTTGGGAACACACTTTCAATGCAAACATTCTCAAGGTGAATGTGCTCACACACTCAGCCAGGCACAGACCAAGAGGCACAAAAAAAAAAAGAAGAAGAAAAAAAAAAAAAAGAAAGCATTACATGAGAAATCGACAGATGTTGTCTCAGACCTTGGACCAGGGTGAGACCCTTGGCACATCTCTCCCCTCTTGTATTGAGTTTCATCCAAGAAAAAGAAGATTTCACTGCTGAGCAATGAATGACATGAGGACTGTGAGAGTGGACAACAAAAAAAGTGAAGAAAAGAAGACCTGGTGAGGAGTTTATTGTGCTCAATGCAGTATTGTTGCAGGCTAAAGTTAAAGTTTGTTTAGTCCAGGTTTGAGGCATTAACTAATCAGCTTGTCATGCCTTGACTTATGCACTGGGGAAGCCTCTGAGAGGGACAGTGATCTGATTTCCTACCATGCATCTCTGACAGAGGGGAGCAGAAGGGAGGAACAGGACACTAACAGCGTGATTTGTAGTGGCACTTACCTCCATGACTGGGGCTGGGGAGGCAGAGCAGCAGGGTCAGGAAGGCACCGACCAGGATCAAATGTAGGGCTCTCATATTTTCGTGCTGAAAGGTAAGTCCTCCACTCTCACGTTAAAGATACGCCATTCAGAAGGGACTGAATGAGTTTTCAGTTTTGGGACCTGCTACAGGATACTCCCCTATGTGAAGGGGCAGGGCTGGGGAGGGACCAGGAGAGGGACGCCCTCTTTCAACCCCCCCCAAACACACACACACACACACACTGTGCTGCACATTCATGCACAGATTGGAATATCATATCCTGCCTCTCCCTGATGCAGTAACACATTCACAAGACCTGTTACTACACACGTATGTGCAAAAAATCACACATACAAACACTCATGTATTCATGCACACACTCATATATGCATTTAAGTATATCATTTCACAAACGTTCTTCCCATACCACCCCTCAAATCAAACACCCGCCAGAGCAACACTACCTCCCTCCTTCTCTCTCAGTCGCTCAGTCTGGCCACTCCTGGATTTGTAGACTCCCTCGTTTTGTCTCGCGCAGTAATTGGAGTGGCCTTTGGAGACCAGTGGCTGCCGTCTGCAAGGATAAACCTTTTACTTTTAATTAAAGACAAATCAGGTTGCTCAACTCTCTTGGTGCTTTATCTTCCTAGCTTTCCCCTGATCAATGTCTCCTTCTTTATGTTTTTGTTTAACAAACCTGCTCCTGAAGCTAATTAAGCGTACACTTTAGCGTGAAGTAGAGGTGGGTTGTGATGCATTTGCATTCACTATCTCTCCTCTATTGATAGGGCAGGGACAATGAAAAAGTTTTTTTCTGCTCAAGTTATCTGAGGCACTCAGAGAGAGGCTTTAATCGTGGTGAGTGCTGTCGCTGATTGTTCTCCACTTGGCTTTTAATTTCCTTTTTTTTTTGGTAATGAACCTGCACACACTCCTTACAGTATCTTCTGGTTGCATGCTAAGATTAAACCTCAAGTTCACTCTCAAAGCCTCAAAGTTCAATGTCACCTGTCTCGCAGTCAGCTGCTTGGAAAATTATTCCTCGTCCTTTCTGACAGCCGAAATGGGAATACAGTTAGAATTTTACAAAACACTTCCTCTCAGGTGTGGAAAATCTTTACAACAGTAATTAACTCTTGACTGCAACTCTTGCAGTTCAATTAGCAGTTTTCTTTTCAACTGAACAAACAATTCCTCGCAGATAATCCTCAAATTAGCTGACAATTAGCTCCCACATTTTACATAAATGTTGGAGAAATTGTTTTTTTTTTCCCCTTCAAACTTGTGCATATGCACATTCTGACTTCAAAATATCATGTTTTGATGCTTTTTTCTCATTCATGACAGAAACTCATATTCATACAGAGCATATCTTTCATCTGGATTTCTCTGAGCTGTGCATAAAAGGATCCCTTTTCTTTGGATCAACAGCACCTCCAGTGGATAATACTGCTTCATACTGAAGTGGCATTAATTTGTTTGGCAGACAATAGCCACAAGGAAGATTAAGTGGACATCTCTCTCTGCGAAAGGGTATGAATGATTGCAGCTGAAAGAAAACCTGTAAAATAACACATGGCAGCTGTAACATGACACTTTTTATTGCAGGGAACCTTTTCTGACACCACAGCCTCCCTGATTATTTCAGTGTGACACGAGCTACAATTAAAATGCTCCCTCTGAGCCTCAGCCAAACGTTTGCACCAATGACATGCTCTCGCCTCCCTAGGGATGCATAATTTGCCCTGGAGGGATGTCACCCACTGATATGAGTGGGCTCCTGCAGTATTTGAGAGCACAGGCAGTCTTATGCAATGTTCGACATCCGTGGCCCCTTTAGCATAGTAAGTGCTCCAGATGAGGCAAGTAGATGTGTGTAAACCCAACTTTATCAAAGTAAGTTGATGCAATTCAAGGGATCTTTTTTTTTTTTTTTGGCTTAATAATGCATGGATGTGCTTTGATTAAAGGTGCCCTGTGGAGTCTTTAATAGTTGAATGTAAACAAAACCCTGTTTGTTTACATTCAACTATTCTCACCAAGGTATATAATATATGTATCCTCAAGGTGTAAAAACATGTTGAATGCATTTCCCGTCACATTAAACATCTGGAAACGCTTTTTTAATCTTTTGAAACCTCGTTTGTTTACGTCAGCATGTTCCTCTTATCTACTTTTATAGGTCCATTGCAACATTTTACAGTGAAATTTGTATCACGTTAACCACCTGTTGTGCAGGTGAATCCTTGTGGTGGTGGAACGAAAAGATAAAAACAACATAAAGACCCACTTATGGAAACATTTGTACTACAGAAACACTAGAGCTCAAAAACTCCATACAGTAACTTTAAAGGTGCATTGGTTAATTTTTAGGCCACTTGGGGGCAGCAGAACAAGCTGAAATCATAACATTTGGTACATAAACATTTTTGTAGCAAACCTGTTGGCAAACATTTATCCATTAACACATCCAGCAGACACCGAGGAACATTAATATTCATTTGGAGTTGCCTTTCTTTCCACCTGAAAAATGTAAGAGCCACATTCCCTCTTTTTTCAGCATTATTTTGGTCTCCACCAACTCCTGGGGGGGATATCTGGCTCTTTAGCTACTAAATGCTCCTCTGCTCTACTCAGCTAGTCGCTAACTGTGTCTGTCCGCTGTTTGGTGCAGGTCAGGTGATGTACATTAAGTTTTTTAGAGCTTTTTTAAGCCGAAAGCAGCTACCCCTTGTGTCTGGAAATGAGGTTGATGAGCTGAGTCTGCAGACTGGAAAACTAAAACAATGAGGTAAAAAAGGCTAAAAGGCTCCATAAAGCTGTATAGTTGGTAATAATTCTCTGCTCCTCATAACTATGAGGGTCATCTAGTCATTTTATTCATTGTTAATATTAAAAACATTCATTGCAGCTTAAAATGACAGGTTCACATTATTTCAAGTCTCCCTTAAAACAATACTCACATGCCCACATGTACATTGAAAGCATTATTGGTCACTGCAATTATTCCTCCTCTCCATACTGGCAGTGAAGTGATCCCTTCTAAGTGGGAAAAAAATACGGGGCAAAGGTCCAAAAATGGATTCTAAAGTTTAGATTACGTTTATACAAGGCTTCAGCGGTCTGAGTTAAACAAGTCAAGGGGGTATCTTCCAAAATAACTTTTTAGTATGAAATTCCTTTTTTATCTTAATATCCCTCCCCTGCAGCTCAGCAAGGAAACACTCTTAAGTAAGTTAAGATCCCCACTTGACTAACTCAGACTGATGAAACCTCACATTAGCTTCAGATACAATGTTGAATGAATTTTTACACGCGGACCGTGGATTTTATCCCCCCATCACTTACGCTGTCATGTTGGGAGGGGATCACTACACAGCCATTGAGGACAGGAAGAACGATTACAGCGTTCGATAACTTTTTCAGTATAAAATATATGGGCATGTCAGTATTGTAATTAAAGAGACTAAAGCAATCTGAACCTATCCTATCCTTCAGCAGCAATATGCTATATTTGATTCTACCAGCTCATATGTTGTATCCCTGTGACTCTCCTGAGGTTGGAGTCAGTTCAGCAATTCTTACCAGATCCAATTTCTCTCCCAGTTGATGTAATCTTCACACAGAGCATCAACTGGGGACACTTTGCCGAAATATCACCTCCCAAGTTATCCTGGGCGGAGCGAAGACGCTCCGCTTTCACCACACCGTCTCCAATATCACCCTCATGTTTTGAGTCTGGCCAGACCACCGCTATGTTCTCAAAGCTCCAGGCTTGATTAAACCACAACAAGTATGTCAGTGTTATTCTAGACCGTTTTTTTTTTTTTTCCACCGTCTGGATAAGAACCTGAGCCAAATGCCAGCTAATCAAAGTGGTCTGTTTTGATCACCATGATTTATTGCTTTTAAAATACACCGTAATAATCATGTGGCCTCTGAACAAAGAGCTTGAGTGGCATTGGCAGTAGCAAGGACCCTGCTGTGGGACAATACAATTGTTTCATAATGAGAGATTCTTAATTTCATCCAGGAGATATCACTTTTCTATGCCTTTTCAGCTAATAGGAGCCCACTCAGTTGCTGCCTGCTGTCTCTTTAGGACAATATAATGGCTCACTTTTCATCAGCTCAATTGTTTGACTAATGCTCACTTTTCTTCTCATTTGTCTTTACTGTTCTTCGAGGGCTAATTGAAAGAGGAACTGCACGGAAAAATAATCCAAAATGCATAATATTAATCCCTGACTCCTAATTTTTTTTTTTCTTTCCATGACAACCGAGGTTGAGAATAAACCGAAACAACCTGCACAACATCACTGCTCCCCACACAGTACGACTCAAGCATGGTGACTGGGCAGGATTTTATGAGTGACAAGGTTTTTTTGGAGGAGGTTGCAGGTTGCAACCCCTGTCAGTTAACAGCTCAGGTAAACACTTTGATGAGTAGCTCTGAGAGAAAACAGCACACAGAGAGGCGAGGCTGATGGGGACCTTGACTTTAAACAGGGGAAAGAAGGTTATTTCAAAAAGTAATCTGTTATAGGTCAGTGATTATCGGAGAAAAGCCTTAAATAATTAAACATTGAAGAGACAGACTAGTATTATATCATTATTATCATTATAAATGTAGTTCTTAATTGTTATCTACAGCAGATTTGTTACATGACAAATAAGATTAGTGAACAACAGATTATTTTGATGATCCAATAATCATTTATATTAGAAAATTGACAAAAAAAAAAAAAAGATGGTTTAAGCTTCCCCAGTGTGAGAACCAAAATCTTTTTGGGTTCAGACCATTATTAAGACAAAACTTTGGAAAGCACCTTTTTGAACTCTGGGAAAATGTGATGCGCATTTTTGACTAATTTCAGATGTTTTATAGACTAAAAAAAATTATTGATCAAATCTAAGTATCTGTCCTATTTCAAATTGTACCAAATGACAATATTATTATTATTATTCTTTGACGGTAAATTATCCTGACAGTCAATAACTTTTACTTCAGAATCATCATCCCTGCATCTGAATGTATGTATACACTGACTTTCTAATCTCACTACTTGTGACCTGATGCATGGCAGAGATTTTATGAATTTTAAGTGTCTCTGTCCAGGAACAAGCTCTGGAGCCCAGAGAGGAATTCATCACATACAGTATTAAGATAAGATTAGCATTCCAATGTCCCATACTGTATATAATTCTGTACACGGGCTCACTGCCAAATAGCTAAATATGCCCTGCACAGAAGATGTTAACAGGCTTATATGGATACATTTTGGTGGAATATCAATTCAAATAGATCTATTTTAATGTTTGAGAATCTATGTTTGCCTAACCCCCAGAGGTTGAAGTGTTACAGTGTGATTACATGCCTAACACTCCCAGAGAAGCTCTGATTGAACTCGGATTTTAAGGGTTGCAGCCTGATGTTTATGGCAACCAGGCACGATGAAGCTCTGCGAATTACTGGAGGGATTTTAATCAATAAAGGATCCGGCCGCTGACAAAGTCAGTTCACTCACAGGACGCATTTTCAATTTTTCGAAGGGCTCGCAATGACCAACAGCCACCATCTTCTGATAATAAAAAGAAAAGCATGGCAAATGTCATTTTTCAGGCTTCTATTTTGTGCTACGACTTCAGGAAACGCTAGCTGTCAGTGTTTACTCTCTTCCCACTGTAAGCCTATTACTCTCCTTTTTTGACAGTCCATCGGCAGTGTCAACTTAATTTGCTTTTCTCACCACAGGAAAATTGTTGACTCATTTGCAGTTTATGCTCATGTAATGTTGTGTTTATCAATTATGCTACTTTCTATGCAATATTTGTGTCACCTTCAATTTTTTAATAATACTCATTTAGATATGTTTGCTCAAGGAGAGGAGGGGATTAAATTTACCAATCTAATCATCCCACAGCCTTTAAAGCCATATAACTTAATACTAAGTGGTTGCAGCCTAAACTGTGTTTTAGCATTTGCTGCAAACTTTATTTCAGGGTGTTAATCTCTATTAGCATGTAGTTTCCAAAGGCACAGGGCTCCCTGGCTAAATCCTCACCACATCCAGTTTGTTTATCTTTTCCCTGACAGCTCTGCGACTTTGAATCTCCATCCCTAATGAAATGCTGCGGGGCACATTGTAAGCAGATAGATGGGGATCCTCAGGTATTAAATGATGCTTCTGGAGGAAAAATTGTAAATAAATTAAACACAAAGACGCATGAAAAATGGAGGCTAAATAGCCGAACAGTTAATGAAAACACACTCCGAACTGTTAAAGATAAAGGTAGCATATGACAATAAACACAGAAAGCCTTTTACTTTTCCTCTGTTTCAGCTGATTAGCCTCCCTTGTTTACTAACCAGGTTACCATTTCAATCTGTCCTGAATTTGTAATCATTTCAAGGTAAAGTACTAACAAATATGCTTGCTTTGTTGTTCCAGAAAAAATGTTTGTAATCTTGTTTCTCGACACGTGTAATATTGTGAGGCATATCATCACAGCTGATTGTCTAGAACTTGATTTTCCCTCCATCAA
The DNA here is from genome assembly GCF_016859285.1 of Xiphias gladius. Taxonomy (NCBI): domain Eukaryota; kingdom Metazoa; phylum Chordata; class Actinopteri; order Istiophoriformes; family Xiphiidae; genus Xiphias; species Xiphias gladius. The sequence goes on along the minus strand of NC_053407.1, from coordinate 24,509,397 downwards.
AGCTATCATCGGTGGGAGAGAAATCTTTCTAACAATCGTGTGTGTGTGCCAAAATCAGCATGTGCTCAGAACCAAATTCAGGATTTCACGTGCCGTTTCACTTGATGGAGAGCGGGATGTCAGCCATTCAGCTGCTCGCGTATGAACTTGCCAAATGGAGGGAGAGATGGGAGAGTGGCAAACCTTGTTACTGTAACACTGAGTCCCCCTGCTGTGCTCCGAACATCACAGTGCTTTAAAGCAGGAAATATGCAGCATGAAGAAGACAGAACATATGAAGCTGCCAGTTTTCTTTGGAGACACAGTCAGTCCGTGATTGAAACAGAAAAGATCAGTTAAGGCACATGAGACTGCGAGGCTTTTTCATTTGAAGTAGGTGAAAACATCCTCTGATTTTCTCACCTGAAATCAATAAGTGATATATTGCAGCATATTCCTGGAACAGCGCAAACAGGAGAGGGCTGTAAGCTGAGCGTGCATGTCCTGTTTCTGCAAAACCGAAGCGACACACACACAAAAAAAAGATGTATAAACTAATTTAAAATTTTTTCTCACAAGGTTTGTGTCTTACAAGGATTAGGAGTTGCGAGGAATTCTCGTTGGTGGTGATGAATGAGTGTTTGTAAAGCCAACCCGACTTGCTAAATTACTCACAGAAACCTGGCTCATTAATAATCAACAAGTGTGGACGTTCCTCATGGGGAGGAGTACAAAAACTACAAAGTCCGGATTAGTGTTGTACGTTCTGCACGTTGTCCACTGTAATTCAGCACATATTGTTAGTACGGGGAAAATTAAAAGAATAGTTCGACATTTAGGTGCTTTTCGAAGAATGGTCGTGCAGATATGTGATGACAAATGCCCATTTCAGATGTGAAATGGGCATTTGCCAACCGAAGCTTTAAATCATTTATCCTCGAACTTATCTCTCCTTTTTAGCAAAACATATGTCTCTCGCTTTGCACGCATACGTTAATTAAACAAAACATCTTTCTCAATTCACAGATTTGCACGTTATTAGGTCCTGAATTGGAAACATATATTTATATCACATCATGGGACATGATGGTGCACTTTGAAGGCAAAGGTGTGGTTGGTGAGACACTTGTCCTTGCAGAGGTCAGTGTACGTACCGCTGAATACACAAGAAGAGAAAAGACCTGGCTTGCAGCTATAATATTCAAAAGGAAACTACTGACCCAAGTGTTGTCTAGTGATATAATATTGAAGAGGCTGCAGTATGAGGCAGAAACTAGCTTCATGGTGCACCTACGAGACTTCAGTGACTTAATTACTGCCTATTCTGTAACCTGGATTGAGAATGCCATGTGCTCTATCATTCCTTTTTGTTTTTTCACATTTAAGGAAACCTGCTGGGAGCCTAAGAAAATGTTTGAACGCCTTTTGTGTTTGTGCCGGGCTTGCTCAGACGCAAAAGACACACTCAGATACAAAGCTTAGCACAGTGCGACGAGGCGATTATTAAAAAAGCTCCATTTCAATGCCCGCAATGACTCTGTGCATCTTCTGTTCTTGTATTCTTTTTTTGAGAGGTGCTGGCACGGATCCAAAGCACCTCGCATCTATGCTTTGTGAAAAAGGAATGAGGGTTCATAGCGTGTAGATTCAAGGAAAGAAAAGTTTCATCCCACACTGTCTGAAAGTTGCAGCTACACAGTGCCTACTAAATACTACAGTACTTTGCAGGAATACAGAAAACACCATCAATATATTCAACAGCCTTAACATCTGCAGCAATTAGTGGCTGTTTTTTTTTTTTACTTGGTCTTGTCGTGCAAAATGAGCGCGCTGAGTACAAATGAACGCAGCTCTTAGGTACAGCCGTGGGTGGGAGGAGATGGAGCCACTGCACCGCCAGGGAGTCAAGCAGAGCTCTGAGGTCAAGAGAGCACTTAGCACTGCCCTCTGGTGGAGGATCAAATGCGCTTTGATGACCATCCATCAGGACTGTTTGCCTGCACACTCTTAATTATGCAATGAATAGATTGTTGTAAGGGGCATAGGTTTTTTCCTGCAAAAGAGCCCGGGGGACGCACGCCTCGCCACAAACTGCTCCTTGGGAAGATTCTCATATTCAAGACTTCCGGTTCACAGAGTAGGAGCTTTCAGTGTCGCTCAGTTTCATCACACTGCTCACGGAATGAATCGACCATGTAAAAAAAAACAAAAAACTGTGCTGAATACAGTCATTTCCGGTGTGCTGAGATGAAATGGTCAGAAATGCAAGGTCAGCCTCTGGTTCCCTGGGAACATAACAGTGCTGGACGCTTGTTAAATTAAATCGTGCATGTGAATATAATTTTATTAGTTAGTTGTGGTCAAAGGTTATCATAACTAAATGGCGACCGAATGAATCAGAGAAAATGATCTTCTTTTACATGAGCAGTGCGACTGCTATGTATGAAACTGTATGTGCCTGTGCTAAATTCAGTACTTTTAGCTGATGTTGACTTCTCACTATTTGCAAAGGAAAGCTTGTTCCATCCTTAAAATCCTGTTCTTTTATTACCCAACAAAATCTCAACTCAGTTTATAATTTCACTGACATTTAACACTGAATCGTATTTTCATGCCAGCAATCAATCTGCAGAAGGGTTTCCCGTTTTTCCAAAAGTAATCTTCTTTATTCCATGAACTGTGTAAAACCATGTGGCAGTCCATTCACACTTCAACAATACAACATCCCAGAGTGATAGACGGGGTTCTGGTAAGTACCATAGCAAGATGTTGCACGGTACAGCATGAATGGATTCGAAATCACTGTTTTAACATGAACGGGATGGACTCCTGTGGGCCTCTTTCGGACCCTGATGTCTTGCATGATATTGACAGCGAAGTTTGAAAGGCGGCCTTGTTCACAAAAATGGTCCCCTGTGCAGAGACTTCTATCCGGATACACATGCATCCGCACGAAACAAACACGCTATGCGGAGATGTGTATATGTGTGTGTAGGTGTCGCGTGAAATCGGCACCCACTCCTGTGTCCCGCCAGCTCTATAATTACACCAATGTTGAGGCAATTTTTTTTACGTGTTTTATGTGTTATGGAGTTTTTTTTCCCCAGCAGACTTTGGCTGTCTCTCTCAATCTCTGCGTCTCTGTCTCTGTCTCACCCTCTGTCTCTTCCCTTTCAGTCCATCTCCCTGTCTCATCCTGTCTTTTTCCTCAGTGCACCGGGGCCATTGTAAAACACTGGCCAGAGTCCCAAGCCCTCAGGAGGCTCAGGGGCTCAGGGTTGACTGATCGCTGGATTTCACCACAGGCTCCCAGAACGGGGATTGTTCAAGAAGCTTTTCCTTCCCACTGAGACTCCTGTGGATTAAGGATTCCTGGCTTCTGTTGCAATAATAAGGCCTCACACACTGCCAAAAGAAAATACTGCAGTAAAGCTCTTCGCCGCTTCATCTGTAGATGATGTGCATTGACACATTTTGCCCCTTATAATTTTTTCCTTTTTACCTTCAGCAGCGCTCTGGTATCTCAGACTGAGAGACTGGAATTTGGAAAGTGTTTACAGTAGCCAGAAATCATGCTGTATGTATATTATTTACATAAATAGGATACCTGTGCCATGAAATGAGTGACTTTATCAAAATAATATAAATTTAACAACAATACTTAATGTCTATTATATGCTTTTGGACTGGCGTGACTGTACTAAAGTACAATAACATTTCTCTTTAATTAGTTCAACAGAAGAGATGAAAAACCTGATATTTTTGCTTCACCAATGTGGAAGCTTCCTTTTAGTTTTAGACTTTACACCTCTATGGAAAAACGAGACAAAAACAAACAAAAAAATGAAACGTAACATAATGAAATAGAAGTATTATTCGAGTAGTATTTCTAGTCAAAAGTGAAGCACCTTGAGTAAGCAAATGCAGACTGCAAAGCTTGTTGCTAAGATTCCCACCCACATACTGACACCAGAGCACATGTACGGATATATGAACACATCGCTGCCCATATACATTACACCAGTAGTCGCCAGCAGCAGCTTTGCGACAACTAAACTGCTCCGGAAAAGATGAATATTTTCCCCACGTTCCTCTTCACAAGCGCTTTATTACTATCTCAGCACTCTCAACTGAGTGCCAGTAGGTCGAATCAGAAAGCAAGAATGAGCAAAATGCAATAAAAACTAAACAAATCCTGAAGCAAATCGTGAGATGGACCCAGAAAGGCTGGATGTGAAAAGGCTGAAATTAAAATGATTTTTTTTTTTACTGTCAAAGAGATGCAGTATGAAGGTCTGAGGACTGAATACCCCACCGTTTGCAAGCATTTGCCCTGCCTAACCTTCCTCGGAGGAGCTTGGAGGTTAATGTTTTCCTAACTCGAGCCCTTCAGCAGGGGAGCTCAAGCACGTATAGGGCTGCGCTATTAGGCTAAATCCATATCACATTATCAAAAATGATATTTTTCAAATAATACATTTCTTCACAGGTTTAAAATAAATTCTTCACAAAATATTTCTTAAGTTTTTAATAGTTTTCAATTAAAATTTATTTTGAATATTAAACAACAGATTTTTGCAAAAAAGACAACATGATGTGAAAATCAATAAATAGTTATATTGAATTAGTGCCCACCTCTACCTTGTAGATCAGTAAAATTGTTTCAGTCTAACCAGACTTACAGTAGTCATCCCCTTTTTGTAGCCAAAAACCATATCAAAGTGATCTTCAAGTTTAGTCTATTCATAATATATTTTTTTAAATTACTGATGGGAGGGTGGGAAAAAAAGGTCAGAAATGCTCCTTTAGCCTCACAGCTTCTTTGTGGACTTGCCAGTGAAAGCATTTGATTGACAGCTGAGTTAGCAGGGACACCAAGAAACTAGGTTACAAGCTAAGGACAGACAGCATTTCGTTAGCAGTAAGAGCCGCGTTGCTTAGTAGCTAAACCGACTCATGTTGACATATTCAGGTACATTTTTAAGCTCGACGCGCTGCAGCTGACTAGTTAATTAGCCATCTACCTCAGAAACTTACAGCAGCTGCGCTCGTAGCTGGTGCAGGGAGGCCAAGGGGCAACACTCGACGTGTCCCCATACTCGAGGGGAGGGGAATGAGACATTAACTTGAAAGTTAATGTGGGTTACAGTTTGAAGTCTGTGGCTTTTTTGGGGGTTTTGTCACAGCTGTTGCCTGTGAGTCAAACAAATGATAGATAATGGTGAGAGTTACATTGAAATGACTTGACTGAATGCATGCAAAGAATATTTCTGCGTTGTGAGTGGTCACGTTTGAAGAGACAGGGGGTGCTGTCCCAGAAAAAAATAAAAGTACCCTTACAGATTTTTTTTTTCACAAAATAGAGCACAGGACATGCAATTTACAGAGCAGATCTGTATGCGGCAGCAGGGGGGGAAAAAAATAGAAAAACAAGCAATTTAGTTAGAGTCTCTGAGAAAAACAGACACAAAGATATGACACAGGGGAAGAGATGGAGCAACCAAGGCTGAGATAGAGACCAAGTCCCTGACAGCCGGCTCCATGCAGTGGCCTCCTTATGTGATGTTGACTGGCTTAGGTACAGTAGCAGCAGTCATTGCTAATGGCATATCCAGACGGGTGCTATTGGGCTGCCGTTCCAGATGGCTCTCTGCGGTGTTTTTCGATGCCTCAGCCTTCGCCATGCAAATTAGCGGCAGAGGCCGACCAACGTTGGCTCTTTATGGAAGTCAGATTCCATTAACGCCATTCATTACATTATTGTAGATTGCCTCAAACAGCCATTGCCCCCTCATCATCATGCTGTCTTTCTAGCCTCGCAGTAAAATAGGAAAAAATTATATGCGTTTTGGGCGCAGTTGCGAGCGGTCAAATGAAACCTTCATGAGCCAACATTTCAAGCCTAAATTAATCAGTTAATATAAAGAGGTGTATTTTAATATAGAGGAAAAATAAAGTAAATGGACGATAATGACAAAGTTGGACCGGAGCACCAGTTCAGTGGCACTACTTTCACGATCAGATGCTAGACCCTTTCGACTCTTGGGAATTTACATACTGCCAGTTAATTAAATGTAGCACTCGACGGCTAAACAACGCCAGCGACTGAGAGTCTCCATGCTGAGACTTTCAGAATGGATTAACGCTACTAACCTCCGTCAACATGAGCAGTGAATTCTAATGTATGCTGGTTCGAATATAACGAGTCACCACTTCCGTCGCACAATGGCGAGGATTACAGAAGCCTACTTTCCTGAGCTCCCTAAGGTCAGAGGAAAAGTAATTGCTGGACTTTTGCACTTGATAAAACCAAGCCAGAGACAAATGGACAGCCTCCGTGGTTTCGCTTCAAAGTAAAACTAGTCAATAATTCCTCAGTTAATCCTTTCTCCTTGCTTTGAGATCTCTAAAGAAGGACTTGAAAGACATTTAAGAGGAGGTGGAGAGGGAAAGAGGTGGATCGTTATTTTTCTCCCTAGAACAGACAGAAAGAAATTGCACACCCTAGTTGCTCTGTGTTATTCCTTTATTTGGAATGCGATTTATCAGGCATTCTGCTTTCTACAAATATCAGATAGCCCTACACAGGTCTACTATTTCAGTACCTATCCAGAGGCTATGATATAGTGTGGAGAGCTTGTTTTACTTTCTAATGTCTGCAAAGGAGTATTGATTGCGTATTTTCTTTTTTAAGTACCACCGTATTGATGATACTTATTTAACCATCCCTCAAAAGCAGATCTTGTTTGCAGAAGGAGATAAAACAGCTGAAGGTGTGAATATTTGTTGTGTCTTTGCAGTCGTACGTGGCTCAAACATACACAAATGTACACCCAGGCAGCCTTCCAAAGAGTTTTTCACAGACTCTAATGTCTGAATGCCAGCAGGTGCACTTTAAGAATAACACAAATACAACAAAAAAATACAATGTTATTTGGCTTTTTCACTAACCTCCAGCATATGTGCACCATTGTCCCCCCACCTAGATTGTTCCATAGTGTGTCCTGGCACATACAATTCAAAGTCACCTTAGCACCATGCACTCACAGCATCCGTTTCAGCTTTGAAAGTGATAGCAGCTCCATCCTTGTCAGCTTGCACCCACAATCCATTACTGTACAATAAATGTTGCTGTAGTGGAAAGGGTTTTTTTTCTTTTCTTTTGAGATACTAAAACAATGAGACAGAGAGTCCTTCAAAATGCAGCAGTTGATGAAAGCATACAATGGAGGCAAGATGCTGTATTTTGAGTTGGATTCTGTAGTATTATACTTTCATATCATAAATGAAGGGTACAGCTGCAACAGATACTCTAAGAAAAGAAATACAGGTAGGTGAGTTAAGTGACCACTGATAAAAAAACACATGTAAATGCTTCAGATATTCTCTTGTGTTAAACTTGAACTCAAATTGTAACCTTGGCGGCGAGTAATAATTTTATGGTTTTAAGGTTATATTTTATATACTGACGAAACAATAAACGGTCTCAGGCAAATGTTAGTAGGTTACAATGGGGCATCAACTCAAAACATAGTGTCTGACATTTTTGTCAGCTACACCTGCTCACATTTCTGAGTGTTGAGAGACTCCACTGGTTAGGGCTTTTTAGCCGTGCCTTTCACTGAGCATTTATTTCTGATCAGCTACCTTGCAGACCCGCTGAAACACCTGGTAACAGGTGAGCTGAATAACTTAGTGCATCTCGTTGCGAATCAACGCGGTACTGCTGAAATGAGCTTACACCAGGTGCGTTGTGTGTCTTGCAAACTGAGAACCTCAATCTGAGCTGTTCAGCATCTCACTTTCCTCAGACCAAACACACCTTACCGCCTTCAAATCAAACACACACACACACACACACACACACACACACACACACACACACACACACACGCACACACACACACACACACACACACATTGAAAAGTAAACAATGCCAAACAAAAGAATATTCTGAGATGCTCACCTCATCAAATATCTATGCGTGAAACACTAGTGTGGGAACCTCATAGGAGGGTAAAGTGAAGGCCCCTTTTCGGCTTGCCTAAGGCTCTGCTCAACGAGGGTTGTGCGCTTGATGACAGGTTCAGCACTCGCGCTGCCCGTGAGCTTTCAACCGCAACAGGAACAAGCAAACAACATACTGACTCCTCACAAGTGTCTACATATATAAAGGGGACTCGTCGGCAGCTGGGAACTGACTGCATCATCAGGGCACAGTGTGGGAAAATAAGCAATGAGATGACAGATACCCTGGCACTGTCGACTGGGCATTGAAGACAGGGGTTCATCATTTTAAGTGTGCAGGCCAAGACTGGGTAGATTTCTGGTTTTCTCACATTGGAAAGTCACTATTTACTCAAGTACTGTACCCCAGTACAAGTTTTTGGGTACTTGTACTTTGCTTGAGTTTTTTTCTCCTTTATATTACTTTATACTTCTTCTCCAATAATCCACTGCATTTGACTGCTATAGATAATTTGCAGATCAAGATTTTACATAGAAAACTTATGATGAATATATACTATGATGCATTAGGACTTAAACTACTTAACAGTACTAAAGTAGTGAAAATGTGCTTCACTTTGATTAGCTGCAACATTAAAATGGTGCTTAATCATTAACAAGACAGTAATAGAGTATCATTATAATAAAAATTATCGGCAGCCAATACAATACTATTATAATGGCTTCTTTTGATACTTTATGTCATAGACTCCATGTATTGTGTTGCAGAGATACTGTATCTACTGAAGTTAGCATGCTAACCAGCTAGCCCCGGCCCATCCCGTCACATAATAGCACTTTGAGCCTCAAGAGGCGTCAGTGAGTCACTCTATACCGCTGAATGACAGGTACGCAGAGAGGGCTGGTAAAAACTTTATGGATTTTTTTGGCAAGCCACCGGGGGCCCATCAGGATTTGTCCCGGTGTTCCCGATGGTCACTCCGACGATGTCACAGGGGAAGGGGAGGAGGGACCAAAGATTGCATTTCCTTGTTTCTTACGATGGGGATTGACACTCCAACTTTCTGCTAATATGCTGCCCCCCTATTTGAATGATGACTTCAACAGTTGTCCAATTCTTACACATTGTCCCTTTAAAGGATCTAAATACTTCTTACCCCACTGCCTGCTTCCCTGAAACACAGTCATGCAAACACATGCATACCCACAAATACACACATCACCTTCCTCCACCCTTCCTGCACCCTCGTACTCAGGATTGCTATACTCCACAGCTTGGTGGTATGAACTCTCCACTGGTATAGCATCAGCAGTTTATTATTCATGTAAGAGGTAAAAGTGAGGTTGCATCTATCATAGGTAACGTACTTATAGATTAGGCATCTATAATGGCAGATAAATCCATCTGTGTTACCGTGGACCAGGAGTGGATAAATACTGATCCCCCATAAGTACATGTTGATGCTTTAATGAGATTCTGATATTCAGGGTCAAGGTGTCTAAGTTTCAATCTTGTATGAAAAGCAAAAAAAAAAAACCAAACTCAGAGAGATGTTTGGGAGAATTATGTTAGACAGGAGTTCCCCCTTGCTCTCTGAAAAAGGGAGAGAGAAAGAGAGGCAAAGGGGAGAGACGCAGAGAGACAGAGGGAATCGGGGGTGGTATGAGGGCAGAGCATAACAAGTATCTCAGGAGGAGCAGCTAATGTCTCTGAACTGCTCTGATACTAGGAACTGAAATGGTGGTTTGATACTTACAACTGGTGGGACATAAAATCCATTTGGGTCTTTCTTGGCTCATTAAGGACAGAAAACAATCAGAGTGTTAGTATTCACTATTAAGTGTTAGACATAGCATATTTTTCATATTTATTGTCTGATGTATATAAAATACATTGTTCGGAGAAACTTTGCTAACCTTAAATTCTCTTACATTCATGAATTTATTGTACTTCACTGTTAAAGTGATTCTATTTTTGGTTCAGATACTCTTGAAACACTAATAATTTATCGTACATGCTATTAAGTTAACGTATGAAAGTGAAAACATACATGACGGATATAAAACATCCCTGTAAAAGCTTGGCTAAAAACGCAACAAGTTACAAGCAAAATAACATTTGATTTAAATGCATGATTATGCGTGTATTTGTGTATTTTTAGAGGAGAAAATGCAACTTGGACAGCACACGCAAATAAGTCTCGAACAAAATGGCTAGAATTTTTTTTTCCTATAAAAATACAACTTTCTTTCTCAAAATATGGAATTTAACTACTGTTGAAAAAAACAAACAAAAACAAAACAGGCCCACAAGGGGCGAAAGTGTGTAGACTCAGCCTCTCAGCCTCCCATCTGTCTAATCCAGTGAGGTCAGTGTAAAGATGTATGCGTTCAGATCTTCACGGCTGTTGGCTCTGTTTCAAAGGGAAAAAAGAGAGTGGAGACTATCCAAACTCTCCCTCGGGGCACATCTGGACTGTGGAGTTCAATAGCCGTAACATTAATTGGCCCTACTTCCTCCTACACTCTCTGTGACACAAATGTTAGCGCTGACCAGGCTCCGAGGGGGGAGCTGTTGCTTAAAGATCAACATCTGCAGACCTTGTGATCAGCAGATCACCAGGCCCGTCTGCTGAGAGACAGCTTGTCACATCCCAGCTCAGGGGAGCTCACAAACCTCGTTTGGAATCAGACTGTCAGGAGTTTAAGCACTTAACCTCAGCAGCTCGACTTTGGCTTTATGTCCCCCACTGCTTTCCTACCCTCTGTTCTGTCACCTCTTCGGAGCTGCCGCCTTGCCAATTTCATTTGTAGCTGACTCTCACAATAATAGTAATTGTTATAATCTCCAGGGCTCACTGTTTCCACTTGTTAACATCATTTGCATGATAATAAATTAGACAGACATTCAGCCAAATCATTCCAGTTTTTCTGGAACCATTTTTTAGTAACATGAAAAGGTTGGGCAGCATCATCATAATGACGTTTATATACAGCACAAGATCCTCATAGAGGAGTAGTCTGAATGGCAGCTTGGTCCCAAAAAACCCTTTTCATTACAGTAACTCGTTCGGCCGAGGTTTTTATCCTGAGCCTCTTTAGGGGTTCAGTGTCTTGCCCAAGGACACTTCAGCACACTTCAGGGAGAAGCCAGGGATTGAAGCGCCAGCCCTGCGATCGGCGGACAACCCACTCTACCACCTGAGCCAAAGCCGCCCCGTACTAAAGAAGAAAGTCTGTAAAACAATGAAGCAAAAAAAAAAGTCTTACCATCATAAATCCTCTGAAATCACTCTTTGTATCAAAACAGTTTGAACCAGTAGGTCCAATGAAAACTAAAACCACATGACATCTGTATATCATTGTCATGCCATTCACTTGTGCAGGGAGTCAGCCAGCTTAGCCAGAGAATGACTCTAATGTGCTTGTGCTTAGGGCCCTTTTTCAGCAAATGCACCCAGTAAACCCCTTTCAACGGAATGAAGACATTGGTATCTTGGTACCAAGAATCCAATTCTCCTAATTCTGTAAATCCATGACCTTGATTGCATCCATTCATTTTTGGCCACTAGGAGGCAGAATGAATCAAAAACAGGCAGAAAGACATAAAGCACTGACATACAGTATATTATACAGTTAAAAGCTAATGAGTTAGCAAAAAAACCTGCCAGCTCACTTTGAAATCTGCCAAACCTGTTCCAGGTTTCCCTTTTCTGCCCTGCTGAAGTGTCTTAGAGTAAGAAACTGAATCCCTACCCAGTTCCCAGGTGCTGTTCTGTGGCTGAGTGTGACCTCTGACCTCCATGGTGAAGTTAAAGTTTCATTTTACAAGGGTAAAGACTATGAATCAATGGGTGGATCAAAGAAGATTACACCAGTAAACAAGAGAGAAGAGTCAACATTGCTCCAGAACTGAGCCTGATAATGAAACAGATTTTTTTGCAAAGGTCCTTTTTCAACAGGCAGTGACATTCACATTTAATAATGTATGCAGAGACACCAGAGCCACTGCAGCCCCACAAAATCACACTGAAACAGATCTACTGTGACATGAAAATGAATATGTAAATGACAAATTTTCAAACCTCAAATCCACTCAGCTGAATTAAATATCTGGGTCCGAAGTATGACGAGTGACTTTTCCTACATGGACCTGGGACTTTACCTGAAGAAATGCTGGACTGAGAAAAGCTGTTTCCCTGAATTAAAATATCTACTGTTTTCTTAGAGTGGAGTACATCAAACCCGGTCATTACTCTGAGTTTCGCTGGTTTAGGAAGTGTCCTTTGTTCAACCGTTTTAGTTGGAATTATTTTCTAAGGAATACAATGAGTTCCACTGCTGCAAGATTTCAGCACGAAGTGTTTAAACAGGAGGCTGTCAAAATCCAAGGAATTGATTTTAAATATAAATTCATATTGGAGTTTCTCATGCGCATGGGAATGAAGATACAAGTTTGCAATCTCAGTGACATGACAGGTGGTTTCACAAGCATTTAACTGGCCGTAAGGAATCTCATTCCTGCAGCTCATGTAAACATTACCGAGCTGTTTCATGGAGGGAGATTATTTGACCTTGTCATCTTTATGTGTTGTTATAGACAAAAAGTCCTGTCACAGAGATAGATTTGGGCTTCCTCAGAAGTCTTTCTTTTTTGTAATTTAAAGATGCCACAAAAACATTTTGGAGAAAAGGCCCCTGTAAAATGGAGGTAAGACACCTCCAGCACTTAAGCGTCGGCGGTTTGCTGGGAGTCAGTCATTAATCACTAAAACAGATTGCACTTTTCTTTCACAGCTCAAAGAGACTGAGAGAACGAGTGGAAAAACCGGAGCTGCCATCTTTTAGTGTCAAGGAGATTGTCCTTCTGAGTCAAAGCCTGATTGTAGTCAGAGAACAGCTGTGTGAGCGACAATAACATGCTGCATCTTCATGTTCAGCCCTGCACAAAACAGAGATAAACAATTTGCAACACACTTCCATCATATCACTTCTCCATGATTGGAAGCAAATGTGTGTTTACTTAAGAACACCCTCGGAACTGTATTTGGGAAAAAGCTTTATTTAATGAATAATGAAGGTAATAAAAATGAGCATTAGAGATGTTAACGTCTGAATGACAAAGTGATGATAATATTTGTGCTGGGCTTTAAAAAGTGATTATCAAGCCTTTAATTAGAAATAAGACAAACCGAATTATGAATGCAGTAATTTGCGTTGTGACATGTATGTAATCCCCACAGATGATTAATGTTAATTTACACCACAACCATGATGAATTTCTCAGCAACAGAGGTTGCCTAAATCGGGATGATTTAAAAATCCAGTAACTGATTTTTTTTTCTGGCCACTTTGTGGCAGCAGAAGGAATCTGTGGACACAACACTGACGTTATAGTACCATAAGGTCATACTTTGATGATAATCACTTTTCGAATCAAACAGATGTTATTCAAACACGTGCAGTTAAGAAAAAAATTATAATGTAGTTGTTTGTGGCCACCTGATGGAAAGTCCAGTATTCACTCTCTCATCCTTGATTTTGGGTCTTAACCAACACTTGGCTGTTTAGCTGCTAAATGCTCCACTGTGTTCACCAGCCAGTTGCTAACTGTGTACGTCTGCCATTTGGTGTTGAGCGAGCGTAGCGTACAGTGGGGTTTTAGAGCGTTGAACAAGGGGGGCTTTTTTGTCAAAATCAGCAGCCTGCAGTGGCTGAAAAACGATGCTGTGAAGAGCAGTGAGAGTGGACGGAAACAGTAAAGTTGCGGGCTGGACAGCTTAACTACAAACTGAAACTCTGTATAAAGCTCTGCAAAGCCGAGGTGAGCTGCAGATTTGAGAGATAACTGTGTAGATTTATCACTACAAACAACCCTCTTTTTTTTTTTTTTTTACATTGTCACATTGTTTTCACATTGTCATTTGAAACGCTGGGACAATAACGCTCCACAATTTTTTTAGTTTTTTTGGCCATAATTTCTTTCAGGTATGAAAATATTGTTCTCACCAACCTTATTGCTGTAACATTGCTGCAACAAATACCAAAAAAAACAAAAAAACAAAACAAAAACAAGAGCAGTCACACAATCCAGTTGTTGTAAGGTTGTGAATATGGCACTTTTAGTCAGATTCATTACACTAGTTGGAGATAAAACATACTGCACCGAAAAAAAAAAAAACGCTTGCACACACAAATATGGAATTCATTTTCTCCTCCAAATAAACCAGATCTATCCTATCCTTTTTTATTTAAAGATGTAACAGCTAGATAGCTCGAGCACCTTTTTGACTGAATGGGATTGAATAGGAACACCAAAAAACGGAGAAATTAGTGTTCAGTGTGCAGTATTTTGCTAATATTTATGAAGCCTGACTTGGAGGGCCAACACTAGATGATCAGTATATGTCGACGTTCAAGCCAGCAGAATGATTCTCAGACACATAGTTGAGGAGCATGCGACATAATTGACCATAAAAGTGAACACGATCATAGATAATCCCATTTCATATGCAGGGTTTCAATATGAGATGTTGTTTGGATGTTACAGAATATACAGTCATATTTATGGCTGACTGCACCGTGGGAAACCTCGCCATCACATACGCAGACTGCCGTTTATGTGTCTCTGCACAGTGGAAAATGGTTGTAAAATCCAGTCGAATTAATTCTTTTGCTGGATGTCTGTATTTATTGTTTGACACAGATTACAACTCCCACTCATCCTGCGTCATTTGCCGCTACAGATTACAGTGTGGAGGTCTGTTCAGCCATGTTTTGTATCCATTATGGGCTGTCTGGTGGCATTTGTTTACATGCAGTATTTAGCAGAAGTACTAATTCATGCCATCATTTTGTCGCGATGCACTTTACGGTGACCTGTGACTGACCTATTTGTAAGTATGCAATAATTTAATCCCTCGGTATAAAAACATAAAAGCTCTTAAAATCAGAGCGGGTTCTGACATGACAGGTTAGGAGTCACCTCGATCAGTAGATAATTATTCTCAAATACAGCAAAAATACAGCAAAAGACAACGGAATTCACAGCAGTCTGGGCCAGAGGAAGACATTTAGAAACCTTTTTGGCAAAATTGTTGGATGGACCAACCCACACACATACACACACACACACACACACACACACACACACACACACACACACCACAACAGAACAACAGTGATATCCTGAAGATCAGCTGAGTCAAATGTCATCAGCAATTTAAATTTTCAGTGCCGTCCAGCTATGAGAGACTGAAGATGGCTCCAAGCAAATATGTAAAGGATTTTTTTTCCCTTTTTATTTTTACAGTTATGACAGTGATGACAGTTATAGCCACCAACGAACCCGAACCAGCAGCCTAATACTGTCCTCCTCAGCTTTAATTGAATTTAATTAAATTAGCCCGGGGAAACAGCGCCCCCCCCCGTGGATTGCAATGTGTGGTGAGTGTCAGTCAGTGTGGTGGACGGGGGCCCAGGTGAGGAGACCAGGTGAAGTTGCTTTACCTTGATCAGTGACTTCATGCCGCCGTCAAACTGGACGGTCGAGGCTGACCGAGAGTCGTGAAGGGGAACAACTGTGGCTTTCCCCGCAGACCGTGGCCAGCGTGTCTCAAAAGAAACAACAACCCGGGGACTTAGCATGTTTTCCGGTTTTGCTAGTGGCAGCCCACCAGGTACCCCGAGGCTTCTAAGCTAGCGGCCACGGAGGGGTGGATCTCCGGACGTACTCAGCTGCTGAAAACGACTGGACTGAGGATAGACACTGAAGCTACTCAGAGACTGGACCCTGAGCCCGGGGAGATGGACACTTAAATGGAGATGGCTATTGATGGAAGACCTAAAGTCCAGTGGCAAACGTGTAACGTGTTCTCTTTGGACATCTTTCCACCATTGGACGGGGACAGTCAGCGGACTTCAGATAATGTGGCAGGTGGGTCAAACGCCACCCTCGCTCCTCTCTGTGCCTACACCAGCCACTGTGGTTGTCTTTCTTGTTGTTGGGCAGATGCAGTATATGTTACTTATTTGCCTGAATGTGTTGTCTTGTCTTGTCTTGTCTTGTGTTGTCTTTACATTTTAAGGCTAACTTCACCCAAGTTTGTCATTTGTGCGCTGTCCACATACAGACGCCATGGACGGGACCTGCTTTGAAACTAATTCAAGAGTTCCCCGTCATCACTTTTATCCTATGAGACGTCAAGTCTCACATGATCGGCCATGTGTGATTGTTTGTAGCCTGTGCAGAGGTCTCGTGTTTTAGTTGTTGGATTTTTTTTTTTCCCCCCATCCTCGCTTTGGTTGTTCTGTATAATGTCAGCTTTTAATAGGTACCTACAGTCTGTCAGTGGAGCGTTGTGTGGTTTTGTTTATATACTCTGATAATAGTGGGCTGTGACTTGCCAGCAGGGAAGCCTCTTGGCTAGTTGTGGAGTATACACCACATGTGCCCAACTGCTGCACTAGAGGACAGGTTTGAGGTAGCTGTACTTTACTGTTGCCTTGCCATTTCAGGTCACTGTATACCTCTGCCCCAATACAGTGCAGAGGGAACTACTGCACGCACTCCACCACATTTCTGAGAGATGCAGTTAATAGTTAGTTCTAAGATTCAGCCAAAACATATGCTCAGCAAATAACAGACAATGCAACGATTACCTACTCTACAACCCATCCACGTAGTTAACATTACCTCCACCTTGACAACATTAAAATACTGTTTTTATATGTAAATGCATCAGTAAAAATATTTCAATAATACATATGAAGAGTATAACGCACTGAAACTAAGACAATCTGCATAATGACTACTTGATAGTTTAGATTCATAAGTAAAAAGATCTCAATACCTCTAAAAGTTTGTTTGGGGACACATAAGTCACCTATCTGTCTGACAGGCATTCTTTCATTTTTACTGAGAGTCTGCTCTCTCCAGTGTTGGGCAACCTCACTTGAATGAAATATGTAAAGACCGGGTACTTAAGAGATCTGCAATTAGTAAAAAGTCCATCAAACTTTGGGAAGTGGTTAATTTTTTATCTTACAATAAAACAAAGGCACAGACACACGCAAAAAAAGACAGTGACAAGAAAGAACAAAAAGGGCATGGCACCACAGTGTTATCACTACAGTGGTAATGTTTAAACAATGAGTCTGTTTGCAAAATGTATAAAAAGGGAGCAGATATTTCTTTTGCACATCCTTAAACACAGTTACTTTTCCTATTATGTTGCATATTTTTGCTCAGTTAGTTCTAATTGTGTTTATATTTTTAAAAAACTTTCTCTTCATTAACTTGTTTACTATCACTACTACCTTTTTACCATGATACTAACTTTGAGAGGCTGCCTGTGTCCTCATTTTCCCTGGTCTTTTTTTTGCATATATTCATCTGAATGTAGCAGAGCTTGTTTTTCTCCATTCGCTTCCATTCATTCTTGTATAGTAGGAACAGCAACAAAAACAACTTCCACCGGATTGCAGTAATCCACTACAGCAAACACTGAACCTAAATTTGGGTTTGCCACTGTTTGTGTGTTTATTTTATCGTGCTTGTGTTTTTTTACATCAGTGCACACATTACGTTATGCTCTACTTCCTGTCAATCACCTGATACCCACAGGAAGAAATGGAAGTCTGTGTTAGCATGTGGACTTAACACATTCTTGTCTTCTTATCTGGGACGCAGTTGTTAGCTGGGACAGCAGTGAATTTTAAATTAAGTTTATAAACATAAAGTTTGTGGTTTAAATCTTACACTAATGAGTGTTAAAGTATACATTTAATTACATTTGGTGTGCATTCAAAAGTAGACAGTTGTAAACAGGTTATATTCTACTTGAATAAAACTGACAAATAAAATAATTTAGCTATATCAGTGTATAACTTAAGGCCTGTTTTTGATAGAAAACCAATCTACAGGCATTGAGGAGCCATTGTTAGAACACCATGGTAAATTGTATTGCAAATCTATATCGGTGAGGAAGAACTGCCATAGGTGAAGCTCTTAAAGTGCCAACAGCTACAGAACTGTTGAAGCTAATAATAAGAAAGATAGCGGTAATAGAATGAGAAATGCATGTTAACATTTACAAATGTACCTCAGGTTCTTGTGACTTAGCCTTCTGTAGTTACTTCTGCAAAGCCCGCAGCTGCTCCAGTGCCAATGAAGGGAAGTCTGATTTTGGGACTCGAAGGAGGTTTATTTGAGGTCTTTTACACTTGAATGAGCTTTATTTCCTCGTTCCACACCGTGTGTCATGCTGCCTCTGTACACACAGTGGTGGTGGTGTCTACTGTCCATTGTAAGTCAGATGTCGTCCTCTTGAACAGCACATGAGACCCTGGTGCCCCTGCATTATGTACATGTGTTACACACATTCTCATACATACTGTAATATAGGTATTTTCATATTTATATGTAAACTATGACAATATATCTCATTTTGAGGGAATGCAAGGCCCATGTAAGCCATATACATTTACGTGTACTGTATATGGCCAGGGAAATCAGTTTCCCTTTTCATGAAATGTATCCATGTACCCAGAAAATTATATATGGAGATGTCAGTCACCTTTTCTGTCCGCACAGAAGTGACCATTGACATTGCAAATGTTTCAAGATTAGAAAATCTTACTGCAGCAAAGCAGAAAAATTAATTACACTGCATGTTCATTTAATTGGAGTACATACTGATTTGGTAGGCGTGTCAAACTGATGTTTCAAAGAGAGTACACTAAAACAATGAAATTCTCTCTCTTTGGTGTTGGCGGCACAGTTTTTGATGGAAAAAGTTCACGGATAAGTTTTTAACACAATACAAGACTTCATAAGGACATCAACAAGTGTGATTAAACCAGGTGTACCCGGTTCTACTTTAATCAGTGTCATTGTGGAGGGAGGCCAAGCCAGTGGGATATAAGACCAGGCAGGAAGGTACTTTGAGAGAGAGCGAGCAAGCGAGAGAGTCAAAGAGTCAAAATGTTAGCGAGAGATTGAGAAAGCAGAGTAGACAGGGAGCCAGAGGAAACCAATTAGGACAGTGATGGGCACTTAAATAAGGCTGTTATTCAATACAGCACAGTCTGCGTGGGAGTATTACAGTTCCCTGAAGGTTGATGGACTATTTCTTGTGTCTAGTTGACAATGGCTTAAAAGGGGGATAATACTGATTTTTAGCTTTGTGTGTTGTTCTTATGCTCCAAGAAAACTGTCTGTATTAGTGAACGTTTTCCGCAGCCTCTTACAGCCAGAAACAACAAAGCTTGTCCTGCCTTCTAAGCTATAATGTGACACCTTTCTGTTTATATCTGCTCCTTAGAAACACATTTTTAGAAGATTAGCTCTACAATAAAACATTTTTTGAATTGTAAACTGTTTCTGTTTAGTGCTATTTAATCATAAAATACAACAATGGTGGTCATTGTCAGCATTTGAGCACAAAATGTGATGGTGCTGTATTTATCCCAAGTGTTTTCAGCAAGCCCTCCAGTATTTAAAGCTGCATTAATTCCATTTTCCAGTTGCTTTTTTCAGCAGAGCCAGCTGAAAACACAACTGACATATTATCACCTTTATAGAATTATGTTAGCAAACAACTACATATTTACACGTTTGGGCACACACACAACAATGGAGTTTGTGGGCTGGAAAAACAAAACAATGAGCTAAAAGTGGCTAAAAGGTTCTGTAGAACTGATGGGAGCTGCAGACTTTGGTAATAATTCTCTGAGTTTGTACAATCAAAATCTTTCACACACAATCTTTTGTATGTGCAAGGCTGCACTAATATTCAGTAGTGCAGCCCTCAAATAACAGTTAAATTATTCATGTTTAATTTACATCCCACTGCAGCACAGATGGAGTACAGTACATTTTGCAGTTTGATACAGCATTTAACTTATTAAACTCTTTTTCAGTTAGATTCAGACATAATTTTGCATGAATTCACTCAGATTTGATAATGAGATAACATTTACCTTATTCTTCTGTGTGAGGGGGATTTCCTTGTCATACAGTTGCTTAAAATAAAAGCACCCACAAATATGAAGAGCAAAACACCACAACAAATATGGTGTACTACAGAGCTAACAAATTAAGTGCCTGTTCTTGTTATCCATTTATTATACAAAGGATGTCGGTGGAAGAGTGTTGGTCTGTAAACTGATGCAAGGTGATATGAGACTGCAGCCTTTTCTATTTTTAAGGAAGGTTTTTGTTCATGCTCACTAAACCGATTCGACTGTTTGTTCCAAACAATAACATAGATTAATTTAAGAGCATGGGTGTTTTTTATTTACTGTAATTGGGACAGAGACAAACAATAAAATTCTCCAAATGAACTGCAAGCTCTGCAATTCTGTCAGCTAACAGGATAAACTCTGTGATGTGTTGCAGTTGTAATTACCTTGAACACTGCTTTTCCCATTGATTACCACACTGCAACCTCTCGTGATAACACATCTAATCCAAATTCAAACTATCAGTTTAATATTAACTGCCATTAAGGCTGAAGCACCTAATTAAACGTGTGGGGCATTCAGTATTTGTTTGTTCCACTGGCACTTAAATCCCTTCACATAAACACATCACACACATACACAAACCCTCCTGATCTCCTGCCTCTAGAGATGTAATAGAATTACTGAGTGTGAATAACAAGGTATAAAGAGGGAAGGCTTTATGTCCCATCACCTAAGATCTGTGAGGGAGGGCACTATGAAATGGGCAAATCTCTGGGATGGAACACAGCCAACGTCAGTCTTTGTGCTCAAGTTACTTGTGTTTGTGGACCTGCCTCGCACACGACCCTGTCAAAATGATCCGTTATGGGAGCCAAAACAGGAAGAGGCTGGGGCCTGTTGCCCAATTTCAAAAAGACATCTTCATTTCTATTGATTTTGTCCAGAGAGTCTGCCAAGAGCTCTCTGTATTCCCTGTCATGCATTCTCTTCCTTGTCCTCAACAGACTTATATTCGGGCACTGGACACTTTATAGCATTGTTTCTGTACAGTAATCAGTAGTTGGGAAACCGAAGAGATTGACACAGGAAATTTATCCGTCTTGCCACTGAGACGCACAGTAGTTGCTTTGTTAGCAGATGGCTCCTCGTAGACACACAGATACCCATACACACACAGATCATCAGCTTCGGTTTCCATAATCCAAGTTAAAAATAGCCTGTCAGTAGCTGAAGAAGTAGCATGAGCCCAGCCAAAGAAGATACAAAGACATTAAGCAGTGATGTTTAGTCAAATGCAAATAACATCCGGTGTGTTCCCTTTTTCACACTGCAGTCATTTTTAATGTGTCGTACCTGGCATGCAGTGAAGCATTCACCAAGATTAGTATTCATTACTGTTATGAGCAGACCTCAGGGCAATTTTGGCCGAGATAGTAAATCACAGGCTACGGCAGTTCAACCGAAGGCACCACCCATGGTGCTTAAGATCCCACCTACTACCTGGATTGACGTTACATTTTATTAACAAGCAATGTTGTTACATCTCATTTATCTTGAGACCAAATTTTAATTCATATTAATATGCAGTGAAATCAGCAAATGACAGCTTCAGCAACTTTTTTTTTTGGATTGAAATGTAGTTGTAATGTGTTTTTAGCTGCATGGGCTAGAGTTGGGCAATATTAGTTGGGTAAAACTGCGACTGCAACAAAACAGGAGATAAATACAATAGTAACCACAGCTAATTCTAATGATATTGTAACGGTAGGTTTTCAAACAAAAATGGCTGCCATGTAAATGAATCAAATTGTCAATACAAACAGTAGTAATCTTGCTATTTATGGGGCTGTAATGTGGGTTCAGATATTCCTTGTTACCTTATATTAGCATGGTTAGCATTCGTTGAAACTGAATATCATACTAAACTATGTTTATGAGGTAATCAATCACAGGTTGCATACGTTATGATCCCACTCTAATGGGGTTTATGATTCCAGACGCTGATGACTACAACAGTGTTGCACAGACAAATCAGACATGGTAATCCCACTCGGCAAAGCCTTCATTATTTCCTTTTTAGTGGCCATTATTGTCATTGTCAAGGTTACAGCTGCAGCTATGCTTGCTGACATTTTGTGTTTGTGAGGTGTAGATGATGCATATTCTCCCTTCGCTGCACACGGTTATTGGATTCCCCAGCCATATTTATGTTTTTAATCCCCTGAGACAAGTCACCAGGGGGAGTACGCACATATAACCAGCCATATCTGCTACCAAGTCCAGTGAAAATCTGCAACATTTTATCCTCAGATATATACAGCATTACAGCTGGAGGCCTGAAGTTAAATAGCTATGAGTTTGTTTTTGACTTTCTGAAAAGTAGATATACTCTGTTAATTCTAAATGGCCTTGAGTAAATCTGTTTTGCATAGCAGGAAATATAACTGTCACTATCTTAACTGTTAACTGCACAGCACTTGAACTGACAAACTTTAGGTATGAAGGTTTTAAATAATCACTGATCTGGAAATTGAAAGCCTGCAATTTTTTCTCCTCACGGCTTCACTGGTTCCTTACCTGCAAAGCTTTTTTTCATGATGTGTTGATAATGGCAGGCACTTCGTAAAGGTGTTGAAGAAATGGAAATATTCAAAGAACTGTGTTGACTTCAAGATTCTCACTCTGACAGTCGAGCTGAAGAGGTGTTTATAATATAATCCATAAAACACATCTATGTATGGCTGATACAACTTTTATTCATTTATTGCTAAATTTAAAGCCAGATAAAGTCAAAAACATGGTTTTTCCAGAGCTATGCGAGAAGTTTGAATTTTTTACAAATTCAACACCCAGCAGTAAACCACATTTCTAGTAACAGGCAGAGGAGAAGAATCAAGGAGAAACATCTTGCTTCTCTTTAAGAATCAGTTTTCCTCTCTACTTCTAAGTTTTACCACTTCCTGTGCACGGAATCGATTCCCTGCCAATGTCCATGGAATTAAATTTGGAAAAATTTGGAAAAATTGAGTCAATCCACTTAGCTACAGTCAACAGGGATAAGCCACTATTCTTGGTTGCAGTGTTATATAATTTTTGCTGATAAGATTTATTTATTTTTTTAATACAAATATCTTTCCTAACACAGCTTTAAATCTTTTTTTTTTTCTTTTTTTCTTTTTTTAATTGAATAAAAAGGAAAAATAGTCTTACGGAAATTTGATAGTATGCTAGAGTATAGCAGCTCAGTATGGATTAAAAAAATGGAAATACATGAGTGTACAGTGTTTTATCCATTAATTCAATTACGGCACATTTGAACCCTGCAATAGTTAAGAAATGAATAGGCAGAGTAGGGTTGCCTGTCTTTTTTTTCTTTTTGATCTTTTCAAGAAGAAAAGTCTTACAAATTTATATCATGGTAGGTCTTGTGAGTAAATGAAAGAATGCACACAGTTGGAAAGTCATGAGTTTTTGATAGACTGGTAGATTAATCATGATGCAGTCTGACCCCGTAACAGTCTGTTATATTAAGTATATGGAGATATTTTATGGATAATCACCAATCATCAGTTTCATGAATCATCAATTTCATTGAAGCACTAGAGTAATGAGGAACAAAATGTTTGAGTGACACTGCACTGATAAGTTCATAATTTCCCATGTATGACCATATTGTGCTCTAAGAAAAGTTTCTGTCGAAAGTATCACTGTTTCTTCTGTGTTCAGGTGTTTATTTTCTATGTTACGGTATAAAGTGTGTTGTCACATCGCTAGATATGAGCTTTTAATAGTGTATCTTTGGCGCTCAGCCAGTGGGCAGCTGGCAGCCAAAGGAGTTGTGTGCATGATGAGGTCTGTGGGTACAAAAACAGATGGTAAACCGAGCGCCATGATTCATACCAGCAAAATTTTAAAGGTATGTGATAAAGATTTTTATTAGAAAGAGCATACGTGATTTCCTACTGGGAATGCAAATGCTGAGGAAAATTAAGAATTTTTTAAAAAGTATGTAAAAATGCAGGATTAGCAAAAACCTCCTGAGTCCTATAACTGTACAAAATCTATCCTCATTTAACACCCAAACAGATGTTTTTCTTTTTTATGTTTACCATCCAGCAGGTCAGCAATGATTTCACTAGCCTCTGGTGCCTGATTAAAGATGCACTGCAGTATATCTGCAATCTATACGACAACTCTGTGTCTTGATATGTAGCCAAAATGGGGGATTTCTTTGTCTTTCTGCAATTCCCTTTAGTATGTGCAGGCTCATTTGCTTCAGTGGGCACCTGTTTTAATTCCGCTAGCAAGAAAGCATCACACTCCCACAGTGCTGCATCCCGCTCTCCTGTGCTGGTAGCGAAATGAAAGTAAAGCTACTTTCTTTGATGTAGATGATGAGTCCTGTGATCTTACTTAGACTAATTAATTAATGACATTCAAAGCCTTTCAGTCGTCATCCTGGCAGGTTTACTTACAGCAGAACTACGTTTGTAGTGTAATGATCAGCAGCTCTGGTTTTCAGTTGACATTGCCTGTCTGACTTTTCCCTTTTTCTTTCACGCTCTCTCTCTCTCCTTCAGTTCCAGCAGCTAAACCACAGTTCATTCAGCGAGTTGCTTGCTTTGCCCTACAGTGTAGTGGCAAAGCAACTACCCATGTCTGAATGTCCAAATGTGGTACTTGTCGTAGAAAACTGACCACACTTCAATTGGAATATATTCACATCATTCTTCTGAGCCCCAGTGCCTAGTTTTCTGGTGAGGGGGTTTTGAGGGAAAAGGCAGGGCAGCTGTTGTTGACTGGGTGGATGAGACCTAGTTTCAATGTGGCTCTACTCTGTCAAACCTGCCAGGAAAGGGAGATGGACTCTTGCCACTGCGGAAGTGGCATCCGGTGAGGGTGACGAGGTGGAGCAGATAGCAGACTGACAGCTGTCATCAATCACTTGCCCCGCCAGCCAGATGCAGGTTGACAGGAAGGGGCTAGTTGGCTGGAATGGGGTTTCGTACACAGTTTACTGGAGATGTCTTTTTGCCAGCCAGTCTCTGGTGGAATGCTGTCTGTCATTAATTCATCCAACCATCTATCAATCAATTACTTTTCCAGGGTCAAGCCTGTATGTGGCATGCTCCATTTTACTGCGATGTTACAGAGCTTTGGCACTGCTTCATTGATATTTTCTGAGCCAACAGGCTACATTTGCCTGAGGAAGAAAAACTGCACGTCTAGCCAACATGACATCCCAGTTTGCCACCACATCCAAACACTTGCCAGACATTGTGACAGCCATTTTTATGTACTTAAATGGAGGGAAACTCTGAGAGAAAAAGAATTCAAAAGTTTCTCAAACTATTCTCAAACCCCTATCTTGAGAATTTTGAAACAAGGCAGCAAAACATGTGAAAGAATGGATTACAAAAGGCAAGTGAAGAGGATAGACTGAGACGACTAGATGCTAAATAATGCCAGTCCAGGGCAGCTGGATAGACAGGAGGAGATACTGCTTTGTCTCTGAGGAGTTTCCATTGGTTGAAGCTCACTGATGCTGAACACTCCAGACAGCATGAGCTAACTCTTAACAAATCTCGTTTTTGCAGACTCCACTATATAGGTAATTCTTCCAGTTCCCCAGATGGTATGTATTTATGTTTACAGTCTGGCAAATAGAGCAATGAAATAAATGCATCCAGGGCATGAGAATATTACGTGTGAAGGCCTACAGTGTGCAGTATAATGCAATGTTGCATAGTAAACGTTCATAAATAAACATTTTGACATCACTGAACATCCAGGAAACATTCTTTAATGTTTAATCATATAGTATAGACATACTTAACTGCATGCACTGTATAGCACATCAAAGCCTCATTCCCTTGTGCACTGTGTCTGCAACACTTGTTTATTTCAACCCACACAATAAACAGGTTGTTTTCTTGATGATGATGGTCATACTAATCAGGGCAGTGACGGGAGGATTTTTAGAGGAGGGTAGGTGTTGGAGGCTGTTGGCTGATTTAATGTTGATGAGGATTGTCGGAGACCCCCTATGCCTCCCTCTGTAGCACAACATCCTTAACATCTGTGTGTTTTATACTGTAAGGTAAACAAGGCACTGCTCATTTACAAGCTTGTCTCACCCCATGACACTGTAATGTAAAAATCCCACTTCCACTCTTCGCTCACTACAGGTGCTTAATAAGGTTGTGCCTTTTCAAGATACCCGCAAATATGCTGTTGATTACTTTGCCTTTTTTACTGGAGGTTTGAAATTGTGTGAAAATCCATGTCAGTAAAACTGCTAGATGATAGCCTTAAGGTACTTATCCACAAGCCCTGACCAAACTCAAATTTACCAAACCAGACCAGGTTTGTTCCGTGTTTTTTTTTTTTTTTTTTTTAAAGTGGGTTAGTGGTATAATACATGGCATTAACAAGCACCCCATTGTACCATAGTAAAACAACATCTCATTCAGTGGGCACTGGAGCCTGCAGTTTACCTGAGGAGAAGAAGGTCAACTTCCATTTTACAAGTAAGGGGTGTATATATTGGGTTTAAGTGTCACAAAACACTGAGGTGACAAGCTCTTTGGGATGTGATCAAGCACAAATATGATTGGAGTGCAGTGGAGCAGTGACGGCGATGCCTCTGGGATGTTCTGTGATTATGCCAGGAGCTGGCTGCTAAATCAATAGACCTTGACACTACTGCTGTCTGCACAACACAAACCCAAGCTTTGATGCACCTGTCTTGTCTGGAAGCAGCAGACAAACTGTCCAAACTGAGTCACAGTTCTCTGAAATGAAATGTCTATTTATGTGTATCATCAAATTTTCTCATTTTCAAGAGTTTGGATTCAGTTTGGACATTTTGGCACAGGGAGCTGGTGATCTAAGTCATTTTCATCTTAAATGTTGCATCTACCGAAGTGGAGGATGCACAATGAAAGAAACAGACGGTAAATGTGCTGTGATTCTGCACAGACACTCAGCCATGACCAGGTTCATCAGTTGCCCCGGTGTGTTTGAGCAAACTTTTGATAACGCTGTCTGTTCACAGCTGAATGATGACTTAGAGGGCCCTTGAGCAAAACGGTGAAGAACACAGAACGACAGAATGGCACAGATCTTTATTACTTTCTCCTGAGGGCAATTAGGAATATTTATGGACTTTTTCATTTGCTCATTTGCAGTTGTGCTTTTGACAGAAAAAGGCAAAACACAATTTGATATTGGCCTGAAAAAAATTGAAAGGCTATCCTGCAGAAACATCTAAACCACACCTTGTATGGTGTACCAAATGGGAAATTCAATTTTACAATCTGGCCCTTATTTTTCATAATTTTGGCCATTCTTCCCATCAGTTATGACAATACTTTACTCACCAAGTTAATTGCTGAGCTCTGGGGGTGCTGTGATGTTGCTACAGTAGTGTTCCTTGTCCTGTTGTCCAATTGGACAACATCACGGTATCTCCAGAGATTATGTCACTTGTTTTGGAGTTAGTGTAATGGATGTCCAGATCAAGTTGTTTTGTTTGATCCAAGTTCTTTAACACTGGTTATGTGCATATTCCTAGTACGATTCAAAGCTTATATTTTCCTAAATGTTGATTTTAAATACAGTATGTATCTGACACCGTGAAATAACAGGTGTAGACTACAAAATTGATATACCTTCTTTTTTTTTTTTTTTTTTTTCCATAAGCAATTTGATCCAAATACCGAAGTACCTGGTTGAAAACTTGAAAAAGTTGATAAGCATGAATTATTGATATGAATTAAAGTTTAAAGGCCTAATGTTAATTAGTAACAGCTGATATGATGCTAACTGAATGTTTTGTACACTGCCCTTCGTGAGATTGAGTCTGTGCTTAGTGCTGCACTGTAGAGCCCAGCAGCTGTACAGTACAGCTGCGCGGCAACACGTAAGGGTGAGGTGGAGAAAACAAAGTACAATTGAGAAAAGACTGGATTTTGGTCTGATTTATTTTAGTCTTTAAAATATGCCCAGATCTGCCCTGATACCGATCTTTATGATCGTGTTTCACTTGATTTTTGCAAATAAAAAGGAAAGTAAATTAACGAGGCAAACAACCACAATAACTTGATGATGAAATGTTTCACATATTGGGGGGGGGGGTTAAATAACATATCAATATCATAGTTTTGGTCTGCAAAAGACATTTAACTGAGATACAGATTTCAGAACAGTGCAGAAGTAGGAGAAGTGACGGTTATCTACCAGTGGGTGAAATAAAAGGAAGCAGAAAGAAATTAAAACAAGACAAGGAGAAGAATAATTTCAGTGTTTCTCAATCTGGTGCTGCTTTTTTTTTTATTTTAATTTTTTTTTATTTATTTATTTTTTTAAATTTCCACCTCCTCTGTTCTTCTTTCATTGACAAATGAGGTTTAGCAATTCAGTTTTCACTGTAGTGTCTCCTCTGTGTCAGCTCTGCCTCCCCTAAATTGCGGCTATTGTGCATATTTGTGTTGTGTGTTTCTGCAGATTTCTACCAACAAGTCCTCCAGCTAGAAAGATCATATAGGCTGTTTGTCCCTGCCCTTTGAGGCGACCCGTAGAGCGTCTCATGAAATAGTGCCCCTATGACAGCAGGTGTACCGGAGCTTCCGTTGTCACTTTTACAATAATGACCGTGGGGTAAAGCTTATGGAATGGTCACGGTTTGGTGAGGTTGAGGCATAAAAGCAACTTGGTTAGCGTGACTGTGGTTTGGGTTAAAATAAGTACTTTTATTAAAGTTAAAGGACCTTTTGGTTACAATAATAAACATTCACTTAAAGTTGTGGAATGGTCATGATCAAAAGATACAAGGATGATGTCAACAACAGGACAAAGTCTTGTTTTACTGACCCATCCATCCACCTCGGCCTCCTCCCTATGCGGACTTTGTCACCTGATTTCCTCCTTTGCTCCCGTAATAATTACTACCACCGCAAGAGGTCGCCTAACAAAACGTTACTGTGGATCATAATAAGCTGCTTGCACAGTTGACTTAGGGTCGTTTTTTTTAAATGATTAACTGCAGTAGCAAAGATTTTAACACGATTCTCCTATAATTCCCAAGTCCCCGCTAGGCTGGGCTTTTTTAGGAAGCTACTTTCACTTGTTTACACAGGTGAATCTTTTAAGAGCACCACATGGTGTTGTAGGCCAAGCAGAAAGTTGTGTATATACCTGAAATTTCAACAAATGGATGTCAAGGGAATGTCAAGACAGTTTTCATAAATTTATAATTACTTGAAATGCAATCCGCATGCCCATTTTGTAGTGATGGTGAATTTTGGACCAACTTCTTAGCTGCTGATTTTAGTCTACATCTGCAATGTTGAGATGTTTGCGTAGACTCATGATTGTGCCCAGTTGTGGAGCTTATAGTCATAAAACTACAGGCACAGTGTCTGATAACTGTGAATAATAAGTTGTAATTTCTGCCTTTTCTACCAGCAATATCTCCTCTCTTTCATGGCGCTATTTTATAGAATGAGTGGCTCCACCGTGTTTAACGCATCATTTCCCCCCTCATTGTTAGCGGGGAGGGGAGAGCAGGGTGATGGGTGAGTGGTGGTGGTTAGGAGGGGGCCCAATGTCCTTGCATTTTATTGCCCCACTCTCGTCCTTCCGGCATGACTGGTCAGAGCAGTGCCCTGGGTATTACAAATAAGCAAATGCCCTTTTCATGCTAACACTCGACTGGCACGAGTCTTTCATTTCCTGCATGGCCAAAAGACAGACGGGGCTCCACTCTGTTTACAGCATTTTTAATATTTCATCATGAAGGAATGGCTCTGAGGGATAAGCAGTCAGTGATTCATGAGAAACAAGAATTTATGAAATTAAGAGTGCAGGATTAGATGTAGTTACTAGAGAGCATTAAAGGAATTAAACACAACTTCACGCTGTCTTAGAGAAAGAAAAATCATGAAGCTGCTTGGCAAGGTCTGCCTCAAGATCACAGCAAATCATCTTCATTTAGCCCGATCAGAACCTGGTACTTGAAAACCTGGCCATGCCCTCTCCAGTGCCTATATTTAGTATTTAGACACTCACTTCTCCACTGAACATCCGATCCCTCCTTGAACAAAAGTTTTTAGCAGGTTTCTTGCCCTTAATGAGCCATGACTAACTGGTTTTACATTTCACTTTAATTACAGATTGCTAATACGCAATTGCCTCAAATTGTTCATAGCTGGGTAATTTTAATTTTGCCTTTCCTAAATTAATTTATTTAAGCGTAATGGAAGTGTTATCTTTTAAATGCACCATCATCACTATGGCATCTCATTATGGCCACACATCAGTGCAGACCAACAGCCTTTTCTGGGTGGGAAATACAGTAAGTCAAGAAGGAAACCTATAACATCACTATAAATATGTTGGTCTCTATTAATTTTATAGCTCTGTTTTCTTTAGCATAATTCCAATATTCTCTCTGTAGTTTTGCAGTCATGATGGAAAATATTGAAAAAAAATAGTTATTGCAGCTTTACTATATGTTTAAAAGCCTGTAAACCCCGGCAGTCTACATAGTTATATGATCAGTTGCTAATTACGCTATTAATTAGTCTGAGTGTGGTTTAGGTGGAGCTTAATTTGTCAATATAAGTATTCAGTTCTGTTAATGAAATATCGCTGCATCAAATTTTATTTATTTGATTACGCCATTATTCAATTTGTAAAATATGTTTTATTAAAATGCTTATTCAAATGACAACTGCCATTGCAAAAACACGGAATACTGATCAAACAGAATATTGTAGCGTTTTATATATCATGACTGAAACCACTGCTTTCAAAGCCCCTATCCAATGATGCCCAGTCATGATCTGTTGTATTTCATGGACATTGACTAGGACTTGGTAACGATGGTGCTAAAGCAACTATATATATTGCACAGTGTCAAGGAATTACCAGACATTGTCTGCCCTTAGCAAAATGATAGTGGCGAACTGAAGGTCAGGGTCTACGTCTTAATCTGAGTTAATCAGTGTCACTTCATCATGGTGGGGACAGCTAAGTCATCCTGAACACTCCCATCGACTTTCCATTTCCCTCTTCCTCTCTCCCTACAGTATGACGGACAACTGTAACCTAGTACATAAGGCAGTTTAATGGTCTTCTGTAAGATTAGACTGAACAACACAGGTCATATGTTCTTTCAGTTAGCTTACGTAAGGCAAGAGCTGTTCAGTGTGACATAGATTGAAAGACTTTTTTTGTACACAAATTAGTTTTTTTTTTTTTTATTAAAAATGAAATCTGCAGCACAATGAAATGCAAAAAGTGAAGGGGTTTGAATAGTTGCTGAAGCCATTGTATATTGTTATATAGTTTATAAATGGGCTATATGAGGAATATAGGATTTAAGACCACAACAGTGGCTCATCCTTCTTTTTGTTCCCATTTTTAAAAAAGTTGTAAGCAAATGTTTTGTGTTGAGGGAATAGATTATTTTTTTAAGATTTAGTTTCCTTGACAGTTAAATATTTCAAATACACAGAGAATATCCTTTTATAAGGCACTAGGTGTAAACAGCCAGAAACGTTGTTGACCAGTTCTTCTTCTTGTTGAAATCCTTTAAGAAAGAAATGCCCCAAAATAGTAAATCTGAAAGGAAGTGCATTAAACAACCCTCCCATGTGTCTGCCTACAAAAAATCTTGAGTTTTGGGCCTGTTACGCCATAAATGTTAAAAACAGACGCTGTCATGTAAGTCTTTGGGAAAATAACATCATCAGAAATCCAGTGGCTTGTGTCAAGCACTCAACTGACACCTTTGATACAGTACAGCTCAGCCTTGCTGGCATCATGGTGGAAGTGCTTTTAGTGGAGCTGAGATTTTGAAGGCTACTTTGTATTGAGATGTTTTTCCTCCCACTTCGTTCCCAGCTTCTCTGACACATTGATAAGGACAGATGGAGAGATAGAGGGGCAGAGCAAAGACGGGGGGGGCAGCCCGTGTTGAGGAGGTAATAACTCCACATCTCGTCTGCGCAAGGAGACATCAAAAGACCCTCGACTTAAATGAATTCTGACATACTCTGAGTACAGCCCATCAATATCCTCTGCCGCCATTAAATCAACATCCTAAAACTGAGCTGGTTGCTGCTCATAAAGCCGCGGTCCTGTGACAAAGGATTTGTACCCGAACGAGAAAGCAGGTGACAGATGCACAAATCCTGAGATGGGTAGGTACGAGCAGAATCGCTAATGAAAGGGAGGCCTTTTAAATACCACGCTGCACCTTGCCAGAGTAGCATTCAAACAGACAGACAAAATGAATACGGGTGCCAGAGTTGTACTGATTAGAAGATTACACAGTAAACGTCTGAAAGATCAGTACTTGGCTGTGCTGAAGGACATCGCTGTCCTTATTGTTCAGTCTCTGCAACACCAATTTCACTGTTAAAACAATACTTATCTTAGGATGTTTATATACACAACAGCAAAGCCATGTATCGTGGCATTTCTTTAATCACTGTGGAGTTTATCCCCTTAAGAAGATGCCATCTCCAAGATTTTATTTTTTTGATTGATGAATTTTCAGACTCATAAAAGTATTCATAAACAAATTGTGTGTTATGACTTCAATGTAGCCCATCAGTACACAGCCACTCTCAAAAAACTTTGCAAGAGTTCTGCCCTTGTGAAGAGAGGAGGAGGAGGAAGGGGGGGCGGCATGGCAGAATCAGTCATACAGACAGCCTTTGCAGGACCAAGTCTGTAATGTAGATCTATGATGCTGGACAGGGTCAGTGGAGGCAGTGGAGTGTGTTTTTCGTGCACCATAACCTCAGATGAATGGGAAAGGTGGGGTAGTGCTCCAAAGAAAAGGCAAAAAAGAAACCCACTCTGCTCTTCATGACTTTCTACTGGAGATGAGTATTTAATACAAACTCAAGGTTGTTCTTCCTTCCTCAGTGGCTGCCTTTCACTTACAAAAGCTTTTTATTATCTTGTATCATTCCCCTCTTTTAATCTATATTAAACTAAAACGGAAAGTGACCAATGGGTGATATTCAGAGGATTACTTGAAAACCAAAATATGCAGATAAATTCTAATTGCTTGCATGTGGTCAGTCAATTTAAATTTCTTGTTCCTCGGGAATTCAGTAGACTTTGGGTTGAAGGTCATCACGCATACTTCCTGCAGCAAAATGGAGAATTTAAACTTTCCAATACATCCAGCTCTCCAATAAAGGCCTCACGTCTGCAAGCGTATCATTTAGATTGACAACAGGGGCAGAAGCAATTGAAGTGAACTTAAGTCTACCCCCTGCCCTATAAATAATATTTAATCCCTCTTTGGAAGGGAGAATTGGTAATGAGTCCCAGAGCTTTTTTGATGCATCACATTGCCTTCAGCTACAGCTGACACCAATAGGATATAAACCAGACAGCTTTCTGCGGCCTACAATGGTGAGATACGACAGCATTTTCAAGATCAGATCAATCAAATAAAGTCCGGTTAAATAAGGATATTGAGACGCACCAAGTCTTTTGTCTGAAAATGGGAAAGAGTGTAGAGGAGTGAGAGTGTGGGAAACCTTATAAAGCACTGTCCCTCTTGGGGTATTATTAAAAACCTAGGAGGTATTAGTTCAGATATTTGAATTTTGAGCTAGTAGAAATGGTAGCCAAATATGAAAAAGATTCAGTGTGCAGAAATCCAATAAAGAGAGTGCTAAGTATGTAGAACCATTGAATGCTCTTTTCAACCTTGTTTTCTAAGAGCAGTTGCTTATTTGTTGGTGCATTTAATGTTTCTTTGTTTTAATGTCTCTTTCTCCCATGTAAATGTCTACACAAATGCCCAGCATGCTGAACTCAGTGCCTGAAATAATAATGCCCTTACAAAATATGTCAGCTGTCTGCTTCACCTGATGTGAACTAGAGAGTCCAGACATTAGAAATCTGGTGCATTAGTATGTACTGGAACTGAAACGGTAATATTTATATTTAATCACTAAACTTGTTTTGCATAATTCTTAATCTAGCCTCCAGACATGTACCATCCAGTCCAGTAACAAGCTTATCTGTTATCCAACTATTAAAACAAGATGCCAGGCTTTATATACTATCCTGCTGCTTCTCTCTGATACAAAGTCAGTGTAATATTACCTAAATGGTGAGTAAATAGATTTCACAGGGGATAATAGCCATCAGCAGTCTGATCCAATAAAGAAGTAAGCAGAGAGAGCATGAAGGGAAGATAAATGAATCTTATTAAAGAGTACTGGTGCCTGGTCAGCAGGAAAATGAAGAAATAGCCAGACTGGACCAAACCTGCAAACTCAATGAGCAGAGCCTTTGTGCAGTCTCGCTCCTGCTGGCATTTCACGTGGTTATTAGCAAAGCTTTTACTGATTAGAGCTCAGATTAATTCTTCAGGATCAAATACAAATTGGTTTATTGACAGAAAATGCCTTTTTCCCCAGCATCAGACAGCAGTAAAGTCATTTTAATGTTCTTTTTTAAAACTTAGATTTTCAAAGGGGGGAAATGCACCCTGATACACTTGACAACACAGTGTATCAATTAATTAATTGCTAGTACTTAACTACAAATGGCATTTAAGAGTGTGCCATCACTTCTGGGTCCAGCCCTATAAACTCGAATGTCTGACTGACTGACGGAGTGATAAAGTTACAGCATTGGTCAAGGCGAATATCGTGTGGTTGAGTGCTGACGTTGCACGGCCAAGTGCTGGAGTTTCCTCAGTGGCCGTTGCTCTCTCAAAAATGAACAGGCGCACTTTCTGTAGTGTCATTGGGGGGGTGTTTACAGGCAGTGTAGCCAACTTTGCGCCTTTGTCACTAGATTCACAGACTTTTCACACCTCTTTTGCAACTTTTTTTTCATAAAAGCACCTAGTTAACAAATCTAGCTTTTTGGACAAACCTTACTTCCCATAGGAGAGTCACCAGCAATGCCCCGCAAGCACGAAGTTTTGCTTTCCGTCTGCAGACACACCTCTGTGTCTCATTCAGTTGACCAGACAGCACCTGCATAAACGTTAATGAGCTTCGAGCTTCCTCTCTGAGTGATCATTTTACAAGTAAATATAGCCGAAATCACAGCGCAGCCCTTGTCTTTAACTTATGTGTATGGTGACTTTTGTCAGATGACGTCGTGTTTAGAAAATCTGGATATTAACAGAGCAGAGCAGCAACTTGGAAATAGCTTGGAAGTGACTGCGGGTTAACACGTGGTCTTAATGGGCCACTTTCAGTCACTATTTCCTACTTGTTGCGTTGTCTGACAACAGAAACAGAAAAAATGCAAATGAGAACAGCTTTATTGGGAAACAGCTTACCAGCACCTCCAGAGCTCATTTATTAACGTGTTAAATCTCATTTCTTTAGTCTCTACAAAAACTGAAGTATAAAAGTGACAGTTGCAATTTCATTGGGGGTTATCTGGCAGGCTATTTCTTGGCAGGTAGCTGTAACTTCCTTAAGTTGCCACTGGTTGCCGAGCAACTGGACAGAGCCAGGATAGCTCTTTTCCCCCTGTGTCCTGTTAGTAGCTTTATACAGTGTATTCAGAAAATTTTCAGGCACCTTCACTTTTTTCACATTTTATTATGTTGCAGCCTTATCCCAAAATATTTTTCCCCATTATCAGTCTACACTCAATACTCCATAATGACAAAGTGAAAACAGCATTTTAGAATTTTTTGCAAAATGTACTTAAAAAGGAAAAACTGAAGTACCACATTCCTCTGAGATCCTGTGGTAAATTCAATGGATTGAACATGATTTGGAAAGTTACAGATCTGTCTATATAAGGTCTCAGAGCTGATAATGCATATCAGAGGAAAAACCAAGCCAGGAAGTTGAAGGAACTCCCTGCAGAACTTAGAGACAGGATTGTGTTGAGACACAGATCTGGGGAAGGCTACAAAAAAAATGTCTGAGTCATTGAAGGCTCTTCATTGATAAGAGAGGTGACCAAGAACCTGATGGTCACTCTGGAGGAGGCAGTGTCATGGCAGGGGCAATGAATGGCTGCCAATGGAACTGTGTAACTGGTGTTTACTGATGATGTAACCGCTGATAGAAGTAACAGGATGAATTCTGAAGCGTGTGGCTCTGTAGTATCTGCTCAGATTCAGCCATATGCTACAAAAATGATAGGATGGTGCTTCACACCAAAACCAAAACATACTGCGAAAGCAACCTAAGACCTTTTTCAAGGCAACGAAGTGGAATATTCTTCAATTGCCAAGTCAGTCACCTGACCTCGACCCAACCGAGCATGCATTTCACTTCCTGAAGACAAAACTGAGGGCAAAAAAACCCACAAACAAGCAGCAACTGAAGCCGGCTGCAGCAAAGGCCTGGCAAAGCATGAGGAAACTCAGTATTGAGTTTGGGTACTGAGCTTAGATTGACGAGGTAAAAAATGAATTGAAATAATTTTGGCATAAGGCTGCAACATAACAATGTGGAAAAAGTGAAGGGGTCTTAATACTTTATGAATGCACCACACTGGCAAGAGCGTGGTATCACACTTCTGATCTTACGCAAAAAAGTAAACGAGCGAATTTCCCAAACTGTTGAACTCCTGTTTGAATTTTTTATTTCCATCAGGTTTTTTTTTTTTTTTTTTAGAAGGGAACGTGTTTATTTCCAGCATTTCTAAAATGGGTGTAGTAAGAGAAAAATTCACGTGTCTAAAACATTATTAGCCTGAATGTCAGGTTTTATCGTCCTCAGAATCAGAGGGGAAGGATTTCTTTACAGACTCACCATCCATGCACTCATGTTCACCGTACAAGCAGAAATCTATCATAGAAGATACAAATTCCTTCACTGAGAGGATCTTAAGTAGACCAGAATGCAATGTAGCCTCAAGACACGTTACATTTTTGTGAGGCGTGGCTATCACCTGGGCGCAAAAGCCCGCGCTCTCTTGCTGGTTTAATACTGTTGCTAACAGCCTCGCTCTTTCCACATACATGCTTAACCCACAGCTGAATGCATTATGTCCCTCTCTGTTCTGTGGGGATTTTCAACTCATTCTGGGCAATATGGGAAATCGCTTACTCGAAGTAAAAGTGGATGAGGGAGGTTGAGGGAAATTGCACGCAAACAAAAAAGTAAATGACACCATTTCCAGAGGAAATAACACCTGGAATGCACTGAACATCACAGACTGTAATGTGTAATAATATAACAGTACTTGAGGTTGGATGTTTCCTATAACTCTTTCCCAAAGGAGACTCGGTGTGAGTTTAGACAGATGGGAGTCTGTCTAGTTCAGTTCCTTTATGATTTTTTACTAATATTTACAGTCACTCTGGCAAATCGCGCTGGCCACTGACTGTCTAATCACTAAACTACTACTGTCTCCATGTGAAAGACTGATTCCCATATTAAAGATCAGGGTCTCCACTCTGATGTGTCCTGTTTTTGTTTTTGTTTTTTTTTCTTCTCCTATGAAGGTCAGGAGAGATTCACATATTGAAATGACACCATTTTCACATTGCCCTCAGGTACTATTTTTTTTAAAGCCAAAGCATACACAGCCAATAATTGTTGCCAGGTTGCTGAAACTCAAAATTTACACATTTACACCTGGCTGGTGATTTTGATCTCTCAATGTTTATAAAACTGCGTTGATGCTTTGTAGAGAGCAGCAGAGTATAATTTGCCAGTGAATTCAACCTGTGAAGGAATTAAACATTGAACCAATATGTGCAAACTCCCATGAGAGAAAATGTCAGTTAAGTCAAAATGCCTCTCTCATCTAAACAGGATATAGTGGATGGCAGGAGGTGGTTGAGGTTCTTTGTGTTTTGCTGTCGGGCTCTTTTTTTCAATGCCTGCCAGCAGACATGCAGGATGTCCAGGTGCACAGTGCGCAGACAACCCTCTGAGAAATCAAACCTTCATTATTTATTAGGCTACAAAATGAAGCTGCGAGAGGGGTCAGTCAGCCATGAAGCTGGCAGGAGGGAGTGTTGCTTCCCCGTTTGCCAGGGACGCAGGTTTGAGCACTGGGCATTTGCTGCTAGTAGCTGCACGAGCGGAAGGTGAGAGACGTGGGATGCAATTTCACCTACTGCGAGTGACAGGCCAAATATAGACTCAGATGGAGTTGTCAATTTAAAGATGGCACGCCATCCTTTACACCCCTAACACCCCCCACCTCCCCAGAATCGACCATTTCAGGTCCCAGATAATCTTTAATCGTGCCAACTCATTTTCTCGCCCTACATTCTTTCTCTTCTTTCTGCCTGTACACTAATGTAATGGCCGGATCCTGGCTTGGTTTTTTTTTTTTTTTTCTTTTAATTTTAAGTTTTCTTTTTTTTTTTTTTCCTTCTGTTCAAGGCATTTTCTTCGCTTTCATAAGCAGTTTTCCATTATCCCTGGCCTTATAGGCTCAATAAATGACATTTGACTTCCCGTCCTCTGGATAGTGAAAAATGGGAAAATAGAAAGCTGTTTTCAATAATCCTTTACGATGATTCAGTTGTTATAAATTTTTTTGTGTGGCTCGGGGAGTGGGTGGTTGTGTGTCTATAAGTGTGTATATATATATATATATATATATATATATTATACTAGAATATTACTTTCAGGTTAGTATTGGCCAGTGACACAATTTTCGTAATTTTCTCCTGTAACCCACTATAACGGATTTGAAAACTAGCCATCAAGATGTGATTGAAGTGTACACTTCCAGCTTTAATTCAAGGAGTTTAACAAAAATACCGCAATAACCGTTTTTAGGAATTACAGCCATTTTTATACATAGTCCATCATTTTCAGAAGCTCAAAACTGTTACAAGTGGTTGGCACCTTGTGGTACATCGTCTGTATTTGCGTTCATGAAGGTGTCTCTCGATTGTAGACCCTCCTCGAGAGTGTTCTTGACCTGGCTAGATGTTGTGAAGGCTTTTTCTTCACCAAGGAAAAAATTCTGCGATCATCCACTTTAGTTGTCTACTGTGGTCTTCCAGGCCTTTTGGAGTTGCTTAGTTGCCAGTGTATTCCTTGTTTTTAAGTTTGTATCAAATTGTTGATTTGGCCAGTCCTAAAGTTTCTGCGATCCGTCTGATTTAGGTTTGTTTTGTTTTTTCATCCTAATGATGGCCTCCTTCATTTGGATCAACACCTCTACGGACTGCATCTTTAGAGTTCCCATGAACAGCTACCAAATGCAAATTCAATCCTTATAATTTTGTCATAAACAAAACTAGGGAACAGGCCACACCTGTCCATGAAACTGATCAGTCAATTGTCAAATTATGTTAGAGCCTCTGAAAATGAAACATTTATAACCCCTTGAATTAAAGCTGAATATTTCCTGACTGTATGTTAACCCTAACACTAATCTATCGGTGTGGCACTGCTGTGGTGTTTTTAAAAAAAAAAAAAAAGCAGCTGATAAGGTGTTAGTTAAACCTCGGTTTATGACCAAATACGGTGCCAAATGGGATACCTGGGATAAATACAATAAACAGAAGGAGTATAGGCTATCTTACAAGGTCACAGTCTCTTTCCTACAGCCGTTATACTACACTGTAAGATTAAAGTAAAATTGGTCTAGCAAATATTTTACATGCAGGGGCTCAGAATAAAATTGTGTATTCTCATCCACCCTTCTGGCATCCACAGCTTAATTTTAATGTCAGTATCATCTCTTCATCTTTTGTGGTGTAAAAATGTATTTCTCTCTGTCCATGCGCAAAGTAATTGCGTTTAAGCACATCATGCCGATATCATAAATCTCAGAAGAGCAAGGCTTCTTTTGGTGTTCTTGGTGAGAACTTTGGTAATGGAACCATTGTGGTAGCACTCCTGCTGCATTTCTGCAGAGGCTGAGAACGAGTTGCCAAGCAGTAGTGAAAATCCTCTCAGGCTCCTTCTGTCCTAACTCCCTCACCTTCTTGTCCTCTGTGTCCTGAAGTTCACTTTTCCCATTCTCCCACACTCTCCATGCTGATGTACTCCCTTCCTGCATCCTTACCTCTATCCTCCCTCACAACTTCTGACTTAATTTCTCACTCTCACCTCCCTCACACGCTCTCGTTGTCTTTCTATCTCATTCCGTCTCTCTCTCTCTCTCTCTCTCCCCCTTTTCAGCCGTCAGTGTGGGAGTAAAAAGGATTAGTCGAACCAAGAGAGGCAGCAAAGCACCAAATGACGGTATTGAATCCTGGCAAAATAAATTTGGGCTTCTCATGCCAAGTGAGAAGTTAAGTCTCAGGCAGTGCTGTTTCTAGCACATCTAATGTGATAACAGTGCATAATGAACTCATTTCAGAATGACAGTTATATTATCAAAAATTCTGCCGCTTTTTAGACATAGGCA
Source organism: Xiphias gladius (assembly GCF_016859285.1). NCBI lineage: Eukaryota > Metazoa > Chordata > Actinopteri > Istiophoriformes > Xiphiidae > Xiphias > Xiphias gladius. The sequence goes on along the minus strand of NC_053407.1, from coordinate 24,469,133 downwards.
ATTCAAGCTACAAAAAGTGAGTAATGGAGAACACTGAACAAATACCTTTTTGAACTACAAAGCATTTGGCTCAGTTTCTTATCCAATCGACACATTTTTGTTCTCATATTACAACAGTTGTTTTTTGGTCATCCACTGTCTTCAGTTACCGTGAAATGTAGTGACATGTTAAATGAAAGCTGTTAGAGAAAGGACTAGTACTTTTTAATGTATATTTAATCTGATGAAATCAATAATACACTTTTGCATTATGTATTAATTTCATTGCATTTAATGTTTATTTAACCAGCAGCTTTAAGAATCTTCTTTTAAGGACCACTTGGCAGACTCACAATCTAAACATAATTATAGGCAGCATAATCAATGCTGAGCTTTATGTATGTGAAAAACTAATCAAAGTCAAATTTCACCACGTAAAAAAGTCTTGACCAAAGATTTCAAAAACTCCAACTCCAACAGCACAATATAGGGATGAGGCCCAGCCAATATAAATCTAGGATAAACAAAGCACGGATAGCTCCTTATTGAGCTGGCCTCAATCGGGCCCGCCGTCAGTGACGGGGGGGTCAAAGGGTCCAGATGACCCCAGCCAAAGGCCCGGGAGGGGCCATGCAAAGGTCGTGCAAGCATTTACCCTTAAATGGGATCAAGTATGACAATTTACTTACTGGTTTATCTCAATACAATACAATTTATATGTATTTTTACATATAAATATGTTGAGAGAACATTTCAGCTTGTTATCTTATAAACCCAAGCCCCGTTGTTGTTGTGAAAATGGTTTGGTTGAAAAACTTGACCAGTCAGATGTGCAGAACACACGTGTCGCACCAACTGACTAGCTAAGTCACTATGTCACGTCACCAACATTCAGGCGCTCAAGTTCTTTGTCTGTCCTGTTTTTTTTTTTAAAGGTGAAAGGAGGACTATAACTGTCACCTTCTAATTTTAAAGAATTTTTTTGAAGTAACTGACTTGACCTTTTGTGCTTTATAATTATGTTGACTACAGTATGCAAAACAGAGCATGGCCTGCATGGCTCTGTATCACTGGATTTGGAAATGGTTGTCAGAGACTCCATCTGTATCACTACAAGGCTGTTGACCAAGTGCTTTTCTGAAATTTAACGTGTTGGTTTTAGAGCTAAGGGTGGGTGGCTGGTGGTGGTGGTGGTGGTGCTAAGGTGGGTTGGGAGGAGGGGGCCCAGTTTGGAAAATTTCATCCCCCCTGTCCATGATTCCTTATGGCTGGCCCAGTCTCAATAGCTTTCATAGTTTGCCAAGAGAGGCCATCTCTCAGTAATATCAGACTTCTGGGGTGAATGAAAGTTAACAGTTTGAACTCAGAGCCAGCAGTGTGAGGTTATGTGCCCAGGTATGACAGGCGTGTAATGAAACTCCTCTCCTCTTTACACTTAACAGCAGTGTCGCTGTGCAGGTTCTGATAGCATCGCCGCCACAGAAGCGCACTCCTGTTAGAGGTTTGCCACCGGTAAAGAGTCTATGAACAGTAACAGCAAAGTCACAACAGTAGATGCCCAACACTTACAGTAACAGTACCAGCTATGTAGCAGCTTTGTAGTAAGTGGTATCACAATTTGCTGTGCTCACTGAGTGGGACACTAAATCTTGGATTGGTAAAATGGCCAAATGCTACCTTGTTTTTATCTAGAAGAGATAGTGATATATAAAAAAATAAAAACCTTTTTGGAAGCAGAGTTTTGTTCTACATTCTGTGCACTGTTGCTTTTCATGAAGGAAATTTGTAGTGCACATGGAGGTATGCCCCAAATGTTGTAACAAAACAAGAAACAAACAAAGTTAAAGAAATTCAACAGCCCCAAAGAGCAACTTGAATCTCAGCAGCTACATCTGTGTCATTGTAGTTCACTTCCAAAGGAAATTGGCTGTCTAAAGTGTATGTATGTTGATGTCTAGTAGAAATGTTTGGACAGTAATTAGTGTGAATACTAGCACACTAAAACTGTTTTAAAGGCCCTTAAAATTTACAAGATTCTTTCAAGTCCATAAGTAAAAAGCAATTATTTGTAGAGTATTGTGTCCTCAAAAATACCGCACATTAAATCCAATGATTTTTCCCATATGGAGGACTCTGACTTTTGTTAGGCAGGATATGCCTCAGCAAAAGCAGGAGGGGAACAGCCTCAATGTGAATGAACAGTGTGAACCTGCTCAAAATGGCAGATGGTAGACCCATTGAAAACTTTCTGAACAGCTGCAGCCTCTTCAACAGAATGCAAAAAGAAGCTTTTAATGAAGGAGGCAAAATGAAGAAGAGAGCGACAGAGTCCAGGGGAAAACCAGAGCCATTAGATGAGCTGCAGTCTTTCTACTAGACAAGTAACAATAAGTGCATCATATTTTGTTGCCAAAACTTTTCCCACACCATTAGTGGTTCATGTAATTCATATAAAGTTAGCTGATACATCTGGGATTGTCTGAGTCAGCCAGTGTTCTGTGTGTCTGTTGTGGGTATTGCTGTGGCTCAGTAAACGGATGAAATGTTGAGATTATTGCCTTGGCTATGTTGCTGCTGCCTGTTCAGATTTCACGTCATCATGGGTTGGTCTCTGGAATCAGCAATTTGGGAACAAAGAGGACAAACCGGTTGAAGTTTGATTTTTAAAAATTGATTATTCAGATTTCACTGCATCATGGGTTCGTCTCTGGAATCAGCAATTTGGGAACAAAGAGGACAAACTGGTTGAAGTTTGATTTTTAAAAATTGATTATTCAGATGTAAAATGGTTCAAAATATTTTCTAAAGAATGCATTAATTAGGCCTATGCGCAGTGGAGTTCAGATCTCTGTTGAGCTGTTCCCTTGATGCTTCAACTTCTCCCATCTGTAGTGCAGCCATGGCAACATCAGAAACAGCACTTAGTTTGATGCATGTCAAATTCAGCCTTAATGGGTTTTGCCCTCATGTCAGACCCTGATTTTAAAGTCATACAGTGTGTTCTTCTTGAATGCATCATTTACAAACAATTAATAAAAACATCCTGGGGCAGGGAACAGATGAGTTACATAACTCAGTGTTTGCAAGGGAGAGCTTTTTAGCAATCCCTGTTTTTAGATCCACCATTAACGATCAGTGAAATGTGGATATTTTTAGATGGCAAATGGTCATTTATTCCACTCCGTAGGGCTGGTATACAAGAATATATTCCACTCTATAGCTTCAGCCTACAGGAATTCAACCCAAACCATTATGGCACTGAAGCATTAAGACTCAAGTTTGCAGTGCTTGCTCAGGTGTTCATTGTAGAGTATGTGTTACGGATTCTTGTCATGACTTTTTTTTTTTTTTAAACCGTCTGTTATGCCTTGGAAGTTTCCCAGTCCACATAAACAAAAATGTTCTTGTATGTATGTTTCTCCTTCTGTTGAACTGACTCACTAAACAAAGCCTCTGTGTGTGTGTGTGTGTGTGTGTCTGTGTCTGTGTGAGAGAGAGACTGTACTGCAGAGGATGCTACAGAAGCTAACCAGCGCCACAGGGCCCCTCGCTGCACCAGAAACAAATGAAAGCAATGCAAGGCTGTGAACAGCTTGCAAGGAGGTTGTGAAGGGGTACAAGGTTGGGTGTGTGGGTGTGGAAGAGGGTGTGTAGCTGTAGAGGAGGGTAGTTGGTGGGTGGTAGGTCGTGAGTGGCGTGCTAGGGTACTTGCAGGTTGGACAGGCTCCTCACTGTGCTGTCCTACAGCCAGGAATATGCGACCTATGAAAAACAAAGTGACAGCCAACGTAGCTTTTTCATAATTTATTGATTGCCACGTTTACTTTAAGTAGGAAAAAAACACAGCAATTAGCTCTTTTCTTTATCAGCCAGTCTGTACTCCTTTCGTTCCCCTACTGCTCTGTGTGCAGCATTCCCTGAGTGATGAATCACGCTCGTATACCGTGCAACGCTGCTGCACTCACTGGCAGATGTTGACCGAACTATGTAGAGTCATGTGTAGTTACATTAAACATGGAAACTTTTGCTTTACACAAAAATGACGTAGGACTGTTTAATTGTAATGATATTCATAAGGATGAGTCCAGAGGTAATGGGTGATAAAATCAAGGAAAGCATCCTCTTTAACTCATTATGGCATTACAAAGACATTCCTGCTTTTACTTTAACAGTATGTATATGCCTGTGCATGCTCTTGTGCGCACTGTCCATCAGGTTCAGCTCCTCAGTATGCGTACAATTACCTCTTGCTCGTTAATGCTCTGTGTGATATCTGTATAATGATGTGCTCTGCACTCATGTCTCGCTCACACTGTCACCACCCTGAGATTAGATCATGTCATGTGGACAGAAAACCTACTATCCATCTTTAGAATCTGAGAAAAGAGAATCACAACACATGGGAATAGTGCAGACAGTGTCAACATATCTGCCTGGCCTCTGGATGTATTGTTTTCATCATGTCAGTGCGGCTTAAAAATGCAATTTGGAATTTATTTGTCCGTTTAAGATTTAGCTGTATTCAAATTTGACTTTGGCTGAATAATAGGCTTATAAGGATTTTATTTAAAATCATAATGGAATGGTACCAGAAGATGTCAATAAAGCTGTTAGCCACCGAATAAATGTCGTATCAGTCCTGTGTAGGTGCTATGTGGTTGTACTATTGAAAAATTCTGACTGAAAAAATGATTTCCCTCAAATAAACCATGTAAACTCAACCTTAAAACTCAGCTATTTGTTTAAATGTATTACAGATGATCTGCTGTCTGACTGATATTGAGATAATGCGAAATTTTGACCATTATAAAAATTAGGCTAAACTGATGTCATTTTGTAGAATTAGTTGCTGAAGATCACAATATATGACTAAGGCATTTAGAGGACCGAGTATTTTTTCATCCACAAAACGTCGTCATATCATTAATGTGTGTATATATTTCAAAGGGTCACTTTCTGAAAAGAGATGTTGCTGATGAATTTTTAGCAAGGCTACGGCCGTGACTCTAAGAAGGGTAATGTTGGGCAGTTGGTCCATCACTCTGGTCCAGGCAAGAAATGTCTAGTAATAACAGCAGACAATAATATTGGTTGAGTTGACAATCACAGGATGAATCCAACTGACTTTGATGCCCCCCTGACTGTTCATCTAGTGCCATCATCAGGTTAAAATTACAATTTGTCCAATACTGCAGTTTATGACCAAATACCTGCAAAGATAATGACATTCCCATTAGCCTCACCTGCACTTGTAGCATGCTAACACACAAAACTAATATGGTGGCAATGGCAAACATTACCTGATAAACATCAGCATGTTGGCATAGTAATTGTGAGCATTTCAGCATTTTTAACATTAGCATTTAGCTCAAAACGCAACTGTGCCTAGATGCTAGAATGGCTATAGACTTAACTAAGGGCAGCACACACTTGCAGATGTGATGAAACACCCACCCTTATTGTTTTATATTAAGCCTGCAAGCAGCAGGCTGGGTCTTAAAAGGGAAACAGTATTATCACATTTTAGCTGCTGTTCTTCCAACTACTTTTTCTGTCTGTCTATCTCGTTTGATGTGTGCTAAGGGTCCCAGCTTGATGAATGCCAAGTCTTGTGATACTCCATAATGGGGCTGACGTGTATTTTATAAATATAGTTTTCCAATATTGTCACAAGTATAAATACATACACCCCCAGTGTATTGGCGAGGAGGCAGAACTAAAAAAAAACTTGGCTGCATAAAACCAAGGGGTATCTGCAAGGCTAGATACCACTGGAGGTAAGTGAGAAGATATGTATTTCTTTTGTAAATGGATAATTTGACCCTTTTAAGGTTGGATAATCACAGTAGGACTCAGTTTCCTGACCTCGGTGAATTTGGCGCCATGCTGTCTCTACAGAGATACTCAGAACCACAAGGTCATGATTTGGACTGAAACTCTTAAAACCATAAACACACCGCAAATGTTTTTACCCACTGAGAAATTAGGCTCACTAACATGGTAAACCATCTGTCTCTCCAAATAAAACTCTGCAGCCCTTGGATGGAACTTCAGTGTGCAGTATTTTTTATTTTTAAATCAGCCACAGACTTGACAGTGAAAGCACAGACTGTGTGAACAGAATGAGAGCTCAGAACTGGGCAGCAGGCTGAGGGAGGAAAACCTCTGCAGTGCATCTGCACTACCCATGCCTGTCACCAGGGGGCTACATTGTGCTTCAATAATTCCCCTTGTTATTTTCTACCCATAAATCAGATAAACACACCATGAAAACAGAGCTTGCCTCCCATCGACTGCTCTTTAAATGTATAGCTTTGTAAGTGGCATTGAGAGTGTGCGATGGAAAGTGTGTGGGGTAGGAAGAGATTTGGATGTATAGGTTTCAAAGGGTAGTCTCAGATTTAGCTGGCCTCCTTGCAGACAGAAGAGACACACGCCTCTGCTGCCTCAAAACACTCATTCTCTAACATGGCATCTCTGGTAATGGGAGATTAGCGTAGAGAAAAGGGAGACAGAAAGAGAGAAGAGGAGAATGACAGGACGAGTGAGTGGAAAAGTGGAAGACGGATGGAAACAGGCAGCAGGGGGCTGCACTGAGAGAGGGAAGTAGAAGCGATCAAGAGACAGGAAACAGAAGCATTTAGATTGAAGTGACTCATTAGTGACCTCCTTTGTTTCCTAATTCCTATTAGGAATTAGGAAACAATTTCCTGTAGGCTGCATCCCTTTCCACATACTTTTGTGTACTTCTGGGGCTATAAAGGCAAGGCATTTTACAGTAATTCTACAGCGCGCACAATGGTATCTTAGACAGTAATTAACTTGAAAATATGTAATAGAGCAGCATGACAGAGCAATACTACACATACTATTAATACAATGGTAGTATCCTTCAGTGGGGTCCAAAAATTTGAGACAGCTTTTCCATGGGAAAGTGGTCTTTTGGCCATCGTTTGCAGCACTAAGGGAACATTGCTGCTGAGCAGCATTTCCCAAAATGTTGGACTATTCCTTTTAATGAAAGAACCATTTCTTGGTCAGAGTAAATTTTTTGTTGTTGCTGCTGCTGCTGCTGCTGCTTTGACGACATAATAGATTCCCATCTTAAAAGACGCTACAAAGATTGGCTAAAATTAGACTGAGTTTTCAACAGGGCTAAACAATACTGTGCTTCCACCTTTTGTGCCAACAGTTTGGGGAAGACGTGCTCAACAACATGGGTAGGTCCCAACGTATGAAGCCAGGTCCACAAAATATGGTTTTCCCATCTTGAGTTGGAAGAAATCTCACTGGCCTGCACAGAGCCCTGACCTCAAGCCCATCCAGCACCTTTGGAATGAGGCGGGACTCCGACTCATTGAGCCAGGTCACTGAACATCAGGGGCCGACCTCACTAATGGTCATGTGGCTGAATGGGAGGGCGTCCCTGCAAGTATGGAAAGCCTTTCCATGAGAATGTAGCAGTTTAGCCTATTATTTCAGAATGAGATGTCAACAGTCATGTTCAGTTGTCCACTTACTTTTGGCCATCTATTGTTCATGTCTTTCAACTTGTCTAGGACTGTTAGGATAGCCATTAAGTGCTCAAACTTTTCTCTACCATTCCGTATAATCCTTCATATTCAAAGTAACAACAACTGTAATTTGATTTTTATAGGATGTCATTGACCGAGACAGAGGGGTGAGGAGGATGGATGCAGCTTTTTCGGACCCTGAGGATTCCTGGGCTGCAGTGCTCCGGAGAAGTGCACAATGTATCTGAGTCCACATAGCTGGGTGCTCCCTTTGCCAGTCGGATGCCAACATCAGTGCCAGCATTTGCTCTCCTCCCGCTAATATGCTTCCCCCTTCCTCCTCATCCTCCTCCTCCTTCTCCTCCTGTTGCAGGGATGCAAAAGCTTAGGCAAATTCTGCCTGTGATGGACAGTAAGGATAGTACTGGTAGAGAAAAGTGAGAAAGGGGAATCGAGAGGAAACAGTGAGGAATAGAGGGTTTGAGGTGGGAGCTAGCTTACGGAAAGAGAGAGAGAAGAGGAAAGTGTAGGGGAGAGAGGGGGAAGAGAAAGAAGGGAAACATTCTCTGCTTACCCTCTCTGGTAATGAGATATCACATAAGGCAGAATGACACAGTGAGAGAGTGAGAGAGCAATGGGAGAGAGGACAGTGGCTGGGAGTGAAACAAAGATGACAAAGGCTGAGAGGATGAGTGAGAGAGGGGAAAACAAAGAGATATTGACGGCGAAAGAGAGAGAGACAGGAGCGAGACAGCTGTTTTTAAGACCACATTATTAAAAAAAAAAAAAAAAAGGAGGCACAGACACTGAAAAGCAGGTCGGCTGCACAGCTCCAGCAGAACCTCTGTTTATACAAATAAAGACTGGAGGGCTGTTTGAGTGTCTGTGTCTGTGTGTTTTGGTACGTATAAGCTTCTGCATTCTTTTGCGTTTGTGAATGCTTGTTTGCATGTGTGTGCATGGCAAACATCAATATAATTGTCATACGCATGCCGCTAAGGGTGGGTGGGATGTGGGCGGGGGGAGCATCTGTGTATGTGAAGGCTGACCCCATGTTGCAATCACGCAAGCCTCATACCCCAGTGCTCCTTCCGAGGCCTAAGGCAAGGAAACGTGGAGCTCAGCACAACAGCATTAGCTTGTGTGTCTGTGAATGGATATTTGTGCATCAAGTGCAAACAAAAGAAGACTTTGTGTGCGTGAATGCAAGTGTGATTCAGGAGAGATAACGCTGCTCTTTTCTGGATGTAGCAGAGCTGTGTTTAAGCATCACTTCCTCTTGTTTATGCCATGGGCGACGTGTTGTCCATGGAAGAGAGCCCCAGCCAAGTTTGCTGACGCAAGGTCAAACACACAGGCATGGGCCCCGGGTTGCTTTGAAACAGATGTTAGCCCAGCGCACTGACACCACACCCCCTTCTCCCTCACACCCCAACTCCCACACAAATCTGTTGCCTATGACAGCGCTGCGTAGGGTAGGGGTCTAATCAAATTCATATGACAGACCACATAGATTTCACTCTCTGACCAAAGTACATGCCTCTGGGTGCAGAACCATCCTCTGCATCTTAAAACATGACCAGCCCTAGACCCTTACATGCCCCGGTTTTATTCATCGGACTGGGTTTGAACAAGAACAGAAAATCTGTTTTTTAAATGTTTGGTCAGATCTTTTCATGGTTGTCTAAACAGGGCAAAAATAGGATTGTGTGTGTGTTGGCCCTGCATGGTTTAAAGTAACATCAGATGAGTTTAAAGTTTTGGCTGTTTGTATTCCAGTGTTTCAGTCTAGATAGATGAAGATCAAACAAAATACAGACATATACATGTACAAGGCAAATAAGAGAGTGAGATTTCTTTCAGGGTTTTCAGCCTTATGCTGCTCATCAAAATTAAAATCAAAACAAAGACAGGCCAAGGCCACGTATAATGGCTATCATTAACTATGATGTGGTGCCACCTACAAGATTTGTGAAGGGCTGTTCTGCTATTACCTCTGATCTTCCCCTGAACATACAAATCAGTTTTTTAGCTGATTCTTGTCTCCTGGTTAGTTGTACCTGTCTTTTTACCTCCTGGAGCTTTGAATCCCTTAAAGGTTTCAAACAAAACCACTAAAAACATGTTAGAGACCTGGTTTTTGTCTCCTAATTTATTTCCAAATAAGCCACTTCACAGATACATAAACCTTAAATCTTTATTTACTATTGAGTAGATAAAATACATCTATAGCAGGTGATTAAACACAAATTTGATAAAAAAATACATTGACAGGGATTTTTTTGGTAGATCTTTAAAATTTGCTCAATCAATAACTTGACTCTTACATAATGTTTCCATTACATAATGTGCACGTTCAACGCTGCTGAACACAGTATCCATTTAATAGCAGTATACTCTGCTGCAATGTCTGTCTGCAAGACACTGACCTTGTACCTGCAAGCTCATTATAACAAGGGTAAAACTGCATGCAGTGTAAGCATAGCAATTTTTAAGAAAGTACAAAATCATGGTTCTTATATTTTCAGTATTTTGAAATTAACTATGCTTGCATCAGAAGAAGGTTATTTACAATAAACTGTTTTAACTTATCTAATAACCAAATTCATGATACATTTCAAGAGGTAGCAGTCAGGATATTATAAAAGACAATATGGAAATATAATGGAGCAGGAAAACATAATTGTCTAGTTTTTGGATACAGTCCTTTCACTGGTCTGACTGGTCTAAGGACAACTTCAGCAAGGGTAGCAAAATATTGCATACTTTTGATAATGACTAGTTTCCCTCATGCATGTGCAAATATGTCAGATTTTGACAAAGTGAGCTCACTCACTGCCTGTATGCTACCAAGTTTGGAAAAAAGTGGTGCCTTGCCATTAATTTACATTTCAATCTCTGCTGCCAACATACTCAAAAAAAAAAAAATATATATATATACAAATCACAAAGGACTTGAAATTTTAGGTCTTCCTCTCAACCTACCAAGAAACCAAAATTTCATCACTCATACGAAATCAATACTTCAAAATCAATAAGATGAAGTGAGTAAGGGTGGATGAGATATGGGCTTCGGGGGAACGAAAATGAAATAAGGTTCTGTCTTGACCCCAAGGAAGAAATAAAAATCGATGGATAAAATCCCCACCAAAAACTCACCATTCCTACCCAGTTCAATCCAGGTCAATCACCGGTACTGCCGACTGCCATTTGCTGATTATGATCATGAATGAAGTCACTGTAGATATCGTCTCTCACACACACAATAGGGCGAAAAATACATTTAAAAAAATAACCTGCACTGAATACTGATGCACTCTATTTACATTCCCATGTTAACGCTATACCTTTCTTCTTTAGGCAGTTGCATGACTGTGCCTCGCTTTATAAAGCATGAATCAGTTTGTTCTGCTGTCTACCTAAATGTTAGGATGGGCAAGGCATGTCGTCTGAGTGACGCTGAAGCAAGTTTGATTGTTTGTGCTGGACACAGTCAGCAGCTGTCGCGGGAAGTGGCCGACCTGCTTGGGGTTGTGTGCTCTACAGTGTTCGCCGTGAATGGAAGGGGCGACGGTGACGTTATTGAATCAGCAAGGACCAACATCACCGTGGAACGTTTTCAGCACCTTGATTGCCTGCTTCAAAGAACGGAGAAAGTTGTAAAAGCATAAACACACCCATCCAGGTGGATAACCCTTTATTTTCTGTGTCCAATAGTTTACAAATAGTAGAACTCCTAGAGGGGAATTGATGTGCAACTGTAAAGTGATTCCTAGGGAGCACTGTGTAATTTGGTACTAATTACCGGGTAAATGGAGACAGTACTCAATGGATACGCTTATAATTAATTCCAATTAATATTTTGCGCATCCTAGAGGAAAATTGTGGAAAATTAAACAATTATGCTGAAAATTGGTGGTATCTATGATTTGCTTTCAGCTAATTTATTCTTAGATCAGAGTTCCCAAGTCTTATTCACTGGGGAGGGTTTAGGGTTTAAGTAGAGTGCATTGCTGTCTATTACAGTGTCTTGTTTGATGCCACCATCAGGAGTTGCCAAGTACAAATTTGTTGAATCCAATAAATACAGGCTTTATATTTACTTGTGTGTAAATTGATTTCTGCCAGTTTTTTGAAATTGAGATTACAGCATTTTTTTTTCTTAAAGCTGTACTCTTCTTTTTCCTATGTATCATTCCTCAGCTCTTTATTACAAACTCAAATAAATGGGCACTAACCAAGTGCACTGTCTCCATTTACCTCTAATCAGTGCCAAATTACACAGTCATCTCAAGGAAATCTTCCAGGGAAATTATTCAGGTAAAATAAAGCCCACAAGTGAACCAGATTATTATCACTTACGTTGTTCTGACTGTGAAAAGACTTTCCTATCTGACAACAAAATAATAAATAAAAGCGGAGACCTGATTAAAATCACTTTTTTGCTCAATCATGTACTCCTTTTATCTAACAATGTTATATTTGAAGCAAAAAGACATGTTTTTATGTTTACTGTATCATCACAGTGTTTACATTATTTTCCAGGAGGCCCAGTTTCTAGTATATGCCTGGTATAGCGTTATGCACGCCCCCCCCCCCAAAAAAAAGCTTTTGTACTCACTGAGCTGCATTCTGCCATCTCATCAATGGAGAGGGAGAGAGAGAATACATTGAAATGTGTGGGTAACGACTCTTGAGCCAAGCTTTGTGCTTTTATAATTCTAAGTTTGAAAAGGCATGACGGAGAGTGCAAGAGAGAGATCTGGCGTGTGTGAACGGTGAACTCGGGGAAAGATGAGCAATGCGTTATAGTAGGTTGTAGCATTTCCTGCCTTTTAAACACACCCATTTTGCGACCAAGACCCTGATGCGCGCCCTTATTGCAAAGCCAAACTCCCATATGAGGTTTTAAACAATAGCTTTAAAAATTTCACTCTGCTTAATATAAAAGCTCATTGTTGTTTTGAAATTAGGTATATTGTAAAATGCCACATCACAAGACCTTGGAGCGGTGAAGAGGCGCATACCTCTAATAAATGAAAATTCTTACTAACGCTTGGCCATAACTTAAGACATTTTTGTCAAAAAAGGTGAGACACTCAGCTGCTCAGCCATGCTAAATAAATAAATCAATAAGTTTACGTCTTTTAACAAGTTCACGCATTCAAGCGTTAGCCATCTGCCAGAATTGGTTGCAGAACCAGGCGGGAGTACAGTATAAAAATGTATTATTGGAATCTTTTTTGTACCAAACCCCACACGAGTTTAAGAGGAGACAATATGATTCATAAAGGGAATGACTCATCTCCCAGCTGTCTGTATGTATTTGTGTTTGCCCGTCGTCAGATGAGGCTGCATCTGAAGCACAATCAAATGCACCAAATAACTCCGCGTATGGGTGTGAAACCTTGATCCTATTTCCAGTCTGGCCGATAGTGAGGACGCAGCAGGAATGTCCGTGCCCGTCTCTTTGCTTCTTGCCACCACCAACCTGAGCCGCGGTCAGTGAGGGACACTGAACAGGGCAGAATGCACTGTAGCCCCATTATGTCACTTCTCTTCTCAGTATAATGTATTCATGCTACACGATGTTTTTTCCTTCCAAGCGCCTATCTGATATTGTATGCAACACCTGCAGTACTTATCTTACACATAGTGTGTTTGAGATGTGGCAGAAAAGAAAAGGCATAAGTTGAACAGTGACATGTCTGGACCCCAAGTCCTGTCAACACTTACTTACTTGCACTTCTTAGTTACACTTACTGTCAAAGAGGTGATTGTGCTGTCACTTTTAGTTGTAGTGTTTTTTTGTGTTTTTTTGTAAGTGTTTTCCTGCAGCAGAACAGTTTGCCTCTGTCATGTTACTTTATTCAAAGTAACATCAAAAATAAAAACTACCCCGGGGGGCAGGAGGAATGGGGACATAGTCAACATGGTCTTAACCTCTTTCTGTTGCTTACTCAGAACCAACAACAATTTACTCTGCAGTGGGTTTGCGGGAGACTCAAGTCTGTATTTTCATCTTTTGTGCCCAGATTTATTTGTGCAGCATGTAATTCGAAATGCTGTCTCCATACATGCTCTTCCCTTTTATGTTTCTCAGCGTGAAATGCTGTTTTGAAATGGTTCAGTTTTGACGCATTAATACTAACCTTTCAGTCATCTATTTGGGGTTTCTCCTTACAACTGAACACTTTTACACTTGTCTGCCAGCTATTGTGTTATTGCCTATGCTCATATGGACTGTGGGAATTGCTGATAAGCGTGTATTTGAAGAGGATAAACATTTTGATTCAAAAAACTGCCAAATCTTTATGGGATATAAAACTTGAGTCAAAATGACATTTGAAAAACATTAAAGCATCCATTCACCATAGTGCAGTATAATGCAAAGACTGCTTTCTTATCAGTTCATCTCATATGAGAACTGGCCAGTCCAGATTCCTTGAGAGGTAAGGTGTACAGTGGACACATTTTGAAAACTACTGTACAGAATTCAGAGAGCCATTCAATGTTCCTCCTGAAGCTTCACAAACACATAGTTTATTAAAAAAAAGATTATGATAGAATTCTCCCCCTGTATCTCTGTCTGTATCGTTTGCCTGCCACCTCAGAAAGACATCAATAACGGTCCACAACACACTGGCTGTTGGTATTAGGCCAGGTAATTCAGCAGGTTAGCAGCATGGCTCTAGGGGTGGCAATGTTGGTCTGTTGGATGGTCGGTCAGTACTGTAGTTTGGATTGCCCAGAAATTTGGTATAAATGTCAAAATAGTTTTTCTGATCCCTTTAAATTCCATCCAGTGCCATCATCTGACCAAATTTTTAATGTGTCCAATACTATCGTTTTGCAGGTATTTAGTCCTAAACCAATGACATTCCCATCAACCTAAGCTGTGTATTATGTTAAATGCAACTTAGTGAATGTTTGCATGCTAACATGCTCAACTAAAATGGTGAACATGGTAAAGATTATACTTGCTTTACATCAGCACATTGGCATTGTCGTAGTGAGCATGTTAGCAAACTTACGTTAGCATTTATGTCAAGGCAACACTCTGCCCACGTACGGACTTGCAGTGCTGATAGCACGGCTGCTGACTCTTGGTCTTTCTGTCGTCGAAATGCACCTGAACACCAAACTTCACACGGAAAAGTAAAAGCTTATACAAAAAGGAACCATAAATAGGTTTGTTTAGAAAATGTTGCCCGTGATGTGGCGTGTGTCCTTAACAAGAGCTGGAGTTCTTTTTGGTAACTTTGTGGCAGAAAATCGTCCACCAGCAAGTACTGGTGACCACTTCACTGACTTTTCCCGTGTTTGAAGTTAACGTAGTTTTGTAACCAAACTGAATCAGATTATGCAGAGAAAGCTTGGCACCCGACAATAACCCAATAATAATCTTTCACTGAGAGGTGTGAAAGTGGCCCATTTCATTCTTGATTAACGAGCCCATTGACAGGTGCGATGACAAGCAGCTTGATGCTCTCATTCGGGGTTTTGAAGAGCAGAGAGCAGCACCTTGTTTATGCTGATCTGTTGCACTGACGAGTGGGGGCATCTTGCTAACACTCAGTGCTCAACTGCAGTAAATTGTCTGCTGCTGCGTGCCATTCACATTAGCTGGGAGGTGTTTACATGTGCATCACTATGGATGGTATGTTTTTTTTTTTTTTTTTTTTTTTGATGGGGAAGTAATGAAGCAACCAGGGCTGTTTGGACTCCCTCTCAGCAAAGCAGGCGGTGAGCTGAAATACTAACTGGTCAGGGAAATACACAGCAATCAGACCGAGAGCGCGAGGACTGACTCACTGCACTGCTGAAATGTAAATTGAATACTAACAGCCAATGCTACAGTACCACTTAATGGTCACTCGAGAAGTGCTAAGGCTAGGAAAGCAGGCTGCATGCTCCTATGGCACATCAGCGAGGACTATTCGAGACAAACGTACACGCGAGTTGAATTCAGACTCAATTTAAAATCTGAGCTCCCAAATGTGAACGTTATGTATGCAATTAAATTCTTAACATGACTTGTCATCCAACTGTACATTAAATACATGCCTTCTTGTCATACAGCAAATTATCTTAAATGAGATTTTTCAACTTGTCCACTTTACATTAACGACACCAGATTTAGAACAATGTGATTTAATGTTAATTAGCACCACCCTTTGAAACCCAAATATTTTAGACATCCCTGAGGGAGGTCTAGAATAAACAACTTACCCAGAGCTACTGGCAGCAGTGTTCTGTATAAAACTAGAGGGCTTGATCAGTAAATAACTATAATGTCAATAATAATGATTTTATTAGTTCATCACCCTTTTTTTTTTCACCCTTGAAGCCGGTCTTGGGTATAGTTAGTTTATGATAGCTTTGAAGAACAGAAGAACATTGCACCTTGAGGTAAAAACTAAAATATTTAAACTGCAAAGGGTCAAGGTTGCTTTGTCCGCGACAGTGTGTGTGGGTCAGAACCTCGGCTGAAAGCCAGAAAAACTCACCATGTAGGAGAGGAAACAATCAACATTTATTATTAACAAAACCCCATCAAAGCCCTGCAGATTCATCAGTCTTTTGTTCTTAATCATTGCACATTTAACCTTTTGTGTCAGCATTACATTCTTGGTTGCTCAAAGGAGAATGCCCTTACCAGAAAAATGAAGTCATTGTTCATTTATTGAAATTCTTAAAATAAGTTATGTTTTTCTGACAAGTGACCTCCGGTAGTCTTATGCATGTGGACTGTCTGCTCCAGAAAAAAGACAGCATTGGACATTTGTTGAAATGCCATATGTCCAGTAGCAAAGACTTGAAATACCATGACATACACTGTAGAGACTCTTGAGAAGAAAACGGGGTAGATGGATAGGCGTGTTACTTACTTGAGCTTACATCGGAGCCTTTAACCATAAAGATGATCTTTCTCTGAGACATGAGGACCAGGACTCAGGGCAGTTTTAGTGGAGGAACAGTTTTGGGAGACAGGGGAGGGGTGTATAGTCCAAGGGTTTGGAGTGTGACACGTGAGATACGTGTGTCCGATTGACATGATGACAGACACTGCTCAAAATGTCACCTGCCTAGTTGTTTGCACATTTTTACACCTCAGGCACAGCTGTCAGTGTACATGCAGACTTTTGCTTCATGTCTTCTATTGTATTAGGCATCGAAAAAAAGACTGTCATTGTTAGTCCATTCATTTTTGCACAGAAGCACTTCCAGCCGCATTTCCAACTTACAGTAAAAACCCCAAAGCAGAAGCTCATATATAACATTTGATGGCTTTAAATGCAATTTGACGCATCTCCTATCACTGTCACAACATGACAAATAATTCATCCCATTTCGTCAGCAGTTTAACCTGAACCTGAACGTGACTTGGTCTTTGCATTTTTTGGTCCGGGATCCATAGCAAGAGCCATTTGTCAGCAGTTCCCGTGTAAAAGAACACAGCCGTAATTAAGAGTGGTTGCTTGGCGACGACCCAGAATTGACCGACATGTTATCAGCATCTGTAACCAACACTTAGAGGGGTCAGTGCTCTCAAGGTTGATACACTTTTTAGCCTAAAGAAAAAAAAAAAGTCTTAAGATAAAGCCATTGCATGCAGAATTCATTTCAGCCAAATGTTTTTTGGATGTAAATATAGATACTTTAAGTATCTTTAAGTGAATTAGCTGAACAGAGTTTGCAGGTAGTGTTGTTTCCCCAGTTTGCACCTCTTTTGGAAGAAGTCAGTTGTCATCAAGTCAAAGCCAAAGACGTGAGTAATTTGTTATAACGCAGCATCAAAATCATTCTGATGGCAATGTTTTTCTCCTGAGTTTAATCAGAAAATATATACTCGTCTTTTGTTTAGTAATTACATCTGTTTTCAGTATGAAAGGGAAATACTGAATCTCCAAAGGGTGAGTCACTGCGTCATGGCTTGGAAAAGTGCAATGATCTGTGATATGACTTTGATAGCTTCATATGCTAAGCATTGTCTACTGAGACGGCTGTGTGATTGTGAATGGAGAGAGAAAGTAATGCGGCTGTCTAGATCACACTGAAGGTCATATTGATTAGGAAATGAAAGCACAAAGCACTCTCAATGGCCACTACAGTGAAATAATAGACGGTGTATTAGACATCTCAGTTATGCTTTGTAAAATGTCAAAGTTCAAATAGTTTCTCATTCACCACATTAGGGAGATTACTCCTCACATTTGGCGTGCTGTGGTGAGTGTGTCATTATCAGCTGCTGGTGAATCTTTGGTGCTTTGTTATGCATAACCTGACATGCCACCTCCAGGAGTTTTCTGTCGGCCCGGATCAGGACGTGACATTTAAAGCATGACATCCACTTACATATTGGACATGTCTGCTGCTCTTGGCTCTGGTCTCCTTGTTTGCCGGCGTCTATTTTTGACAATGCCAATAAATCCATTCATTCGATCTACGCAGTCTAATTGCTGCTGAGCTTGGGGTTGATGAAGAAATCACCCTTCCGTTCAGTTGACTTGACCAGACCCTAAGACGGACAGCAACGGTAATGGTCTCAACATGAGCGGGAACACAGGGCAAGCTGTACACACTGGCCTTTTCATATGGTAGCGCTGCCAACTTGTTCTTGTGCTGTCAGCCCAGATAACTTCATTCTTCATTGTCATTGTCATGCACAACTACTCATCTTTGTTTACCTCACATCCAGTCTGAACAAATTCTTTTTCTTTGGTTCATCTAAGGTCTGACTAAAATGCTGACTTTTTTTTTTTTTTTTGGTTTTTGCCTTCTCCGTTATGAAAGAATAAAAAAAATATATATATATAAATAGACCATGTGACCCTAAAATAACTTAGTAAATTAATGCAGATTAGCTGTAAGCCTTTTAGGTAGAAGGAGAACGAGTCCCCTCTGAATTGCAGCTTCACAACAGTTACTTCCTCTGCCCTGGAGGTGGTATTTGACTCTTTGGCCAGCCTAATCTGATTTAGCTCTGCCTGCTCCTTACGTTCAGTGTGTTGGCCACTGGCGCGTGTCGAAAAAACATGTATCACACTGAGCAAGAAACAAGTCGAGCCACTGACACAACACCATCTGCACATGCAGGTAGGAATCTTTCCTGGCTTGGCCTACAATCAGTGCCTCCACCGCACCGCTTATGGATTCAAACCTGCTATGGTTTCTAAAGATGGCCACTAGCAGCTAAATGGCTGCAGTCTTGCCATCTTGTTTCTTTCTATAAACTGCAGAGAGAATTGCCAGGAAAAGGTAAAAAAGAAGAGAAAATGCAGTTAATTGTGAACAAATATGTTTATGGGTTATTGATGTGGAGTATACTATTACTACAAACAATTATTTTTAGTAGAGATTGATTGAGGATCGCCTGCTGGCTTGCCACCCAAGGTTTTTTTTTTTGTTTTTTTTTTGATTAATCGTTCAGTCGATAAATGTAAGAATGCTGAAAAATGTCCATCACAGTTTGCTGAAGTCTTAAGTTAACATCTTGAAACAACTCGTTTAATTTGTCTAACAATCCAAAATCCAAAATATTCAGTTTACAGTCATAGAAGGCAAAGAAACACCAGTATAAGTCGACATAGAGTAACAACTATTTATCACAATTGTTGCCAATTAATCTTGTTGATTGACTAATCAATAAATAATTTCAGTTTACAGAGCACTATCATAATATGGCAGAAGTATATAAAATAACAAAGAATAAAGTTTTTGTTTAAAGCAATGAACTGTTACACTGTTATGACTGTGGAACACAGTTGACCCCGAAATGTTAATGTGTAAATCAAAAGACTTCGATAAGCAATTTTGTTAGTTTTTGATTGTATCTTGCTCTGAGTTGGAATTCTTGGGGAACTATAAAAATGACATGATCATATTACATTTAGAGATTCAGGTATCAAGTGTTAAAGCATGTCTGTTAATCCTGCTTTAAAATGTATTTCAAATCATGAAATACATCTGTATTTTACGCAATTTTGTTGTTAAACCGCCAATTTCACTGAAGTTAAATTCCAACGCTTGTGCTGGATAAAACATTTTTGGCTTAGAAATAAGATTTCAAATAGAAAGTTTGTAGAATCTACTACTACCAGGAAGTAATTCAGTCTAAGTACAGTTATTGAGCGGTGAAACTAGACTGTGAAATGATATATTTATACTTGTCCTCCGTAAAAAGTGGGCATGCTGGGGATTAAAGTATTTGGAGTTCGCAGATGTCAAAACGGTTCTCCAGTTAATTGTTGCCACCTGGGTAAAGCAAATAAGCACTGAGTATTTTAGCTGGTATCAAACAGAAGACATGAAACGTAAAGAGGAGACCATCTGAGAGGCTACGTGTGTGACTGGCGTGCATCACACAGATACTAGACGCCTCCCTAGGCGATGCGCTTCAAATGGCCTCAGGGAGCAAGTTCTGCACGTCTGCCCAGCGCAACGCAGCCAGAGTGCATGAAAGTGGTGTGAGATGTGGAACTTAATATCTCTCGCTCTGTCAAGCTGCTTTAATAGAAGCTATCCGTCCCGAAGAGAATAAGAGACAGAAAACAGCAAAACATGCTTTGTGGTCTAATTTGACCATTGTCGAGTTTTTGTCTGTTTATAGTTGCAAATACATGTAAACTGAAATGGTACTTGCGTGCTTTGCTGGGGGCAAGCAAAGGTCACCAAACCAAGCCATGTCTTCATGCAAGAGTCAATTGACTGTGTTGTCTCTGTAGAATTAAATTTCAATGCATGCAGAAATTGCTTTGGTAATAGATGGGTTTGTACTGTACATGTCCAATGAAATCCCCTGTCGGGTTTCCTCTAAAACGCGACTAACTTTTCTAAATGTGCGGTGCAGTTTCATGTTACATGCATCACAAAGTGAAATAAATGATTATTGTTTCAAGCTATGACAGTTCTTCTGACCTTCACGGCGATAAATTAAACATCATGGCTGGGAAAGAGATAAACAGAGGGGACATCACAACACATCATCCCGGCTGCCTCCATCGCTCCATCTTTGGCGGTTTCACTGGAGATCAAAGGCACGGTGCGCTTTCTCCCTCTGTCTTGGCAAGCATGAGTGTGTGGCAAAGACTGGGCAAAACCGGAGTTTGTACTGTCATCTTGTGTGTGCACTCTGATGAAAAGTCGGTACATGCCGTGAAACACAAGCGTCTTGCCGTGCCAGTCTTAATGTGTGTTAGAGCATCTATAAGGGGTATAAAATATTTGAAACTCCCGTGCAGCTCAGACTGTGTCTTTAAGTGAAGGGAGAACATGAACGTACCTGCTAGTAGAAAGAAAATAACATCTCTTTTAACATTATTCACTCTTCCCAAAGTGTACATGCTTTCTTTCTCATCCAACACAGACATAACTAAAGAGAAAAGTAAAGGAGAGTGTTCGATGACAGGTTGTTAAAGATTACCAAAGGTTCCAAAACACAGGTTTTGTAAAGCAACCATTTGCCTGAGCTGTCACATTTCAGTTCTTTCTACATGGTCCATATTCTAGTGCATGTAGACCGTGTCGACTAAACCCTGCTGTGATAGTTGTTTCATTGAGGTGCTGTAAACTCATCATTGTAGCTTGTCAGCAGCACAGTTTAATAAGCCCTCAACATGCATAATGGCATCATCTTACTGTAAATGAGCCGATGCGGGAAGTGTTGTTGTTTTCTATAGTTCAGAAAAAAGGGGTTGTGGAGGATGGAAGTGCAAAAGCTCTTTACTTTGAAACAGGGGCTGAGGTTTGCATCCAGTCTATTACCAGTCAACAATCAACATTGGTTACTCTTAGATAGAATAAAATTACTTGGCTATTCTGGGATCACCCCCCCCCGATTAGGAATTCCAAACTCCCTATAACAGGTGATAGAAGTTAGGTTCAACCATGACCCAGTTGTTTTCAGCGTTGTGATCAGTCCTACATGTTTTCAATATGTTTTGATTTTCTAAATATTAAGAATAAAAATGTTTTTGGGTAACATCCATTGGAAAATGTCATTTCAATTTGCAAGTGAGAGTCGTTATTTTTTGGCAAAAAAAGGACTTGTATACATAAATTTATCTTCTGTGTTTCACTACAAAACTATAGATGTATTTGATAAGGTCATTCACATTTAATGATTTAATAAGAGAACTTTTCTTGACAAAAGTACTGGTCGAATAGGCCAACAAAATCAAAACTGTGTTGGAATTCAAGGAGTACTTACCTGCCTGCTACCCAGCGAGACACAGTAGTCTAGGTTTGCATGCTCTTCATCATGAAGGGGCAGTGTTAGAGGTTACGAGGCCATATTCCTTGTAATTAACATGAGCCCTGTGTTTACATTATTATATACAGTACTGTAGAGGCCAAATATGCTGTTTATGTGCTAGTGAGTCAAACCTTCATATAGTTTAACATCAGAGTCAGCAGGTCAGGAAACGGTCATGTCATCTAGGAGTGCTCTCAGGGTCGTTCTGGAATATACTGACCTTTTTGTCATGCTGTGATGGGCCAAGAATTTTGTAATCCTCTCATTGAGAGGATTTAAACTTGCTTTCCATTGTCTTGCTCTGCGGGTAACACCACTCTGATTTACCTCCATATTGATCCAATCTCTTTTCCTGTTGGTTGCCAGTGTTCCTATGGACTGTCACGCTGCCCTGTTTTGAAACTGCCGGTTTAGGACAGTTAAGGTGAGTCTAATGAATTGTGGTGTCCGTCCCATTTAAGATCGTATCTGTTGTCAAAGTCTTTAAGCACTTTACTATCCCGTTTCTCTTTGCTTGAGAACAAAAACAAGTGCAAAGTCACGAGGGTGAGAGTCAGGGAGAGAGGTACAAATGCTGGGGGGTTGTTGCCATGATTCACTTTGATTCAGCTTGAGTATTTTGAAGTGACAGATGCCTGTGTCTATCACATACAAACAGACCAGTGTTCAGGCTGGCCGGACACACAGAGACAGGTTGCTGTATCAAATGGGTCTCAGAGAAAGACAGCCAGACATGACCTGTGTGTTTTTGTGACTGCACTTTAAAATTGTCTGGGAGTCCGCACGGACTTACTAGACTGTGCTATACGTCATCATTGTTTGTATTGTAATTCACAATGTCAAAAGGACTTTAAAGTGATATATCTCTACGTGGGCCATTTTATATTTTACAGAGTGCACACACACAATTCAGGTTCAAGTCAACTTCGAACATAAGCTCCCTTCCCTCTTTTATTACATCTGACATTCAGATATTCTTCCTCAGCTCTTAAAATTGGTATGTGTCAAAGAGTGAAATTACATATTGAACAGGTAAGATTTAGGGCACGGAATTAAATAATATTGAGTCGGTGTACTTTTTGTACCGACTGAGTCCTCAGAATGGACCGGCTTTGAAAGAACATTCCTGAATATGCAGTTTGCTTTTCCTCACTAAGACCAAACCAGACAAGCAATACAGTCCCACTGAAACAGTGATTTTTCAACTCTGTCCCCTAGAAATTGCATTTACTGTATGTACTTTTATTTTAACATTATTTAATTTTTATATAGTATATTATGTTTTAAGAGAACACAATTTTCCCTGGCAATGTTTTTTTTTTTTTTTTTTTACTTCTACGTTAGGAAGTGCTAAATCTATGCACGGCATCTTAGAGGAAGACGGTGAATGATGGGTGTACAAAGCCCAGGACTTTGACCCCGAAGACAGGAGTTTGCATCCTTTGCAACATTTTGCCAATACTCTCAGTATCAACATTTAGCGACTTGATAAAAACATTAATTAACAATGTTCCTCAGTATGTTGATAAAAATTAATTCATGCAGCATTAAGTTCCTTTTAAAAAAATATTGCTCTTAGCTCTTTCATATTTTGTATTGACAATAGTTTTGAGCTGCTTTTAAGTTACCTTCCTACATTTCTTTGCATTGAGACTAAATGCATGCCATACCTAAACTCTAAAAGGAAAAAAAAAGTAAAAAGACATCATACCAAAGTGCCATATTACTGCATTGACTTTGCAGTGAACCTGGTAGTTTTTCCTGTTACTTGAACTCCCAGTTCTGTAAGACAGATCCTCTCCCCCAGTAAGGGAACACATTTGGAGAGCCCTGAGAAAATACATTAACACCGAGCCACTGTATGGCACAGAGCGGAATGAAGAATGGGCTGAGAGACAGCAGCCTGTAAATGAGCAGATAGGCCCTGGTAAATGGAAAGAGAGCGAGCATGAGACCAAAGTGAATAAAGATGGCAACACAGAATATGTGGGTCATCCAGCCTGCAGTGAGCTGTCCCCCAGGCATGCACCCTGATAGAAGACTTTGAAGAACTTTAAAGATGGATGTCGCAATGAAGACAGCAGACTTGGCTCACACAGAATATTGAGGGATCTATTTCAGATAGTCCAGAAGGAATTAAGATGGAAGCAGGGAGGTCCTGACCAGACTTATCATCTCTTGAAAGAGTGCTGATCCAGGATTATTGGCCAGGTCTCCTCAACAGCCCATTTTAAATTGATCCAAAAGGCGAAAGCTGGGTTTGAATCAAATTATGTCAAACAACCCTTGATTGAGAGAAAAGCACATTTTTTCCATGTAAAAAGTACGAACAAGAAATGTTAAGTAGCCGAACAACCACAGTGTCATACCACTGATAAATGTTGTGATGAGACCCGATGACAATTAATTTGCAATGATTCGTCTCTTAGTTCTTCTATTTTTATGTGTCAAGTGAAGAGTGTTATGCAAGGAATGAGTCAATGCAACATCTTCAGGGAGCTACATTTTGAAATCAACTCTTATGATTGCAAAAGTTCCAAGAGAAGTTTCTAAAGGGTTATGATGTATAATAGATTACCATCAAAAACATTAAAGGATAATTGCGTTTTGGATTTTATGTTCAGTATTACAATCATATGATATGAACTAGTAAAATAACGAGCTTAACTTCAGACAAATTAGCTTATAGGAACTCTGCCTGACAGTTTTACAATGGATCCTTTGGGGCATTATAGGGTTAACACATGTGATCAGAAAGGTTTGCACAAGCCAGTAATCTAAACTACTTAGCTGAACTCAACCCAAAACTCCACCCTATCCCCAGATAGAAAGGTGATATTGGACAAAACCCAATTTCAAAGACAGCATTTTTTTTCAAATAATTTATTTTGGCTCATAGCAACGGCATGTTTAGGATATGGCAACTAAAATCTGTAGTTAAAGTTTGGGAAATATAGTGATTATGGCTACAAAAAAGCCAACATTTATTACTGGTCTGTGACAAGGTGCAAACTTTGGTCTCTTGAATACAAATAAGATGCACTATACACACAACTACCACTATGACTTCCACACTCTTTCTTTCTACCTCTCTAAATCAAGTCTTCCAAATTAAACAGTACATAAGTTGTAGGTCCATGCCCTCCAGATTGACATGTGTTTTCTGATCTGACGCCACTATTGATATGACAAGGCCATTTAAAAAATAAAACTTTTATGTTCTGACAACAGTTTAGGTTAAGGTAAGGGTAAGATTGTGGGTTGGGTAAAATTACTACTTAACTAAAGTTATGGTATCTTTATCCTTATGGTTATAATAATAACCACTTGGTTACAGTTAAGGAATGACCCCGGAAAAACCCAATGTTGACTGTCGGGTGGAAACGGGAAAGAATCAGTGGTCTACCATGTTCAAGTCGAACCCTTTGTTGACCCGTCCGTGCACCTCAAACTTCTCACTCTCCTATTTGTGGCTCTGTAACAATGTCACAATACTTCCACCTTTGCTCATGACGAGCCAGAATCGTAATTACTAAAGCTGCTAGAGCGTAACTCTTGTGGTCAACATGATCATAACTCCAAGGGCTTCTGGGCTGCCAAAACTTCAAAACATAAAAAACATGTCGTGAAAAAAAGTGTCATTGTCCCTTAATTAATCTACAATCTGAATTCTGATAACCAGTATTCATTTATGACATCTCCTGTCCATTTTAGATATGGTGGCCTAATGAACAAAATCACTCAAGTCACATTTCCAGTCAAAGCTAACGTATCAGATCAGAGTAAGTTTGGATACACATAATATAAAATAAGGGAAGTTTGGATATATGGTAAATCTTCATGCATGCTATTATGTTTTACTATTTTGTGTTGTGTTGTCACATTGGGCCTGTTTTAAAACTAACGCGGCATCTGTAGTGATAGCTGCTTTTGGATTCAGGAGGAATCAACATCTCCAGAGATGTGGCAGCTTGTGAAAGGTACGGCTTGTCACACAGCTGAACAAAAAGCCAAATTCAGAATTCAGGGCTTGTTCACTGAAACTGATAAGGCCTTTGGCTCCATGACAAAATCCTAATGGAAAGTCATGCCTGTCAACTTGCAGATGGTGAATGTGTTATACCTCTCCCTTTTCCATATTAACTACTATTGTTAACAGCCCTGGCTGTAGTGTACAGCAGAGGACTTGCCTCTGCATCTAAAATTGGGGTCAGTGCACTTTCTAATGACTTAAAAACAGAAGGTAATTTCTGACACAGACAATGTTGCAGTTGCTAGAAACTATTTCGTCTCTTTAACTCTTGGACATAAAATAAAAATATGCCAATTAAGTAATCAAAATTTAAGAAGCCAAGTCTTTTTGTGAAATATGAGACCAGCGATTAACTGTATTTGATTCCCATTATGTGCGAAGAAACATTCTTGCACAACTTAGGATGGTGATACGATGCAAAGGTATAAGAACCAAAAATCACATATAAAGTTCCCATCTATATTAATCTCAAGGTAATCACAGAACATTAAGTTGGCTTCTAATTACAGACCCCCTGAAGGACTTTTTAAATGACCTCCTCTCTAGGGGTTGAGCTAACCTGCAGTCAACCATCCACATTGCGATCTCAATGCATTACATGGGTTTCCCAGGATAATACAACCATTAATAGCGGGAGATTCATTAGTCAAGGTGTTTGTGCTCCTAGGGGAACCTTGAGGGCCTTTCGTAATTATGACTCCATATCAGGAGAGCATAGGATTGAGGCCATGGTTTTCACACGTGAGTTTATGAGAATGGGATTTGCAGTTTTATTATATTGTTGTAATCATTACACTGCCATGAAAATGTTTTCAGTTTGGTGGTTTAGCTTTACAGAAGCAAAAATTCTACATTTTAATGAAATTACATATTTGTTCTGAAACGAAGGACAAGAAGATGTGAGCAGGGTCGACTTTACCCATCTGATCTTACATTCTTCTGTCATGGCTGGTATTAACAATTCTGTTCACTGGCCTAAAACATCTTTCTCAACTTTTTCAATTTTGTATAATGATATTTGCAGAAGAACTCTATAGCTGATAACACATTAAAAATCAAGATACAGGAGATTTCTTCAACTGGAAATTCCAGGATTAAGAATATTCTTTTTCATTTAAAAATACATTCAATTGTCATTGCTTGAATTGCAGCAAATTCTACCTTCCAATGATCTCTGCAGGCAAGGACTGCATTTAGTTCAACAAAATTTAATTAAAGCTTTTTTGGGGTCACTGGACGCTAAGTGATTCCCATGGTTCAGATTGTTAGATAAGAAGAACTGAAATAAAACTGACCATGGTTATCGCAGTCTTTCTGACACTGCGCTATGTGAGACAATCAGCCACGGAGAGCATAGATCAGAGGCGACTGACCATGTAGCATTCTATCTGGTCCCTGCAGAACTTTTGAAACCCTTTCAAATGAGTGTCCACTTCTTACTGCTCTTCCTCTCCTGTCTTCTTTTGTTTATTTGCTCCTTCCCTGGAAGCCGGTTTAAATGTCATGGATGGGACTGCAAGATGAGGTCTGTGTTAGGGTCACTGTCATCACCTCAAGAATGTGATGTGATAACTTTGGCTCAAGAAATGAGAGTTGATAGTGAGTGAACTCAAAGACTACAGCCAGAGATGGTCAACTTCCACTGGGTGAAGAATCTGAAGGCTGCAAAAATGTCAACACATTTGTGACATAGGACTGAGCTTAAGGGAGACAAAGAGAGAACTCTGTGTGCCTTACTTTTGTTTGGTATCCTGCTTACTTAAAGTGCATTTTACAGACCACAACTTTTTCTTTTTGCAGAATATAAATGCCATCCTTTTTTTTTTTTTTATTATGTTTTGCTTCCAGAACATCTGAAGAGAGAACACTAATAAGAAAGTAGTTTCAAACGGTGAATATTATGACCAGTGTCAAGGTAGGCACAATAAAAAGCAGAGCCTGCAGTCAAAATCTTGTTCATCAACAAGGGTTTTACTTTCAAGTATTTGAGTATCTGAATGGTACAAATAGAGAAATGCACAAAAAAGGTGATCAGGTAAATCAGCTAAAGGATTACAATAAAATGCACTCTGCTTGGTATCTAGAGCTGTGTTTCTATCCAACTGTCAAACATTTTTTTAGCGAACCCCTGAAATGTCGCAAATTGCAGTTAACTGTGTTTAGGCGAATAAAAAGAGCTTCTGATAAAGGAAGTGTGCCAATGGAAAAGAAATGGCCCAAAGTATGCAGTTTATGTTAATTACCTCCCTTCTGATTGCTGGAGTAGCATATAGTGCAAAAATCACAGAATCCTTGCTGTGCCATCCTGAAAATAGATCCAAAGAGGACGTCGTGATTGCCTATACAGTGCCAATGTCAAAGGCAATTTTCAAAAAAAAAAGTAATGCAAATGCCACTAAAATGAGATGTTAAACTTTAAGAACATAAAACACAAAGTTCATATCGTGTTGCCAGTTGCACATGTGGAAAAGACAAGCCCCTGCTCTGACAAAGCCAGTAATAAAAACTACCCAATTAAAAATACAAGTCCCAAAAGATGCAGTTGCCATGATATCACAGCTAAGGTTTGGACGGAACAAACAACATAGTGGTGTTTTTCAGTTTTTTCAGTACCGTGTCCATAGGGAGGCTAAAAATGTCAGATTTGACCACAAAAATAAAACAATCTTTAGTTCACGGTTAAGTGAATTAAATGGAAACCGACAGTCTACATTGGATACTTTTCAGCCATGTTCTTCAGAAGACCCTTTAATGTTGTGTAAATCTGTATACACCGGCTGCATTATGGCTTATGCTTCTCGCGTGATTTAGCTTCACCCAAAGTGCTCTTTTAGGTTTCAAGTCGGTTTTTTCCACTCACATACAAAAGTATATGAATACAAAAAATGCTTTAGCGTGGGCATACAGGTTCCTGTATGTCTGAAGTCTAAGATCAAAAGCTTGTGTATATTGTAAGCATCACCTGAACTAAAGCCTTTCAGAAAAGCAGAGTCATGAAACAGAACATTTGCGTTAAAGAGGTTTAATACAAGCAATTTTCTTATGCAAGTGAACTGGATTACCTTGTACATTAAAAGGCATAGAAGAAGCATTGTGGGTTTAAGTAGAAAGCCATATAAAGTTCTAAGAGCTGTAGGGTTTGACCTTTAAAGAGTCTTAGGATGATTTTTTTTTCCTCACACAGCAGCTGTCTGCTGGAATGCTAGCCAGTGACTGTGAGGAGACAGATAGCTGCCGGTTTCCACCAGAGATGAGGAGAAAAAACGGCAGGAGAGGATAGCTCCATCCAATCTCCCCTGCCCCTAAGACCTTGCCAGTCCCTGCTTATGAATTTAGTCATTATCAAAGGTGAGGGGTCTGCTGAGAGAGGTCTTAAATGAGGGACAGGGAGGAGAGATTGGGGGTTGGGTGACCAATATTTGGAGGGAAATGACACGCTGGTGGAGCAACCACACCCATTCAGTCTTATTCAAATAATTGGATTTCCCGGAGAGTCCTTGGTGATGTTTGGGGCTGGAAAAACACTAGTAGAGACTAGACAAAAATCTGTAAACCCTGACCCTCAGTCTGTGTACGCTAATTACTATCACTGAATAAGATATCACTTTTGACATTTCAAACGTCCTGGAAAATAGCAGATTTATTTCCTTTGCAGTTACTTTCCTCACTGAGATTAGTTTTATCATTAATGAGCTTTAAGTTAAAGCTGCCATATTGTGACAACTGCAAATAGTTTATATTATAATACCTTATTCACTACAGATGTACATCACTGGCCAGTCACAAATCCCCAAACTCGTCTAATACCTTGGTCGGTCGCCACCTTCCCACTCCTCAAAGACACTGAAATAAATGGGCCAAACAATTGGAGTCACTAATTTGTCCACAAAAAAAAAAAAAGTTATTTGAAAGGTCCTCCAATTACATAAAAAAATTTGCATGTAGCCGGTTGCAGTTGCTCCTGATTGGTTTCTTATTATTCCAACTTTTTAGCTTTATTCTTTTGTCATACTTGTTTATTTGCTAGTAACTTATTTGAACTTTGCCCTCTCCAAACATGCTTATAGAGAGAGTTCTGGTCTTTTTTTTTTTCATAGAGGAATTACTTTGTAGTGAATGTAGTGTTGTGTGTTTACATTCAGCTAGCAACTCCAAGGTCGCCCTGTTTACACCAGGGATCAGCTCGACGTGCTGAAGCTGGACGGCATGGCAACCAGAACAAAGGACATCCCCCGCAGAAATCTGGATACACAGGCACGCACTCATCCATACATGGAAACTTACAGACTTTAATCACACACACACACACACGCACACTCACACACACAAATCTGAGTAAATCAGTCCCACGCCTACACCGGTGACGGCACGGCTCTGCTCACTTAATCCTACTAAAGATATTGGCTGCTAATCAGCGTATGTGTGTTTCATCAAATCAGCAGTTAATGTTGTCCCTGGTGGGTGGCTGCTCTGCCTGCGCTGTCATAATTCACATTGGCAAGACACAGGCGTTGGCTACTCTGCTGCTGCAGGTTGGTCCGTATAGATCTGTAGGGTGATGGTGTGGGTTGATCTACGGCCCAGTCCTCAGCACTCATTTTAGGGAACTTCTGTGATCTACCTTTCCACCCCCTCCTCCTCCTCCTCCTCCTCCAGTTGTTGACGTTGTTGTTGTTGTTGTTGTTGAATAATTCACCTCAGAGAGGGGAGATCAAGCGAGAGCAATGGGGGGGCATGATTCATGGGTCATAGCAGGGCCTGTCTTTCCTGTCATATTTCATAGCCTTCGCAGGTGAACCACAAACTGCACTCCATGCACAGGCTAGATAGAGAGTTAAAGGTTCATGTAGGGTGTTTATTTCCATGGCTAAACTTCTCAGGTTGCACTCATAACCCTGATTATTTACCCAGTTCTCGTTAATAATAGAACTGCGTTACTGTTGGAAAAAAATGATGGAGCAGAGTTCTGTTTTCAAAGATCCTGAAAGATTCAGTAGGTTCAATATAAGCCAGATACATATGTGTTGTAAATGGACATCGAAATTCAGCAATTAGAAATATTATTTGTGGATGATAAAGGATAAGGCTGGTAATTTTTGTCGTTGTCAACAAATCTATGAAAAGTCCACAACCAACGATAAACTGATTCTGCTAACAAACATTGCCTCTGAAACGTGTGATGTATTTTTTTCTCCTTTATGGCATAGGACTCCAAAAAGTCCAAGAAGTACTAAATACATTAATTACCCGCACTGGTTTACTGCATAGGGTGGCGTGTTTCTTGTTTAACATGAACACAGCCATTGTATTTTATTTTGAGTCAATCCCACAGATACTGTCCTGGTCCCATAAATACACGAACACTAGAGCGCCAAATATGAACTAATCCTTAGATGAAAATAATCCCCAACAAATATATTACATTCTCCTGTCAGAGCAAATATGCTAAAAAACTACAGAGCTGCCTTAAGAAATTACAAAGGCATCTTTTTAAACTGCACATTTGTGAGTATTTTATTTTTATTCACAAGATGTGTGATTATTTGATCCATTAAAGTTGACCGTTAATTCTGAACTGGAGATTTTGACGCCGGTACCATACAATGGATGTGCCAAACAAACAGAAGTAATAGTCAAGGTATGGAATTTGTAAACCAGATAAAGGGGCTGCTTTTCTGGAGTACTGAAGAATTGTCAACAATCGGGATGTAGATGTGTGTCTTCTTGATGCCACCAGAGTGTGCATTCATATGGAAATACATTGGAGCAGATGTTTTGATGGGGGCCATATGCTGCCAGTGTGTACTGCCTTTGGCACTTGGAAATGAAAGTTAAGGTGGCAGTAGGACAATCCATGAATTATATGCAGTTCCTATGCCTTTTAAATCCCATGCACTCAAAGATTAACAGCACAGGTTTAACAACATTTTTGTGCTTAAAAAAAAGGGATCAAAAATAAACTCATACCGTTACATCAGTAACTTCAGTTGTGAAATTCAAAGTGTCAGGATAACCCATCATAACTGTCTGAAAATACACAGAAAATAATATTATTTCTTGCCTACATTTGATTTTAACTGGGATTAGCCAAATCACCTTGTTGGGTTAAAAAACATGAACCGGCAGCCAGGGCCACACAGTTGTAAAGACAATTATGCACTGAGATCATTTAATTGAGCACGAATCACGGGCCAACTGATCCTGCAGCAGACATTTATAGCATGCGGTTATCCAAAAACGGGCATCCCAAAGGATGTGTTCAACTACCACCCAACACTTACACATGAAAGTAAATGCCTGAGTAATAGTGCTTATAAGATACACACCAAGCCTCTGACTTATCATGAGGCATGAAATAAAGGGGGGGTTTTGATGCTAATTATTGCATGTTGACTTAATTAAAGTGTTGTCATACTGAGTTGAAAAATGGATTAAACACATCACATAAAGGAACGACACTTCTACGTATAAAGCCTTAAATTTGAATAATTGTGTTTGACAATGAAATTTGCTCTCTCCTTCTGCGGTATTATCATTTTTGGCATTTATCTACTTTTTTTTTTCTGTAACATTAAAAAAAAAAAAAAAAAAAAAATTGTTCTTGCTTGGTACAATCAGATCATCTCCAAGGAGCAAAGCCTGCCAGTCTCTCAGTCCATTAGGCTAAAGCCAAACACTCAAAGTAATTGTACCAAAATCGATCAGCAATTGACCCAGCTCTGATAAACTGGCCATTGTGGGAAATCTTGCCTGTGAGAAAAAAAAGTAACTTAGTGCTAATTTCAGCCAGCTGCTTATGCGATTTCCATGACATGATGCTACAGGTTATGAATGCTTATTATCAGTCGGTGGGCTTGAGTTTCACCTGTACAGTCACTAATAGCTTTATAATGTGTCCATCATTTCTCCTTGAATAGCATGTGCCAGCTTTTCAGTGTCCTTTGATACCATGCTGGTGGTGAGTGAGGCAGAATCTAAAGCCCCTTGCTTGGCATTCCTTACAGTCAGCTCCATCACTCTACCCCTCCTCTCCATTTTTCTCAGTTGATGGAGAGCTCAGCAACGTCAGTGGCTGTTGCCTATCTGTTTCTAATTCTGCCTTGGCTATGGTAACGCTGTGGCTCAGTATTTTAGTGAGACAGATGTTGGCTTCATACACAGGTATCCCCTGAAGTGCAATTCAAAATTACAGTCTTAAAAACCGGAGTTAACCCACCCACAATTTTCGCAGATGGACTGCACCAGCATTTGTTCAAAATAAAGGCCCATCAGTCCCACAGCTGTGTCATGGAAACTATGTGGGCTGGGCGGCACGCTTGCGTGCAGAGGGGCTTATTTTAGGGGGCACACCAGATGGATATTATCTAGGACAAGCAAACAAGAATTCCTTCACGGTGAATCTGTTATTCTGTCAGTGCTGAAGGCAACCATGAATGTGCAGTGTGAACATTAGCACCTTGTTTTGACATTGTGACACACTATCATGCCCCACGCGGCTTCTGCATTTAGGGTTGTGCTAATCAGAAATGCCTGGTTAAGGGCCATTTGAAATCAGTTAAAGCCTGGTTTTTTATTTCAAAAGCATGGTTTTAAAATGTCTCTGTTGGCTTAAATTGTCTCACTTTGACCCTTTTTTTTTTTCCATTTTATTTATTTATTTATTATTTTAGCTCTTATATTTTTTGAACCAATAGTTTATAAGGGCATTGGCCAGGGTTTGTTGATCTGCTCAGAGAGTAAGTTTGACAGTCAGCTTGGGAGACGACTGAACACATACAACACAAAATGATAGCTACAGTTGGTCCCATTGTTG
Source organism: Xiphias gladius (assembly GCF_016859285.1). Taxonomy (NCBI): domain Eukaryota; kingdom Metazoa; phylum Chordata; class Actinopteri; order Istiophoriformes; family Xiphiidae; genus Xiphias; species Xiphias gladius. The sequence goes on along the minus strand of NC_053407.1, from coordinate 24,435,537 downwards.
GTCCCAAGGAAAAGTGCAATGAGTTCAACAAAATCTATATAATATTTCCTTTTGGGGGCATGAATGGGTGCAGAAAATATTGTTTATGACTAAGTGGGGATTCACTTCAGATTCAAGATGTGAGCTGTGTGTGACTGCTATTGAAGCCTCCCTCCGTTCAATCCAGAATGACTCTAACCTCCAATGTAGTATTACTGTCCTCAACCAACTGTCAACATCAGAGCTAATCCACATGAAAAATATACAATAAGAAAACATCTTTTTTTTTTTTTCCGGATTGATTGATTTATTTTATTTGATGGCGGTTTGTCTGTGTGTGTATGTATGTGTGTGAGTGTGTGTTTGTGTGTGTGTGTGTGTGTGTGTGTGTGTGTGTGTGTGTGTGTGTTTATATATATATATATATATGTACAGCTCTTGAAAAAATTAAGAGACCACTGCAAATTTTTCTGAAATCAGCATTTCTGCATGCATGACAGCCATTCCATTCCAGTGTCTATTGAATTCCAGCAGAAGCACACGTCATTCTAGTTAATGAGGTACTGAATAGGTGATCACCTGAACCAAATCTTATTTAACGAGGAAAAGTATAAAAACCACTGCTTTGGTCATCACTATCCTCTTGCAATAGGACCAGCATCATGGCAAAAACCAGTGCTAGTAGTATCTCAAAAGCAATCAAAAAGTAACTATTGTCAATGCCAAAATAAAAGTTGAAAAGAGAGGTTTTGAGTGAGAAAAAGAAGGGTTCAATTCTGGCTTTACTAGCAGAGAGATACAGTGAGCACTGCGCCAACAGTTCGAATCAGGCTCCTACGGGCAGGGCTCAAGTCGTGTATAGCTAGAAAAAAGCCCTCATCAATGAAAAGCAAAGAAGAGCCAGGCTGATGTTTGCAAAAGACCATAAGGATTGGTTCATAGAGGACTGGAGTAAGGTCATCTTCTCTGAGTCCAATTTTCAGCTTTGCCCAACACCTGGTCATCTAATGGCTAGACGGAGACCTGGAGAGGCCTACGAGCCACAGTGTTTCGCACCCACTGTGAAATTTGGTGGAGGATCGGTGATGATCTGGGGTTGCTTCAGCAAGGCTGGAATCGGGCAGATGCGTCTTTGCGAAGGTTGCATGAATCAAGCCACGTACAAGGTTATCCTGGAAGAAAACTTGCTTCCCTCAGCTCTGACAATGTTCCCCCAACTCTGAGGATTGGTTTTTCCAGCAGGACAATGCTCCATGCCACACAGCTAGGTAAATCAAGGTGTGGCTGAAGGACCACCAGATCAAGACCCTGTCATGTCCAGCCCAATCTCCAGACCTGAACCCCATTGAAAACCTCTGGAATGCGATCAAGAGGAAGATGGATGGTCACAAGCCATCAAAAAAAGCTGAGCTGCTTGAATTTTTGCGCCAGGAATGGCATAAAGTCACCCAACAGCAATGTGAAAGACTGGTGGAGCACATGCCAAGACGCATTAAAGCTGTAATTGAAAATCAGGGTTATTCCACCAAATATTGATTTCTGAACTCTTCCTTAGTTAAAACATTAGTATTGTGTTGTTTAAAAGTGAATATGAACCTGTTTTCTTTGCATTATTTGAGGTCTGAAAACACTGCATCTTTTTTGTTATTTTGACCATTTATCATTTTCTGCAAATAAAAGATAAATGGTCAATATTTTTATTTGGAATTTGGGAGAAATGTTGTCAGTAGTTCATAAAATAAATCAAAAAATGTTCATTTTACTCAAACACATACCTATAAATGGTAAAATCAGAGAAACTGATAATTTTGCAGTTGTCCCTTAATTTTTTCCAGAGCTGTATGTGTGTGTATATGTATAGGTATTGTGTGTGTGTGTGTGTGTGTGTGTGTGTGTGTGTAGGTTTATGCATAGGTATATTTGTATGTATAGGTATATGTATTTGTATAGGGACGTGTGTGTGTGTGTGTGTGTGTGTGTGTGTGTGTGTGTGTGTGTGTGTGTATTATATATGTACACACGTGTGTCTCACTCTGTGGTCATTGAAAAGTATTTTAAATTGTAGTACATTGTTTTTGTCTGACAAATTGCTTTTTCTTTGGTTATCATTTTGTTTTTTTGTAACGGAGAAAGGGTGTCAGTAATTATTTTTTCTAATAGTTTTGTTACTGAAAAGTGATTAGTTAACACTGTTAAAATTCAACTCAACCTTCAGTTTTTTCAAGTGGACAAATCATCTTGTTATGGGCTTCGTCAAATCCAAAATATTGTTCAGATGTTGAATATACAAACAGATGTTTCTAGTTAATCTGGCTGAAAACACATCATGACTCTACAGGGAGTGTAATTGATTGGTCAGACCACTAGGTGCAGATGAACTCCTCCATTAATTTTGTCTCTCTGTTGTATGCAGAGGGTTTATCAGAGCTCTTTTGCTGAAAACGGTTGCTTGTTCTTGTTTCTGGACACAGGGCTGATGAGAGCGGTGAGATTGACACAAACACTATATTAGTAAGCTATAAAACTGAAACATTAAGCTAAAGCGTGCTAAAAAGCACAGTGGAGCTGCAGATGGAATTGTCTGTGGGTTTGTCACAGACGACTTTAACATTACACAGAATTACTTAACTTACGGATAATTATTTAAATTTGATTAATTACTTAAAAAAATCAGTTGAGCCTTAAGATTATTTGGGATAAGTTTAACACAAAAAATCATTTGGAATATGGTTTGTTTTATCCCATTTTCTGCAAAGATGCATCATCCTGCCGTTTTATTGGATCACAGACTGGCTTTGTATAAATTAAAATGTTGAAAAATAGCAGTGTGTAGTGTACCAAATGTTATCCTCTTTAACTGTGCACACCACTCTGACTACAGATACCGTGATACACTGATATCCTCACCATACCACTAATTGGTATTAGCATGCAGCATAATCTACCAGAGAAACAGGAATTTTATCTCTGTTTATATGATCCACTTAATGTTCACATTCACTAAATTTTGACCAGTGTCTCAAAGACATGTTTAGTTTTACAACACTAAATGTCCATCTAATCCATTAGATGTAGTTAGAAAAACCTTTTATATTTATAAATGATATGAAACTTTTAATAAATGGTTGAAACAGTCATGGTAATATAAGATTTGTCAGTGGAAGTCACAGATTGCTACAGTAACTTCAAAAGTGCAAGCCCTCGCACTGAATCTGTAGTATGGTGCGCAGATCCAGCATCCCTTTTCTTTATATCAATAACTTGGCTACTGCAAAAAAATAAAGAGAGGTTGATCAAAGGAACCTTCAGGTTTATGGACATTCTCCAACATTCATCCTACAGATTACATATAGAACAATTTCTGCTGTGTATGCCTATTAATTTTTTCAAAATATAACATTGTGCCTCCAGAGCTTTGTTCCCGATGTCAAAACAAATTGCTGGGATATAATTGCAATTTTATTTCTATACTGAACATATCTTACATAATTGCATACATTTGGAAATATACAATACAGTTTTCTGTGTTTGTGTAGAGTCACAGATGTTCTGGTCCTGAATGTAAGTGGACCTTGAAATATGAATATCATTTTAGAATACTGTCAACATAAACTAGTTATTCTATAAGTAAATATTATCTCAGCTGTAGAAAGTGAAAAGTGGCATAAAAGATACCTAATACTATCACTACAAGTCATTTAACATTTGCATGCAAATGCATAATCTCATACTTCGTTTTCATATTTTCTTTGTAAATTAATTCTAAATCAAAAGAGAAAATAAACAATCATTTAACGATTTAACAAAACAGTTTAGGGATGGTAATCTGTGTGCTACGATCACTAACTGGTGTTTTTTTATTTACCTATGCAAACACAATAGCTGTGTTCGGCAGTTAGCACACCCCTGTGCTCAATTAATGAAACCATTTGCATTTTAATGGGCAATTGAAATGTACTTAGTTAAGCAAAGACCTAAAGGAAAATAGCAATTACCCATTCAACCTCTACCTCTGAGTCCACAAATTATAACAAAAGAATAGATTCATGCAGCATTGGATGCAACTGACAGGTATAATCATCTGGCCTTATTGACCTCACCTCTCTTTGAGTTTGGGAGCCTATTAATTACGAGTAAGACTGCACGAAATGCGGTACATCTCCTCTCATTCATCATATTAATTTGGCTGAAACCCCCCTTTTGTCTTGTTCTTGCTAATTCAGAATTAGGTCGAATATGTCCAGATCTGTAAAAGCAGATGTCTTAAGAACAGAAAGTAGCATTGAGAGGGAGGCAGTGTGCAGGACTGGCAATCAACCAACTTCACTGAGTGGATGTAATTAAATTATTGACTGAGGTCTATAGGACACTAAGACAGATGGACAAAATGACAGACAAAAACAAGGTAAAGTCATTTGACAGCCTGTTTATGAGGCGTCAGTTTGAATTTGGATCAAGGCTTGTAGGGCTCCACAAGGGCAGGTGTTTGCCGATTTTTAGTGGCTCACCCTGGCCGCATGCTGGCCTGCTGGACAGGCTTGGGGTTCTGCTGCCTTTTATGCAGAACCATCGGGTTGTTTATGCAATAAAAAAGTAGTGTGCACTCCTTATGAAAAAGAGCAGTTAACTGGAACTGATGTGAAGACAAAAAGTGTATTCCAAAGGTATTTGCTGATATGAAACTTAAACTTTGACCCCTTTAGATTAATTTATACCTAATGCAAGGGGTTAGTGAAAGTCCCACCATGGATGTGGTATAGATTTTTCATTTGTAGTTCAGCATTAAATTTCTGCTGATGATAGCGCCATTGCTATACCAGATGGGTTTTTTAAATTTTTTTATTACATGATCAGGCCACATCAGTGTTGTAGTCCATACAGTGACCAGTAAAGCTTAAAGAGGCACAACAGGCTACCAGATGTTATTTGAAACCTTCAAATAATATCTGGCGCCATCCTTGCAATTGTAAACTCAAAGGTCTCCTGGTGGAGCAACCAGGAGACGTTGAGAAACGTTCAACTTGTCCTTTTACACAAAGGAGTAACAGCCTGAAAATAACCAATCATGGGTATACTGCAATTCTAACTATGTAAAATCACTTATTTTACAGTTATAGTAGTCAGCAAGGTTCACGATTCAATAACCTATTACTTTAACCAGGTATCTGGACTTGAATAAAAAGTTGGTCAGGAAACATACTGCTTCATTGTGACTAGTATAGTGGCATCGGGAGAAAATTACTGTCCAAAGTCAGAGCTGAGTATGTTATGTTACTTGCTTAACGCTAAGGTTTGGGTTGAATTGTCTGACCATGTCGGAAATCAAATGCGTTGATAGATATTCCGAACAGCCACGTTGGAAGGGTGGAGTGAAAAGTAGAAACCATCATTGAGAAGGGGGAGGCACAGTGTTGTTTAAATATGGTGAAAACTAACAACATTTTTCAACAGGCTCTCTTGGAAGGCATTCATATTGCTGCACTCAAAGAGAAGTGACAGAAGTAATAGTTGTGTAAAGAAAGGGGGGGCTCGAGAGAGAAGGTCAAACGCTGGTCCTTTCTCACCTCCACTGACTAATCACGGTGTGAAGTAGGTATGAAAGCTGGATTGTTGTTTCAAGTGACAGAAATGGTTGGACGCAACCCCTCTGGTTCTGATAACCACAGCTATTCGACCATCCGAGGAGCAGCTCTGATGAAGCACACTGGCAGCCCAAACACTCCTGCAAACTTCAGGCATCAAAAACTTGTTGAAGAAAACTCAAGCAGCCAAAGCTGACCAGTCGTACTGTAGCCTTGATGTGTAATCACTTTCTTACGGTGTATTTCAGCTATGGCTTGGCAATGGTTGGCTACTTTTTTAGGCTCAATAGCTATGCTGTAATCCCCGTTGCAACACACACAAAGTGACAACTACTACTACTTCTGCTGCTACTCCAGGGTAGGTATTTGCAGCTTCACCAACACTTACTGATGAACACTGTATTATGTAATCAAAGTTGTAAGACAGTTAGGGCACTGAAGCCGGAAGTAATGAGCAACCATGTCAACAGTTTTATTTCTTTCAGACCAGATTAATACCAAAAAGATAAACTTCTTCGCTCATAGTTCCCTGTGAGAAAAATTTCTCTTCTTTTCATCGTCTTTTGGGTCTAGTCCTAAACTGTAAGTCGTGACTCTTGTATGTTGTGTGGCTCACAGGCTTTCCAAAGGGACAATGACTACGCACCTTAATATTCTAGCGTCCTGCCTGTGCCATTCTTGTTTTTGTGTTTGTGTCTGTACCTCGCTCTCTCTCTCCCTCTCTCTGTCTTCCTCTTTCCCTCTCATCTCTCATTCTCCCCTTTTTTAGTTACAAATGCTAAGTCAGCTGGATTATTTGCGCAGCCTGTTTAAATGAAAGCCGGCTTCATTCCTTGTGACACATCATTTGTTTTGTTTTTGTGGAGCTGCACAAATGCTGATGCTCTACTTCTGGGCCCAGCCACCCAACACTGTAGCATTTGAAGCAGCCTGTTCATAATGCCCGGTGTGTAGACTTAATTAAGGTTTTAATTAATTCTACATTTAGGTCATGCGTAAGTTAGAGCGACACACGGATTGAGCTGTGCCTGCTGACCAACATTTGTGTTACTCTAGTTAGTGGAATAAGATGAAATCTTGTGGTGACTTTTTTGCCGGCATCACTGAGCTCTGGTCTGTATATTATAGAAGATGCAATCCACAGAGTGTTTATAATCAGAATATCTAGCATCCAGTAATATGCAGAGATATTTACTGATGATGGCTTGACAGAAAATCATTCAATATTTGAGTTGTCTGAAAGCCTCTTAGTGATGCTGTTGTGTATATGTCATGTAGTTATTTCCGTTATTTTCCATCTGCTGCCTTGAAATAGAGAGAATCTATCCATTCACCTGTAATGTCTGTAAGGTGTAGATCAGTGTGTTGTCAAACTATTCTGCTACTCTTAGTCTCAGTTGGTACCTGTCAAAGAGAAATTATTCATATTCATATTAAAGTTGATTTATATTCGTATCAAAGAAGACGCCTGTACTAAAAGAAGAATGAAGGTCGGGCCCACACGAACAACAACCGTGCTATGTCAGATGAATAACTTCGCACCAAACTGTCTGTGACCCAATTCAGAATGGGAATCTAGAGTATCTGTAAAGTACAGTAATCTGAGACTGTAAATTAGATCGGCTGCATTTTTAAAAAAGGTCAGAGATGTTTGAAATTTTCATAACCAGTGAGAAAAAAGAGAAACACAAAGGTTACCATAACCAGCTTGTTGCAGAACATCAGTTAGTGGGTATGTTTGTTTGAGTAATTCCTTTTACCACTTATCTCCGGCCCGATTCATTGTGTGCCATTTGGAGGCATTTCATCATCCTTTTCTTTGGTATCACCAAGGTTGGCTCTGGGGCAAAATAACATTGAATGGCTGAGATCCACGGCTGTAAATCTGTCGTTAATCCGCTTATTCTCTTACTGCAGTTGTCTGTCTGTGCAGTTGAGATGATAGTTGACAATTTAATTGAAGGACTGCTAAGGGAAGAGAATAGGAATTAGATGTGCCTGCTTCTCTGCCTTATTTTTCCACCACATGTCTTGTGCACTCCCCCAGACAACCTTTGTATTTCTCGGAGCCCTGATTGGGTGACTCTCAGATTGTCCCTCCTACACGGAAGTGGAGAATTGCTTGTGACAAGTTATCAGGCTTGAAATTGATGTCTATAATGGTGGATTAGCCGTTGACACCGCTTTTCATGAACAGCAGAGAGGGAACTGGCATTGTATTTAATGAAAGATCGTATCTGCAGCTCCTGCTGTGGCTGGCTGTGACACAACTCTGACTTTAAGAAGTGGCCATCAAAATGTCATAAAAATCTCATTACGGCTTGTGATTTAGCATTTTGATGAGGGAGCTGCAGTTTTTAGCACTGTCTGCATGTTTCACAGGATTCATCTAAACATCCACATTTGACATTGATCTTAAAGCCACACATCTTTATGGCATCTTCAGTAATTGAAATGATCTCCTACTGCGTAACATTTAAATGGTGATTATAATGCTTCCATAAAGGAGCACATGTTATCCAGATAGTTCAGTGTGTTGTCAAAATACCTTGGTGTTGCTATGTTGGACAACTTTCTGTCAACAGTGACTGGTGTCCATTTTGTAGAGCACCTAGTGTGGTGTAATAGCTTAATATTTGTGAGAGAGAGTAGCCGACAGCGAGGGCTTCCGTGCACCATCGAAGTATTTATTCAAGATAGAAGAATTACATCTGCAAAACTGAGTCCAACGATGACTAAAGGCAAAGTCATTCTGTTCTGATCCAAAAACGAGGGAAAAGCTCATGAAGTAGAGACAGAGGGTGATAATATTATAAATTAACACAGCTTCTCAACCGGTGGGTGGTATTACGTTTTAATGTCATACTTAAAGGAATAGTTTGAGATTTTTGGAAGTTGGCCGATTCACTTTCTCGCCTGGATTCTCTCCTGGCTCCCTGGCAACCTCACGATGACAAGAACTGCTCCCAGGCAAGAAATAGTTGGGCACACAACTCCCCCGTACCACCGCAACATGTAATTTTTACACTTTGTTTTTTTTGTACACATTAAAGATAGGATATAAGGTGTTAATTAGTGAGCTTTAGAGGTGCTGGCAGGTGGATTTTATCTAACCTTTGGACAGAGCCAGGTTAGCTGTTTGCAGTCTTTCTGCTAAGCTAAGCTATCGTATAGCTTCATATGCAGTGGACAGACATGAGAGTGATATCGATCAAGAATGCGGAAGTATATTTAGAAAAATGTCAATCTATGACACATTCATATTTCAGAAATGTAAAAAGGCTCCAACTTCATATTTGTAAAGACACAGTGACTAATCTTTTAAAGTTTAAGTTACATTCAGTCACATTATAAATTCTAAGTAAAACTTTTGAAATGTGCAAATAGGAAATTGTAAAGGATTTTATAATCGGCAAATTTTTAGATCATTATAATGCACTGTCCTTTTCCTGCATGTTAAGAACAGCTGTGCCACTCTACACCTTGCTTTACAAAGTACTATAATTGCTCTGAGTAGTTGCAGTTAAAGTAGAGAGGTACCTAATGCTTTATAATGCCAAATTAGGCTGCCTATTTAAGTTCTATTTTGGTCAGTGAATCACACAGGGCCACATCAAAGTGTTACCAGCTAAACTTTAAACGAGTGCCTTATATTCTATTAGTCTTGCCTTCATGACCATATGCATATTTGCTTAGCTGGTTTTGTGCCAGGATGCACTGCACCTCCAAGGAGCGACTTACAGATGGCATGCTCATTGTTGTCCAGGGACTATTTCATTTGACACTAGACATTGTACTCAGGTTGCAGTGGGGCAGAGCTTGACATTTTATCATGTACAATCTCAGGAAATACCCTTTACCAGAAGGTCCACCGACTGGAAAACTGTCCCAGCAGGCGTCTGGTTCCTTCGTAAAGATATCTTTCCATTTCTGACCTTCCCTGCCTTTCCTCCACTCTCTGTCCCTTTTCTTCATTTTTTTTTTTTGTTCAGATGGGTGTGGGTACTTTTCAATGATTGCTGGCACAGAGCTTCAATTACCTGTAGACTTCTGAAATCCGTGCAGGGATTTTTTAACGTCTGAGAAGTAGTTCTGTGAGTAACAGATCCGCTCTTTGACACAAAGGAGGTACAAAAAAATCAGCAGGTGGTTACTCTGAAAAACTGGGAAGCGTGGATCTACCGCAATTTTTCCCAGATATACAGTAATTATTGCATACAAGTGGGAAAACTGGTAACCACAGAGCAGAAAACTCAAAAGCTCGACTCAAGAGTCAAAAACAGGGTTTCAGAGTCTTTACTGAAAAAACCAGGTCGGTACACAGCTAGGCAAAAAACTCAGGCAGACAAAACCAAAAGGGATGAGGCAACGGCAAAAACAAACCAGGAAGATTCAAAACTAGGAGAAATGGCTGGAACGCTTGTCACAGGGGAACTAAGACAAACCGACACAGAGGGAAGGGAGCATTAGACTAAATACACGAGGAGAGGGGGAGACCATGAGACACAGGTGCAACACATTAGGGCGGAGCAGACAATCACAGTGGCGGGAAACACACAAAGGCGGGAAATGAGATGTGAAATGAGAAGGACAGTTAGTGACACCAAAATAAAACAGGAAATTCTGCAAGCAAAGTAAGTAAATGAAACCACGAGCTAGGAGGCAGGAAAGGACATGACGCAAAACAGTTCAAGCTCTTTTATGCATGCCCACCTCCTATGTTGAGCTTCGTACTCATAGGATCCTACATGCATCATTCTAAACATGAATGTCAAATTGTGCACCTGAGAGCATTGCAGCACAGACTGGTAGGACACAACAGGTGCAGGTGCAATTTATCAGGCATATGAAGACGCTACCCAGAGCAGACACCTGTAATTTGTGGGCATTTAAGCTTAAACACACGCGGACACCAGGGTCTCTGCATCTGTTAACTGTAGTGTTAAGTGTTTTCAGCTCACGCTGAGATCATTAAGGCTGATCAAATAATCCGCTGCAACACGAATTTTGTTTTTGGAACAACATCATTCATACATGATATAACTCTTCCCTTTCCTTCTCCATGTTCTTCCTGGCTTGCTGCTTTTTTTTTTTTTTATGGCATACTCATGAGCCCATTTTTCAGTATGTTATAGAAATGTGCCAGCATTAGACAGCATCACTTTCTCTGAGACCTAGTCCGCGCGTCGCTGAAAGCTGTTTATATAATTACCCGTTCTCTCTAAAAGATGGGATGAGGGAGCCCTGTGCCTATGTGTGAACAAGGGGGGAGACTCTGTGTGTGTGTGTGTGAGAGTGTGTGTGTGTGTGTGTGTGTGTGTGTGTGTGTGTGTGTGTGTGTGTGTGTGTGTGTGTGTGTGTGTGTGAGAGAGAGAGAGAGAGGGAGAGAGGGGTGACTTGGCCTATCAGGCACACAGACAGCCGGCAGCAAGAGACCAAAGTTAATAGTATTTTATGCCACTGGGTATCTCGGATGGCAATGAGAGTGGGGGAAAAAAAAAAGGAAAAGAAAACAAAGCCATAACTGCTCAGCATAATTTAATAATGTAGTATAATAAATATTTGAGGGGAGTTATTGTCACTATTTATATTGTTGATGGAGCATTATTACGCTATCAGTGATGAATATGCTTTAGTGACTAGATGGGAAAGCGATGATTGAAATTCATGTTAAATTGCAAAACGCAATTTCAAAAGCTATTTGGTAGAGAATTTACTCTACAATATATAAATCAATAGTTAGATTAAGAATGAGTTTTTAATATGATTTATGGCTTTGGTTATGTTTCACGCTACTGTGGCCCAAAGTGGTGCTACTTTCATTTTGTGAATCTAAGTATTTATTTAATATATACATTCAGTGCTTTGACCTCAAACTGCCCCTGTCGCTTCATTAGTTATATTTTATTTCATAGTTGTTGTTTTTCTAAAAAAAAAAATATATAAAACGTATATAAATATATAAATGAATGAATGAAAGAAAGATATAAAAGATGAAAGTCCTGCTGGAGTTCGTCAAGTTGTGTAGACTTTACATGTTTGTTTCAGGTCTTGCTAAATGAGGGCAAGGACACTGTGGTCATTTTTGGTAAAAGTAGAAAGATGTATTCACAATGTCTCTTTCACATTTAATGGCCGATCTTGATATTACATCTAAAGAGAAACTACCCCTATTAAAATGCAATTTAATGTGTAATCCACAGACCAGCAATTAACATTTGCCTTTTTATTAACTGTAACAACAGTGTTTTCGCTAACAGTTGTGTTGTTGTGAGTTGTCAGTGAAAATAGGTTTCGAGATTATCATTTTATTACTTGTTTTGGGGTCATTCAAGCCTTTATTACACGGTTAACAATAGAGAGATGATAGGAAGCGAGGGGCATATGGCATATTTATCATTTGCAAAAGTAAAGTAAAAGTAAAATATGCTGACAACCGTTGGATGAATTTGCCAAGAAATAAGGTACAGACATTTATGTTTCCCATATGATTAATCCTTGATCATAGATCCCCTGATCTATGATCTCCAAGTTGCACCAGATCATTCCAGCAAGTCAAATTTCCACTGACTCGACACTGCAGCTCAAAGCACAAATGAGCCTAAGCACAGCTGTGGCTGGCCGAGCACACCTGTGCCTGAAAATGTACAGTTCGCACTAAAGGAAGCTGAGTCAAGTCTCGCAATGAAGATCTGAGTCTGATAAGCTGATGCTAGGATGTTTGGAAACTGCCAGTGCACAGAAAATCAACTCTTTTTATTTTGGTAACAACACGGCCTTTCCTCCGTCACTACCCTCAGGCCAATTTTATTTTCTGGTCATAAGCATTAGAGCTCATTAGTGGAGCTTGGAATTACTTTTGTTCCACTTCTGAGTACCCTTCTGCTCCCCGGTGCTTCTACGGAACCTGATTTTCTGGTCGCGTGGAGATTTCTCTAAGTGGCCGCTTAAGTGTAGGCTATAATTTCAAGGCAAAGCATGGCAGTGAAGAACATGTTTAATATCATGAAACTGTGTTTAAATACAGCCGCAGTTGACCTACTATCTCTAGGAGAAATGATCCATATTAAATAATGACAATTAATGACTGTGTACAATCAACAGGTTGGATTATGAAAAAGAACAATTCTACAGTTTATGCAGATTTTTGTCGCAGAAAAAAATAGATCAGTATTAAGTAGGATTGTGTCCACAGCTGTGGAAAAGAGATCTTTCAGTGAAGCAAAGAAATGTCAGGATCACACAAATTAAAACACAGATCGCACGAGGGGTAGATGTGGACGTAATCAAAGTGACTGCAAGTGGCCAAACAAACAAACAGGGTCCTTTGATGTAAGGCTGGCTTTCTTTTTGCCCCTGCTATTTAGATTAAGGAAAATGAGATTGCTTTCATGCCTTTGCAAATATCTTCATGTTAGGAATTAATTTTCCCTTGGCCCAAGATGCAATGAATAATAAATTGGCAGAAAAGTTCCCCATCTGTGGAGATGGGTAGGAAGCATTAATCTCTTGAGGGAAAACTTTAAGACCATAGAGTCGTACTGACTGGATATCTGCAAACTGTGTATTTCAAAATATTAAGTGTTAGATGTGCCTTGTGTGTGTATGGATACTGCTACAATGGAAGTGTTGCTATTACCTGTTGATTAGGCCAAAAAAGTACCAAGAGTATCAAATGAATCCCTTTCAGGACACCAGGAATTCTAGTAGACGTAGTGTCTGCACATGGTAGTTGAGCTGAGGAACACGATGGGGAAAAAAAAGACTTCTAACTGCCTTTTAATGCTGCAATTTCTCAGGATGATGCAAATTATCCTGTGAATCATTTCAGTCCTATATACAAACTGGATTATGCTGGCCCTTATAGGCTTGTTAAGTAGTTCTGGTGGACCAAAATGGATTTCACATTTTAATGTGCTTATAAAACCACTGGGCAGTTTGTTTTCCCAAAGTAACATTCCCATTGTATATGCTAACTGGGATGCCACTTAACACCATGGTTTTCATAATGGTGTGTAATTACTGTTAATTTGCCCCCAAAAAAGAGTGATTGCCTGTGTTTGTTGTACTTTGTTCCTATTAGGACCAATTTTAGAACAATAAGAGGCCAACTATTGTGTGAGAAAGCAGAGGAGAGGGTACGGTAGTTGAGAAATTGTTATGCAGTGTGTCACTGAAACCAAAGAGAGAACTTTTAAAACATGTAATTATTACTCTGTTACAGTACTTGACATTGCTGTACTTTTTATCCTGCACTGTCAGCCATGATGAAGCAAAAATTACTGATGGCTTTGTTAACTCTAATAAGAGAACACTCTTTTCGTCATCTAGCTGCTTGCTGAGCATTAAGAGACAGACCATTGATTTTTCCATTGTGCACAGATGGAAATGACAGTGGGCAGAGTAAACAAAGGCACTGCCATGCAAGGGAAGATGGGAAACACCAGAACCTAACTCTTGATTTATTTATTTTTTTTCTTTGTCTCTGGGATTTAGAGAAGGAAAAAATGTTTGGCTAGAGTGAGATATGGGGTCGCTTATTTTCAAATGTGAGAAGCTTTACGGTGTCAGCAAAGTGAGCTCAGCCTGGGAATATTTTTTTTTGTAGCTCGGAGAAGAGCCCTCTTCAGTCATTGGCTTTTTGTTACATCTAAAGTGTACCTACACAGGAAAAAAAACGCCACCATTTTTACCTACCACCATTTTTGGGCCCGTGGTCATGTACATTTTATGTCAGTCACAATGTCAGTGTAATGTTCCAGTAAAGAGCAAGTGTTGTATTGATTGGTTACATCAGTGATTTATCACAAGTCTTAGGGAAGTCGGCTGTGAAGTAAACACTGTAGTTTGTGGGTGTCTCAGTAATGACGACTTATGATTTTGGACAATCAATAACCAGGATAACAGAGCTGTGTGGCATAGTTTCTATGAGTCTGATCTTCGGTGAGAATATTCTCAGTTTTTGTGTCACAGTGCTGCGGGGTGTGACTTGAGAGAGCAAAACATCTGTGGCATCCATCAGTGCTCCTGACATGACTTTATGTCTGAGTGCGGTTTAATCATTGCAGTCCCCTACCCCCCATCCATACCCTGGGTGACTCATCCTGTTTGACTGAGACCTTCTCTCCACCCAAATTATAGCGCTACACTACACTATGACTACCATGTAATTCCCTCTTGCAAAAGGCGGATCAAAATGTTTTCTGCTGGAAGATATTTTTATCCACCAACCAGCCTGAGTCTTAATTATAGCAAATATTCATACATTAAAATAAAGCCCCTTGTGAATTGGCAGAGTGCAGCAGGCAGCACTCTTTGACACAACAGTAATGGTTAAAGCATCACAGTGGTATTACCTCCACATTTTTGTTCCCACTGAACTTATCCTCAGCTGAGCACTGAAAATTGAAATAATCTTGGATTCAGAGGGTATAAGCATAGTGGAGCTTCATTTTTAACTCTGGGTGTACACCACACACCAACAGCCAAGAGTGAATATCAAAACATAAAAACACATAAGCAGCTGCTAAATAGTGAATTGTGGCTATGATAATTGATTGACTGGTTGACTGATTAATTGCAGATACTGTCACTAGGGGCCTTTTCTTTACACAAATAGGGCAGCTCTTTGGTATACCAGGAGGGAATTCTGTATTTCACCCCTACCTTGTGATGATGAACTCATTAATCTTTAATAAAACATGCATACATAAAAATCATAAGTGTAGATTTATCCTCGCTTTGATAGTAATACCCTCTGTATGTTTATATTTCTTCCTATAGCCTCCAAAGAAAAAACTCAAGTTGTGCCAGGTGAAATTAGCAAGCAGTGCCTGTTCTTTATTATATTCCTTACTTCATTATGTAAGAACACGCTGGTTACTCGTGAAGAACAGTATCCGTGTCTACTATCATCCTCTCCTCATGCTCAGCTACAACTCATTGAAAATCCGATGACTGGAGTTAAGTGTGTGCTACATAAGATTTGACTGCTCAGCATCAATAGCTTTACAGCAGTGATGAAACAGGGACAGATGGGTCACACCTCCAGGGAATTCTAGCTGAAGGGAATTCCTCCTGAAGAGTTTGTACAAATGCAGTTCATCAGCTTTTTCATAGGCTTGGATCAAAGCAAGTTAAAGGTCCTATGTTTTACACTTCTCCTGTGTTCTATTTGATGTTCTTGATATCCATAAGATGATACAGTATATTTGTGTTTTTAAGTACCAAAAACCATGTCAGTGTAGTTTTACATCTCCCCTCTCTCACTTCTCTCTGGAGCTCTAGCAAGAATAGGGTGTTTTGTGTCGGTCAGCCAATCAGAAGAGAGGCTCATAGCCTTTTTTGTAGAGAAAAATGTAGTTTTTCTATCAAGGAGCATTTTATAAGATGATGTTGGGTTGATAAGTTGGGGCTGGGGGTGAAATTGTGGAAAAGGGATATTTCAGCCAACTAAAATTAAACAAAGTAACACCAAGTACAACTGAAGCTGAGAGAATCATCATTAGATTTGCTGGTATTTGGTCATAAACCAAAGTACTGGACAAAAATTTTGACATGATGGTGCTCAATTAAACAGGAGATCACCAAAAAAAAGTTATTAGAATACATTTTCTGGGGAATGTCAAACCCATGGTGGCACGAGAGGAGACGTCGGGGGATCACCAAGGTCCGTAAGATTAATTTTCTTGAGACCATGAATGTCTGTACAAAATTTTATGATAATCCATTCAGTTGTTGTTGAAATACAGTCCTGGTTAAAATTATTGGCACGCCTGAATTTTAGACACAGAATTTAGAATAACAGAAATAAATCATAATATATCTAATATCTAATAAAATGTCCAAAATTACTGAACAAAAGAAAAAAAAAACTCAACGTTTGCATACTAGTGAGAAAAAAAACAAACAAACACTATGTATCCCAGACACAGTAATTGGTATCCTTCGCTAATATTTGGTTGCAGAACCTTTGGCAACAATGGCAGCCTCTTAACGTTTCTTGTAGCCATCTAAGAGCTTCATGCAAGGGTCTGCTGGTAGTTTCTACCGCTCTTCCATTGCTATGCGTTCAAGCTCTTTTAAGTTTGCAGGAGTCCTTTTTGCAATGGCAAATTTAAAATCTCTCCAAAGGGCTGAAGCCACCACTCCGGATTGCTCAAGGTCAGCCTGAAGCTCTTGAGATGTCTTATGTAGTGATTTTTCGACAATCTTTATCAACCTTCGCGGACTTCTCTCATTGAGTTTCTTCTTACTGCCTCGTTGGGGAAGCACCTTAACAGTTTTATTACTGTGAAACTTCTTCATAACATTACGAACTGTTGAAACAGGGATTCTAAGATCTTGGGTGACTGCCTAATAGAATTTAAAATTATGTTTTTTGATAATAGCATTTCTGGTGCTCTCAGACAGCTCCCTTGTCTTCATCATTGTGAAAAAGAAACTGGAAACAATCAGCCCCTTTTTATGTAGTAAAGGAATCATTCACTGGTTAATTCAGGTCATGTGAACACTGAAAATTGAGCACAGGTGAGTTTTATTTGTTTTTTATTTTGTTTGAGGAACTTTAAATTAATAAAAAGGTAAAATGTATTATTTTACTATATGAAAGATTTTTTGTTGTTGTTGTTCAGTAACTTTGGACATTTTTATTAAATATTCTGATTATACAAAATTGGTTGCATTTATTTCTAAAGGTATTCTACATTCTGTACTTAAAATTCAGGGTTGCCAATAATTTCAACCAGGACTGTATTTCAGTCTGGAGCAAAGTGAACAAGCTGACTAAAAGACATTGCCATCCTTAAAACCACGCTGCTTATATAGGCTAAAAAAACCCAACAAAATATGACGTAAATGGTCATGTGGGGATCATAGAAAATGTGTAGTTTTCCGTCTTTATATAAGATGGTGGTGGAAGGACAGGTTGGAGGGTATGGGGTGAAACTGCAGAAAAGGGAATTTTTAATCAACGCCTAAGGGTTGAAGATTTATAGGTCTAATACTCATGTAGATTATATACGGTACAGGCTGGTGGGTACTGTGCCACAATGGCTTTGTACTCATTGAAACATTATGAATAGCAATGTCAAGAAGCAAGTCATTAGAACTTCAGAATGAACACAAATATTTTAATAGCTCATAATTGCTGAGTGGAGTCATTGTGATACATACTAAGTGAAAGTAAAAGATAAGGATTGCCTTGACTGTACAGTGAAGGAGCCTGACGTCTGCAAACAATTTATCCATATCTGTCAATCCCCCACTAACAAAGTCTAATTGCTGTTGAAAATGACCCCGACTTTGGCAGATTGTTTATTGAGCAACTAGTCTGCACCACTCCGCCTTGCCTAGGGACAAAGGAGGAAGGGGGACTTGATCAATGTCTCATCGCTTGTCTTTTAACCGCACATACAGTATGCAATAGACTCCACCCAGCTCACGTTTAACATGTGCTGAAAAGGGTCTTCATTAATCAAACCCATTAACATGTGGGGGGGTTTGGTGACATTGAAACAACCCAGGATATGCTGCTCACAGTATGAGGTACTTAAAGCAATTCTCTTTGAAGTTCTATTCTGGGTGTAAGTTTCTGTCTTATCTGTGAATGAAATATTAACCTCCAGTCCATTGGCTAAGTGTTTCATAAATATTGCATGGTGTGGAAGAAGTAATTGGTTCCCCCATCTGTAATGGCTGTCACCCAGGCCAACAGAAACGTGAATGGGTGCCCAGATGGTAGTAAGGCTCATAATAGAATTTCGTATATCTCTCCTACATTCTGCATTATATCCTCAGAAAAGCACTTCCTGGCTGCTGGTTTGTAATTGTAGTTATTTTCCAAAGTGTAATATATCCATTTCAGGGAAAAAAATCATTACCTATAATGTGACAGCTGAGGAATTCACCTAACATCCTGAATAATTTGATTCTTTGTTTTTAGTGACTTTTAGTGGGGGCATTTTCAACATTTTTAACTAATTTAGGAACCAAACGGAGTCTATTAGAATTTAAGAAGGAAGTGCTTTTGACTGAGCCTGGAGCTCCAAAGCTGGTAAAGGTGTCCTTGTCACCGGTCCAGTTAGTCTGACTCGTCTATTGAATGGTGAGGATCAATATTTCGAATTTAAATGGTGTCTCCATTATCTCAAGGCTTGAAAATCGTTCTTTAACAGGTATGTTCTTCATCTGCATCTGAATTTAATAGATGTTATCACTGAGGGATGAAAGAGCTTGGCACCTGGTTGTTTAAAGATCAGGTCTTCTTAATGTTTACAGGTAATTGACATCTTTTTTGAGGAGCAGCAGAAAATTGATAAATCTTTTCAATGAACAAAAGTGCAACATTTTTTGTACAAAGCACTAAGTGGAAAACCACCACTTGCCAAAATACAAAACCAAATGTATGAAACTCCTAATGATCAGGTCCAGTTATTGACTTTATTTAAAAGGACTATAGTAGAGCTGAAATGATTAGTTGATTAATCAATTAGTTGATGGGCAATAGCAATAGATGTGCCCAAGAATGTCTCGCACTGTGGGCTGCCTCTCATGAACACTGGAGGTGGCGGGATGGAGAATTGTCATGTCAATCAGGCACTGAAATACTAGCTGACAGCAACCTACAGAGCTGTAGTTTTAAATCCAGAAAGCAACCAGATAAATGGCAAACCGAGGGGATGCTGAAAAAACATTGGTTGAAGAAAATTTGGAAAACATCCACGGTCGACTGTTCAAGTTGGAAGCGGCGAAAAAAGCATAGATAAAGATAAGATTTCCATATGAAAAGTTGTCCTGATTTAATTTTTTGCAAAGCTTCATTTGACAGCTATGGAGACAGCACTTAGTTACAGAACACTGGACACGATTTGTTATTTAAAACAACAGAGATATAGAAGTACAAACTAAAGGAGGAGAGCCACTGCTTGAATTCACGGAGTCTGAACTCATCACATTTAAAAGCTGTTTTTAAAGGAATATATTTGAAGCTGTACTTGGCGAAATACCATTAAAATTTGTCTCAGACAAAGAGCAAGACAAGAAGAAAAAAACAAAACACCATTGTTATGATATTATGCTCTGGCTCTGCTATCTCCTTTCTGTAGATTATCAGAAAGGCATCAGCATAGAAGCACTGGGACGACATGTTCAAACTCTGCCCGACTCTGCAGTTTTATAACCAACAGACGAATGCCTGAACTTTTGGATGTAGGGGATTATACAGCGGGGCTCAAATTTCTGTTGGAAGAAAGGCTCATCGATGTCAAGCCATGCGCTGTCGAGAGCCGGCATAAGAGCTCATCCTTCTGTGGAGAATTTTGGATCCACATCCAGTTCTGTCTTTTATCTTCCCGCTTGCAGATGCCTCATTCAATGTCAGGATGGATATCTGGGACTTGGGTCCAATACAATTTGTCATCTCACTTCCAGGCTTTGTAAATACTGTATGTGTGAATGTGTGATTTGTCATGAATAGCAACACTCATCATGGGTACTAGTAGAAAACATTATAGGACCTCTCCGCAGTATGTACTGTAGGTTCTAGTTGGTAGGTTCAGAGGTAAACCTGATTACATAGAATATAATAACAATGACAAATTATTCTAAATTTAAAACAACAGAATAATTGAGTATTTTTATTGTAATGAAAAACATTGACTTCTTAGGGGACTGCGAACGCTCTATGAACTCTGGCTGCAATGCGCACATACACTAAACTCATTGAGAGATTTTTATTGCTCTCTCCAGGGAGTGAATTTGATTCGATGTGACTGACCGTCTGTGATATAGGGACGATGCGGTATCAATCAATCTGTTGCTAAATGCTACAGAAAATCCTATCTGTGTGGATGACCTGCAGGGCACGTATCTAACAAACAACTTACTGCCCTTTTCCTCACAGAACACTGGTCTGTCCAATCTCTGCCATGCCATTTTTACTTTGTTACATCTTACATCTTTCATATGTGCAGCATGGTGGCGGTTGAGGCTGACCTCTGGAGCAATGAAATCACTGGATGCAGCATGTGAACACATTCATAGCCAGAGATTCATCAAATCTAAAAGCGTATGTCGCGTGAATTGATCAGTGATCCACTCTGCTATACTACAAAGACAATCAGATGAGTTTGGCGTGTATTACTGGGTGCTTAAGTGGACTTTTTAATTTCTTTTGGCTTGAAAGTGTAGCTCAAACCACTTAATCCCTTTCCTCACAAGTCGAGTCCTATAGGGTAGCTGTGGTGAAAGCAGCTTCCCACTCACTGTTCCACAGTGCTCCAGGGCAAACCCTTGCTTTCTCACATGATTGAAAAACATCTTGACAGATATTTATCATTTAAGAAAGACTTCCACATTTAGGTTTTCCAAGAAAAATCCCTCCAGCTGCCGTAAGTGCAGACAATGAGATGTGGATTCTCTGAAAAAAACCTGACAGGTGACCATTTCCTTCTCAATACTTAATGGAATTATAAAGTACTATGAAAGTTTATACATGTTTTTTCACAAGGTACCTCATACAGTGTTTCGGTAAAGCAATGGTTTTAAAATGACTGTGGATGAAGAGGGTAAAACTGATGATAATGTGTAAAAGCATGTCTTAAAATTGAGTTTATTTATTTTTTGTTATTGCAGTTAATGCTAGTCTGTTCCAATCTAATCTGATCAGAATATAATGAATAATGATAATGAATAAGATGAAAAAATTCTGTATTAGTGTACATAAATCAAAATAAAAAATGTCTTCCTTAACATTACAAATTAAAATTATGTTGGTACTTAAAAAAAGGGAAACTTTTCAGATGATATGCTTTAAATCCATGTAAAATGAGTTATATTAAATTTTATAATATGGTATTGACTGCTGGTTCCAAAGACCAAGAGAGAAAAAGAATTATGGTATGAAAGCGTGTATTAATTATCATTATGCTACTGTACTTTTATTAAGTTTGCAATAGAGCCCCCTTTTGAAAAGATGGAACTATTCATGGCTTAAATGAAGATAGTTATTAAGAAGGAAATTAAAGTCTGAATAGAATTAGA
The DNA here is from genome assembly GCF_016859285.1 of Xiphias gladius. NCBI lineage: Eukaryota > Metazoa > Chordata > Actinopteri > Istiophoriformes > Xiphiidae > Xiphias > Xiphias gladius. The sequence goes on along the minus strand of NC_053407.1, from coordinate 24,413,935 downwards.
AGTGGCTGCAGTCTTACTGTGTAATATTTCCAAATGTTCCACAGTTTTTGATAATTTGATAATTTAATAAATACCTTCAACATATTTCCTTACAATAAATAGATAAAATTTACAAATCAAGTACGTAGAATTTTTCTCGTTAAAATTATCTGAATTACACTCTGATACTTCAAAGTTTTGTCACTTTACATACATAATGACAATAGAGGAACCAGTTTGGTCAGTTTTAAACAGCTTCATACTAGTTGAATAGACAAAATCACATTTCTGCATGTGGGCGGGGGGACTTCAGATGGTCCTAAACTCATATTTGATTTAACACCTCAATCCAAAAAACCACAGCCATTAACATAACAGTCTCCACAGTCTTCTGAGAAGCCTTTTCATAACATTTTGGAACCTGGCTGCAGGGTTTTTGTTCCCATTCAGTCACGAGAGAATTAGTTAGGGCCGGATGATGAGGCCTGGCTTGCAGTCGGCATTCCAATCCATCCCAGCGGTGTTGGATGGGATTGAGGACATGGCTCTGTGCAGACTGGTCAGGTTCTTCCACACCAATCTCAGGAAACAATCCCCCCTGCTTTGTCATGTTGGGACAGGAGAGGGCCTTCTCAAGACTGTGGTTAAGATGTTGGAAGCACACTATGATCTAAATTATCATTGTATGCTGTAGCATTAAGATTTCCCATAATTAATTAACTAAGGGGCCTGGCCCAAACCATGGAAAACAACTCTGGAACAAAAGTACACAAAAGTAAAGGTAAGTAAAACCCTGTCCACATACGTTTGGCTAAACAATTCTTAAATCCCTTTCAAAATTCACTGGAGCATGTGACTGCCACCCCAACAGTAGCAATACGTGATTAATGAAGCATTAAAGCAATTGAATGAAGTGGCCTCAATGTACTGTAGATGTGGCACTATAATTTGAAGTTTAATCCCCCCCCCCCCGCAGTGTGCTGTCCACTGGCTTTCCAGTGTCACACATGATACTCGACATCCAAGCACATTTCTATCAGCACCATCAGGGTCTAACAATCATGCTACCGCTGTAAGAGCGCTGATTGAAACAGACTCCAACCTCATGCTTATCTGATGAACAAGTGGTGCATGTTGAATTGAATAATAACCTGCCATGCAGAGCCGTTGGGGATAATAACTGATTCATTTCCCCTGACCATCATATATCCCACCACTTTCCCTACAACCACCAACACCATGCCGTCCACCGTCAGCCTCCCTGATGTCGGCAAGGAGCTGGACCGTGCGTGATCACGTACCAAATCCCAGCTTGTCAGGGCAGATGTGTTTCCAATTTCAAAGATAATACCACATGTACGAAATCAAGCTGATATTTTATCCTGCCTCACATCTGTGGATGATGCTTCAGACGTTATTGGATGTTATTCATGATCTGCACTGTCAGAATGAATAAATACAATAAAATGCACATTAAATTTGAATGCTTTTGAGCATCTGGCTTGAATTTTACACTTCAGCCTTCTACCTAGCATCCAACAGTATGTATATCATGAGGGTAAATATATGGATAGTACATGGGAGATACAGACAGATGACAAATTAAAGAAAAAACCGTCATAGCAAGGTGTTGGGCCACCATCATCTTTTAAAGTAGCTTCAGTGCTCTTTGACACAGATTGTAAAAGCCCACTGGAGCGTGAAACGTTTTCTTAATAAAGTGAATTCAAGTGATGGACAGTGTGCATCACTTGGTTTTCTTTTCAAGTCTAGATTTAGATAACTAAAGCACTTCGCTTAAGGCTAGGTAAAAACTATGACCCCTAATGCCTTGTTTGCATCCGTTATGTTTTTTCTACTAATTTATCCAGATGTGTCATTTTAATGTGTCATTTTAATGTGTCATCTGTCTGCATATCATATAGGCATATATTCAGCAAATATTACTGTGATGCAACTGTAGGTTTGAGATATTTCAGATTTAGTTTATTTTTCTAACTTTGTATGAAAAATTTATAAAAACTTTGAAAAAAATCAATGGAATAAATTTTGAAAAAATATAATATGTCACTTGCTACCATCTGAATTTACTCAAAGAGCAAAAACTAGCAGATTGTAAAGATCAGTGAAACTGTTGTAGTGTCCTTGGGTTCATTATTCCTTGTCCATGAGGCAGCGCCAGGATATGTCTCTTGATACCAGCAACTTTGTAATTCAGAAATGAAAACTAAGTTGTGCATATCATAAAAATGAAGTGTCGATGTATTTCAGGATAGTTTTTCCTATTCATTATAAACATTTCCATTTCAATTTTCTTGTAATGTAAACTGCAAATGCTATCATCAGTTAACATGAGACTACAAAGCACTCCCAATAAATATGCCACGCTTGAGTCTGTGGTGCAATGTAGAGCTTCCCCCATGTTCCCTTCAAACTAATAACAATAGCCAATCAACAAATCTAATTATTCTCTAATTATTTCAAAAGGCTTATTTTAAAGGCAGATCTAAAAGACTTTTTGATTGATGATAACACTGTCAAAGTGATAATGGGCCCATCGGGGCTGTTCCTTCTAACTTCAATAACTTTGTGGCTCCGTCTCACATCATGAAGCACAAACGCTGCCATCTTGAAACATAAAATGGGAAATCTGTCAGTAAATGGACTGGGACATCATCACAACTGGAGTGATCCATGAGTGATGTAGATAATCTGGAAACAAAAGGAGACCAATAAATATAACCAACATTGTGGCTTGAAGCCTCTGAAGGTCAGACTGACTTTATGAGGAGCATTATAATTTACTTGTACTGCATGCTGCTTCAGCTTCACAAAAATGCTGTGGAATACAGGCATCTATAAAATTAATTGGGTGAGCCTGACAGTAAGACGTCAGTGCTGTTAATTTTTTGTGTTGCAGTCTTTAATTATTGGTAATTGGGCACTTTTTCTACATCTGAAAACTTGTCTGCCTCGTTGGAGGAAAATTTTTCATTTACCCAAATGCTTAATATACTGCAGTAGATCACGGTTGAATGAACAAAGGTATCATGTTGACTCCCTTTCACAGAGGTATTCTCTGACAGAATAAAAATTGCAATCCAAAAGACACGTGGGATGGGTTGAAGTCAGTTGTGATACAGGTGGGTGTTCTTCGATGTTTTCAGCTTTTAGGCTCCGTGGAAAATAAAGGGGGACCTGAAATTAAAGGTGGTGGACTTTGAAGCTATAGACTGTCATGGAAAGAATTTTATAATGCTAAACAATGAGAAACAACAGTCCAGGTGTGGTGCCACTAAACTTGGAATCCCTCAGTTGTTGTTTATGTGGTTTTTATGTGGCTTTCAACTTGTTGCAGTGATACAGTGTACTCAGGGTGTCGTCGGTACATACTGAAATCAGTATTGAGTGGGGCTGTTTTTGCATTGCATTATTGGCACAAATTTGACTCTGCAGTCTGCTTATTTGCTCCAAACAGCCAGTGCACTGTCAGTACGGGCGTTAGCAGCACTAAGTGTTTTGTGGAGGGTGCCTGTGTGTGTTTATGCGACAGCTCAGACTGTGACAGATCTAAGAATTCACCAGGATCTCCAGTTCTTTCCTCCAGTTACAGCATTTCCTCTAGCCTCTCTTCTTTTCCCTCTTGTCTCTGAGCATCTACGAAGTGTAGTCATAAAGCCTTGGGATGATCGCAAGTTTTTCACTGAATTTAAAACAATAATTTGCTTCTATTTGCACCCACTCCTCTTTCCATTGACTTTATACGTAATCACTTTGCGTTCTATGTGAACACACCTTTACAGGTGCAACAGCACCTAGCAGTGATGCTGGGTGCAGTGAGAAGTCAACCAGAAGACATTAGTTAAATTACATTTTTCAGTCTGTGTTAATCTTTAAAGCCAGAAAAGGTTGTCAGCTCATGTCTCAGTATTCACCTTTCATTCACAGGCAGCTGTGAAGCAAGCATAGATTACAAAAAAAAAACCCCACAAAAACTCTCTGAACGCTCTGAAAAACGCTCTGAAAAGTTAACAAATGTATTGCCTTTCCCTTTACTATAGATTTACTAAGATTTGCATGATTTTCCCCATCTCTAATACATTGTTTTTCCCTTGCAAATGTATTGCAAAAACTTTCATTTATTTACATTTTACTACCATGATACATTATCTAACTAGTTATTTATCTTTAATAGCAGATGAATGAACAGTGAACAGTAGACATTATGTAGGCTTATTCAAATTAAATTCACTTTTTCTTGGCACTTTATACTCTAATATAAGTGTAGGCTATAATTGACCCTTCACTAAGCCGTGCCCCTTTGTTGTTAGTGGCTGCTAGTCACCAACTGCACTTCCGGAAGAAATATTATGCCATTTTTGGAAAAAAAAAAAGCAGTTTCAGAGAGAAGTAGACAGAAGGGTCTACAGTATTGTGTTTTGAGGGATATATCCAGGAGGTCAAACTGACTAAGCAGCAAAAAAAAAAAATGTTAAAAAGCTGAAGGTAGAAGCTAAAGCCTAGAAATCCCAATGTAAAAGTGAACCACCACATAACCTGGCATTTGAGACAGAGGACTATCAAATTAAGGAACAATGCTGTTCCTGTAAAGCAGGGTAGGTTCACTGTTAAATTCATTAAAAAGAAAAAGCAGCATGTGTGTACATTCAGTTTACTTTCAGTAGCTAGCGTAGCTTAAAAGTGCTAGTCAATGAATGATGTGCTGTACTGCTAACGTTAGCTCCACAGGGTTTTGCGCCCATCTGATCAGACTTACTTCGATCGGTGTCACTGTTATACGTGCCCCAGGCACAGTCGTTTAGCCATGACCGGCCCGAAATTCCACAAAACCCAGCCTGGAAAAGACGACAATCCGAAACGATTACATGAAAGTGTTTGGAGCTCTGCTGTTAAGTTGTTGGACCTTGGTCAGAGCCGATGCTATGCTATGATTGGCCAGGCGGCCAGCATAGTGCAGCCTCTCTTTTAGTAACGTCTTAATCTGAAGTGGCACAGATATGCATTTTATAGTCCACATTCCTAAAATTATAAATATAACAAAAAAGAAAATACATTAAAAAGCGCAATTGACATAGTCAGGCTTACATATTCCACATTTTAGTTTGTGATTAAAAAAAACATTCATTTGGTACAATTTATTTTAACACAGTTCAACTTTCCTGTCCTTGCTCTTTTTACTGTGTGCATGACTGCTCTATTAAACATGTAAGGTATTTTGTATTATTTGGGAGAGCGATAGCACACTGGGGTCTGAGGAGAAAATAGCTTTCATTCAGGGTTCCCCTCATTATACACTCCCTTCAAGGATTGAAAGTCACACTGTGTTTGCTTTTCTCCGCTGAGCTTTTTGGGAATCCACCTTTTACCTTCTTTGGAAGGTTGGAGCACATGCTTTTGAAAATGTCAGATGAATAATCATTCACAATGAATGACCTGGTGGGCACAGTTCAAAGGGAACTATACCTTGAGGTAAATTGAGAAAAAGTAAATAAAATTTTTATGTACTTTTTATATTTTATTATAATTTATATTTTTGACTGATTTTCTTTACATTGCAAGAAAATCTCAAGGCTTGAGCCACGTGCTGATTAAGAGGACCTGGCTTGTCATATGATTGCATTTGTGTACGATCAGTAATTCAACTTTTCAAGACATGAGAAACAAAATAATCACTTAGGCATTTTGCAGTAGATATAAGAGATACAAAAATACGAAAAGATATTCCTTGTGCAAAATTACTGCTCTTACAAATGATCTTATGTCATTTATTGTCAGAGCGGTATGATTTATTGCTCATTGTATTTACCCAGTAATGTGGATAATAAAAAATATACGAACATGAATACATTTAAACATCTCGTATTATTATTCAAATATTCCACTGTTCGTGTTGCTCTTGAATCAGATATGTAGCCTGTCTCATTGCCTACACATAATGTAACTTTGATAGCGGCGAGCCCCAAACTGTATTACAATTATTTTGCTGCGGGGCATTTGTACATTAGCCGACTCCTCACAAACTGCATACATTTAATGTATACAGTATGTATACAAGTCTCAGAGTTTGAAACAAACTGTAGCTCAGTGGATGTATTCAGCTCACTGTTAGTATTGAATAGAATAGCTGGATTGTTGAATTCAAGCCTTTAGGGAATTTCTCTCACTCCTATTATGTGTGAGCAGAAGCTGCTAAATATGGACTGATAAGTAAAGACTAGTAACAGCTTAGTGATTTATGCATGTTTAGACAAATCGCCAAAATGTGTAAAGTGTTGCTAATTTTTCCTGCTTTTCTAATAACTCTCAGTGCATCTGCGCTGATGTGATCTCGGTTCAGTTTTCCCTCCCTGCTCCGACACCAGGAGTCAGCAGGGATTGTTAAATATTACAGATGCAGTGCACCTGGGGCATTTGAAAATATCTTTAATGCCTGAAATTTAGTGGCATTCCCCTAAAGTCAAGGTGAGAATTTCCCTACCTCCATATTTTGCTGGACGTGTCTTAATAAGCAGAAATCTCCATCCCAGGAGCACATCCAGTAGGAGAGTGCTTACCCCAACATTCATATTAGTGAGCCAGGAGGGAAAAATGCATAAGAGAAGAGTTAAGATGAGGTTTAAATGAGCGTTAGAGTCATATTTTAGGTAGATATGTAAACACTACATTGCTTTTATCACCGAAAAATGCACAAGTACAGTGGCTTGGGAGCTTAGTGCTGCATCTCTGGACCAGTCAAATTGCAGCCATTTTTGGTCCACTATGTTCGTGTACATACGGCAGACGCCTTGTCGAACCTGAGTGCCTCTTAGAAACTCTCTGCCTCCAAGTGTATCCGAATACTCCTGACCTTTCAATTGACATGGTTGTTTACAGGAAAGTGGTTTGGGTCTGTGTTGTAGTCACATGGGTGTTGGGTTGGTGAAACACATGGGATGTTTGTGTGTTTACCGAGCTAAACGGTTTTTTTGCTCCATTGCCTCTTAGAAATTAATGGAGATGTGGTCTTTTAATATAAGTAGATTTCTCTTAAACAGAACGGGGACTTAATTGAAAAGCTTCAAATTAAACACAGCCTTCCTTTTAGGACACTCTACATAGTTGGTTCATGCACTTTATTGGACATTAAATTGATAATCGTTTTATAGATTATTTACTCTGATCATTAAGATTGCTCTGCTTCCTGAGTGTCTTATAGACGTTTTCGTGTGTATTCTAAATAATGCATTGAAATATATAATATTATATATACTACTATATATTACTGTCAGTCGTCCTGGCTTTACTTAGTTGTCTTTTAACCAGATAATTTTGTGTTATTTCTATACTTAAAATAACTACGGCAACATCGATTGTGCTTTTTAATGTATACCTTGATATCCTGAATATATGCTGTTGTTTTTATCGTTGAAATGAATGAGTTTTTTTTTTTTTTTTGATAACTTCGGTTCTAACAATCACCGTAAATTGTGCCGATCCCTTTCTTTGTAGCCCCTCCTAATCCTGAATGTCATGTTCATTGTGGAAAGCAGAATCATCCATTTTCCCAGCCACAAGTACTCAAATACGTAGCGCTACTCAAGCCCAAGTGCCACCAAGTTGCTACGACCCCCCGATGTAAAAAGAGAATTTAATTAAGTGCTTTAATATTCAATCACGACTCTCATTACTTAAACCAAGAGGCTCTCTGTATGGATTTGACAAAGAGCCAGGGCACACAGTACATGCCTGGTAGTTGAAGATAGTAGTGAGTCTCTACCATTCAACTAAGACACTGGGTTTCCTGAGGAAAGGAGGCATACACCAGAGGCACAAGCAGTTCTTTCTAATGAACCATGAATTTCGTATTAAATACAAGGGCCTGCTTATTGATGTTACACAGATGTTGCACCTACAGTCTGAAGTTGTTTCATCACCCTTGCTCGTCCTTACAGTACGCCAATTCAAGTGCGTAGTAGAACATTAATTATTTTTTTGTCCTAAAAAAAAAAATTTTTTTTTTGAATATTTGAATTTCTGATGGTGAAAAACCTCAAAGTTGAAAAAATGCCATGACTGATTGAGAGGATGCATTAAGGCTAACTAAAACCCCAAAAAATAGCCCTAAAACCACTGCTAGGCCAAGGGGCCAGAAGAATAATTGCTAACTCCACACCTGGTAAGCCAGACACTATTCTGATTTGGGTGTCTATAATCAAGCATGTAGACATGCGTGCATGCAAAAACTGAAAATCTAACTATGGCTGACACATCTGTCAGGGAGCTAACAGAGCTGTTGCCCGTTATCCTCTCGACACATCAGGGTAACACTGGGTCTTTTGACACTCTGCGAAGGAAAACTGGCTCTGAGATCCTGAGAAAAGACTTTTCCCTGCTACTGGAGAAACTGAGCGAAACTCTGCTCCACATCACCCAAGGCATTCAGATCCCCTCCCTTCCTCCACCGCTCACCAATCAAGCCCCGCTGATGCTCAGGCAAAATGATGAACTATTAAACAGTAATAAGCACAGACATCATCGCTCAGGTGTCTACCAGAGATGAGACAGACCCCATGCCAATTAAACATACCGGTGATCTTAAACAGCTGGTGGCATGGTCAAACACATCGTAGCCATCACTGACCATCTGCTTCCTGTCTCAGTCATCTAAAATTTGTCAGTGTTCAGCCATAAACAGTGTCATTTCCTGTCATAGAATCCCTACAGCTGAAATCAGCTCTTTTTAATGCCAGATCATTGGCTAACAAATTCTTTTTGATTTTTAGTTTTAATCGGCTTCTTGTCCAAACTTAAATTTTTATCAGTCAGTCAGAGAAAACAGGAAAGGAGGGATTGCCGCCATTTTCTCTACACAGCTTGTGTGTAATGACTTTGACCTGGGTGAATTTACATCATTGGGATATCTTGCTCTTGAGCGCAAAGCAGAATTATCGTTGCTCATCACTATGTTATATTGGCCATCAAGACGTTAATCAGTATTTCTTCAGGAATTCTCAGAGCTGATCTCAATTGGTATCACTAGATAGGATAGATTCATCCTGAATGGAGACCTAAATATTCATATTAATAAAAAAATGACTGCAAAGCTATGGCGCTTGTGAATTTACTGGACGGTCTTGAACTCACCCAACACGTAAATTTGGCCACTCATCAGCATGGTAACATTCTAGACTTAGTAATAACAACAGGGTTAAACATTGATAATGTTTCAGTATCGAAATTACCTATTTCTGACCATCACTGTGCGTTATTTGATGCCAACCTAATCTTACCAAAGAATAAAAAGGGAATTTTTAGGTCAAAAGCGATTCCTAGATGGCAAGGCCAAAGCAAAGTTCTCTAATATTATGAGATTATTAGAGCCATACAGTTTTGACTGCTCTTTAAATGACATGGTTGAAAATTTCAACAATACCTTGTCATCTGCCTTAAGTACTGCTGATCCACTTCAATGTGGCAAATGTGCTGGAAAACAGGGTAAGTAAACACTAGAAAGCCACATGAAGGCCAGTGATTATGTTATGGCAGTTAATTTCTTTATATCCTTTACTCCAGTCTCTTAAAACTCAGTGCATACCGTGTTGCACATGAAGAACAAAATCATTGCGGCACATTGTTCCTATAAACTGTTAATAACAATAAATGTTCCTGGCTATTTATGCACCAACATCCGGAACTTTGACACGTCATAGCATGTCGCTTGAAAAGGGACGAAAATTAGCATGTACACCCGGTTGTCATGTTTCCAACCTAGATGGTAGTGTACTGACCAGCTATATGCCGATAATTCATTGCAAATAAACTCATTTCTTAAAAAAAACAATATCCTGGAGGAATTTCAGTAAGGCTTTTGAACATACCTCAGCAACTGAAACTGCTCTTACTAAAATAATCAGTGACCTCATTCTAAACTCTGATGAAAATAAGATTCTTGTCCTCTTAGATCTAAGTGCAGCGTTTGATACGATTGACCATGATATCCTGATAAGTTGTCCTGAGAAGTTGTATGGTCTTTCTGACGGTGTGTTAAACTGGTTCAAACCAAACACCAAAGACAGAAAGTTTTACATCAGTCTTGGAGATCATGTGCCTGAGAAACAAAAAATTTGCACAATTGAGCTTCCTTGGTCCATTACTGTTGTCACTATACATGCTGCCCCTTGGTGACATCACTAGAGAGCATATATATTTGTTTTCCGTAGTTATGTGGATGACACACAACTGTAAATCTCTGCTGAACCAAATGATGCTGCAGCTTTAAATTCCGTTAATATCTGTTTTTTGGCAATAAAGAAATGGATGAGCAATAATTTTTCAAAGTTAAAATAAGGACAAAACTGAAACCATACAAGTCGGCCCTAAGACAAAAGTAGAAGTACTGTTTATTAATTCGGGGAAATTAACTCCCTGGACTAAATCTGAGGCCTTGGTGTTAGATTTGAAGCTAAGCTTCAAGTCCCACATTGAAAACATAATTTTTCCACCTTTTGAAACGTAGCTAAAGTATAGCCATTTATAAATCAAAAAGATGCTGTTAAACTGATTCAGGCCTTTATCTCAAGCTGACTCGATTACCACAATGCATTTTTTACTGGCCTCCTGGGAAAAAAAACAAACTGAGAGACTTCGGCGCATTCAAAACTCTGCAGCTCGGTTATTAACTGGAACCAAGAGGGGAAAGCACATTAGTCTAGTTCTGCACTGGCTCCTCAGTAACATTTAGAATTGATTTTAAGGTCCTGTTCCTTATATACAAAGCCCTTAATGGCCAAGGACCAAGCTATATTGCTAACTCCCTTGTTAACTATTCGCCTTCAAGAACACTGCGAGCATCTGCCGCTGGTTTATTAACACTAAATACCTGCCATTGTACGGAATATAAAGCACCAAGCAACAACACATACAGAGCAGACTGCTACACTGGCTGCTGACCACTGACCACCATTTATAATAAACAAGTGTGTGTCTCCCACTTTGGCACTCCGGCATTAGTATTTATTTTGCGGAGGTATGGTTAGTCTGATGTCAATCCCTGGGAAGATTAACCAAGCAGGAAACTGAAGCGCGCGGCAGTTTCTCTAATTACTTTTAATTACGTGCAAGGAAAAGATCAACACAATGTGTGTCTTTGTCAAAGTTCTGGGAGTCGAGAGACTGTTGAGAGCTACGCTAACTTGTTTTTAAAAATACTGCTCCAAAGGCTGAATCCAAAGCTAAATCTTGTACAAAGTCAGTGTTTTTACATAATTTCTTCTTTTATAAAAACATACTTTGGATGCCTGTAGAATATAGATTTTATACCCTACCTGCACAGCCATTTCCAAAAATACCCCCCCCCCAGCTATGTCTACTCTGTCAGTATGTAGATTAAATGTTGTTTTCCTCTTTCAGAATTTTCACCTTTGCTTATATGCGTCAAATCTCTGAAATGGTACGACCTTTTGTGGGGCTGTTAGCATTTTGAAGAAAGGGCCTATTATGCAATGTGTTTACGCTCAGGGGGCCTTCTCCCCATATCCTCATCAGCTTGGAGGCAGTCAGAAGAATATGAAAATGGTCTGAGCAGTGAAAACTTCTCACTGAGCTCTGAGGCTCCTCGATGGCCAGGATCTCATATTTTGCTCGAGAAAAGCCGAGCTGATATTTCCATTTTGTTTCCGATTTATGCCGGGTGCGCTGTAAAGAAAACAAGTCACTAGGTTGGAAACGGTTTAGAATCAGAGGCCCAAAACTAATCTTGATCTTGTCACAGGCTTAATTAAATTTTATTAATAAATATTTGTTTATCGCACGCATCCTCAGTTTTACTCCCTCCCTGAAGAATTCGGCAGATGAAACGTGGTGTTTATTGAGAGGAAGAAAGACTCCTCAAAGTTTCTGAAGTTGTACTGTAGGTTCACTATAGATTTGCACATTTTTCAGCCACTTTGCCATGTGACTTAGAAAAGTTAGTAGTTTCTAAGGTATATTACAATGAATGTGGTTCTGGTTCCACACTTCATACTAACTGTATTCAGCATGCACATGGTATTTGTTCATGTAATTGTTGTAGTATACTGTTTTATAGTTCGTATAGTGTACAAGAAATCAAGTACTTTAGCATTTTGTACCAACAATAAATGATGCAATACGTGAGCCATCAAACAAACACCTGTGTTGCTGTTATACCACCTGAAATTTGAATCTATTTTTTGCAGTACTCAGCACTCATGTACTGAGTACTCACGTCATAACGTGGTAATGACTGAGTACTGTTGATGGGTGTTGTGGCTGCTGTGATCCCCTCCTAAGATGGCCGCTAGTTTTATTTAGATTGATTTTTTTTTTTTTACAACAAGGGAGTCTATTAAAAAAAAAATCATATATAGAATTGGCGACCTGCATTTTCTTAAAGAAAATGTGTGACAGTCCTTATGCAGTATATGCGTACTAAGGACCTTTTAGAACACACACAATCTACAGTGTTTATGCAGAACTACTCTGGATTGCATATTTAAGACAGGATCTTTTTTTTTTTTTTCTGATTAGCCTGTGTGTGTAGGTGGCCATGACTAACTGAGGAAGAACACATATCTCAAGTCCCCTGGTCTACTCACAGCCCACACCAGCTGGAAAAAAACTGCTGAGGGATTTGTTGCAGTTCCCAGCGCCCATTTTGTGGTTTGAGAGCTGTCACTGCATCTTGATAGCAGTACAGAATTAATTAGGCCACCTTTAGACCTGCATTTTCTTCACCTTTCATGTGAAGAGATTTGTATTGTTGGCTTATCATGAGCTGTTGTCATATGAATGAATACTTTTATGGCCCATTAACCATGAAACATGTAAGTAGGAGACAGATTTTTGCAATTTCTTCATTGAAAAATACTTTGACATCTCACTATGCTGTATATGTGTCAACAATATTATATTTATTTTCTTTGAAGCTGCATTAGGTTGCAGATAGAACAAACTGTCAGTAAACAGTTGCCTTCTTGCACATTCACTAGGTACTAATGGAACCTTAAAAATATTTTTAGCTGATGCAGCAGAAGCTGTGTGGAAATTTTAGCCTTTAGGTTTTTAACATCTCCTCAGTCATTATTGACCACGGGTTTTATTACTTCGGGGGAAGAAAAATCTTAAAAGCACTACAATCTTCATTTCAACCTGAAAGACACAGGGGCACCAACCTCATTTCTGCCATCTCTAAGCTGTCTGACCCTTTAGGAGGGTAGGTCAAAATAGCTATTCATCCCCTTTCCTCTGCTACACAGCTCCTATCCCATCCCATCACTGTCCCAGCCTGCTCTACCTCCATCCCAGAACCTGTGCCTCAACTTGTTTAAATTTCTACTCTGTCCTTATACTTTATCCTAGTGTTTGACCTTCCAGACGCATCTGGCTAGGATAACCATGTCCTGATCCCATTTCCATACTTAACACACAATCTTCTCATCTGTCTCTTGGAAAGAAAGCAAATACGTGGTCGCCCAAAATGTAACTATTCCTGTAAAAACTGCGTTCCAGATTCTGGTGAATTATATGTATTTTTTTTACATTTTGCAATAAAAAGGAAGAAATATGATTTAATTCATTTCTGCTAATTGGAAAAGATACAAGATTCTTGCTGCACCATCATACGTTTTAAGAATTAGGTTTCTCAACATATAGCATTTTGATGACATTAAAGCAGGTATAGAAGCTTAACTTTAGGTTTGAGCACTGGTGCAGAAATAGGAATATTAATGCTCACAAAGGACTGTGATCTCCTAAGGCCTGTGTAGCATATAGAGCAGATATAACCCTACTCCCTTCCTCCTCACACAAGAGGATTTTATTGTGTAATTCTACATCAAGGATCCTTGTCTTGTCCTTAGTGGTTTGCAATACTGACATGTGTTAATGTATGCAAAACCTCCATTAGCAATTCCATAAACTTAGTGGTGTGCAGTAAAAAACATACAGATAGCATTCATTCACACATCCATCTAATCTCCGTTTTCAATGGGAACTTTGATGATATACAGTCTTTAGCGTTGTCATTGCCCTGTCATGTTGTAAGAAATTTTATACTAAGTTTAAATTATCCAGGACAGTGACACTGGTTTTAGATTTAATGGGGTAGAAGACAAGAAGTACGGAGAGTGATTAAAAAGTAAGTGTGGAGTGTTTAATTTTGAATCCGATTAAAAACTTGGAGCTTGTGCATCAAGGAGCTTGTGCATCAAGTACTTAGAAAATACTGTTATAGAGACAAGACAAGTATATCTTGTAGTTTTGAAACACATCAAAATAAAATGTTTCCATGTTGTGATTTCAGTGACAGTGTTTGTTCTTCCCATAGTTTCATGGAGTTTTATGTCTGGTATAAACTTCTATCAGTACTTAACAATGTTGACTGTGGCTGTAAATTAAGAAATGCCTTTAATTAAATTTGTTTAGAGTCAACATTCAGGCCAGCTAATATTGACCAGGAATTATGCCTGTAGTTATTGTTTTCCTGTGCCCCTTTAAAAGTGGTTCAGGTGCATTGGTGTTTATTGTCCACCTTTTATTAAAATGAGCAAAAAACTCTTTTTCCTCATTATTTGATCAGTGTTCTGCAACGGCTGAAGTATGTTTGATGTTTTTTTACAACAGGAATCTATGCCTGAATGTATTAATTCATTGTGCAGCTCATGTTAAGCAGTGCAATAAAGTTTTAATAATGATGCATTTTATGCAGAATGCTATGACCGACTAATGCTATAGTAAACTGACTCACTTGGAATGCTACAGCAGTTTTGAAATGAGTCCCATTACTGTATTGTATTCTTTTCTATTCTGTAGTAAAGTAGACGAAACTATATCTGTAGTACACAGTCCTCAGCATTTGTCAGTGTCCACTGAAGCAGTAGTCTTGCATAGCGGGAGGAAACTGAAAGTGACCTAATTCTCGTTCTCCAAATACCACCGAGGCGGCCCCCTGTCTTGACCCTGTAAAAAGTCTGTGGGGTGATGCCCTGGTGAGTTGGTAAGTGACAGAATCTAATTCTCGGCACATCAGTCAAGAGGGGCACAGGAGGGAACCCACTGTGCGGCGGGCACTGGTGAAGGTAGCGCAATTAGCTGGAGAGGTTGGATTTTCCCTGCGTCTTTGTCTCCGTGGCCTTTCCTCACCCTGGCAGTCGACTTCCAAGCGGGTCAGGGTTCAGCTCTGTGAAATGTCTGCCAATGGGCTGTGAAGGTCCCCATGGGAAGACATGACGAGGCTGTGATATATCCAGAGATATAGCCTTTGCTGCAAACTGCATCGGGAGGGGCCTTAATATATTTCTACTGTATGTATCTAATTATAGAACAATTTTAGTTATAATAATCATGTTGGAAACAGTCTCTGTTATTGCTGCTCAACTCTAGAATGGCCTCAAATGGCCAAAGTTGAATCAGGACACATCTTTACGAAAAACACCAACTCTGTTTTCATCCATTTTCTCTTCTATCTGATTTATTTCCTCTTCCTCTTTTGATTTTCCCTCTAAATCACTTAATAACTTCTGTCTTCACCTTGAACTCCCTCCTCAAGGAGTGACACCGCAAAAACTGAGCAGAAACCTTAGCCTGTAGTTGGATTTTCCTAAAACTACACATAGATAATTCTTGCCTTTCCACCAGTTGCAGTACTAAAATGTCTTCAAAAGTATCCCTTGAAGAGTAGAGATAGTGATTTGATTGGCCTGGTATTACAACCCACCTTGGTGAAATGGTTTGCAAAATTTAATCTTTTGATTTTGTGTACATGTACACAAATTTTCCATTTTTTTTTTGTGAGATTCAACATGACTTTCAAGCTAATGTTTTTCAATTTGCAACCCAGTGTCATGGTTTTTTGTGGAATAGTCATGAAGTTTAATGTAGTGATTCGTGTGATTTGACAAGAATTTTCCTTTTTTTTTTGTGACAGTAAAATAAGGGCCACATTCATTAATGGCTGCAGATAACCAGGAGGTGTTTTGCGTGGATGATGGGCATACAAAGTGCACGACCCTCACACTAGAGACTGGGATCAGCATCCAGCTCTGTTGTTAGGTTTAGGCAACAAAAGTGCTTTTGGTTAGGGTTAGGGAAATAAGGTGGTTTGGGTTAAATGTAAGTAAACCTGTTGTATCGGAAGTCACTGTGAACTCTTTTTGTTTTAAACCAGACCTCGATCTTACCCTAACCTTAACCAAGTGCTGTTAGTGCCCAAACATAACCATAATAAGTGTAAAAGTATTCAGGCCTGTACTGGTCTTTTGGTCTACGCCCCACATGAACTGGCCCACGTGTCGAGAATACGGTGGAGGATGACTAATCTGACCAAATCACTTTTTTCCACATCTCTGTAGACCTGTGGTTTTTGCACCACTGAACTCTCAAATCTGCATTCATCTTTATTCACTGCAACCCTACAAAATATCCCTCTCTATGTAAATGTCGATGTACTGCTGCTGACACAGTCTGATCACGTCCTGCACTGACATTCTCAGTCACCTGAGGTAGAGTCGCTCTTCTGTTTTTCCTTACATATCACATTATGCACAAGCTACGCGCTCATCAAATGTGCGCTGTTGACCACAATTTCCAAACCTATTTCCTGATGTGTTTCCCATTGATCTAAGTGCAGATGTCACTTTAGTCACTGTTCCTATTGAAACACAAGCCCATAAAGACACGATTGTTGCTGAATAATGTGCAAATAATACATTTCTCTGGATAGGTTGGTGTTTTTTTTGTTGTTGTTTTGTTTTGGAAAGTGGTAGTGGTATAAACAAAGTAATAACCTCTGAGGTCTGTTGTTGACTAAATAATGCTCAGGTATCATAACTTGATCTGAATGCAGACCCATCAAAATAGCCATGAGCTAGATAAAAAAAAGAAAACGTTCTCCACTTATAAGGTTCAGAATTAAAGGAAAAAAACAAAAGACTAATTTCAAATTAATTTCACAGCAAACCTGATTTAGTGTTGCCTCGGTTTTCACGAGGAAATCACTTGTTTTCTCTTATTAGTGCGGCGTAATCAAAACTCTTATCCCTGCAGGCTCCTTTGTTTCAAGGCCAGTAAAAATGTTTAAATCAGGAGAAGATGGTTTCATAACAATGATAAATGTGCGTCCTTGCATGCAGTGAGATGCAGTGGGCGCAGTACAAACAAGCCTCTTGAGATCTGTCTCAGCTGGTATTAAGGCCTTCAAATGAATACAGATCAGAGGTTGAAACAGATCTGACAGGTGTCTAAAGAGGCAGCTGGTGCCAGCTTATGCCTGTTGCAGCCTGTACATTCATAAACAGTGATTACTGTGGGATTAGGATGACTCAGATTGTGGAATTTTGTGAGCATTGCACGGACTTAAGAAATACAACTTAGGTCTATGAAATTTAAGAATATCAAGGTAACTTCTTGGTTCTTGGCTGACCATGCGAACATCTGTGGTGATTACTGGTGATTAAATACCAAATTGAATCCATTCCAGTGTTATAGTTCACCCAAAGATACAAGACTTGTGAAAGGACCCTCAAACTGAAAATAAATTGAAGCTCCTCAGTCACAGGAAACAATGGGAGGAATCAATATCTGAGGAAATAACAAACCCCCAAAGAGTATATTTAGCCACATGCAACCTGACATCTGTTGTGCTAACAGCCAGAGAGAGACTTGTTCCCCACATTCCCCTGTGTTCAACTTCAAATGGAATCAATTACTTGACTGTTTGCTTTCTGGTGTACAAAGTGGTATTAGACGAGAACTTACCACGTTGTTTCCCTCTGCTTCCCCAAAGCTGCAGTAGATAACTTTGGAGCAAGAATTTCAAAGTTAAAAAAGAAAAAAAGAAAAAGCAGCTCTGCTGGCTCAATCTAACTGTGCCTGAAACATTCATCGGCAAAAATGTATTTTGCTTTGTTTTTTGGCACAAATTACCCCACGTGGCAACAAACACATTGTGATATGTACAGTGGACAATCAAGCTTCACTCTGTATTGGATAGTCAGTGTCGCTCCATTAGCATTGGGCAAACCAGCAGAAAACATTTATAAAAAAAACCCCTTTATATTCAAAAATCTGCCTGCTCATTCTATTTTTTACTGATATATTCACCGGGACAAAAAAAAAAAAAAAACAACAACAAATGTGTTTTCTTTTCATTGAAAACGCATATGTTAAAGCTTTATCTGCCTAACACTTGACTCACAGACTTCACTTTGTCCTCAGATGAACAGTACTAATAAGCAAATTATTTGCTTGCCAACAGAAGTTTCTCAAAGTTTATTGCAGTCCTAGCATTGTTTGTTTCATGTCACTTTCTCAGGTGACACCCAGAGATTGCTGGTTTTTAATTTGACCCAGAATTAATTTTCTCCAGAGTGAATAATTCTGCAATACAGTATTAAGATAGCATATTGATAGATACTGTATCTTTCTCTAATAAATCAGAAATACTTCTTGTAAGTCAGTAGTTAAACAGGCTGCAGTCACTTACTCTACCTCTAACTTTCTTACTAAATCCTTTTTGATACAGATCTGTATAATGTTCACTGTCAACACTGTTTATATCTGCCGTAATGCAATAAAAATATTGCTTAAGGTCAGTCAACTTAAACCACATAGTTGACATAACAGAAAGATTGCGATCATGGGTTGGTAATAAAACAGACCCATTGATTTTCAATGTGACAGGATGTGAATCTAGGAGAAAGTGGTGTTAAATTGCACACAGATGGAATTCAAAGCGAATGTTTGCCTTGCTTTTTTTTTTTTGTGTGCAGATTTGGCCATGGAAGTGTTTGCGGTCCAGTTGCGGAAAAACATGACATTTTAAGTGGCAAATCGCTTTTTTAGTTGTATGGACATTAACTGCTAGATAATGACATACACACCTATGTGTTTGCAGCATTTTCCTGAAATTGTCTTTGCAAGGGCAAAGCAGTCAAATGAACCCATTAAACACTATATTTGTTTTCTCTCTACAGTTTACATGTGGTAACAGATTCGACTGAGTCGTGTGTTTGTGTAACTGTTGCCATGCCTCCTGGCACAGAGCCTGTTTTCAATACAGAAAGATGAAAACACTCTCAAACTCTGTACTCTACAGCATGTGACCCTGGAACTCTCCTCCTCATGTCTTTCTTCAAGTATTCCCTGATATCTTTAAAACGGTCCTCTCTTTGTTAAATCATGTCACCATTAATCAAATCTTGAGTGCTAGAGTAATTGAGCCGTAATACTCTTGAAGCAAGTCAAATTGCACTATGAGGAGCACAACTATATATCAGAGAGCTGGCATCTCCTTCTGAGAAACTGCATTAGATTATCAGACCTCCAGTGCAAGCGTTGCTGTTGTTTTGCTCTTATCGCTGGGAAAATGATGATACCTGGCTTGTAATATCTTGTTCTTTTGAAACAATAGCAAAGTCTATTTTTACTCCTCAGTTATTCTTAAACAAAACTCAGTAAACAAATGACCTATTGTTTGATCACCCCCAACCTTTTGCTACACACCTTTACAAATACAAATTAGTTAAGATTTATTTATTTAGCGAGTCTTTCTGAGATCAAAATTTCTTTTACGAGAGAGGCCTGAGAAATGTACATATAACTTCATGACAACACAATTCAGTCATTTCACACATGCACAAATTAAAACTTCAGAAATATAATTTAAAATATCAGCAAGTAGAGCGTTAAAGTCCCACAGAGGAATTAAAGTCTCTAACTTCAGGTGGTCTTGCACAACCGGAAACCAGAAACTGGTTTGAAAACAATGGTATGTTGACGTCATCTGGATGTCAGTAATGACCATCGGAATTTTTTCACCGAGTTAGGAGTCATGAGTGACACATTTCTATCAAAACCAAATTCTTAAGTACTTACACCTATCAGCTACAACATTATCGGTTTTAATGTTGTTGCTGATTGGTGTATAATGTAGTACTACATCAGTTTAGATTTCCATTATGGGTATTGATCTGATTAGGGAAATCAAAACTCTGTGCTCCTGTTACATGCATTCATTTGGTCTTTTTTTGAGTTTAGAACAAGCTTTGAATTAATGAAAATGCCTGTTTGTGGTAGAGCCAAAGGGCATAGAAGATGGTATCATCAGCATAACAATGGACATTGCAATGTTCAGTCCGAAAATAAATATTATTTATTTGGGCTCCAAGGATAAATGATATGGTGTACCGATATAATATGTTGGGGCGTTTAATAAAACTGACATGACATCTTAGTGAATAGCAGGGCTTAATACAGATCCTTGTTGGATCCATCTGGGACTTTTGAAACCCAGAGGCAGGGAATATACAAAATAACGAATCAAATTCTACTCCTTTGCTTGTAATGTAAGAGGCCACAGTTATGATTGTGATTCAACAACTAGCATTTTTGATAAATAAACAAAATAAAACCGCAACTTTCATCACATTCAACTGCAACTTTCATGCTTAAAGCTAACATTGTTTCATTGATCACCTTTATTTTTCTGCAGTTTACTAGGGCAATGATGTGTTAAAGGATTATTCTTATCTAGTTTATATTTACCCAGTTGTTGCTATGAAACATACAATATTATATAGTAAACAAAAATAACACATCTTTTAAAACAGTTTTTGATACAACTTCATGTTGTCAAGCTCTGCTTGAAATGGTCTTGATAAGAAGACATGTCTGAGTTTCTTGTTTGTTTTTTTTTCTCTGCAGCAGCTTATTGACAGCAAGAAGTGCGTGCAGTAATATTGAACATACACTAGAACACTCAACCCAGGCACACTTAAATAATCAGGGACTCTTCAGCCAAAGCAATCGAAGGCTTTATGTTGACACTAATAGACTGTTGATTTCATACTTTACAAAAATGAATGGCAGGAAGTGGCTTCTTCTGAGGGCGCAAACACCAATAATATTCTTTAAGTGGAGTCAGAAAAATAAGAAAAATGTTGATGGCTCCTGTGATATCTGTATGTGAACCTTATTATTCACCGATGCATCTGGTTCCTGGTGGCACTCATGATTCTCCTCATAACTAAGAGAGAACAGATTTAAATGCAGCTATCAGTTATGATCGGATCAACTGAGTATATGCATCAGAGCATCAATCCGGTGTCGTCACCATGCTTCTCTAAAAAATTCATCTCTAAAAGATACTGCTTCCATTTAGAAGCATCATAGCATCATTTTTATTTTGTTTGTGATAACCTATATTTGGCATGAACAACAAAACAATCTAAACAGATCAATATATCAAAACCGCGAAACTTCTTTAGGATTGATATTGGTTTGTGCCTCCTTTTGTGGAGCTCCATTGGCTTTCATCTGCAGATCAAACTGTAAAAGCCCTACATTTTTTGCAAATTAACATTACTTCCAAACGAAATAAATATTCCCTTGTCTTGCATAATGTCTCAGTGAAAACATTGTAGCATCAGAAATGATCATTTGCACTGATGTCTTACTTTCACCATAATTAGATGATAATCTAGTTCTGTTTGGGCTGCTCTTGTCTAATTAACAGGCCTTATTGACTCCTGTCTGTCTACATGTTTTCCATCAACAGTGTTTGTTTATGCTCATCCATATTAAAAGGAATCATATGCATGTCACCAGGCTTGATCCCTCAAGATCAATATTTTATGTAGAATCATGAATTACAATTTTGATCTGCCCACCAGCCTGATACGTTTGTGTTGCTTAAAAAGCTGAACAATAGTATATTATTCAGTTTTTATCAGATTATGATAATTTTCTGTCATACGATGTGAGCTTCCATTTCGTGCTTTTAAATTTCACATGTTAGACAATGTCCATCCACGACTTGGACCGCCACACCCTTGCTATCCACCCTGCAACATAAAGGGCATACCTCTTCCTGCATTGGCAGATGGCACTGGACCTTAATCACAAGTTGCAGAATTGTCCATTATGGATGTAATTTCTAAGAATACAGGGCTGTCATGCAGATGTAATGTGCAGGGTTAAATATACAGTACAGTAGATCAGAACTGTTTCTCTGACTAATATGTCATACTACTTGGTTAAATTTGTATAATAAATATTTTTAGTACTTAAAAAGAAATTATTTATATTAGTCTTCTAAACTCCTTAGTCACAAACTGCCATATATTTAAAGCTGATGAATCAGTCAGCCCTGTAATTACCATCCATAAAAAAGTTGACAATTAGCTTTTCTTTGTCTCCGGCACTGAAAGAAAGATGATCCTTCAAGGACAATAATGTGGAGCTCTTTTCTAGTTCTGTTCTGTGGCATCGTTGGAAAGGATGAAAACAGACGTACAGGATCAAACTCATCACCATGTCATGGATAGAAGTTCATCGAGGTACAACTAATGGCATGTGATATGATTTCGCTGAACCTTTACTGATCATACAGCAGATCTCACCGAAGCTGTAATACTGCAGTTTTATCACTTTAAAAGAAAAAAAAAGAAAAAATCAATGCATTGGCATGTCGATGCCTGCACTCTGGTTGTTTCCCTTCTTTTGGGATCTCCAGACTCACCTGTTCAGACTTTTCTCACTCCAACGATCCCCGGTTTTTATATAGAGGCCTTTTTTTTAAGCCTGTTTTTGTAGGGTTATCTACAGTATGTGGGACTGCTGCTGTAGAGTTTGAGCCAATCCTGCCAGTTTTCTGCCTGCCTCCTGTTACCTATTCTGATGGCCTGCTGTTTTTTTTTTTTTTTTTTCAACCTGCTACTAACTGTGTGACAGTTGCCAATTATAAGCCTGTTTACGTGATCTCTTGAACTTTGTAAACTGCCAGCTTACTCTGCCGGCTGAATCTCGGCCTGCATTTAGGTGCACATATTGCTAGAAACCTGAACTTTGACATATACCTTTTTAATCATTTAAAATATATTTTATTTTACCTTACTGTTGAACTGTCACATTCTAATGGTAAAAATGAAACAAAAAAGCAAATAAAATGGGGAATTTTTATCTGCTTTCCCGTCATTTGAAACCAAGCTCAATGAATGACTTTGAAAACAATGTAAAGGATGACTTACATTACATTATCCAGGACAATTTTCTCGTCATTTTGTAAAGTCAAGCTCACAAAGTCTCTCTTTAAATCCTTCATTGGACCTCTACCTATACATTGATTTGCCAAAAACGTAATGCTGCCTGGGTGAAATTTTATACAACATTTCAAACAAAACCTAGCTCCAAAATGATCAACAAATTTTGCAGATGTGTTCAAAATGACTGGTCAGATACTGTTAAACCTACCTGGTGGATACCAAATGTTAAACTTTTAGTAATTTTCTATGCAAAAAAATAACTTCTTGTGAAAACTAATGCATGATGGTTAGGTTTAGATAACTAAAACCAGCTGGTTAAGGTCACAAATATTGTGGTTAAATCCCCTGATATACAGTATGTTGTATATTTTAGCCCTGAAAATTCTTCAGTATAATTAATCACAATGTTAAAGTATCCAACAGAGGAGTGACAGTGTTTCAGCAGGGGCACATTACTGCAATTAAAGACTGGGCCTTTAAGTTATTTGCACTTTGCAGCCGAATGGTCACATTGGTCCTCACTTAACTGCTGACTGAACAGAATTTCAGTATGCACTTACAGTATGGCCCCTTAGGAAAAATAAAATCATCCTCCTCAGCCGAGAAGTTTCATCAAAGTTCAGTGGCAGGCGTGTCTCTTGTTTTAAATCCATTTCCCCGCTTTACATATTGCTCAGGAACAGAATCTGTACCCTGAACTGGCTGGTGCAGCATAAGGACATTCTGATGAATATTTATAGTATATTAAAAATTTGATATGCACACAGTTACAGTTAATACAGCTTTACTATACATGGTCCAGGATGATATTTGGGTCATATTTTTGCGACACTCCAAACTTCAGAAATTGTCAAGCTCATTAACTGCTAATCTTAGAAAGTGCGCAGTAACAATTTTCTTCATAGTGCACTGCGAGACTGACAGTTTAAGATTCATGAGGTTGCATAATTGCTGGATTATTAAACAGTTTTGGGAGATTCAAAAAGAGCTAAGTGATATAAACAAGATGGAACCACATTGGAGATGTTTTTCACACTTAAATTGATTAATATGGTGATAAACTGTTAGTGACAGTTAAGCAGGATTTTTGCTCATGAGCTGAAATATTGTAAGTTATGATCTGATTGTTGGTTGGTTTATTTGCAAATGTTGGACTGTAAGTGTTGGACTAAAACCCCATGTTCAACAGCCTGGTTAGAAAGTTTGTGCGCTGAGCATATCGTGAAATGCAAATATGAGATCAGTACGTGAAAAGCAAATGCAATAAATTAATTCCCCTAAGAAATAACTAATACGCATAGTTAAACAAGCAGATAGTGTATTGGAACCAAAGGGCATTGTGGTTGGAGAGGTGAAAGCGTCTTTTAATGTTGCCGGGAAGATTTATTCATTGAAGTTTTAATTTTTTTGCTTTCTGGGCTGTTAAGTTGCTTTACCCAAGACCAAAGCCTGTCTGTAATTGTCTAGCCCTCTTTGTTTTTTTACCCCTTTTTAATTGCAATACAATACCTCAACCATAAAGTATTTTACTTGCCTAATCTTAACCACTGGCTAACTTTAGCATGTCCAATTTTTGCCTTCTTCACACACAATGCATTTTTCTAGTTTTCATACAAATCCTCAATCCTTCTGTATTCCCACATTCAGGATCCATTTCAATGTACCCTCTGATCTGACCTCAACCTCCGCATAATAATAATTCTACATCTCATCTAAGTCCTGCTTTTCTTTTGGTGTCATTAACCCTCGTTCACTCTGAATTTCAACGAGCCGGAGCCCTGACGCCACAGAATGGGACAGTGGATTACAAACAAAAACACATCAAAGTGATGCATAAATCCATATCGTTGCTTTGACTAATGTATGCAAACTGGATGTGCTACTTGCATGGCCAGGGGGAGAAAAGAGGGAAGCTCTCATGCATTCCTGTCACATACACTCAATGAGTGGAGAGGGCTTTTGATGTTACAGCAAATTTGAACAATCTCTTGATGTGAAAGTACATTTTTGGATTTTCTACAAAAAGTCTAACAAAGATAAACTTGGTTTTCTGTGACAGTCAATAAAAACATAGTAACGGATTAAATCTGTAATCTAAAGAATAACTGTTTTTGACTTTGGCAACATCTTTGCACGTGTAATCTGCCTCTGCAGTGGTGACAGGTCAGTAGGTTGAATGTTTTGCTTGCAAACCTGCCTGTTTGTTTGAGTGAACCTCTGCGCTGCAAAAAAGCGCCAAAAACAAAATTTGATACTTATGTTTGATGTGTGAAGAAAAAAAAGCACAACATGTTGGGGAATGTCATATCCAACATTGTGGATCTCTTTTGATGCTTAATTGGCATTTGGCATTATATGTCCAAGCACTGTAAATGTGTCACACATATTGATATATTTACCATTATATATATATATATATATATATATATATATATATATATATATATATAAAAACATTTTAAAAGCAAAGATGGGTTTCCATGAGTTTGATTTACTGGTCATGGTTTTTAGCTAGACTCCATGGTTCCATTAAGGGAAAACATGCACAGCATGCACTGATATTTTAATACAATATAGACAATACTCCTGTTTGCAAAGCCAGATCCATAAAGAAATGGTTTTCCCAGACTTAACTGTTCTACACAGAGCCTTGACCTTAACCCCATTCAGCACCTTTGGAATGAATAGGAACATATTTGTGAACCACACCTTATTGCCCAGCATCAGTGGCCGACTTCATAAGGCTCAATCAGAGCAAATCCATGCAGCCAGGCTCCAAAATCTTGTGGGGAGACCATTCTTTGAATATATATATATATATATATATATATATATTTTATTTTTTTTTAAGCTGCCATATGCATATAATTTTGGAATGAGATGTTTGATATTCACATATAGTTGTAATTTTCAAATTTTCCACAGATAATTTTGGAGAAGTATAATAGCAATGTAAATTTGTAATGTTAGCGATAGAGCAGTAGCAAAAATAGCCATTTTTACATGAACATGTCACATTGTCACTTGTCGCAGTTCTTTCCAGTACACAAAGCAAAGCAAAGCAATTAAATGTAAATAAACATAACATAAAGAGTGTTTTTACAGTAATGTAGCTCTCCATAGGTGCCCTTTTGTATCCCAGATATGGTGTAGCTTGAGGGCAGCAGTTTCAGCTGCATGTGTGGAGCGGGGAGGTCAAGAATCCACACAGGTCTTCTTTGAAAAAAGGAGACTGCTTCTCCAAATATTCAAGGAGGCCATCAGGAAAATTCTGTTGGGGAATTGGGATACGTCCAATTATATGCCATACCAACTGTGGCTCTAGTGGGAATCTGTTGTCTCGTTGTCACCGGGAGAAATCTGTGGTTCTGTGCCTCCCCAGTCACTTGCAGGTTTGAGGCTGTGGCTAATGAGGCTTAGCTGCTATGTAGGCCAAGTCAGTCTCAATCTAAGCTCAGCACTGGTGATTGCAGCAGCCTGCTCAGCCAGAATCAGACAATAATTAACGCCTTCTTGTGGAAAACAAAACTCGCCTGATTATGTGCCGCATAGAATTTGAGAGATTTTTGTAAATAACACCTCTTGTCTCTTTATTTACAGTATTATGTTTCCAGTGCAAGGTTTTGTGCTAGTGCTGATGTCCGTTGTCTCAGGGCAGGACATGAGCAGTTCCAGTGACTCTTACAAATTTCATTAATAGCTCATAGCCAAAGATGTTCAGTTTTTGATGCACAAGGATTTTTGGAATAAAAATTCATTTTTTTACATTAAAAAAAAAACATCTGTATCAAACTGTACGTGAGGAGGTTTGTGATTCTGTAGCTCGTGTGTTCCAGATAGTTTTTCTTGTGGGAAAAGGAAGGAAGACTCTTAACAGCGTCATTTCACAATTATAGAACACAAGTTTTAAACTATTTGAGAATGAAGATCCCTCAGAGCCATACTGTTCTCTGTTTTATAACTGTTTGTGTATTTACCCCAGAAGCCAAATCTCCTTTTTCCGCTTTGTGACACGCACGGTAGATGCATGAGGGAAATAAGTTAAAACGCTTGGTTGACAGGTAAACTGGTTTTGTATGTGACACACATGGCCACTGAGCTGTTTAAATCTAAGCAGCTGAAGATGACTCAAGTCACTTATTTATTTAAAGTACCAGTTGAACAAATTGGATGACACTCATGCACTGAAACTCGAGCCAGGAGGAGGCTTTATAAATAATTAATGAGGTAATCTCATTACATGCTTTTTGGATATACTAATACCTTCAGAGTAACTTAAAATATCACATAGAGTAGAAGTTCAAGAAAAGCATAAATATGTATGATCTGATCTTTACTTCTAAATGAATCTGAACAACCAGAGATTTTGGTTATGGGAAAAACGAGTGATGAAAACCCTTCATTCAAAACCCAAATTTCTTTTTTTTCTGCTCAGATCACCTTGTTTATAAGGTTATGTTGAACTTACAGTAGCTTAAGGTTGGCCAGCACAAGAACAAGGTGAATACTTGAAGAGGAAATAACTGGTACCATCCGCACTTCTGTTTTAGGTGGTTTGATATTAGACATATACAGTAGCTAAAGTGTGGAGAGGGTTTAGAGCTCCATGGAGGTAGCTGCTGCAGTGAAAGGCTGGCTGTCACATCACTGAATCCCAGTTGCATCTGAGGCTTCAGTTCATCCTGCTTTGCTGTCTGTTCTTGACAATATTATTTTGGTTCAGTTTTTTTTTTTTTTTTTTCCCCCTTTTGCCTGTCCTTTGGTAGGTTGGTGTTAAAAGCATGTCTTAATACATCATGTATGTCTAATTCAGCTCTAGCAGCAGATGTGGAGCCACTGAGTTGTCGTGCTCTTACTGTATGTGACAAATGTTGCGTCGCTTTGCCAAAAATGTTGACTACGATTGTAAGAATTTTTGCAGAAGGGTCCCTGCAAAAAACACACAGAGGCTTGAGTTGGTTCATGTGTGAACAACTGAATATTTCCCCCCCTTAGTTTTGTCACACATTATAGCGAAGTCAAGCAAATTACCAAATTTTTCATTCCAAACAATAAAGCCTTGCAAATTTCTGATCAAAACATTTCCCACTCAACTTATCTGGTGGTGAATTAATTGGCTATGAGTGTTTATTTTTACAGAAATCTTATGATGGGTGATTCCTATTCTCTCTTATCTTTGGTGCCTTAATGAACCCATCGCTGACAACTTAATCCAAAATGATACATCAGTCTTTATGTGAGTAACCAATATGAAACAGGAACCTGATAGGAATGTGTTGACGTATAGTATTTAGTCACTGAAATGTGCATTAATGTCACTTGCTCACCAAGTTTGATAAGTGAGACACATTTTCCGTTCTTTTGCGGTAATCATGATCCACATTTAAGTAAGTTGCAGCGACATTCTAGCATACAACACAAATGCGTCTTTGCAGTAACCATATGCCACTTTCCCAGAGCCAGATAACAGAGACATTGTCAAAATTTCCCTCACATTAAAAACCAGTTACAGATTTTTGATGGATTTGCATAAATAAATGGAGTGTTTCCTAGAAACACATGACACAGCATGCTCTTAGTTGAGAACAGACCCTCCTGCTTTGCGGGATGTGATAGATACTCGCCATTAGTCAGACATCAGCAAGCACGTTAATGTAGAAGGCTAATTGCAGGTAGTAAAAAGAGGAAAAGCATTATTTAGCATGGAGAGTGCCTACAGGGAGAAAACCACCTCACAAAAAACTAATGAACCATGAGTAAACAATGCCCCCCCCCCCATGCTGCATCTGATAATGCAGAACAATTCCCAGTCTTAAACTTTGCCTTGTATTCTAATGTAAAACAGGATTTACCTCTCTTTCAGTCATTTGAAAAGTTAACAGTTGTGAGTGGAGAATGAGCTATCTCTACTAATGGTGCTGAGATATTTAAGGTGGAAAGCTGCGAATTTTGAAGTGAGACAACAGCGCACTCGTCAGGACAATTCATATTATTTTAAATCTATGAACAAACTTCAGTCTGCGGATGAACACCATGAAAAAAAGACCCTGACAAAAAGTGGACCTTGAAATAAGTCTTTCTTTTCATCTCAAACTGATGTTTTGAATGTGTCTTGTAAAGATGTTAAATAATTTTACTGAAATCTGTATGAACTTTTATTTTGTCCACGAGAAGGCAGAACGACAACCTGTAAACAGAACTTTGACATATTATGGCTTTACAGAGTTGATATAGCAAACATGTTAGCAATGAGTTGCTTATTTACACGTCCACCAGATACAAATCAACAAATATTAATTTGGAGGGGTTTTTTTTGTATCCACCTGATGTATGCAAGCCAAATATTCACTCTCCTTTTAGGTCTGGTTTAGTCTCCTGAGAGAAATATCTGCCAAATGCTCCACCATGTTCACCAGCTAATCTCTAACCTTGCCTGTCTGCCGTTCGGTGCCAGTTACGTAGCGCACAGTGGGTTTATCTGAGATTTTGCTATCTTGAGCTTATCCATCATTGTCAGTAGTTTTTCGAAGCTTTCCGCCAAGCAATCTTCAGATTTCATTGCATCCTTGAACAAGGATGTAATGAAATCTGAAAATTGTTTGATGGCTGTAGAGGAAGATGAAGCTTTGTATTAACAAGCTATTCTGTCAGAGAATAAAGGGAGACAATAAGAAGAGCATTCATAGCAAACCGTAAATATGGTTGTTCCCTGCATGAAAAGAGGATGTGTTTGGAGCGGCATACTCTGAATGTCTCCCAACATGGTAATACTGAACTTATTATTGAATATTTACCTCCATATTGCTCAACAAGTCCTCTAAGCGACTATATAGGTCATTTGTCCCTACCCTCAGCTTGCAACCCTTGGGAGCATACCAGCTGCACCAATCTGTGCTCGACCCACATCTCTCTGACCTTCTGCCTAGTTTTGCAGCACCTGCAAAGGTGGGGAGTGAGAGGCTACATCTTTATCATTCTTACTGGTTCATGGAGTTTGGCGACCTCATGTAATTCCAGCATACTCTGTAGCTCCGCAGTTAACCGGAGCAAAATGAGTGAAAACATATGTGCCGTTAAAGCACTCAAAAACACCAGTGTTGCCGTTTTTACATACTGGGCTTTTGGATTGCTGCGTGAGCCACACGAGACAGAGAACCTGGTTAGATTAGAAGACTGAGATGATGGTGCTGGTGATCGACACACTGCGGAATGAGCTGGAAAATATTGTTGGTGGCAACTTTAATAAGTAGAGCTCTACACTAGTAAGTAGTAGGCTTTTCAATAAGCGGAGTGCTTATTTTGGAGGGAGAATTAATATACACTAATACAGCAATATATATTCCCATCAAAATGGAATTGAAAAAGAATACATACAGTAAAAAAAAAAAAAAAAAAAAAACATACAAGAATGTCAGTTAATTTTAAATTGAGCTTTAATTGATTCACAAAGTTGCCGGAACCTGGTTTTTACCAGGTTTTTCAGTATCAGAAAAACAATCCACTCTCTCAGTAGATGACGCGATGTGAAGTGAAGACTGACTTCCACTAAGCACCGATGATGTTGAGCAGGAGAGCAAGTTTTGCAGAAATTGTTAGTTGACTTCTTTAAATATCCGACATTGTGTTCATGGACTTGAATAACGTTATCCTGTAACACTTAGCTGGTCTAAACTTTGCAGGTGGATTCATCGCTAAACCTTTTAGAGTGAATGAAGTGAAGTTCAAGTAAACACCATTTTGTAGCTATAGCTCTGCACTCTCTATCAGCATTGTACATTTTGTTTCTCCCTCTGATTTCCTCTGCTGTATGTGACAACCTTGTACACTCATTACTTTCTCTTTGGAATTGGGCTAAACCCAAATCTTTCGACATCAACAGCTAACAATAACTGTACAATGGCGACTACTCCTGCTGTGTTTCAGTCTTCATAACAACATGTTATAGCAATTATCGCCATACATATTCAGACACTGTAATGATTAAAACAAAAGCCAAGGCCAATGAAAAAGTACATATAATTTTTGCAGTCCAGTTTTTTGCCTAAAATAGAGAGCTGTCATCTTGGTCCAAGCCTATTCCCAGAGTAACAGTAGTCAGTTTGGAGGCAGTTCAAAGGAGAGGAGCCAGGTGTACTGCTACTAGGTGGTGATGCCTGCTAGGCCTGCGAGTGTCAAAGGCAACCTAAGGCCAGGTGCCTCCATGGAGTGACCCCAAACGTCGAGCTAGTTCAGTGCAAAGATCTCCTCTGTTTCTCAGTCTTTGCGCTAAGCCAACTAGCTGCTGTCCGTATCCGTACACACAGACATGAGAGTGGTATCGGTCTTCTCATCTAACTCTCCACAAAAAGAGTTTTTATTTCTCAAATTGTCCAAGTACTGCTTTAATTAAGGAGAGGAGACTGAGATTGAGGAAATCAACTCGGTCACCTGTTAAAATACATGCGCACGAAGTTATTCAAGGTTTTATCGGCTACTGTTTAGCAAAAGAAAAACCTGCCAACTAGCTCGTTTTATTCCATCACTCAGGGTTTAAGTAGAAGTGCTATCTTGGTCAGCACATTTGCAAGCACAGCTACTGTAATATTATTAGAACTCATCTTGCAAACCT
The DNA here is from genome assembly GCF_016859285.1 of Xiphias gladius. NCBI lineage: Eukaryota > Metazoa > Chordata > Actinopteri > Istiophoriformes > Xiphiidae > Xiphias > Xiphias gladius. The sequence goes on along the minus strand of NC_053407.1, from coordinate 24,382,291 downwards.
TTCTTATCTCTAAACACACTGTGTAGAGAGAGTTTGATCAACCACTAACTAATCTATGCTATACATATAATCTCAATCTTTTCTGCTATTTGTTCTAATCATGCCCTGTCTAACTGCGTGTATGCTGTGGTTATTTTAAATTTCCTTTACCTAGAAGCAATAATCCTGAGGGCACTATTACATGCCTCTCTATATGTCAGCCTTCAGTAGATAAATACTAGTTATAAACATTCATAAGACATTCAGGGGTCAGTATGTCATACTGTTTTATGACTGCTGATGCCGACAGGAAGACATAATAGAGCAGTCAGAAGATGTGACAAGTTAAAACTCCTCCTGAGTTTTATAATAATGCACTTCAGACAGTAGTGAGAAGAAGTGATACCGGAGAGAATAAGAGATGAAATTACATGACATTTGAAAACCTTCATCATCACTGAAATGAAATCAAGAACAGAGGGGGTGGAATAAAAAGGGCACACGTGAATATTTTGGCCAGTTTAACTCAACATACCACACTACTCAAATTCTCATCTTTCACTTTCAGCAAGCGCGTCCCCTGTACGCATTAGAAAGTTTGCATCAATTCAAAGCTGAATTAATACTTTGTTGGAAAAAACAAAACAAAAAATACACTGACATATATTGAAGAGATCATGTAAGAAACCTCATCCTAACTGATCCCTGGCAGTCATGGAGTCCGTGGAATCAGGCCTGAGTAATTAGAAAACTGTGTGTATCCAGATTTAAACATCTGAATGTGCAGCAGTGTGCCCTGTGATAACCACCCATGAAGTTGTGGCCAGCTTCTAATTGCGTTTTCAAGTCAAAGGCTTCAGATCAATGACTGTCTGCAGCCTTCTACCGCGTCCTTCACCTAGAAATACACCAAAGAGGCTGATAACAGTGAGATAAAATCAGTCTGGGTCGGGGATGTCCCCACGCTGCCATTTGTATCAGTCGGTTGACGCCATAATGAAACCTGCAGACGGAAATTTTATTAGCGTGCGAGAGATCACTGCTCACTATACACGCTGACCAGTTCATGTCATGTTGTGAATGCAACACATTCTTAATTGCTATGTTATCAGTAATATGTTAACTGGCTGTGTTTACTGTTAAATGAAGGATTCACACTGATTCCCGTCATTATTATACAGTGCAATCAAAAAGTATTCAGACCCCTTCACTTTTTTCACATTTTGCTATGTTGCAGCCCTATGCTTACATCATTTAAATTATTTTTTTTCCCTCATCAAGCTAAACTCAATACCCCATAATGGCAAAGTTAAAACAGAATTTTTTTTAATTTTTGCTAAGTTATTTAAAAGGAAAAACTGAGATATCACATTGACATGAGTATTCAGACCCTTTTACTCAGTACTTAGTTGAAGCACTTTTGCAGTGACTGCAGCCTCAAGTCTTTTTGGGTGTGACGCGACAAGCTTTGCACACCTGGATTTTCGGATTTTCCCCCATTCTTCTCTGTAGATCCTCTCAGGCTCTGTCAGGTTGGATGGGGACTGTTGGTGGACAGCCATTTTCAGGTCTCTGCAGAGCTGTTAAATTGGGTTCAAGTCAGGGCTCTGGCTGGGCCACTAAAGGACATTCAGAGTTGCCCCAAAGTCACTTCTGCATTGTCTTGGCGGTGTGCTTAGGGTCCCTTTCCCATTGGAAGGTGAACCCTCTGAGGTCCTGAGCGCTCTGGACCAGATTTCAATTTTAATTAAGGATATCTCTGTACTTTGCTCCATTCAGCTTTCCCTCAACCCTGACCAGTCTCCCTGTCCCTGCCACTGAAAAACACCACCACAGCGTGCTGCTGCCACCACCATGCTTCACCGTTGGGATGGTATTGGGCAGGTGATGAGCAGCACCTGGTTTCCTCCAGACAAACAAGCAAACTCCAGGCAGACTTTCATGTGTGTTTCACTGAGGAGAGGTTTACATCCGGCCACTCTGCCATAAAGCCCATATCGGTGGAGTGCTGCAGTGATGGGTGTCCTTCTAGAGGTTTCTCTTATCCCCACACAGGATCTCTGGAGATCAGACAGAGTGACCGTCGGGTTCACCTATCTTACCCAAGGCCCTTCTCCCCCAATTGCTCAGTTTAGCTGGGCGGCCAGCTCTAGGGAGAGTCCTGGTCGTTCCAAACTTCTTCCATTGAAGAATTATGGAGGCCGCTGTGCTCTTGGGGACCTTTAATGCAGCAGATTTTTTTGTAGCCTTCCTCAGACACAATCCTGTCTCTTAGCTCTGCAGGGAGTTAATTTCAACCTCATGGCTTGGTTTTTGCACTGATATGCATTGTCAGCTGTGAATTTAACACAGGTGGAGTTCAATCAAGGTCTAAAAACATCTCAAAGATGATAAAAAGAAATGGGATGCACCTGAGCTAAATTTCAAGTTTCATAGCAAAGGTTCGGAATGCTTTTGTCAATGTGAATTTTCACTTTTTCCATTTTAATAAATTTGCCAAAAATTCTAAAATTCGATTTTTGAGGAAGAACAAAACCCATGTTTGTAATGGGTTTATTAAAATGTATAAAGGAACACCAAGTCACAAGATGTTGATTGCAACTACTGAGCCCAATGCTGCCAAGCATGCAGTCCCCCTGGAGTACAGTGTAAAACTAAATGCTTGAATGACACACTTCTTTAAATCACTCTCACATCTTCAGCCACCCCTGGTATTTCAGACCCTGTCAGATGATTCAAGCTTGTCACATCTGAAGGGAAAAGCAGGAAATGACAGAGGTTCATTATCAATGAAGCTTAGAGAAATGTGATACTGTGTAAAGCAAAAGGGAAAACAAAAGACCACAACCTACAGTATGTATCTGTTGTCAGTGGAGAATATATAAGGAATTTTACATTTGCAGATAACACAGCATACACAACACTCTTATTCAAAGCTCAGTCCACAGTGAGTATAAATTACAAGATTGAAATTTCAACACGAGATGCAAAGGTCGAAGGAACTGCACTTTGACAGTGTATCGACCTGTTTTAGCAAAATGCGAGGTAAAAAGTAATATCTCAGGAAGTTGTCCTTTCCCCATCCAAAACAAGGTGCCAGGAATAAAATGAGTATTCAGTCCATGACTGAAGATTTTGAGTGTTCAGTAGTTTTGTTGCTTCCCTAAATCAGTTTAGTGTGGCATACCTGCTTCTCTGTACTTGCTTTGCTTTGTTGAAATACGTAGGGATGGGTATTGAAAACTGGAACTAAATTTGTACCAGTTCCTGACTGGTCCCTACTGAAATATCGATGAGTTCCTGGCCAAATGGTGCTGCTATCTGTATTTATGTAACATTAATTCATTCGAACATAGGTGGCATTTTCAAATGGTCGGTACTAGATTGAATCAGCAGGAGGGACGGGAGGGACACTGCTCCATGTAATGAAAGAGTTTGCATGCCTCTGACTGGCTAAGCCGAGCATCATTCTGCGCTCTCCAGTCATAAGTGACAGGGCAAAATGTTCAAAAGTGTAGGCTGACTTTACTAAATGTGATGAAAATTCAGCTAAATGCAATATATGTAAAAAGGTAGTTGTGTTCAAAAATTTTTTTAGTGTGGGCCAAATAATAAAGGAGAGATGCCAGAATTCTCCTCTAAGTTGTTCTGTTTACAAATGCTTACTCTATAAACATAGTTTTTAAGTTATTTTCTTTATCTATTTCTGTTAGCTTCTGAGAAGCTCAAGTACTATAGTTCTTTGGCATAGGTAAAAATATTACAAATTACCAAAGAGGTTTTGTACTAGGTTGGTACAATCTAGTACCAACCATGTTAGCAGGGTTACGTTAAAAGTACTGAACCTATTTGCACTAAACTTGGTGGAAGGATGGGGCATGGGCCAGGTAAGAACTTATTTAATTTAGGTGTGGATCAAGGTATTTTTATTACTGTCTTTACCATTGCGAGAAAGGGCATTTTTCAACATCTTCGTCAGTTTCTCAGGAAATATTGTATGGATCTTGATACAAAAAATTAGATCTATTTAAGGTGTTGACATCTATGAGTTGCGTGGAAGAAAATGCTGCATTACACACCGAGTTGTACTTACTATTTTATGACAAGTAAATCATTAATGCTATCATACTACCTGCTTTTTTCGTTTTATTTTTCTATTATAGGAGCTAGACTGACGTGGAGGATTATGAGGCCTTGACGGACATATGTGCTCTACCGAGTGCCATCCTAGTTTAAGTTTAGCTTCTGGTAGTGAAGCAGATTTAAAGCACAAAACCACCAGACATTTTGTTGACCAGACATTTTTTAGCAAAGCAATTGCTTCTCCCTCATTATATATACAGGAAACCCAGGAAACAATTTAACTTTTTATTTCTGCAAAATAGTAGTAGCAAAATAACTGTTGAATCTCATCAGATGTTTTCATGTCTTTATTTTTTGCACCAAATTAAGGAGAGTAGTATCAATACGAGTGTCATTATGTATCTGTATTGATAAGCAGTATCAGTATCAATATTGGTATCAATAAAATCTTAATGATACCCATCCCTAAATACATTACAAACCTATAGTGATGCTCGTTTATCAGTTTTTGCCTTGATAGACAATCATTAGTCACTTTAAATGTTTTCTTCTCCTCCATATTTTCCAGTAGTACTGCATATGACGTGAGACTGGGAAACATGCATAATTTGGTAATTATCAAATACATTTATGTTATCCTCTCTTAAAAATTCTTCTAACAAATGCAAAATTAGACTATAACACAAAAGTAAATAGACACCGAAAACGAGACTTGCAAGGAAGTATACTGAATTCAAGAAACAAACACAACTCATCACCAAAAGGACCGTCCTGGGGTGATTCAAAAGTGTTTCTATTCCTTGGTCTCATGCAGTCATCTTGTCCCCTACAGAAATTGAGCATTTTTTAAAGGGCACAAAATGACAGCATTAGACTATGGACCATGGTTTCAGATCACCCCAAGAGAGTCCTTTTGGTGATGAGTTGCATTTGGTAATTGAACTTGGTGAACTTAATTAGTTACTGGATGACCAATGCCAGAATCTGGTGACATTTGAAAAATGTACTGGTGAGGTAGGGGCAAAATGGTCTTGTAGGGCAATTTAATGTCAGATTTGCATCAAGTTTGGCATAAGCAAATACTGAATGTGTATGCTGAATTTGAGAATGTATATGCAGCTAAAGTTGTGTCATTAAACTGGATATACTAAAAAAATGGTGAAATTTGAAACAACTGAAATTTGGCAGGAAAAAAAAATTGGGTACAAACACAGTGTTTTTACAGCTCCAAAAAAAAAAGTAAATGAACCTTGAAAAACTAAATTAAAATTGATTAAGATTTGAAACTAAAAAAGAGAGGATAAAACAATTACACTATAATGACCCATTATGAGATACAAATATGGGTTGTCTACTCCCTGTACTGTTTTTCTCCTCTGTATTTAAACAAACTGAAAAAGCTGAGGCAGCACAGGGGAAGACACATGAGGGAAAGCGTAAGTATACTGTCGCTGACCACAGGGAGAGAGACGTTTGACTCAGGCACAAAAAAGAGCTGTGGTCATCTAAACCACAGGAAATAAGAATGAAGAAGATTTTCTACATGCTTTCAGAACATAATCACTCACCAAGCACATTATCAGGAACACAATACTAATACTGGGTAGAGCCTCCCTTTGCTCTCAAAAAAACCTCAATTCTTAATAGCATTGATTCCACAAGATGTGGGAAACACACATGCACATTAATTCCAATCTCCCATTCTACCACATCCCAAAGATCTGGTGACTGGGGAGGACACTGAAGTACACTGAACTCATTATCACGTTCATGAAACCAATTTGAGATGACTTTTACCTTATGACAAGATGCATTATAATGCTGGAAGTGGCCATTAGAATATGGTAAATTGTGGCCATGAAGGGGTACACATGGTCAGCAACAATACTCAGGTAGGCTGCGGCATTCAAACGATGACTGGTTGGCATTAGGGAGCCCATAGTGTGCCAACAAAATATTCCCCACCCCATTACACCACCACCACCAGCCTGGACCCTTGGAACAAGGCAGGTTGTGTCCATGGAGTCATGCTGTTGATGCCAATTTCTGACCTTGCCATCTGCATGCTTCAGCAGAAATCCAGATTCATCAGACCAGGTTACGTGTTTTTCCAGTCTTCAACTGTTCAGTTATGGTGAGCCTGTGCCCACTGCAGCCTCAGATTTCTTTTTCTTTGCTGACAGGAGTGGAACCAGACGTGGTCTTCTGCTGTTGTAGTTCATCCGCCTCAGGGCTCGACGTGTTTTGCATTCTGAGATGCTTTTCTGCTCACCACAGCTGTAAAGAGTGGTCATCTGAGTAACCGTAGCCTCTCTGTCAGCTCCAAGCAGTCTGGTCATTCTCCTCTGACCTCTCCCATCAACAAGGCGTTTCCATCTGCAGAGCTGCCGCTCGCTGGATGTTATTTGTTTCTCGCACCATTCTGAGTAAACTCTAGGGACTGTTGTGCGTTAAAATCCCAGGAGATCAGTTTCAGAAATAGTCAAACCAGCTCGACTGGGACCAACGATCATGCATCTATAGGATTTTATGCACTGCGCTGCTGCCAAATGATTGGCTGAATAGATAATTCCATGAAAAGGCGGTGTACAGGTGTTCCTAATAAAGTGCTCCATGAGTGTACCTTCATTTTAGATTTAAGGTTTAATGTATCTCAGCTTAGGAAAGTGCATAACAGTACATAACAACCCTTTTGAATTATTTGTCAAAAGTTTTCCCCCATCATGTTGACAAAATGTCAACATTTTTGACACTGAATGGTACTAAAAAGGATTTACTGTCATTAAGCTGAGTGACAGTTTTGAAATATCAGTTATTTTATCTAGACAGGAGTCTGAAAGCTTTGCAGAGTTTTTTTTTTTTTTTTTAATTAGGAAGTGTATTGAAAACAAAAGACAGCTAGTTGAGGTAACCAGGGAAGTAGAGGTTTGCAGGTGATGATTAATTGCCTCCTGCAAAAAAAGAAAGCAATATTGCAGAACCACCACCATTCAATTACAGCATTCAAAGACATCATCAAAACTGTTGATGTCTTAAACCAAGAGAGAAGCAGAACGAAATTTATCGATAAAATGAATATTTTATAATTAAATTCAGAAGTGCAAAGACAGACAGAAATATTTTATTTTCTGAGACTTTGCGCTAGAGAGGCAAAATACATTTCTGCTTACAAAATCTGCATTTGTTGAATTTCAAAATGTAAAAAACCTTGAGAGAAAAGCAAAGACCCTTATGTGTATTTTTGTGTATTGTGTATGCATACAGGCATGCTGTGATTTTTTTTTTTTTTTTTGTGTAGGTGTGAGTACATCCTACAAGTGTGCGTCTGTGAAAACAACAAACCTTTTTTTCTTCTTCTCACTTGTTTACTTCCGCTGCTTTCTGCTCCAGAGGTGAGAAGTGTTAATGAGGGTGCACCAGCCCTTGCCAGCCGATAACAAATACCAGTCCACCAAACCCATCAATACTGTGATAGTGGGTGCGCACAGATTTGCTGGTAATTATGCCCTCTGGATGTTCCTGAACCTGCCCCCCCAAATCCCCCAATCAACCAGTCCCCCACCCTTCACTCTGCTGCGCACCCTCTTGTTCTACCAATTGGAGACGTAAAGCCAGCCTGAGTATGGGGGTTGGACCAATTAAAGAAAGAAATACACAGCAAAAGAGACTGCTCTTGTTTTTCAGCTCTCATACAGAAGCTTACCGATGTCATTTTGAAGAGAAAAGACACACTGTCTATATACTGGTTTTTGGCTGACCGTTGTTTGTTGTTCTATTGAACCTGGGTAACAAGGAGCCATAGCGTCAGAGGCTGCTTTTTCTTGTTCTGTTTGCTTCAATTCAGCACTGTAGGTCTTTTCAGAAGGGTCAAAAGACAACTTCAATTTGACAGCTTTCTGAACAGGCCATCAGCAGTGTTAAGAGTAACACAAAAGTTCCATAAACAGCAAAGATCACACCTTGTGACTTAACATCTCCTCAATGTTGCCGCATCAGGCAGATCTAGTGAAAATGACCTCCACCGAGCCATTAGTGTGCTCTGGTGGGACAATTTCTCATGGACATCAAGACCCTGATAACAGCGAGAAAGGCGTTGCTTCCTCCACTCCCTTAGGAAACTTGCAGGTGGCAAAGTGGCAGAGCCGTTGTCATGGCAACCTCGATTATTTCAACTACCACTTGCAGGTTCTGACAGATGTGTTAAGCCTTCTGGGCAACTGGAATCGAGAGGATTGACCCCTTCTTGCTTGTTTTCTATTGGGAAGTTCTGATTTCGATAGGCTCGGAAAAGAAAGAGGGAGTCAAAATGAGAGACAGAAAGTGAAAGCCAGCCAGCAAGTGAGAGCAAACAAGATCAGTAACCTCCTTTCTGCTCTTCCCGCTGTGTAATCAACTTGACATTGCAGGTGGAAAGCTCTGGGAACTTTCTTTGCCAACAGGCCCTAGGGCGAGCTGCAGGGATCGCTGGCTGACAGAGAAACCCCAGCTCAGGGACTTGTGATGTTCTCTCTCAGTCCATATCAGTCTCACACAGTCTGCAGCATGAACCCAGCTCCTCCGCCATCCCTCGGATTACTTCCAATAAACAGCATTTCTAGTCAGCGCTGTCAGAGCTTTGAAGAGAATATCACTTCTGTCATAGAAATTGCACACAAATGCAGTTTGGCTGTTTTTCCTTTGCCTGCTTGAAGTTTGGCGCCAACATGGTTATTAACATGTTGGGTTTCGTGATGCTTTGAGCCACAGATCTTTAAGGGACAGGTTTACACCCCTGGAGGAAAAAAAACCAACAACCAGATTTTGAATATTTATGTTTTTAATGTGGTAGTGGTTGCACAATCTCTTAAAGACACCTCATCTGTTTAAAACTATGGCAGTTAATTGAAATTCCACCACTGAAACACATGATGGGGAAAAAAAATGTCAACCAAAAAGAATGTCAAGAGCTAGTGTAGAGCACACCACAGCCACCGAGTACTGGCAAAAATGACTGTGTTTAGGGTTTTAGATTAAAATAAAGTAAATTGAATATGATTGGGTTTTGGGCTATTCTGACAAAATTAAACAAAAAAAAACTGAAGTTGAACTCTGGGGGAAAATAATCATTAGCATTATCTCTCCACTGTCATTTGAAAATACATGTCCATAAATCTGCTTAGATATCACATAAAAATTATTATCACATTATAATTGATGATACTGTCTCGTAATTTGTATATTTAGACCTTTTTTTCTGTATCAAAAATAATCCACTTCACTGTTGACTGAACATCCGTGCTAAGATATTAAATAATATAATGGTGTAGCAAGAGTGGTCTTGTGCCTGAGGCTGAGTAACTGTTGCATCATTTTGTATTTTCACCAGTTTTCATTTTCTGCAAATAAATATTCTCATTCATTAACCTATGATTCATGACACAAAAAATAGTGTTGGTAACTGTTGGTATATTAAGATCTTGCAGGATACAGAGTCCCTGTATACTTCAGTCACTCTCTGCTGTGCAACAAAAATTAGGTTAGACTGAATATAATCTCTAATACAAAAACTAGAGCATCAGCTGGAAGCCAGCCTGTTCTGCAGACACAGCATGGTACATATGATTTGTTGAGCATGTCACTAACACATCCAAGGTTAACAGTTCAAACCCACTGGGGCCACATACACAGAAAATGAAAGCCGTCACGATATTTTATTGCATGTTAGATAAAAGCAATTACCAAATGGCATATGTTCTGTTACAAGTACAACCTCCGAGTGTATAAAGCGTAGAGTGGTAGCGATTATGTTTTGAACCACATAATATAGAACATAATTGTTTTCGAATAGAATTTTCCACCAAAATGCTAAATGTGTCTTGATGTCCTGACAGCAAAGATATAAAAACAAATTGATGGCTGTGGTGCGGAAAAAGAGGAAGGAGCACATGTTGAATACACACAGTTACTCGTGTTGACTTGCAGATTATGCTCAGTGCAGGTTTGGACAGTGTTTGCACTGCATCCTAAAGAAGTGTTGATCTATAAAAGAAGCCCCTTGTTTGACTATCTTAGTGCTTTACTCCTGCACAATTTCAACACCCAAAGAGGAAAAATTTTTGCTTTTTCGCATCTATTATTGTTTGACTTGGTGGTACAACTTGCTGACTTAGGTCGACATTATAATACACAGGCTGCAGTGGCTGCTGCAGTGCTAATGCAGATTAGATGCAGAATACAGTAGATGCCTGATGTCGAGCATATATTGGCTGCAAGTCTCACCCGGTAGGTTCTGCAAGTCTTATTAGCATTCGCCGGCATTACCTGGAAATGTGTCTGCCGGTGTGTAGCACACTTGATTAGAAGGCATGAAATGTGAGGGTAGATGTCCTCAATGCTGTTGCTTTGACAGTCTGAATTACTGAACTTATTTTTACACAGGGAGTTCTGTCTACATGATGGCACCAATAAAAAAAAATAGTATACAGGAAATACACCAGACCAATTCCCTCTCTTACCACTACAGCCTCATTACCCCAACTGAATGTAACATTGAGTGAATGCCAATGTTTCATTGCATATTGAACTGACTCCAGTGCCGCTGCAGTGAAACTGTTCCAGACTGCAGACTGACAGATGAGGCCCGTGGTAAAGTTGTCAACATCCTGTTCTCTCAGTTTTTTGCTGCTGCTTTTAGATCTTGACTTGCAGGGTGTCAGATGCCAGGCAGATGTCCATCTGTTGCAGTTTGTCAGCTACCTCTTAACCCCATTGGATGTGACATAGCACGTCATATTCGCTGATTTTAACAACACATCCTGTTTTTTGCCAAAGGTCACAACAGATGTACGTGCCAGAGCCCCTGCCAGTGTCTGTATCTGTGCAGACATATCCTCATTGATGTCTCTGCACCAGAGACACAGCAGCACCAACCGAGCAAATCCCCCCCCTCCCTTATCTTAGGGGACTGATGCTGTGATTGTTGATGTGTATCTTACTACATAGGTGCCTGATTATAGTGAAAAGTGGAGTAAAGTGGAGAAGCACCTTGAGAGGGGGGTTCTCCGCAGCCTCCTCCAGATATATTTGGAGAATTTAAAAAGGTTCTTAGATGACATTCTATCAAAATTAGTGCACAGTGACTGGTGTAACAATTTCACAACTGTCATCAACATGAATTAAACTTTGATTGTTTATGGCTGTTGTCATTGCACCTTATTACTTCTTTATGGAGCTTCAAGACCACTTTACTTGCAGTAACAATAATTAATTTTGCATGACACTGTCGTAAACGCATTTGAGAGTAATAAGAGTTTGTCATTGTACTTAAAGCCTGCCATGACATGTTTATGACAGCTTATGTCCCTCTGGCTGATGTCAAGTTTTCATGATAAACCTCAAAAGCACTATCAATAGTTAGGACAGTGTTATGACACTCCCTTCGAATAACCAACCAACAACTATATTTAATTTCATCCATGGATGTAAAATAATGAACATCTTTTTTTGTTCATAGGTCATTTGTCAAACTAATTTTGAAAACATCATTGAAAGACAGTGAAGGGGGTCGGAAAGGTTAGACTGCCACGAATTGTGTTTTTCAACAAACAGGCTTATAAGGCTAATGTAAACAATACACTGGTTCTGTGCATCATAGGCATCATAAACATAAAATAGAAGCTATTGTGTTTTCCACATGGACTTTATAATACTCAGAGTATATTACATATTATACTTATTTAAATAGCAACCTGGAGTTAGTATCAGCTATCTATCGGCTGGTTTCAAAATTGAAATACCTTTACAGCAACAAAGAGTCTGTGCGACAAACTAATGCATCACTTTAAATTTATTGATCAGCTGGTAAAGAATATATTTTGCTGTGCCAGCAGGGGTGAACTTATTGTCTGAACCAGTGAGAGTTTTCCTAGAATAGAGGATGATGTATGTTGTGCAGATTGTAAAGCTCTCTGAGGCAAAATTTGTGACTTTGGTTTATATGGATATAATTGACTTGGCAACGTCAATGAGTCCAGCCACACTAAATATAGATGGAAAATGGTTTTTTTTTTGTTTTTTTTTAAATACTGGTTGGTAATCCTGTTCTAGACTGGCCAACAAGTGCAGTATAGTTGTGCCTTTCGCAGGATCATGAATTCATCAGATCTCATGAGCCCGTCCTCCTTTTTCTGCCGTTAACTTTGATATATTCTGTCTTTCTGGGTGTACAGCATGGTGCTAATAAGCTGAAAGACTGACACGGAAAATGCCTGTTTCTCCAAAATGTTTTCGGGCTTGATGAGGGGATAAAAAAAAAAAAAGAAGCACAGATCGGATGGAAGTAGGAAAGACACCCCATTCTCTATGTTAGCACAGAGTACAGCATGATTTATATCTACTGGTTTGGATGTTAATTTGGATGGCTAGCCTATGTTGATGATAAAACTGCTGTCCAGGGTCACCATTGAAACAGTGATGATTTTCACGAACATTCCCACATAGCATAATTTTTAAGTACCTCCACCAAGGCGGTTATGTTTTCACCTGTCTGTTTGTTAGTTTGTTTATTTCACATTTCCTGCAGCAAACTTGGTGAAGGGATGGGGAATGGGCCAGGGAAGAACCCATTAAATGTTGGTGTGGATGCAGTTAAAGGTGCTGGTCGAGGATTTTTTTTTTTTTAATCACTTTCCTTAACATTGTGAGATTTTTGACATTTTCGTCAATTTCTCAGGAAATACTGTATAGATCTTGATGTAACACATCGGACATATTTATACTGTTGAGAACTATGAGTTTGAACAGTTTTGCATATTCTTAAACAGTGCGTGAGTTGAAACCAGACAACGTGACCATGGACACATCGAACGTGTGGTGCAAACCCCACAAGTTTACTTGTAAATTAGTGCTGGAGGAGCTACCTCTTTTTGTGCTCAGTTATTCAGATGCTTATATTTCAGAAGTTGGGAAACTAAGTGTTTTCGTTTTGGATCAGATAAACCTTATGCATGTTAACAAAAACAAGGGCTGCACACTTTTGAGGTAGAATACTGCAATAGAATAGAACTCTTTCCTCATGATTTTGCTTTCTCCACAAACCCATGCCCATAGTAGATTAGTAGCCCATAGTAATTTAAATCTTTTTGTTGCCTCTATCTGATCGTTTTGCAACAGACCCACAACTTTCCCCTCACCATCCAGGCACCAGCTACTGAGGTCTGCTGCACCTCTGTAGGATCATTTAGTTCAAGATCATCTCATCTGTCCCAGTCTTTTGGATTTTCAGTCTTTCCTTTATGTAGCTTTATCTGCGTCGTAAAAATCGGTCAGAAGGTCTTAACAATCTAAGCAATTGACTTTAACACGTTAGTCATTCACTAACATTCCTCACGCTGAAACAACCAAAGTTGGAGCCTGAGGGAGTTGAGTGGATTTGCTGATGGGAGAAAATGGTTCCACAAGAGCCCAGTATCACTCGGAAACACTCCAGTGACAACAAAGTGGAAAGGAAATATGACTTGCATAAAGTGTATTATCATAATACTGACTCAAACAAGTGGATGTATGAAAAGCCCCTGTGCAACACCTTGTTTTCTGACATCTTTCTTTGGCCTGACTATTAATGCAGACTACAATATTCCACACTGTAAGGCCGAGCTGAGCAATACTAGGCAGCAGGGAGGCTGAGTGTGTCTGCTGTGAAGACTGCGGTGCCAGTGTTTGTCAATGATGTATCGTGTGTAGAATGAGGCAGAGGCTTTGGGGTAGATTACTTTCCTAAACAAGGCAATGGTCTTAAAGGGTGAGTTACTGCCCTGGCTATTGGTTTCTTTTTTAGGGCCCCTTGACAGCAGTAGCATCTTAATACTGGCTGCTGACCAAGCCTGCAGATTCCCTGCCAAGTAGCAGCCGCCTGGCTAGTCTGTGCAGAAGAGAAGGTAGACACAGAATACTGACAGACACGGCACTGCAGGAGAGGAATCTCGGACTCAAACAAGTGCTGTTCCATATTTCAGGCTTAGGAGTATCTTGAACAGATCACCTTCTCCTGTAATGGTGGTATTCAGCCAACCTACTGCCTGGTGACTTTCTTAACAAACATTCAGAAAGTTTCTCAGGTTCTGGGAACTACGACTGCTCGCTAGCAAAGTTTTCCTTGAAGAGAAAGCCAAAGCTATCTCCACTGCAACATCCACAGACCCAACAAACTTAAACTTGACAGATAATCCATTGTTTGGTGAAAGAATTTGCCACCAGATGGCGATTAAATAACCCGGGCTTTCTTGGATAGAAATACTCTCCCTTTTGTTCTTTTCTTTCACTTTTCCCATGTGAATTTATGTAACCCCTAAATTTTGCCCAAATATATAAACGAGCCTTTCATGTAGAGGGAACCTGTTTTACTAAAACAGAAATTGCCAGGTGCCACTAGGGAGCATGAACACTCCAAAACAACCTGACAAACACAACCCTGATACATCATCTTGTTATTACGTTGTCAGGTCTAGCAAATGTTTGCCTACTTGCACATCATGTCTGTCACACTGCTAAATCGTTTTGCCTAATACATTTTGGAGGAAACATAATTGCTGGATTGATAATGCACTATTTTGGTCTCCACCTCCTGAGAAAAAATATCTGGGTCTTTAGGTGCTAGATGTTCAAATTTCTTCACTTGTGAACTCCCTAACTTTGTCTGCTGTTTGGCACTGGGAAAGTGGCATACTGTGCAGAGTTGATAAGGGTGCAAAGCTCAATTATACAGCAAATGTGCTGTGAGACCAAAACAGTGAAGTAAGGGAAGCTAAGAGCTCACTTTACTGACTTATTGTAGTATATTACAACACTTTATGCCACTGTCCTGTATCAAAATTAAAACAAAACTGACAGGAATCTCACTGTCCTCACTTGGTAAATACAGAAAAAAAGTCTACTATAATGTCAGCTCATTGCATGATTTGGACAGCAACGTACATTTCCCTTCTATTTTCCATAACTTTATATTTGGAGGTGTTTTTATATGGCACATATTTCTCAGAAACGTAATGGTGACATTCAGCAATACTCAATTACTTGCTGTCAGCTTTTCTCATATTCCTAAATTCCTTGCTTGGCAGACCGACCTCATCCTATTATAAATTTCCTGTATTTATTTGTTTATTTTGGCTTGAAATAATTGCTTCCCATTGCCAAACCTACTCTCCTCTCTTAGACCAGGCATCCATGTGACCGTCTATTCTCCCATAGGCTCGCACGTGGCCATGATAAATTAGCTTAATGCAGTGCAAATATTAATCACATTGTCACCACAGCTGAGCAGGGATGCAGTCTCGTACTGCAGCCACCACACAGCCTCATTTATCAAACCCCGGAGCTCTCCTCCTATGCTAACACTCCTGCTTGCTGTCTCCAAAACACAAGCTGTTCCCACCCAGTTTTCTATTGCCAGAACTGTCTTCAGTTGTTTCATGAGTGACACAGTTTGCTTAGGTTTAATACTGCTGCCTCCAAACACTGTGATTATGTAGTTTGGAATCAGTCTGTTCTAGACAAAATATCCTCAGTTACATTTTATTTATATTATTATTTTTTCATTTATACATTTGTAGTGACTGGACTTTCATCAAATACTGATGAAGGTTTTCAAGTATTTATGCCAAATTTCAGATAAAATGCATTTAAAAGTAAGTGGAGTGAGAGGAAATGCACGATACCGTTTGCTTTTAGGTTGTTTGAATAGCAGACAGCTCTGCCAAATAATGTCTCCAACGTCCAGTGAATTTGCAACTCAAACGTTTTTGTCACATGGCACTTGAATTGAATGCTATCTAGAAATGAAAACTATGAAACAGATTGAGATTTTTGTCACAGGTGCAGAAGTCTCCTATTAAGTATTCCTTGCCTGTCCTTAGTGCCAGTGGGTCATACAACTATGCATTAGTTTTTTTTTGTTTTTTTGTTATGTATGCCCCCAGCTCACCCCACAGTGCCTGTGAGAGGTAATGCCAACTTGTAAAATATGCTCAGATATTCACAAAGTCACCACTCACAATTGATGAATGCAGGAGTCTGAGTGTGGCAAGAATGATCACCCAGCACTGCTGGTTGAAGATGAGCAAATGGAGTGTTTACGCTTGAATATAGTACAGACATTTAAATATAGACCGTGGCAAATTGCACTGCACCTCAAGTCTCCACTTCAATGAGTGCCTTTTTGATTCGGATGTATGGAGAGCTTGCTGTAGCACATCCTGCCAAAAAAAAGCCTCGCCACCTCATGTGGGAACATTCAAGAGGGTAGGAAAGTAGCGGGCCAGCATGGGACCGTTGCTCACTTGAGGAGTGTTTAAACTTCCAGATAAAACTCATTAAATAAATATAAAGGGCAGTCTCGTCTGTTTTCTTGAGCTGCTTTTGCTGAATACAAATACTATATGATGCAAGGGCAGCTGATAATAACATTTTATTCAACTTGTAGTTCTGTTGCTCATTTTAAATATGTGGGAGCCAGTTTTGGGCAGTAGAGAATTACTGTGTAAATAGTTACAGTCATGTGATTCCTGTTTTTCTGTAACAAGTAATGAAAGGGATTACAATTTGAAACTCAGTAATGACATTACGGTCACTAATCCCAGTAACGCTCCAGTACTTTGACAAGTTGAGGGTCAAATTTTGCCATCTCACCGGTAGTTTGGTTGGGGGTTGACATCAGGTGGTGTTCAGTGGACATGGCCGTTGTAATAGACTACATTAGTTTTAGCTAGGTGTACCCAATAAACTGGCAACTGGGTATACAAAACTACGTGACAGTGTTTGAAATTGAACGTGTTTGCACCAGTAAATACGGCTAATGTACAGGCTTGCTCCCTACATTTAGAACAGTAAAGACTCCCCTCTCTCTTTCTCATTCTCTCTTTATCTCTGTCTGTGGCTTTTTGTAATTATTTTGGCCAGATTCTAGACACAGTGTTTTGGCAGTGTGTGGAACATGCCTTTGGCTGTTTACCTAGCTGGCAAATTATTTTTGATTCACCACCCACAATGTGCTGTGGATTAAATCCCCTGTTTTCCATTTAGGTTTTGACCCCCTTTGACCTTGGGGGTCATTGTAATCACTGGGAACACTTTTGTTGTTGGACAAATAAAGCGGCAGGAGATTTAAAGCTTTCACTAAGAGGCTAAATAAATACAGGACATGCACTGCTCTGGCTGTATTTCTTAACAAATGCAAGGATGTTCAGTACCATGGTATAGGACGTTGACCTTGTACTAAGGCACATTCATTGGTAGTCTTCACAATACATTGTAGACCAAGAATTCAACCTATACCTTCTTTCCCCCTGGGCTGCACTGGATTCCTCCTCATTTTGCTTCATTGTATGAAATCACTGTTCTAGAACAGGGACTTATTCGGTGGCACTATAGGGAGTGCTTTACCCATTAGCAGGCAGCACAGTGACCTTCAGACAGTCCATCCATTACCCTTTTGTTTCTTGGACTTTTTCCTTTGGGAATGGAAGTATGTGCCAAAACGAATGAAGTTTGCCAGTTCGGGTTTCGTGCTCTGGATAGATGAAAATTCTGGCCTAATGAGAACTAATTGCATGATACAGTAAACCAGTAAACTGCAGAAATACATGTAGGATGAATGTTAATCCAAGATGTACTCTGAACCGGCCAGTTGGAAAAAACAGAAAACCCTGTTTTCTGTTTTTGAAGACCGTTAAAACACGTCAAACGCTGGCAATGAAGGCTCCCTGTGTAGTTTACTTACAGCAGTTTGTATTTGCAGTCGATATGACCCTTTTGACCAAGTATCATGTTTGTCAGTATGTGCTGTATGACACTAAGTTGTAACCACAACACATTTTTACACCTTTAACACAGTTAATTAAAACTGTGATTCTGTTATCTACTGTACACATTCTTTTCTTGGAGTTTTGGAAACAGTTTCGTGTGCGCTTTTAAGGAAGTAAAGTCACAGTGAGCTGAAGGAGTTATGTGACAGGAGCACCTTTTTGACATTTTAACTCTGTGTTATGATTTCCTTGCTTGAGGAATGACACAAAGAGGGCAAATAGAGTAAAATGTAAAAAGTCGCCTGCTATATCAAATGAATAGTAAGAGAATTACACATTTTTTGTACATAATCCCCCACCGTTAAGGGCAGCAGAATCTTCAAACATAGTTTTTTGTTTTAAACTGATAATTGTGTCATTTCTGTGCACAAAAAATGGTAACACAGAGCCAAACAAGAAGATTCAAGAGTATTTAAAAAAAACAAAAACAAAAAACAAACAAATCTGAAACATGATTTAACACTATCATTCCCTTTTCAAAAACTGGCTTCAAACCAGTTAAACAGCCATGTTTCTTATTTAGATATGTTTGTTAGTTTTATTTGTCTATTATTGATAACGTATAGGTCATTTAAATTTTACTATTTAACTTTTAGTTTAACTGGGTTGCTATTTTTTCCTTTTTCTTTTTGCATTACAGAATGGAAACCGGTCATAAGAGACAATAAACACTAAACACAAAAAAAAAAAGTGCATCTTTGCATTCCCTTTAGTGGTTAAATTTCAGAGTTTCACCAAATGCAGCACATGTATTTACGAAAAAAATCACCAAAGTAAGTATTTTTAGTATTGAAATCATTTCAATAAGGGCAGGTTTTGGATGAGTAACAATAGTAGTTAGCTTTACAACAGAGGTTACCCTAGCAGGCATTTGCTAGGTGGTTTAGCTAATGTTAGCTAACCTACTGTCACTGAAGGCTGCATTTTGAAAGGGCAAACACAAGTTTAGTGTCTACGTAGAACTTAATCAAACCTGCAGGTGTAATATTGACTGAATTCTTGATAAACATTGTATAAAAACACATTTTTTTCACAGTCACATAGGTATTTTTTACTTTGTCAAACTTGACATAAATATACACTGTCGTAATGGAAGAGGGGGTGTAGGTAAAAATTAGATGTTGGGATCTTTTTTATTTTCTCCAGGAAACCAACTAACCTGGTCAATCCAGTAAAAGCTATAATTCTGTGTTGATTTCACCTCTTAGATTAACTTCACCCCTGCAGTGGAGTTGCAGATGATAGAGATGATGCAGGTTAAAAGATATTTAAGACTGAGATGATTCTACCGTGAACTGTCATGGTCCCGTAAATTAATGAGATTGGTTTTTCATTTACTGCTCATTCTGAAGGAAATGGGCGCCTGAAACTGTCAGAAGTTCAGGGGCAGCAAGTGTTGCTCACGTGGGTTACTAAATATTTAGCAGTTAAACTAGTGATATACCACATGTGCAATCATGTGACTTGTGTCTTTAATTGATTTGAACTTTTAAATTATGCAAGGTGGCACCACTACTGAAAAGATTTACTACTATTTAATCCTCCTGGCTTTCCAGGCAGTTTTCTAATGGTTATTAACATACTGCTCTTCTCCTTTTGTCTTTGTAAATAAGAAATAGTTGGTGTCAATCTGACAGTAATATCTGCCTTTATTATGAACCAGGACTTTAACTTTACATCTAAGTGCACTGGCCTCTTTAAGGATTTCCTAAGTTGAGATTCTTTGTAATGAGGGTACGTTTGTCTTTTTAAAAAGCTGTTAGGGAAGTTCAATAATGTTTTGTCAACTGTGTGTTGCTTCATTCCCTCTCTGTGCTAAACCAATTTGAATATCTTACTTCGAATAATATAGTGATAGTGTGAAACAGTCTAGCAAAATATAGCTAAAAATAATAGTTTCTTTACAGTTAGCATAATTCAAGTAACTTTTAAAGTTTAGACATTAACAGCTAATTAATTTACATTTTTCCTGGGTATTGTGGATAACAAAACTAAGGGAAAAAATGAAATATTTATCCAAACAACACTACCAAAACAACACTATTAAAAAAAAAAAGAAGCTCTTTTTTAAAAGGTATTATAATACAATAGTCTATTGTAATGCAATAGTCATTCTAGGATGCACCTCACAAAATATAGTGAATGTACCAGGACCTGGAGTTTTCTGCCCAGATTTTAGCCTCCCAGACAAATCACATTCTAAACCTGTCTATGAAATTAGCATTTTTCTCTCTCACTGGGATACTATGGTCATGGCTTTCATATAAACCAGAATATACATGTGTAATAGAGAATGATACAGATGGTTGGGAGCAACATGCAGTCTCAGAGAAGCCAAAAGTCTTTCTTCAGAGTGAGGTTGATGACATCTGAACAATGTTCTCTGGGAATGTTTAGAGTCGAACATAGGACGCCGTGGGAATGTGTTTACGTTATACTGCCACACACCCAACACACCATAATGTAGGAAATGTAAACCTTTGTGAATGGTGAACATTATCAGCTGTTTACAGCTGGCACAATACGGAAGACATTATGTCAAAACAAATGTCTATTACACGTGACATTTTCCTAAAAAACCTGCACTCTTGAAGCGAAAGGCCACACAGTGTAATTCTGTCTTTACGGTGCCGGGTTGATGACGTTATTTTAAAAAATACACCCACAAAAAAAGATAAATGCGGCCCATTCCACACTGTGTCTAAAGACGATTACAGGTGTTAAATCAAATCAGCGAGAAGAGAAATGACTTAGTCTACATTTGCTTTGTCATTACGTTTTGCTTTTGCACCGCTCACAGAGAAGGGAATTGCTTACACTTACAGTCCAACTTGTTGATTAATCACCACTCTCGTCACAGCACGGTAAATCTCGATAGGTTTCAATTCACAACAGGTAGGAACATACACGGTGACGTGCACAATAAACAAACATGACAGGCTGCAGCTTCCAGCATCTGCCTGTCCTGTGCATATCTGTGTGGTGAGATTCATTAATTGGTTTGGAGCTGGAGAGATAAATGGCTTAGATTAGGATCCCTCTCGCCACTTCACCTCTCCCTTGTGTTTCATCCTCGCTCCCCGTGCCTCCATTGCTGAACTTTCCACAAGCAAATTGAGTCAGGCCCTCTTAATTAGATTGTTTCTCACTGCATTTCTAATATGTGACTAATTAGAGGAAGACAAAAAGAA
The DNA here is from genome assembly GCF_016859285.1 of Xiphias gladius. Taxonomy (NCBI): domain Eukaryota; kingdom Metazoa; phylum Chordata; class Actinopteri; order Istiophoriformes; family Xiphiidae; genus Xiphias; species Xiphias gladius. Next base: position 24,361,203 of record NC_053407.1, on the reverse strand, counting down.
GGGGAGATTGCCCAGCCTTGCACCAGACGTAAATCTGAGGATTTATTAAAGAGACAGTCAGTGGGTCAGTCAGCAGTTACTGAATTCTGATTTACAGGGAGGAAGACTGTCTGCCATGCTCAGCTCTTCCACAGGGACAGACGTGTTTTATCTTTTATAAGAAACATTTTTTCCACAAGGACATTACCCTTTAATTTAGAGAGAGTAGAGAAAAATAATTTCGACATATCAAGTAGCCAGAATTTAGAGAGAAAAAGAAGATTAATCTTAGCCTTTTTTTTCTTGTAGGTGATTCCATAGGTCACCTTGCATTTCCTTTGAGTAACAGTAGTCAGTCTAGGGGCCCTTGAAGCAGACTGCGGCAAATGTTTGGGCACATTTTGATTTAATGACCAGAGGAATTCAATAAAAAGCCAAGTTATGATGTGCAGTTTAGTGTGGAGTTGCTGCAGTTTAGCCCAACAGACATCTGAAATTTTGATAAACAACTCACGGGTATAGTCAACTCCAAACCTGGAGGGAGAAAAACAAATGACATACGTAGAAGACACTGGTGCTGAATGTCCCGGAAAAAAAAAAAAACGGAAAAAAATCAAAATGTATCTGTAAAGAATGTGTCTCCATCTTTTTGTCTGATTCTGTTAAAGGGGAGTTGTTAGATATTTAACATAAATATTTAATAGATTATTAAATAAGTTTTTAGCAGTAGACATAATTTAAAAAGTTGTAAAATTGAATAGTTGTAAAAATATGTATTTATTTTAATACAAACATAATCTTTATATATTAAGATACTAATATTGTATCAATTATTTAATGTGGTTTAAAATATTGATATTGTATGATACACTATTGATAATATGTTATCAAATTAAATAATCATCAAATGATCTAACCAAATACAATAAACAGTAACAATTACGTATAAGTCAGTTCTTGCCACTACCCAAATACTGTAACAGTAAAAAGAGCTCGACTGATGCATTTTCTTGTTTCATATATCCAAGCATTGCATGAATTATAACAGACCTGTCTTAAATACCTGGTTTCAACTGATTAATAAAGTGGAAGAGATTCTTTGAGATTCTGTTAAAATTGGCTAATGTAATTCCCATTCCCTTTTTACAAGCCGAAGCAGTGGAAAATGCATCATTCCTAATCTATAATGAATTAAATATTTCACCACTAATAAATATTTAGGATTTCCAAAGGCAAAGGGTTGCCATAGAGGCATTTCACTCAGAATATTTTTGGCTGAATCAGTTAAAAATGTTGTGTGTCATTCCCACGTTAAAACATGAAGTCCAAGGGATCCCTAACCGACCAATTAGTATCCATCTCCATGCTCATCAAGGCCAATAAAATATGGAGGCTGGAACGAAAACAACGATACACAGCGGGCCCTCTGGAAAACCATGTGACGCAGCCCCCGATGCACTTAGCACCCTAATGAAAGCTGGCGGTGCTGGGGTGAAGGCAGGGTCAGTCCAAGTTGAGGTCTCGTTAAGCTCGGGGTTTTGGGTGGAACGACATCCTGCTGATTCAGAGGCTCCCCCAAGATAATCAGCACCATCAGAGCTCTATCCTTACAAGGCTATAAGGGCTTCAGAAACAGGAGGGGGGGAAAAAAAAAAAATCAATGCAACCTCACCATGAGCAGAGCAGACCACACATGCTAATGATTTTTTTTACAACTACTGCTGTACCTGTGTGAAAACTACTATAAACTCAGTCATCCTTAACTGTAAGGCTCCCTATGGATGCAACATATAAAGTAGAAAAATCTTACCTTTGGTTTAATTTTCCAGACTAGAAGCCTGCTATAGTCCTGAAATGCTAATTAGATTGATTTCAGAGATTTAAGTCATGGATCGTTGAGCTGTATAGCACTGTAAAAGTGTCATGCAGTACATAGTACATGATGAAATTAACTACTGTAGAGGCTTCTACAAGCACGGAGGGTATGTACTCATTATGTGACAAAATATTTTCCCATTAAAATTAATCTCAAAGATGAGAAGTTTGTACGGTCCAATTTGGAAAACTATATATTAAGCCACTACATTAATAAGACGGTTTTAAATATACTGTACCAGATTGTTGTTTCAGGAGATAATTGGAAAATATTGATAGACCATGTCTTTCCCCCTACAGGCTACAGTCTTTCCCTAACCGTAACCAAAGTGCTTCGGTTGCCTTAACCTAACCACACACGGGACTCAGAATGCAAACCCTTGCCTCTGGTGTCAAAGTCCTGTGCTTTGTAAACCCCCACGGCCGCCCTGACCACCTCTGTACAACTTGTGTGAGGTATAGTGGGGTGTATGTATAAATTCATTTCTAGGGCACAGGGTCAATCTTAGTTTATTTTAACCATGACCACTATTTATCCCTAGTCCTGACCAACTCGGCAGTAAATTACATTTTCTCGTCATGACTCGTGACATTACTAATCATCCTTTATTGCTCTTATCTTGTAACGCTGACACAGTCACCGGCTGCGTCAGATCAGACAGTTATGTTTTCAGAAGTATCAAGTGTTGTTTCCTTCACTTACTCGTGCACATTAAAGTATTATCATTGAGATCAGCATATTGTAGCATATAGCCAGCGTGTTGTGATGACCTGACATTCTTGTTCTCTTGATCTCCCCCCTCTGTTTATCTCTCCATAATCTGTCCTTCATAGTGCTGCTTTAGTAAAATAAATGTGGGCGGAGGCACTTTGTTTGGTAGCAGAGGACAGATGTTGCCCAGTGTGAGACTGGCAGTTTGCGATATCCAGACCCAGCACAATTTGGTTGGTGCCGAGTCAGATGGCTGAGGTCTGGGAGTTTCCTCAGGGTTAGAGGAAGATTCTGAGACATCGTTTTATGGAAATGGAAAACACGTTGTTGACAAGAAGTGTGTTTGATTGTGTGTGTGTGTGTGTGTGTGTGTGTGTGTGTGTGTGTGTGTGTGTGTGTGTGTGAGAAAGAGAGACAAAGTGTTTTGTATTTCCAAATATTGGGATCCTTGTGATTCCCAAAAAAAATTGTCCATCACTATACACGGGAAATTATGATGCGTGTCTCAGCATGTCTATAGAATAAATTAGCTGTCATCAGGCTTACATTTGCTGAAGGGATTCCAGTTCAATGTTCAGGAAAAACTAATCAGTTTGACCTTGTGATCATTTTGTAACGCACACTGTTTACAGAGTTCCATGCCTGTGTATAATGACGTTCCTAAGCCCGACTTTGTGTGCAACATGCTCCTACAGCCACTAATAATACCAACACACTGTGTAGTAACTCCATTTGTGGTCTGTTCATGAATTATTTTTGTCATTGATACTGGATACTGGAGGTCTCTACTTACTACTGACATTAATCAGTTAGCTGCCAGGTGCTCCAAAAAGAGGTGACTGGGTCTTCCCACCAAGGTCTGACTCACGAAATGAGACTGTTTGTTTAACAGCAGCACTTTCACCAACTGTCTGTAGAAATAACACTCCAAGTGCAACTCATCTGTCTTACATCCTACAAAATCAAAGAATTTAGACGAATAGCTTATCCGCTCTCCATTTGCAGAGCTATGTGAACGTGCAGACAAACAGGATGGCATAGGAGACAGATCATTAGTTACTTCTGCAGTAATCACTGGAAGGGCAATACTGTAATTTACTGTATTGGTATGACATTAATGTAATAACTACAAATCATAACCACATGTACAATTACCGAGTCAACAAATGATACAAACCATGCTGTGCTGTGCAATTCTAAACAATCAGAGCTATTTCTGCACAGTAGTATACAACAATAATTCATCTGTGTATAGAATTCTAAAGTGGATGATAAATAGGCGCAAACAAAAAAAATGAAAGGCAAGAGAAGATAAAATCTAAACATGCCGGGTGTTACTATTGCACAGCAGTTTGAAGGGTTAGAACTGGAGTAGTGCTCGGTATTGTAAGTTCTGAGGTTGATTAATTACAGGCAGGTTGCTTATTGGATATGGCTATTGGCTGTGGAAATTAACTGTTCAGGTGGCAGGTTGATTTCTTTTTAATTTTTTTTTATTTTTTATGTGAGATCAAGCAAGTAACAACCTCATTTTCATGAGATACACGTTTAAATTTGTAATCACTGTATGATTTAAAGCCTACTTGATATAGTAATCGAATGTATTTCCAGAGATCAGTGTTGCAGGTACATTATATAAAATAATATTTAAAACCACTGAGAATTGAACATTAAAATCAAGTCTAATTTGTAGAAAGCAAAGGGGGGTTTGCAGGCAAGATACTTTTGTTTAGAAAGTCTGTAGTTGACAATAACTCCAGCTCAGTGTCTGTCACTAACCACTGCGGAACCATATTCCACACTTTGGAAAAGATGCACTAGACTACACATAGTGATGTATAACTCTACAGTTGTGCATTGAATATCTGTTGAAAATGGACCTCCACTTCCATTGTCAGTGGATCTCTGGGAAATGCATTATGCATCAAGTGTCTACAGCTGGAGCACAGGGTCTACAGTATACACTGTGAAGTAAACTGTGTTAATCTCATGGCTTATTTACTGACAGACTCTATCCTTAGCCTGCGCTTTGAACTCTTTTATTTTTTTTAATGTGTCTCACAAAACCGGGACACTCCCTGTGGATACAGACTTCAAATGGGAAATATTGCAGAACCAAGTAATGGGGACTTCTTGATCATTCGGTGAATTCAGATTCTCGGTAAGTTAGATGACAGACTTTAATTACAATGGATATAATTAGGGTCATGGACAACGCACATTAGTACATGTCAAATTTCCTGCTTTACTATGACAGAACCATTTTTATTAAATTTCCAAAAACATCTTGAAGATGTCAACTATGGAAGACAGACAAAGTATATTTGAATATATTTTGACCTGTTTGATATCACATTAATAAATCAGTTAATCACCAATGGAATATGCTGTATATTCTGTCAAAGACAGCTTCAGTTTTCAGCACAATTCTTGTAATTTAGAAGAAGTTTACAGTAGTTCTCACACCATTTTTATGAAAAGTTGACACAGTAGGTGTAACAAATAATTTGTCAGATACAATAACCTGACAGATACAATAACCTCTCCCAATGTTCTGACCTATACATCTTATTTAAATGAGTGTTTGTTCAATATCAGGAAAACAATTTGAGCTTTTTTGTGTTGTTTTTCCCACTGTTGTACTGTATAGATGATGATATTTTTGTTTTGCTACTCATTTAGTTGTTTGGCCTGCTGTTTGCTTCAGTAAAATCATTTGGGTCTGATTAATGGCATCCAGACACTCAGTACTTCTGAGACTCAAAGCACAACACACTAGGCTGAAGACATTCTTTTATCCAATTACTGCAAAATATCGTTTGGCATTTTCTTGGCTTAAGATGACAGACTCTCAGGTACTAATGCTTGATTTATTGCAGACAATAATATATTGTCTTGGGGCTCACAGGGACTTGGTACACATGCTATGAACTTGGACGTGGAATAAATGCATTAACAAGACAGCCTTTGCAGTCTGATGAAGAAGGACTTGATGTCTCTAGATATGAAATCCCCACTGAGCATCTTAGTTGCTCTCGAGATACAGTTTAATGGGCTACAATTTGAATTTTGGGTAATTTCTCTTCTTTTTAGTCTCCAGCCTTTGCCAACATTGATCCATACCGTGGACCAGAGGCACCAATCATGTAAGCACTAGGTAGGACTGTCTAAATAATATGAATCTCAACTGTGTTCCAGTTAAAAATACATCCACTATATTTCAAAGTAAACACACTGAGTGGGATTCACTTCATTTACATTTATGTTTAGCAAGATACTAGAGTTTGCCAAACATAGGCTACCCTGGTATATTGTGACCCATTTTAACAGGAGGAGAGGGTCATAAATTTGGAAAGTTTGACCTGACTTACTTAACTATGAATTCTCAGACCTGTTCCAGCACAAATATGTGCCATGTCCTGCCCTTGTTCATTCAAACAGAGACAGTACTTGTTTTTTCATATAGTATGAGCAATAGAATGAGGATGGAATATGACTCAGTGGCTCAAAATACTTGTGATAGTGATGACAAAAGAAAATCTACAACAACAACCTATTAATACAACCAAAGATCTTGAGTAAGCCGGGAGTAGAGATCCTTATACAAAACATCCCCATGGAAAGCAGTCCTTAACCCAACGTATTTCATTATCACGGGAAAAAAAAAAAAGAGACCAGATCTGAAATGAACCCGAAGACAGTCAGTACAAATTTGAATAAGCCAAAAGATAATTAAACCCAATCCAAAATGTAGTCAACCCAAACAGAACATCAGAAGGTGGACACCAAAACCCTGCCGCAGCACAATGAGCCACCAGTTAACAAGCAGCCTCAAAAAGTGTAGCAACATACTGTATGTCAGTTTACCCTCTCTGTCCCACGTCAACGAAACAATGCATTATCAGAGATGATAGTGGGTCCACTCCGATCCGCTTGGCATTAGTCATATTGACCCACAGAAGGGAGACCTGCGTCAACAGAACAGGACCTAACCAGATTAGGCCGATAATGACTTCAACACAGTCTAACTCGGAACCAAGTAGACGTATGAAGACCGCTAGCTTACAGGACCCACAATGATTTATTATTGAGGAGATAAAACAAGAAAAAAGTGCCTCTTTGTAAATCAAACCATTTTAGAACACTGAACATTTGTTCATATTTATGGCTGCCCTATCTGTAAAAAAGTGTCCCAAAGTTGCACTGTACAGATTTAAAACTCCCACTTACTAAATCTCCACTCACCCATTTTTTACCTTTAGTGAACACTGAAATACTATTAAATCTGTGATTAGAATTCTCCCAAAGTGAGGTGGTTAACCCTCAACTATCTATATTGATTGACGATTTTAATAGTTACGTGTTAAGTCGACTCTTTAACTCTCAAGGAAAATTACATAGTGCACTGCGCACTATCACAGAAACAGACCTAAGTAATGTATTTCTGATTTTCTGCTCCACATTGCCAGTGAGATTGCAGTTTGTGTGTGTGCTTGTGAATATGTGTGTCTTACAGCGTGTCTAAAGCTTGCTTAGGTTTCTAAATATTCCACTGGCAGACTGGGATTCACTCAGGAAAGAGCACAAATTGAGTGAAGTGATTTGCCAGGAGGACAGACTTTATACAAATGCAGGTCTAAAATGACGCACAGACGTGCAGAAAAGAGAGACCAGCATACACCCTTCAACATGTCATCCGTGTGTTGCAGAAATGTATTAAATTTAATAGAGGAATTTTTGTGATTGTCAGATCATGTGATGTGAGCAGCCCGATTAGTTTTGGTTGCGATATTTTTTAGTCGTGAGTTGGAAGATGTGTGCTTGTGTGTCTCGAACCTCAGACCTTTCAGTCTTGAGACGTTGACAGCATGTGGGGCACGGTTTATGACTGAGGCTGCTGCAGACTAACCAGCGACCCTGAGTGCTCCTCTGCTGTCAGGTCTGCAGCTTTGCCTCCAGGCTGTCCAGAGACTTTTAATGTAGTCTGAAGCTCAACTGCACTCACCAGCTCCAAACATGGCGAACAGGTCACTAATTAATGCTCTTTGCCCTTTTACTTTACCCTACTAACTTATCCATTTGTGGCTCTTCACCTGTGGTCAAATGTACCTATATTACCTTGCACTCATACTTTCTTTTTTTAGTAATGAACACTGCATTTTTTTTTAAAATTATTATTATCTGTGGTGCTTTTCATGGTTGAAAGTGACAAAAGAGTCCCTCAAAACAGCTTTAATTTCCTCTGTCAGCATGAAGAAGCATTTGAAAGTTAAAGTCAACCTGCATCAATTCTCTATTCCTCCTACGATAACCTGTAATTAACAGAAAACACAAAGACAAATTTTCACACCAGACAATAGAGCTAGTTAATTAGACTCTTCCACCAAAACTGTGAAGGGGTAATATTACACATCCAAATGCAAAAATTTTGAAGTTAGGTGTAAAACCTTGGCTATAGAGCAAGACTTCATAGCCCTTACAATTGAAATTTCATTGCATTGTTGTCCATCACATGGCAAAAATGTGAGTAGCCATACAAAACTTTGTCGTCAAATAGGTAGAAGATTTTCCTTCCAAATCAGGAAGAAACGGGCTGAGTAAAATGAGTAATGGTAGTTGACTTTTAAAGCCAGAAATCTCAGCAACTCACTGACCTGAGACGTTAGTGTTGATCATCAGCTCCTTAAATTTACACCTGTTGTTTTGGAATACTGATTGTGCAATCACTGTAACTTCACGTGCAGATATCCCCCCCAAAAAAGGCTCCAACCATACTAAAAATGACTTTTGTGGTCAAAAGAACACTGAGCAAAGAGGAGATTATTTTGAATGCTCTCTGGCACCAGTATATATGCGCTAGTCTCCTACTAAGTGTGAATGTCCGCGGGCAGTCTCTCCATCTGGCAGTACACTGCCAGCCAGACTGTCCCAGTCACTGCCCTGTCCCTCTCTCTCCACGCTGCAACCCAAAGACATGCACAGGGCAACAACTTGCCTCTTATCCAGCAAACCCCCCCACCCCAGTCTCGGTACCTTCCTCTGTCCTTTGGGTCCTCTGGGCTCTTTGATAGTCTCACAGGCGACATATGTGAGTCTGATTAGCATATGGCGGTGGGTTACTGCATTCCAGAGCCAACAGCAGGCCATGATAGGGAAGGCTGCAGGGAGGGGTGTAATTGATTCAGAGCACTGTCTCCCTAGAGCATGGTGAGGACACACAACCCTAAAATAGTTTTGATTTCTTCAATTTTGACCTTTTGCTGCTTGCATTATTATTATTATTATTACTATTATTATTGTTATTGTCATTATTATTATTATTGTAATTATTATTAGTATTATTATGCCTCCGCTCCAGCAAAAGCCATGGCCCGAGGCATTATGTTTTTCAGGTTTCCGTCTGTCCCATTCTCCTTAATGCAATATCTTGGGAACGCAATGAGGGAATTTCTTTAAATTGGGCACAAATGTTCACTCGGAATCAAGGATGAACTGAATCGATTTTGGAGGTCAAAGGTCAAGTTCACTGCGACATTACGTCCATCCAATTCTTGTCAGCGGGAACGCCTGGAGGGAATTTTGATACATCTGGCACAAAAGTCCACTTGGAGTCAAGGATGAACTGATTAGAATGTAGTGGTCAAAGCTCAAAGGTCACTGTGACCTCACAAAACACATTTTTGACCATAACTCAAGAATTCATACGTTAACTGTGATAAAATGCACTTAATACCTTTTCTTAACTACATATATTATATTAGTGTCGACAAACATGGATGTAAACTGCAACTTGACTGGTTGGCGGAGGCGTACAACCACATGGCGGTATGGCTATGGCAACATAGCACAGTACAGGTATCACATAAAGATGTACAATAATAATGACTAACTAATAATAAAACTAATAATTATAATAATAAGGTGAATAATAATACTAATAAAACTAAATACTGATAATCATAATAATTGAAGCAGTGGGTGTTGAGCAGGATCATGGGGGCAGTAGGTGGTCTGCAGTCACAGATCCACACTTTGCAGCACCAGGGGCAGGAATACCTGCAGAAAGCGACAGGAGGAGAGAGGGGAGAGACGAGAAAGCACAAAACTACGGGAGGGAGAAGAAGTCAAGTTAGTAACGAGCACTGTGAATATAAAATGGCTTCATGATCAAACATGTAAGAGAGAAAACTTCTGCACAGCTTTTGTGAATGTTGGGCTAAGCTTAACTCAGTGATCATAAGATGCATTCATAAATCACGAAATGGATTGTTTGGTTTTAATACAGTTTGATTAAGGACTGACTAATGTGTATATAGGTTCTGTTCAGTTCTGTTGCAGTTCAAAAGTTATTCACTGCGTCAACTCATGTAATACCAGTGTGCATCTTGTATGATCCCTGAGGGGATGAAAGGCAGGGAATTCTTATCCTCTTTACCTATGACCCTAGTCTTACAAAGTCGATTTTCTATTGGACATTAAACAGTTTGCCGACAATCATTTTAATTATGATATTTTACGTTGATGTGATAGTTGTATAAAAGCAAACCAGAGAGTTCTTACACTTACAAGATCAAATACTTTAGCAGACACAGTGACCATATACCCAGTTTTGGGGGGGAAAAAAAAAAAAAAAAAAGACATTATCTATGACCAAAACTGGAGTACATCTTGAAAGAGTACTTGAGAGAAGAGCAATAATCCTATTTTTAATTTATCTTGGCTGATATTTAAAAAAAAAAAGAAAAAAAATCAGTGATGCGCATCAAACCTAATATTTAACTTCTAAAGGCCACAGATTGCATCTCCAGACAAGTTTTGCCAGCACTTATCTTTGTCAAATGCCACCTTAGATTCTTGTTAGCAGCCCCTCTCTTATGGTCTTAACTTCTTCATCTTGGGAGAAGAAAACTCCAAATCGTTTTGTCAGATGATGTCCCTGTACTTACTGAGTGCTAGTAAAAGGCCACAGCGAGAACAGCAACGCTTCTCTCATGCCATATTCTGTCATGAGCCACTCAACATTCAGTGGCAGTATTTGAATCTACTTACTTGCAGTTGTTTGGGCTTACATTAAGGTAAAGTTTTATTATGAATTCAATGGAAATGCATGCATTATGCAGCCTCTAAAAAAGAATATTCACATACATAAGAAAAAAATCTGCTTACTGTCAATGTAAGTAAAAATCCAAACCTTCACAATTAATGCCGTCACTTTAAAGTGTGACAATGTGACACATTGATCATTTCACAGTGAGAGATGGGAGTACAGTACTGTGTTTTTGTCAGCCTTCTCAGGTATTATATTGACATTGGGAATCTTTTTCATTTACACCAAATATAGTTACCGGATTGATTGTGTGGATAATGTTATGTGCTCATTGTCAGACGGAACTGCACAAACGTGTCGCTCCTCGTTCAACGTGTTGCGTGACGACTTTTATTGCAAAGCTGACATTGTCAGAGCAGTGTGCCTTTATCTCTAGGGAGCTTACAAGGCCAGGGCATGATTGTCTAGCTGAATTAATGGCCCTCTGTTCGAGTGAAAACTAGAACAGCAGCACAATTAAAATCCACTCTATGTTCCACAATAGCTCGCTTGCTTTACCAGGTGAGCAGTGCGTCTTTACACTGCTTGGGTGGGTTTCATTTCAAATGAGACAGAATAAGATTGCATGTATAAAAGATAATACATTTGTAAAATATGATGAAAGGTCAGGAACAGAGTCGATTAAAAGATAATGACAAATTTTAATTTTAAATCAATAATGAAAGTCAATGTCCATAAAACTTATCAGCCCACCATCTTTTTGGTCGTTTCTGCACTTTGAACGATTTTTTTTATCTGATCTTTGGAGGTTTGGTCTGACGTGTTCTTGGCCGTTCGTCCGCCAACAGTAATATTAGGCAATATATGTTGTGTACTCTTGCCTTGTCCCTATAGCCCATGTTTGTGATGCCGGTTTAATTATTCATTAAAACTTCTGTCAGTCATTCGGGGTTCCTGTCAGACATCTCATAAAAAGCCCAACAACTGACATTCAGCAGAGCACAACAAAGACAGACATCAATATTACAATACTGTCAAAGGACATAGAAGTCTTTGCCTACCATTTTGTAGGCACTGGCAGAAATACATGTGCCCTATCTCTAGTCTGTGTATCTATTTTTTTTTAAATATTCTACTTCCGATTTGCCGTCTAACTTGTGGATGCATTATCCTAACTGCACTTCCTTCTTATATTTCATGTTCTTACTACTACGTGTCGCACATTGCCAGCTTGCATTTGTTCATGCAGCTGCATTTTAGGTCTGAACGCAACTTTAAAGTTTTGTTTCACATCAACCTAACACTAGTATGTGGACATACTGGCAATGAGGAGAGTTCCTTAGCGCTTAACTCCTCAAAGTCCAGCGAGGTCTTTTGTGGGAAGAGGTGAACATGTATTGCCCCTACCCACTCTTCACACACCAGAGCCTCAAAGGCTAGGTGATGGAGCAGGTCAAGGGCCTTTAATTACCAGGGAATAGAGACAGGCTGCCTGCTGTCTTTCTCCCAAAATGCTGACAGTGTGCAAGAAGCCCCAGCACAGCCTGTTAGTAGAGAAATGTAAGGCTCCAGTTCATAACTGGTGTAAGGAACCCCTTTCTCCCCCAACTGTCAGAGTCCATATGGTCCAGATTTAAATTGCAGCACATGCAGAAGAATCCACATGGTCCAAGCTGAGTTAGTGTTAGGATTTTTACAGCTGTCTACGAGTAGCTTACTGATTCAATATTAGATCCTGTTACAGCTTTGCCTCCATCAGAAGCACAGCAAAACTCTTTAAGGTCGTCAACCATGCAAGTAAAATATTATAACAATAGATAGTGTTGGTTGGTGTCTGCCAGAAGAAAAACCTCTCTTGTTAAAAACTACTTTCTCTCGCCTCCGTAAGTTATTTCCAGCACTCACATCGGGTCACAGTTGTAAAGCCCCTGTGGCACACGCTCATGGGGGATCTTAATCTTTAGTGCAGACTGCTGTCAGCATCACAAATAAAATGTGAAAGACATCAAGATGACCCATAAACCCACTCTGCTCTTTGCTCTTATATTTTTATTTGTCTGGTGTGTTTCTACGCTGCATTTCTTTTGTACTTGTTTGGCCATGATTAAGTCAGAAAAACCTTACTACGCCAGGTCGGACTTCCTGCTTGTAAGTGGTGTTTGAGTCTGAGACATGTCATAGTTCTTTGAGCACCGTGTTTTGACGAACTGGCAGTTGAGGTCCCAAACATTGTATTATTTCATTGTGTTGCACCTGACACATCAGGTTATACTGATGTTCCACTTATTATGACATCATTTAGCATAATTTGAAGGGTAGAGAGGTGGTTGCTGAAATGACTTAAATTTACATTGACTGGGTTCAAACAGATTTGGGTTTCCCTTAAATTTTTCATAATTATATGAACAGTTATAGATATTTGTCAGTTTTATTTAATATTTTTTATTTTCAAGAATTTATAAAATATTTTCTTATTTGACCAAAGCATGCATCATGTAGCTCAATCTAGTTTTTTTTTTGTCTCCGAACCTGCTCTGTTTACTTCACGTCAATAATTCTCCAGGTGGATGCCTTTGCTCCCATGGCTTTTGCACATGTTCTGCCCCTTCTGGCAGAGTGTTTAGAACTAGATGGCGGTGTTGCAGAAAAGGCAGCGCCAAACTGCCACTCTCCCTAGATAACAGGCCCTCTCTTACTCCCTCGCTCTCATCCTCTCCGTCTCTATCGCTCTCTCCCAGACCATCCTCTACCTCACCTCCACCCTCTCTTTCCTATCTACCTCTCTTGCGCTTCACCTCCTCCTCCCACTTCTGTCTTTGGCTCTCGTTGTGTCTCTCTCTCTCTCTGTCATCACCTTTATGTTTCATTGCTGGATCGTGTCCAGTACCCACCTAGTTGCCCCTGTTGAACAAAGGTTCTCTCCCTTGCCACTGATGACCTTGTTTGGTGTGGCTAGTTCGTGGCAGATTGTGGTAGTGCTGATTCCTAAGAAGCCAGACCAACGCCACCTAAGAAATAAATGATTAATTTCCTTCTTTTCCTAGTGGATGAATGAGTGGTGTCCCCACTGGGAACACTGTAAATAATAGTGTAGAACTGACCTAATTTGTTATGAGCAGTTCAGATGTTTGATGCAAAGAGCAGCATTTTCAATGCCTCTTTAAACAGTAGTTTGTGATTTGAAGAGTGTAAAAAGACATGAGATTGACATGTATAGTATGTTCATAGTAGTATAATATTAAGGAAAGAGAAACATACTAATGATTGGGATCTTGATATACAATGATAAGTGACGTGAATGCACAGGACTGAAGGTGCAATCTGTTACTGTTTATGTATGAATGATTTATACAGTTGTAACTGACCACAAAGGATCACTTTATTGATTTCACGTTTTGTAGGAACAGGAGCATGTTGATGTCAGAGGCATCCAGCCATCCATTCATTTGCAAAACCACTTATCGTGTTCAGGGTCACAGGGTGGCTGGAGCCTATCCCAGTATGCTTTGGGTGAGAGGTGAACCCTAGATAGATCACGGGTCTGGGCTCACACATAGACTCTGAACCAACCTGTTCAGAGTTTCCAAGCCACCTCAGATGCACTCAGCTCCAGACAGACATGGACAGACACACAGAAAAGTAACAGGAATACTTGCAAAACAACCCATTGTATCCCTGCAATAAAAACTACCTTGATAAAGCTATATATTCTTCAGTATTTTTGGACTGTCGAAAAGCGAGCAATCATAAACAAAGCATAGGCTAAACAGAATCTAGGAAGATTCATTTCCATTTTGGCTCCGACCTCACAGTTCTCTCTACCAGATGAAACTATGAGAGTTTGAAATCAGGTATACTTAAGTCACTAAAGTTGTTCTCTCGCCACCGGCCAGCCTGTAACTGTGCCATCACATATAGAATTTAGAAAAGGACCCTCCTTTTACAGTTCTGGAAGTTGTAATGGTGAATATAAGCATCTCCTTCACTAACAAATACACAGAAACAACAATGACTCTGTATAATAGACCTTTAAGTCTGGTAACGTTACAGTTCCATATAGTTTTTCATCAGCCCCACATCAATTGCATGCAAATTACATTAACCTGTAGAATGAGGAGATGCTTCTAAACTAGATTAATCATGGTTATTTCCTCTTTACATCACAAAGACCATGCTGCTGATAAATTGCCCATACATCAGAGTTGTGTAAAGGACGATAATCGTGTACTGATGTTATTGATGAATCATTGCTCCTTAACTAAACAGGCTCCTGGAGATTTAGATGAAAGCAATTTCTTGGCTGAATGCAAAAAAAAAAAAAATAATAATAATAATAAAAAATAAATAAATAAACATGAATGCACGTGGCACTACCACCAACAGCATCCCATCATAACTAATCCCTGCAGTAAAGAAGATTAGAAAACTGGCACTGCACTGTCTTGATGGTTACACTCCAAAATTGACTGTATAGGCGAAAAGAGCAGAGCTTGTTGATTTGTGGAGTTATTTTCTCTGAGAAGCAACCGCAAGGTCAAGTGCTGTCAAAGCATTATGTTAGGCAGTGATATAGCTGGGGGATGCTGGATCTAGTGTACCAGTATCAAAGGTCTTCTAAATGATGACTGTACCCCTGCTCTGATCCATCACCATAATGCTAATCAGGCTTGTCCCCATGGCAAGAGGCATTGCCAAGCCACATCACTTCAAAAGACTCATTCATGCCAGCAAGCCATTTAGGCTCAATTCCCCATGAATTATGACTTGATTTAGGATTTCTCAGTTATTCAGGCTTTTAGATTATTTTAAAAAAAAAATCATGTAACTGTGAATGTAACACAGTTACATGAATAAGGGCAGAAATTTGTCTTGTTGATAAATTTTTGATCAAGGTCTGAGGGGGACACATTGCTAGTAATATTCAGCTAACATCACTGACATATATAGGGAGCCAGCGTTCCATGCCAGCAGCATGCAAACCATTAATCTTTCTTATACTGTGCATGGCATCTCTTTTGGGTAAGCAGTAATTTTTACCACAGGCGATGACAGGCAGGAAAATACATTGCATGTTTTCAAAAGCGATACGAGAGGGGTTTGTCTAAACATCTCTTTCCTCCATCTGTCTCCATTGGCCTTTCGGTATGCACACTTGAATCTCTTCATCCGAGGCTCTTTGGCGCCAGCTTCCTGTAGATGGCCCTATAGGCAGACGGGCAGAGAGCACTTCACTTCCTCCCACACTCATCCGTAGATGTGAGTGGTGGGATGTGGCCGGGGGGATGCACAGTGGGACAGACCATTTAGAAGTAATGTATCTCTGGAATATAATCAGCCAGACTCACAGGAAGGCAATTTCAATCAGCTAAGGTGATATTTCTTCTTTGTAACTGATGGTAATACTGGTTGATTTTCTATAAATTACAGTGGACAAGTCTGACAAAATCAGAAAAAAAAAAAAAAAAACCCTGAATAAATGTGAAGAGAAACATAACAAAGGCAGATGCTTCCATAAATGGCACAGGGGATCACTGAAGGGTTTGATGAATATCAAAATGATATGAATCATATGCTGTGGCCTTTTCACTCCTCAGATCTCAATCTAATCGAACAGCTGTGGGACCATTTTTGGAGTGACACGTTAGACAGTGCTCTATACTGCCATCATCAAAAGGGAGTATATTTTGGAAGAATGGTGTTCCATCCCTCCAGCGCAGTTCCAGAGTTCCTCTTTGCCAAGTTAAATTAAAGTTGTTTTGATGGCTCGCGGTGGATCACTTTACTGCAGCCACATCAATCCAACTTTATTTTTGCTCTGTTCAGTTGTAGAAACCTAATGTACAACACACGACAGCCTTATTGCAGAGCATTACTGGATTTCACACCCATAACACACTGGCCACACCACAAAGACACAAGTAGTACTCAAGGTAAGGTAGCAAGAATGGGTCAATCTGGAAAGCAAATGGGAAAAAAAAATGTTTTAGTGGCTTTCACGCGTGTCAGCATTGGAGATTAGGAGATTGGTGTATCCTTACATTGCAAGGCTTACGCCATTAACGTAGTATTGCACTTAAATGACATTTGTGGTCTTAGTAGAGAAACAGAGATAAAAGAATTGTCAAAATCAATGCAGCAGAAGCTGAGATATTCTTTTATTCACAAATTGTAGGATCCAATGTAGGATCCAAAAATGCTGGATCCTACATTTCCTGTAACACAGCTCAACAGAGTTTTTTCATTTGACTCTGCCTGCCTGGTAAATGCCCATGTCTTTCGAACTCTTTACCTCCAGCTTGTAATGCACTCTCAAGCCTCACACGAGATAACCCTGATGACATTATCAGGGTTATTTTGTCAGTTCAGGAAGCGCAGAAGACATTATACAACTGTTTTTACTTAATGAATAGTACTACTCATGACACGTAAACTGACCTTCATGTGTAAAATCGGTGGAGTGCCCCTTTAATTTATCAGCGGTCATTTGAGTCCAGGTCGCATATCTCTACAGGACATATGAAGACAAAACAACAGTGAATAAATAAATTAGACAACAACAAACTGGAAATCTGAAAACTAACAAAATAATGACAACAGAATATTAACCCCCCCCCCATATAACTGGGCTTCGCTGTGTGGGAGAAAAACTGGCTCAACTGTCAGAGAGGCTAAGTGCTAGGGCAACGCTTTTACTCATCGATTGCAAGTGATAAGGTGGAGGGTCACATGTTATTTCCTGCGGGGCCAGTGCATTCTTTTGTGTTTGGTTGAGTGTGTGTGTGTGTGTGTGTGTGTGTGTGTGTGTGTGTGTGTGTGTGTGTGTGTGTGTGTGTGTGTGTGTGTGTGTGTGTGTGTGTGTGTGTGTGTGTACATGTGTGCAAATGGAAATATACTTGAAGGTCTCACACAAAGTAAGAAAGGGTGCAATCATTCCTTGCGTATAGAGAGTACCATTGCAGCTGAGGTGCTACAGAGCTATTTGATTTAAACATGCTTTTGCACTGTGGATTGTTGTTCATCTTGATCTGGTTGCTATGGTTGGTTGATTTCCACTGGGGCCAACCATCCTCAAAATGTATTCAGTCTTAGCATTGTGAGGTGTTTTGGATGAAAGCCTCCACAAAATGGGATATGTAGTCATTAAATAGTGCCCAACACTGGAGATTTTTCAAAGATGCACATTTTTCTTAATACTCGAACCATGCTGTTTAAAACAAAGATCTGGCACTTGCAAAATATACTTTGTAATCATGTCAAGCATAGGCACTGGCCAAAAGTAAATACAATCCTATTTTGTGTATTTTCACGTAAAATATCATAAATCATGTTGACTTTTTTTTTTTCTACAGCTATAGTAGTCTTTAAATTCATATTTTTTTGATTTTTCTTTGCAAACCTTGTTTGTCTACCAGTGATTCTCTCTTCTATCTTTCCCAAACAAACAACAAAAGAATTTAAACGCTTTGTTTTTATTACCCCCTGGTCTTGTAGGCCTTGAGTAAAATGCGCACACATATGAAAGCTTACCAAGCATAATGACACTTTCGCTGTCAGGGCAGGTATCCTGAACACAACTGTTCTAAATTGCACGCATCAGCAGCAAAGTGCAACGAAACCCCAATTGGACAATGCTTCACCTCCTATTGGGGTTAGGAGAGAAACAAGAACATGGCGATACGACAGGTATCTTTGTTCATCTCGGGGTTGACAATAGAGATGCCTCAAAATATGACAGTCAAGTCAGTTAACATTTAAGCTCGGCTCCACATGTCGTGGCCAGTATGGAACAAAGGGAACGTAAAATCATGTTGTAGGTAATCTGATGGTCAGCATATATACTGATCAGCCACATTAAAACCAGTTAGCTGTTTTAATGTTGTGGCCGAATTGTCTCTGTGTGTGTGTGTGTGTGTGTGTGTGTGTGTGTGTGTGTGTGTGTGGGTGTATTCCACAGAGTGCTACACAGCATATTTGACTGTATACACATGTGGAACATACTGCATAGATTAATAGACATTTCACTTAATTCTTCACATTGTCACTTAAACAACCACATACTAATTAATCAGAGCTCAAGCAGTGAGATGTAAAAGCCACGATGCGGGAGCTGAATGACGTACGTGGATCTTAATATATATTTCTCCTTTAGTATTTAACTGTATTAAAGTCTAATTAGAAAGAAGTGTAACTATTGTGTTACACTTTGGAGCTGTAGTACTGAGCTTTTATTGTATTCCCAGTTTTAATGTCCAATCCTTAATCGGCTTTCTTTTAAGCAGTGCACACATGGTTGGATTCCCAAGGGCAAACAACTACACAGTTAAACTCGCATCACTATCTCTTTGTCTCATTGTGGCACAGCCTGTGGAGGAAATCCAATTCCTATACACTGTACAGTAAATGCATATTTATGGGCTCAAGCAATAGGTGTTCTTTACATTCAGTGTTTCAGTAACTATGGCAACGAGACATTTGCTGCTTGCTTTTATGAAATGGTGACCAAGGCTTAGTCTAAAAAAAAAAAAAAATAGCATTTTTCAGATTATTCTAACATCACATGAGAAAAATCAGTGCTTGAAGGTGTGGAACAATTTGAAGACTTGATGAGCTGGGTGTCTTGGCTGTCACATTATTTCCTTTTCTGTTGGATATTGTGCACACTCTATGATCTCTACCATAACACACAGTCATAACAGACACATAATGGGTGCAGGCTAAATACGTACCATTTATCATGTCATGAACGTACAAAGTAGTTTTTGATGGTTGTGCCCTTTCAGCCTGAGCTTAAGGTATAATTACTAACATCACTTAAGGGGAGCACATTGACTATCTGAATGGCAGAAGAGAAATGGCATTCCCCCACCAGAGCAGAACAATCCCTGGCTGCACTGCTTCTAGCTTTCTTCTCACTGCGCGCAGTGGGCATGGATGGGAAGCCAGGGAGGGATCGTGACCTTTTTTACGCAGAAGTCACTGCTGCTTGTTGGTGTCTCTGTTGTGTCACTGTCAACTTCTGTCTACCCGGTCTCCAGGCCCAAGTAAGCAGGAACAAAATCTGTAGTCCATGGGTATATTGCGATGTCTAATGTGTTTTCACTGTCTAATGTGACATGTTGTAATTAAAGGCACATTTATGGTCATATGTAATGAATATTAGAAGGTATAAATAGTATAGCGGAGCAAAAGACAGGCGCATAAATCTGCAAAATCAGGGTATAATCACACAGAGAAGCATATCTCTTTGCGTCCATTGCAGTACAGTTTGGTGGAGCAGTGATCAAATCTGCAGCCAAAAGATGCTCATCACAAAAGAACAAATGAATTATTTTCCTTAGAAATGGTTTCCTTTTCACAGAGTTGTAAATTTCTTTCAAGTGAGATAATTAACGAGACCTTATAGCTAAAGGGGAGCTGTTTTAATAGCCTGCATTACCACTTCTGTTATGTATTATGTTTCAGAATATGAATCAATGGAGACCCAGTCAAAATCTCTTTGGACATCATAGGTATTGGGTAACACTTTTTAAAAACATCGAGATTTATATGCGACATTATACATTTTTGTGAGTAGTACATTATAATTTATCAGGCAATTAGGTAAAATTGTAGCCGCAAGAATTGTATCTACGTATGTATACAGACAGCTTTTGCAACAGCAATTGTAAAGGCAAATACTTCATACATACATAAGTAAAACATAAGTATAGTCCAGGACTAAAACTGAATATTCAGCCAAGATAATTCAAGATGTTTTAGCAGCCATATATCCATGTACTTTGAAGTCTTACCTTTGTATTTTTAGAGCCTTGGCTGAAAGCAAGGAAACTCTGAAGGATGATAACAGCCTTGATAAGCAAGTATAAATAGCCAGTGTTTGATCCAGAATGATTAGAGCGCTGTATAGCTACATACATTCGGATGACAGGGTTATGGGAAAATGCAGGAGAGTGCAAGGACTCATCTATCATGGTCACGAGCTGACAGTATGTGTCATCTCTCTAATGTTTCACAAATCTTGCAGAATTTACTCAGTGACAGGTTTTACACATGTATTCAGACAGTAGACAGCAATGTTGCTGATTTCAATTTCTGAGGAACTGCTCTACCATTATTTGTGCTGCAGATAAATGGGGAACTGCTGTTTAGATATACACTGGATTTTACAAGCCTGCAGAGCAGTGATAGCTGTAAGGGCTGCTATCATGAAAATGTATAAAAACTCCAATTTATCTACCAGGAATACACTAAACATGATTGATTATAAGTAACGATTGTGTAATTGAAGTAACACAAAAGCTTAGTACCAAAGGGATTTGTATTGTATCTTGCAGAAATGAAGTGTCACGCCGATTTTTTGCACATGGGTAAGTGTAATTATGCCTCTCTTTCTTAACACTGCAGCAGAAAGTATCTCAGTTATTCTCACCAGCAGATAATAAACTATGATTAGAAAAAGCAAACAGGTAATGTTTGCTTGTACTACCCAATCGAAAAGTAAAAGCACAGTAAATTCAGATGAGCTTTAAGTGTAGAAAATAGGTTTACTATCTTCCTTGTGAAAATATAGATCAAGGGGAGGTGCAGCTTAAAGAAGGATTTTAAAACTGTTGCCATAGGTCATTCACAGGGATGTCTATACCTCTGTTATATGTAGTTGCTGTGGCTCAGGAGGTAGAGCGGGTCGTCCACTAACCAGAAGGTCTGTGGTCGATCCCCGGCTCCTCCAGTTTGCATGTCGAAGTTTCCTTGGGCGAGATACTGAACCTCAAAATTGCCCTGACGGCACAGCCATCAGGATGTGTGAGTGTGTGTGAATGCGATGTATGAATGTGTGGGTGAATGGGGCAGTGATGTAAAGAGCTTCGAGCGCTCAGTTTATCATATATTATATTTATTATATTTATTTTATCTTAAAACTCAGTGTATATGAATTCACATTGTTTACCTGATCTCCTGTAAGAAAGTTTGACAAAATGGCCGGGCTTTGGCTGCAACAGTGCTAAGATCAGCCAATTCTTTCAGCGGCCGGAAATGATGACAAGACAAAAATGTAGGTGAACAATCTGTTCCTCCAGCTGATTGTGAAGCTACCTACTGAGAGCAACTAGGTGCCACAGTCCACCTCATGTCCTAAAATCCAACACTGCATTCATATTCACATGTACATTTAAAGTTGTCCAAAGATAAGACAGGGAAGTTACACACAAGGATACATGGGAATTAGTCATATATGAGTTATACATAATTAATTTTAAAAAATGAGACTTCTCGAGGATCTTTTGTCTCAGACACTTGTCTGCTAGGCACTCAGCCTATGTTTGAATATTTACATTTCATTCAGTCATGTTTTTTTAATACTTCACAAACACAAACATACAGTTGTAACACCTGAAGAACAGCACAGTAAGAGCTAAATGGCTTATTCACAATTCAGTGTCAGCTATTAATCAATCAGGAAATTATTCTGGATTCCACCCCACTCCGTTATTACACCTACAGTAAGTAACCACATAGAGTTGCTCATGCAGTAACATGGACGAGATCCCTCACTGGCTTCCCACTCGCAAATACTGTCAACTGTGCTCAGTGGGGCCCTTTGGTCAGCTATGAAGTACAGCGGCCACAGATGGAACTTGTGTAGTGGTTGTGCACCTCTGATGCTAACTTTCTGTTGGTAGTTCAAACTTCTAGGAGTGTGTGGTGTTGTGGCCAACTTTTATTCTGTCTCTTTCTAATGTTGCCATGGCTGAAGTAAATGACTGAGTGCACTTAATAGTGAAAATTTTAAAATCAAAATTTTGTTAATGGAATTTAGTGTTAAAATGTTATTAAAGGTGTGAAGTTATACAGCAGAAGTGTCTGCAACGTTTTTCTGACAGTCTGACTACCAGCCAAATAGTCTCAGTCCCTGACATAGTATAGCCTCATGTTTCTGCAGATGACAGGGACTGTTCTCTGACTGGAAGGTCGCTGGTTTGTTTCCCTCCACAGCCAACCTTAAGCAAGAAATGGCTGTCAGTGAGTAACTGATATGTATACCCTACATGTTTTTATGGCTCTGGACCAGTATGATCTTGCCATTTATAATGTATTTTCATCAATACACTCCACATTCTGTTTAACAAGTAAGTAATTTAAGTAATAAGCCACTGACATGAGCTACAGGACATGAGGTGACATGTGTGTGCTACACACATTATTGTAATGAAAGCCTTGTCAGTCCTCTGACAGTGCTCAGAAGAAGCATCATGTTCTGTAAGTTAAGCAGTGACCTTAATAGCAAAGGGTTTGACAGGCTACCTGAATCTGTGACTGAATGTCATGAATTCAGGCTTACCTTCAAAAGATAACATTTTCAAATCAGGAAAAAAGTGATTTTAGTTCTATGATTAAATCTAAAAAGCTAACACTAAAATCTGGTGGGTAAATTGACGGAGATTAAAAGATTAGGGTGCCGCTGTGGCTGTCCGACGATCTGCTCAATTGTTGCCAAAAACACGTCAGTTTATTCATTCCATCCATATCGCTAAAAAAATTTAACAAAACTAAAAAAGAACACCTTTTTTTAGTTCCACTGACCCTTAGTATGGTCTGGCCATGTAGAGAGTCATGGCTGAATGTGCCGAGGATTAGAGGGATATGCCTTTGAAAATCGAGCCTAAACCAATACAATGAAAAGATTTTTTTTTTTTCTTTTTTTATACTGCTCAAAGTACTGGAAAATAACACCTGAAAAACACAACCACAGCATGTTTTTTTTTTTTAGAAACAATGTCACAAGTGCTCTGGATAATTCCCAGAAATTGATGCACCTCTGTTATAACTGGGTGACACTGATATCTAAAAACACCCAGCAGATAAAACTGAAACTATCTATTGTAATTTGGATTTGAATTTGCACTGACTCTTTCAAAAAATATTCTGACCACCTTAGGTGATGGTTATTTATAACAAAGACTGTTCTATGTAGAAAAACTGATACCTTTACCTTAATTTTTTTAAAATTAAATCCTCATTTTTTTTTCCTTCTTTGTTTTTCTGTTAGGCTTCTCCAGCCATTTCAAATGTGTTATCAACCAGGTAGTTTATACTGTAAGTGTCATTCGAATTATCATCATTTACAAAGCCTGTTTTTCTTCAAATTAAGACATATGGCAAATGATCCCTGTTTCCTCTGTGTGCAAAACAGATAGCAATTTTTTTCCTTGATTTCTGAAATGAATAACGGAGGGAAAAATAGCTCCCAGCCTTCATCATGTTGTGAAACCAATCCACCTACTGAACACTTTCAAAAGCCACCATCTTTCATCAACAAGATGGACTTCATGTGTTTTCTGTTTTCATTCAAAACATACTGAATTGAAGGTTTTATATCAACCGGTACACCAATACGAAACTACTACTGTATACTGAAGCATTTCTGTAGACCAAATGCAGACTCTACACCATTTCAGCACAATGGTGAATGAAAGTATCGTCTTGTGCAATGAAATTTAATGCAATAAAAGCTCTTGGAGAGCTTTGCTTCTTTTGTTTTGTGATTCGATTAAGTTTGCATGTGGAACAAGCCTGCAGAGATGGATTGCTGAGCCTGCGGCAAGAACACAAACTGAAAATATGAGGAAGATCTGAAATGTTAATGTTGTAAGTTTTTCTCTGTTGTCAGGATCTACTGGTCCCACAAGTGCTGGTTTTGCTGTAGAACTTAAAAGTTGAATGGACACTGCATACAAGTAAAGCCTTCTTCATAGCATTTCAAGGTCTTTTCAAATGAGAGACTTCCTCTGATATAGTTTTATTTTAATATTCTAATACATGTTACGAGACAGTATGAGAAAACTATAAAGGTCTTAAAGTGACTGAGCATTGCACTTCTGCAGGACTGAGGCGGTCATAATAATTATGAGGTTTATACTGTTGATCAGTTTTTCCAACAAGCCCTTATACCTAAATGAAAAAAACAGGTTAACCAGTACATACCTTTGAAAATCTTCTATGTAATAAAAGGAAACTAAAATAACCAGGTTTAGTTGAGGGAAAGATTGTGGTCATGGTTAAAAGAAAGCAAAATTCACTGCTGTTTTCATGGACATTTTTTATACGCAACCATCCACCATGACCTCTTCACTCTAAGTATTTGAACAAATGGCTGATGATGATGATTTTTTAGTGCGGACAGCTTTAGTTTCTCCAATAAAGGAACTGTTGTTGCTTTAATGAACCCTTTTCATTTCCTGCCAAACTAGAAAAACTCAGCAATCAATTGGAAATAACAAAGATTTATAGTCACTATATAGAAGGAAGATGTAGAAGTAAACAAGACATTCCTTAGTGTCCTGTCCTTGGCAACAGTCGCAAACTTGGCCACTCCAACTCTACGCAAAATAAAAGAAGACACTAAACAATTCTAGTCTGTTAATGTTTGACTCTCTTTGCATTTGGGAAAAAAATGTTCCCAAATGCTGCGGTATGTTTGAGTGAGATGAAGTTTTCTGTGTTGATTTTCTAATGGAAAAAATAAAAGGTTTAAGTTTATCCTGATCTCAGTCTTAAACACTGTTGTGCAGGTCCCTAGCTAATTTGCTGTTTTGCAAAAAAAATCTGCTCTTTCATGCAAAACTATATATAGATCTTTCGCTGTTCTTTTTAATTCTCATTTTGATAATTCATTTAATTTGAAAGGTCTTTCATTAACCACAATAAAACTTGAGAGCAATCACTAATTTGATCCAAGTGACTGAGGAACCACTAAAAATACATTTGAAACCATCAAAAAAAAACAAAAAACCCATTTCATAAACTGTTTTTTTTCCGGGCCAAACATCCATCATGCACACCCCTGTAGTTCCCTCCAGTATTACGTAGGGGAGATGTCTCACAACCTTGGTTTTGTGACAGAAGGCTGACACCTGCTCACTACCTTTTAAATTAATGTTTTCACACTTTAGGCATTTAGTAGACACCCTTCTGAAGGAGCTGTATTCCTATATAGCTATTTAATTCCTTTGCAGAAACATTTCATGAGCCACCACCAGTCCCCAGGGGAAACTCATGTATTGCCGAACAGACTTTATCTAGCAAATTATGGACTGTGCCTTTAAGTTCAAGTTTGCATTTCAAGATCCTTGCGATTCATTTGAGGCAAACCTTTTCCTGACACGTGGTATTTCTCATCTCATTATTGGGGCTGATTATAATTCATAGGCTATATTAAATGTCAGAGAAAGGCCAGGGATTGTTATGCAAATGCTAAGCATAGAACGTGTTCTTTCAGATTTAGGTTTTTTTTTTTTTCTTTTGCAGTTGGTTGAAAAAAAGAAAGCAAATGCCAGTAACACGTTTGTTGAAAACACAAAGACCTACCTCATTTGGATCAATCTGTGTCAACAGTAGAGGTTTTCATTGTTAAGCATAGTTATCTTTTAAATAATCAGCTGTAAGAATGGAATAGATAAGAGAAATGAAGTCAGTGTTTGCTACTGTACAATCAGCCCTCCACTGTCAACCCTCAATGCAAACATTAAAAACGATGATTTTTCAGTAGCAGTTGGCTTTAAACTGAACACAATGCAGTGTTTATTTGTCTTTATTATGAGTTTAAGTATTGCCCCTAAAATACAGATTTAAAACATTTTTATCTTTCAGCCTCTCTACAGTATTTAAAAGCAGCCAGAGAAGAAAATGGGAAGACTAATTAGGCTTCTTGTTTTAAAATGAGTCCGCTGTAAACATTTAAAAACTCAGCCGGAGACAGCCTTGTCAACCAATTCAATTTAACTAATGTTAGTTTAGCTAGCTCTCTAGCTACATAGGCAAAATCTACCAGCAACGGTTTTAGATTCATCTGACAGAATTTGTCGTGTGCCGGCTTGAAATGAGAAGCCTCCATGTGTCTGCCTTCGTCTGAAATCACCAATTGTTAAAAAAAAAAAGCTACTGAATTTTGACTGGTAAATTTGGCACTTTTATCATTTTAAACTGCATTGATTTGCATAGCAACAGTAACTAAAGTAGGAGCTGCTTTTTATTTCAGCAGATAACTGCTGGTTGCAGTACAGGTCATTTTTAATGTATTCCCTTGCCTTCAGGCAATTAGACAGATTGCTTAAATGAAGGGGAAT
Organism: Xiphias gladius; assembly: GCF_016859285.1. NCBI lineage: Eukaryota > Metazoa > Chordata > Actinopteri > Istiophoriformes > Xiphiidae > Xiphias > Xiphias gladius. The sequence goes on along the minus strand of NC_053407.1, from coordinate 24,334,466 downwards.
CCTATTTAGGCAGGGATTATTTAATACTGTCACAGTTGTACTCTCTTTGTAAATTTGGTATTTCTCTACTCTACGTGGCCAGTGCAGAGTTCATTGGATGAACACATTTCTAAATAATTAAGCCTGTGGAAATTGGAGAGGTAGTGATGATCAATCTGCTGATCTAATGCTTGATTAAAAGCAAGGCTGTGGGCTAATTCATTGGCCTTTAATTCCAATGGCAGGCCCATTAGCCTTAAAGAGGCAGAGAGAAGTCACAGAGGTTTACAAGCATTGTTTGGCTTCCTTGGGGAGACGGTGAAGAATGATAATGGTCTTTTTGTATGTTTCCTTGGTACTTCCTCTGCATCATTATACTAGCTTAATAGAGCTCCAACGAACAATCAGGGTTCTGGTGGATTTCTATTCAGTATAGCCACTGTTAAGGTCTTATTTTTGCTGTTTACAGCCAGCTGCCTCACATAATGACTGAGGTGGGGACAAACGACAAAATAAAGCTCATGGACAAATTTTATGATTTCATTAAAGCGTGATTTAGCTCTGACCATGGCTGTAAAGGATTGTTAAACAAATGGGGAACCTGCAAGTAGCATCTGGCGCATTAAAAACTGACCCCTACATAAGTCTGCTATTGGTGCTGTAACAGGTATCAGCAAACTGAGTAAACCAATTCAAACAGTAATTTAAAGGCCTTTTATTCACCTCTATGCATATTTTGGGTTATACAGGGGAGATAAAAAAAAAACTTCTTTCTTTTTGTAATTTAAGTATTTATGCAGTGATTTAAAGCTCAACAGTGTATATATATCTGTTTTATTTATTTAACTGGCTGAACTTAATAGACAAAACATTCAAAAAAGTGAAATAATTGACACAAAATGAAAGATAATCTAGTTTACTGTGGGTGTATAGAAAACTGTAGCTGATCAGACATCTCATACTTGAGATAATTTGTCATCTAACATGCTAAACATTATGTACTTGTAATATTTATTATTCATAACAATGATGCCGCATAACACTAATTTTACAGCTGTCTTAGCTTTAAATTACTGTTAGATTTGTGATGATGACGGCAATTAGTAAACAGCACAGATGCTGAAATGTGTATGCAATGCCCAAATTTAAAAGCATTATCAAACCCATTCTCGACCAGATGTTAGCTCCTCTAGCTTCATTTGGACCAGAGAGGGCATTAATCAGTACTTGGTGACAAAATAATATATAAAACTCCTCAAAAAGCATAATGGATCCAATATTCAATGAGGTGGGTCTTTTAAGGGGACCTAAACTAATGACATTTTTTAAATAAATGAGTCTGACAAACAGCATGTAAAGGAGTCTAGTCAAAATGACCTTTTCAGTAGATATGTCTTATTTCCTCACAGAATGTATTTCTTTGAATAGTACATACATATTGTGGCTGATTAGTCCAGTATTTAGTCTAGTGTTGGATTATGCCATCACCTGTGCATGCTTTGTATGTTTAGCATACACAACATGCACAAGTTAAGGAAATTTCCAGAGTATCACAGCCTGCTGAAACAGTGATCTACATTTCAGCAGCCTTTTGAAAATCTTTCAATTACCAAACATATGTTTTAAAGTGGCTCCGAAAACTATGTAGCTTGCAATGCTAAGTATCAATCATCCATAATTAAAAACTAACCAATAACTATTCCTGTAATTTAATTCATTATGCTCCAAACACTCATATTTTCTATACAACTTATGGCTAAGTACAGTTTCTGTTTGTCACTACCACCATTAGCTAACTCCTGTTGGATGTTTCAGAATTTCCCATTTCCACCTAACAGAAGACAGCAGCAACTGCTTCAGACAGTATTTGGATTTGTATGATGTAGACGAAACTAAACAACCATACCTTCTGCCAAAGTTCAACATAGCCTTGAATTTAAACAGTGAAACGTATAATTCTCCACGGTTCTGTCATAACCAATCTAACGGCTAATGTTTGTTGTGATGCAAACAGATAATTAAAAGAGGCAGACCGATCTGCTGTCCTGCTGAAATGTTCCTGTGTGACACAAGGTCATATTGCAGTGAGTGTGCGCATTCATTTTGTTCATTACCAGGCCTTTAAAAACTAAGCAGAACTTAGGACACGGGTTAATCTTGAGTTGATTTTGTTTTAGGCTGTGTTGTATGAATACATATTGTATGTACAGTACTTATTGTACAATATATGCAGACACATTGTTTTCGTGAGATTTGTAAAGCTACACGTATGCCCGATTACACTTTATAAATCTCAATCAGTGCGGAACTTGGTGCATGTGCAAGATTCCAGCTTCCAACCCCAGAGTTAGCCATTAATGGATTTAGAAATTCCCTTAAACATCTGTTTGCATATCAACACTTGTGTGTGCTACATTAGACCTGTCGGTGTGAAGAACGGCAAAGAAGTGCAGTTTTACCGACCGTGTTGCATCGGTGCAGTTCTCCAGCAGCACCAGAGAAGCTGTAATTATGCGTCACAGTTTACACACAGCTGTGGCTGTTTAAAGTGCCCGTACCATTAATTTTTGACATATCTGTAAACCATCACTGTGGTGACTTCTCAATCATCATTATTAAACATCAGAGAGACGATCAATGATTGATTCATATTGTCACATTTAAAACAGCTTTTACAAAGTAGGATTCACAGTTGGGGGTAAAATTAAGAAACTCATTGGCGGGGAAATATTGGCTCAAATCTAAATAAAAAGAGTGATAATCATCATTCATAAAGTTATTTTAAATTAAGCTTATAGATGAGCCTTTGACTGAAACTTTACAGATTTCTGTGTATAGACAGTAACACAATCACAATACCACACCTAAACAAACAATATATTACTACAGGATTACATCTCTCACCTTACATTTAATCTCCCCCTCATCAGATCACCCGCAGCTATCTCTAAAAAGCTGTGTGTACACCTGGCCTGAAGTATGCATGAGGTGCACGTACTCTCACCCCACAGTCTTCCTTTATCCATGCCGCATATGCACGGTCTTTCTGCGTATGCATTGTGTATACATCTGGCCCCTGGTGTGTTCCTTTTTCCGTCAGGATTCAGTGGGACAGTCTGTCATTTCCGAGCTGTTTGCTATTACATTTTCCATGTTGGGAGAATGTCATTGAATATCACATTGACATGGATGTGCATGAATTTCTGATCGCGGTTGTACCTTCATGATCTTCTGTCATCAGTAAACACATTAATGAGGGCAGTGATGACGATATTATATGGCTGATTGGATCTGGATTCTGTGTTAACAATCACATGTAGACGTTCTGGTGGAAACAGAACACCTGGGGTATATTTGTGAATAATAAGAAAAAAGAGGTATGTCAGAAAGTGGCTAAATTTTAGAACATTTTAATTCAACTTAAACAATATATATTTATAAACTTTCTAGAAATAAGTAAATATGAGTATGTTTTTGTCGACGTAATTATACGCTGAAATGAAAACAAATAAAATAATAAAAAGAACAGAACCAGACTGGGTTTTGTAAAATCAATGGAAGATCCAGGACATTCTTGAGTCTTGACCCAGACAGTACTTGAGTCTCATTCTATTACCTTCCAAAACATAAATAGAGAGGTAACAGGCACACTGGGTTCTGGCTTGTTTGGGAACAGTCATGAGTGTTATTGTTGTCATAACCTGGACTCAACAGACTTTAGCAGGCACTCACTGTACTTTGTACACAGTGGTGGTAATCAGCTGAGCTAGCTCGACATGCTGTGCTTTTTACAGGCTGGGGAAAGAGAGGCAGATGTTGTAACTGTGCAGGAGGGAAAACTGTTTAACAGTTGGTAAGGGGACCACAGCCAATGTGGTCTGTGAACAGGTTGGGACAGGAGGGGCAGAGGGTGACCTGGAGGGTGTTTGGGGAAGCGAGGGAAGTGAATCTTCATTGATAGACGATGGTAAATGGGATGGTGAGTGTATCTCTTGACTCTGAAATCCCTTGTCCTTTAAACTCTGATTAAAAAAACTGCAGGATGCATTTGCTTTTCTCCACCATAAACAGGAAACATCTGTCACCATGGATACTGATAAAATCATTGCTTCATCAGAGGTATATTATGTGCTGTTTCCCCACTGTATTGTATATGGGTACTGTACAAGGCAAGTTAATATAGGGACAAAGTGGTGTTTTGATTCTTTTAAATTTTAACATAAACACACATTCATGATGGGGTTTTTGAATACATTTAAAGTAAAACACAGCAAAGGTTTATGTGCACGACCAATATAATGTTTGACGCTGAAGCAATGTAGGACTTTACATGATGTTTCCTTGATTCTCTGATATATTGGCATATTTACATTGGGGCCAGTGAGGTAAAGTAAGCATTTGTGCACCTTAAACTAACTACTCCATATACATGTAACCTGGTGAAACACCACTAAACGCTTAACCTCTTTCAGTCATGTTTTATACGGCTCATAATTGCAAAGCCATTACTAATTGATTGGGACATGAAGGATTGGTCTAGATCAGGTGGTACTGTCATTTCCTGTCCTTGTACCAGCAGGCAAATACCTTGTGCGAGGGTTCTCCTATCGTGACTGAAGAAATTATAAGTCTATTTACATGTATTCCATATTTCACAGTGGCCTTGTTCTTTATTTACCCGCAAGCCATGTTCCCTGCATGCGAGAGTCAGTACAACATGGGAAAGCAATTTGATGGGAATTAAAAAGCAGCCAATCGAAAAGAAGTTGAAGATTATAACCACTTACTGCTTAAACCTGTCAGCACCTCTTAGATCTCCACATGTTCTGAGATGTCATAGCCCCATTTGGGAGCATTAAAACATCTCACATTGCAATGCAGAACAAGCTGTTACAATGCTACCCTCTGTAGTGCACTGCTACTGTTTGCATCAAAAACAGTGGTAAGCAGAAATGGTAAGTTACTGGATCGAACCACAGATCGACCCATCAACCTTCCGGTCGGTGGACGACCCGCTCTACCTCCTGAGCCACAGCCACCCCAGAGGTGGTCAATTCTAGATAGACACAAAAAGCTTGAAGTGGCAATAAACAACACATGGCATATTGTCCATTTACCATGAAGTCACCAACATAACACTTTGGATATTGTATTCCCTGAATGTGAGAGTCAGCATGTCTTGGCACCAGTCCCAGTCCACTGATCTTATTTTTTCTGTATATATATACTGATATAGTTGCTTATTACAAAATTTCTAAGTTTTGACATCACAAACAGCACTGCAAACTCAAAACTAAACAAAAAGTCATTCATGGCTAAAATCCAGCACTAACAGAACTTTATATTTATTTGTAAAAGGTTTCCCAATGTGGAATGATATAATCGCAAATATAAATATAATTACAATATGTCTTCCCCAATTTAGTGTGCCCTAAGGTTCCAATCACTGACTATACTGTTTGTCCGTGGAAACTTTACTTTGTGTAAGTCTGCATTGGTAAACAGCTTGTGGTTGTAAGTTTCAGCTTTAATACAGTGATTTAAAAAAATGGGGCTATTTAATGTCAGAGCAAGAGGAGTAACAAGCAACAAGAAAACTTTTTGAAAAACGCCTAATTAAGACACTCTCCGTCTCCACGGCATATTATCTGTCTTGAGTTTCCCTCTAATGTTTAATTTTATTTGCAACATTTCCATTTTGTGCGACTGAGGTGGAACAAATCCTTGGTACAGTGAACTCAAAGAAGTTAAAGTAAAGCCAAGCTCCTTCTGAGAGACCAAGGTAAGGATTAGCAAGTATTGCTATCATAATGAGCCCTGATATTCAAAACTTCTCTCCCGGCTGACATAATTGCTGTGTCACTGTGATTAGCCCTGACCTTCCATCTCCGGGGCCCGAGTGGGCATGACCCCTTGTTGCTACTGGTAATGAGTAATAGGACCTCAACTGTGACAGCCATGTGTAAGGGTCAGATTAGAGCGAGCCCAACAGAGCAACACTGACAGTGACCCATCGAAGGTCGGGGTAAATGGCGTTCCAATGCATGTCTCCACCTAGATGCACAGTTAATCAACTTTAGGTTTTCCAAATGAATGAAAATGATCCTTATACCATTAACTCTTAAGAGTTTTACAACTAACAATTTTTAATAGTCACAGGGTATGGCAGAATAGTTTTCAAGATGCATCACAATGTTGTTAATCGAATGACACTGTGATGTTGCCATCGTGTTGACCTGTTAAATACAACTGGTATGGTTTCTCATTTAGGATTACAAGTTTTGTGAACGGATTGAGACTATACAAACACAACAGAGCTGTTCTGTGCAGCTGATCAGAGCCCTGCTGCAGGCAGGCTGCCCTCCTCCAAATGTACCTATGCACAGGACAAATGCATTAGGAGGAGGCATTGCTCATCTTCATTATATTACCTCAAGCTTGATGTCTGCCCAGACTGTAAAACACTTCTGTCCCACATGTAAGTAGCACGTATATGTGGATCCATCTCTTTCTTGTGTTCTTGTCACAAGCCCAAACCAGAATGTTGAACAACATACCCCATACCCCTTACCGTTTTTTTTTTTTTTTTTTCTCTCCAGTAAAAAATTCATTCTCAAAGTGCAATTTTACATACTGATGCGTCAAGCATTTACTAGCTAAGTCATAATTTACTGTGGTGGTTTCACAGTAAAGGCCTAACTCAACATTAAAATACATTTATTTTGAAACAAGAAGTGAGGGAATTGTTGAACTGTTATGTTAGTAGTTTTATCATTAGCCTACTACAGTGAAGAAATGGTGCAGAAAATAAGCAATTGGGCCCCTGCTCTGACAATGTGCTGGTATATGATGATGAGTAAGTCAATATTATACACTTTAGATTGCAGTGGCACCACACGAGGATGAATGTTGCAGTATCCATGGAAATACTGTATGTGCAGGCGCTGGTGTTCAACACATGAAGTACAAAAAATTTGGTGATGCTGGCTAACATCATATTATCCACAAGTAGTTTATTACTACCCACAGTGCTGACGAGTGGTTTTAATATTTGACTAGTTGACTAGTTGGTGAAGCCATGATCAGCTACAGAGTTGCTTCGAACCCATGGAAACCGCAGGGTTCCTCCACACTCCGGCTCTGCACACAACATTTTCGTGACCCACTGCTACTTTATCATACCTTTCAGTTTAGTGTAGAGGTCACGTGATGCACATAGAGTTGAGAGCTAGCTAGTGGTAGCAACTGAGGGCAGAAAGTGTGTGGGCACTGAGTACACTACATTAGGGGAATAGACACATCAAATAGAACCTGTGGCAAAGCCACCGACACACTGACAGAAGGACACCGGGAATCAATGATGCCATCTGATAGTAGGTGGTCATTCGAAGATTTGAAAATGTGAAAAATTCAATTACTGCAGCTCCGAGGACACGCGGCAGCATGGGGATGAGAGCTGTCATAATGTCCGTCATATCTTACCTGAGAGTGTGTTCCAGCAGTGACCAGCCATTAGAGCTTGGCAGCCGTGCCTCCAGCATTTCAATGTAAAACTGACATTTAGAAGAGAGCAGATGATGCTATTGACACTTGGATAGGCAGTAATTAGTTCCCCCTTTAGCATTCATTGTGCGAGGCATTTCATCAGTAAATGTCAATTATCATGGCAGCTCCATTCAGCGGGTAACCTTCAGTTATCACTGTAAGCATTAAAAGAAAGGGTGCCTTTAAGAATAAGCTGACTTTATCCCCACTCTGACAGGTCTCGTTGACTGTACTAAGTGATATGGAAGAAATGTAAAATTCAGATATCCGATGGGATTCACCTGCTTCAAGTGTTACCTTTGAAATGGTCTTTTCATGCTTCCCAAAGACACATACCACAAATATGCAAACTAATTAGATATTTCTGCCTCAACTCCGGGTTTAATTACATAATTATGTCAACAAAGATTGGTATATTGCAACATTTCATCCCCAAATACACTATGCCAAAGATGTGTGTGTGTGTGTGTTTAATATATGAAGGAATAAGTTAAGTCATGTGATGCACAAGTTTCATTTTATCCAATTAATTTCATAACAGACAGCGAGAGAGCTTATAAAACCGGAAAAGAATCAGTCAAACAATTCATCCATCTGGATGTGGGTGTGCGTGTGACTATGAATATGTGTGTATCTGTGCCACACACAAACACACATATGGGTCCTGAAGCTCAGAGGGAGATAATCTGGAATGGCTCCAGGTTGCGGCTCAGTGCATCCCTTTTGAAACACGCGCGCACACACAGACACAGACACAGACACAGACACACAGACACAGACACAGACACAGACACACACACACACACACACACACACACACACACACCAACACTCTTCGAGTCCCCAGAGGCAGACATCCTCTGGCTCTGGAGCAGCAGAATGAACACTGGTGCCACATTATCCAGCCCTCTTCAAAAAGCACTCTGAATAACCCCTGCTACTCTAGTAAAAATATCTAATCCAGGTCTCTCAGACTCTCTGCTGCATTCAGTCTGATATTTGTATTCTACTGCAGCCAGGGAGTGAGTCAAGTCTGATTTCAGCACCTTGTACCAGCAGGTAAAGTCTCCTAACTGCAGGAGAATTTGGATTTCAATCCATGGTGTAAAATTTAATTAAGTAAATGGGTTGCTTCACCCAAAGCACATAAAACATTCTTATTCTCACTCAGGTGTAAAGCCTAGTTTTGTATCCATATGACCAGGTTTTGAGATTAACATTTTAAGTTTCTGCCTCCACTCCAATGTACTGGAGGTGAATGGAATTTTATTTTTGGCTGCTCACCTCATTGAAAAGTGACATTTAAAAGTGTAACATCAACATCAATTTCTAGAATCAATCTCCCCATAACTCTGTATAACACACCGCAGAACACACTGTGGACAGTTTTCATTGGAGCTGCTTTCTACCGGAGAAGTACTCCTTATGCCCCCAAATAATTGACAGTGAGCTCAGTGGAAGCAGTGAGTCACCATGACGGCAGAGGACAACTGGAGGGAGTCTTGAAAGTTACAAGAGATATACAGAAGTTAGTTAGCTTTCTTTCTTTCGCCAGGCTGGCTGTGGTTCAGGAGGTAGAGCGAGTTGTCATATAACTAGAAGATCCATGGTTCGTTCCCCGGCTCCTCCGGTCGGCATGTCGAAGTGTCTTTATAATGCTGTGAAAAGTGTGAAACACGAGTGTCAACATTCAAAGAGGACTCTTCAGAGAATTAATGTGAACTGTAGGAATGAGAATGTGTCAACATATGAGTTTGCATTTGCTGCTCTCTTACTTAAGGGCACAGGGTGAATATGTATGATTAGTAGAACGACTTGAGATGATTGCAATATTGATGGTCAAAACAATGAGCCAAAGCACCTAATCAAACTATGGCATAAAGGTAAAAGGAAGTGATAAGATTGATAAATAATAAACGTTTCAGCAACAAAGTTGACAAAATCCAATAACAATGGCAACATGCGTGGATGTTGACGTGCCCCAGATACCTCTTATCATATCATATATATTGACTGTAGATATGCAAATGAAGTAAAATCATGAAGTCATGAGAGAGCACCTAGAAGTTTCATTACTGAAATAATACTACTTCACCCTTGGGAACTGATAACATACGGTAAAGAAAATGGAGAAAAAAAAAAAAAAGATTGGGGTGTCACCATCATGACTAGAATCATCATTATGGAAATAGTAGTGCCGCTCCCCTATCAGGAGCAACGAACACGAAAAAACGAAAGTGAAGAAAGATCAGGGTGTTGCCATAGTGATGGTCACAGCATTATTTTCGCCCAGCCAAAATTCCATGGTCAGAAAAAGATGAGGTTAATTAGAGCTAAGGGAAGGGAAGAACCTGTGTTGAGACATGGAGCTATGCAGAAACAAGGACCAGGGGTGCCAAAATACATGTATTATACTTTTTACTGTATCTAGATGAAACAAAACCTGTTTCCCGCAGTCCTTTTATTATATAATTTCACTGCTGAGAAATCAAACTTATGCCTCCATGGTGATTCACAAAAATGGAATACTTATCAAGTACCTGCAATATCCTGAATTCAAATATGGTCTGGGATTTTAAATCCAGCTCCATTTCCACTCTACTGTGAGTAATCAAATGAAGCATACTAAATGTATGCACATATAAATTGTCCTAGGTGGACACGGTATACATTTGTTTCATCAAACATATCAAGCATGAGCATTAAGAATGCTAAGGGCTATTGTCTAATTTATTCTGGATCACATAATGCTAATTTGCACTATAGTGGACAAAGTTATGAAGATAAAGTAGCAACAAAACATAGATCTTAAATATTAAATATGTCTTTATGCAGATACAAAGTTAAACTTTTGAATCACTAACAGTGGGAGGAGGTCTTAACTTTTTCCTAATCTTTTTAACATTTATGCCTTTTCTTTTAAAATATTCATGTAAGGGCATGGAAGGTCACCTTTTTGCAACATCCTTAGCAGCAAAATTTAACAGTCGGAGGAAGTTTCCACTGAAGGTAGCCCAGAGTTATGAGCATCACACCACCAAACAAATTGCTGGACAATGATAGCTGGCTGAAAGGCAGAAAATTATTTCGCTAGCTGTATGACACCTTAATATCCAGTTTTATATTCTCTGAAGAACAGATACAAACAGTTGTTTTTATTGTCTATTAGTGGGATTCATGCCTATGGAAATCTTAAGTATAATAGAATTTTCTGACACTATGGTTATGTACCAAAACTAAACTCAAGTTTTACCTACGGTACATATATTCAAGCATATATAAGTGCATAGATTCACAGAACCTACAAAAAACCTTGACAAGAAAGTTAAAGTATACGTTCATAAATTTATGAAGTAAATAATCTCTGGAACATAATTCACAAGGGACCTGTTTGATGTTTCGGCATATTGCAGTGCCAGAAATCTGGCAGCGAAGATGCATCTGCTAATCTGTCTGTTTTCTGGCTAGATAATGAGCCCAAAAATAAAAACAAAGCAAAACAACAAAACATGTCATAATCGTGCCAAAGTAGTTCAGATTTTTGACCATGATTCATTTGAGTGAATTAAAAATGGACTACTGGCTAGGCTTTGTCCGTCATTACAGTAGATGAACGGTACAACCTTGGTTCTACAGACTGAAGGTTATATCTCCAAAATAGCCATAATACCTCTGCTTTAACACTGAATGCACAATGTACCATTGTGTGTGACACTGCCACTTTTCATTTAATCAGCCTCTCTATTGTGAAGCAGGCGATACCTTCAAGAGCTTCCCTGGCAAAACCATCATATTTCTGAGTAAATTAATGAAAAATTGAATCCCTACTTTGAAGGCACTTGTTTTGGGGTATCAGCCACCTTTGCAGTATATTTCAAGCAACTGTAAGGCAGTTTTTTTTCTTTATCTGTAAGTCAAGCTGTTATGAGAGGGGGATTTGCAAAGTAAATTCAAAGACACCTAATTTTTTAATATAGATGATCCTGCTATATCCTCTTTTGGCAAATATTGCACCCAGCTATAGTTATATGTATCATTTTATATAGGTAGTATTGGCTCAGTTCAAGCATTTGCACAGTTGGTACAATTCATATATTCATTAAATAATTTATCAAACCTCTGCACATACAATATCTAATTAAATGACTGCTGTAGATGGTTTCAAGAGGAAAATCAACCAGTATCTGTGGAGATGGATGGGAATTACTCCAAGCGTGTCACAACCAGATCTGGGCGCAAGTGAACAGCCAGCACAGCCGCAGAGGAGGCAGTGAGTTCTCTGAAGCTGCAAGACATCAGCAACCCCTGCATCAGGCAGTAAGGCCTTTGCTCTGCACACTTCCATGAGTGGGGAAACACAAGTGCAAGAAACAGTAGGGACATGTTCCAGGCAGAAGTACAGACCCGTGAGGAAGAGAAGCGGATGGCAAAGGCAGTGGAACAAGATTCCCAGGGAGCCTGGACAAAATGGGATCTGCCCAAGCGTAAGAGCTAATGGGCAGAGTTGTAGAGACTGGAGCCCTTCCGTATTTCCTTCCTCATGCGATCTGTGTATTACGGTCTTCCTTGGCCATCACATCTGCGCACATGAGGGCTCTGAGAGGACCCGCACTGCAAGCTCTGCGGTCAAAAGTGGACATGGGCACACACATTGTCTGGGTGTAAAACATCTCAAGTACGTTATAGGTGGTGTCATGGTAAGGTGCTTCTGTCTCTTGCTGACGCACTTGAGAGGGAGAGATGCAAGAAGAGGCCAGTCAGCACGGACTTGAGGAAGGCCATCACCTCCATCAAGGAGGGATCCAGGTCTTTCTCAACCAAAACACCAAAGCCCAGTCTGCTGAAAAGTGCCAGGTCCTGGGAGATGAGGGTTGACATGGGAAGGAGGCTGCAGTTGCTGGCAGTGAGGCACACAACACTCCATCAGGACATGGCATTGCGGTCATCCGAAGACTGGTATATAATTCTGGTTGAGCTGACAATGCTGTGCGAGGAGGGCTACGAAGAAGCCCAATTAGATAAAGGCCATGAACTACCGGCCCTTAGTTCAGGAGTGCAAGGACAAGGGATGGTAGGCATGGCTGTTCCCTGTGGAGATCAACTGTAGAGGTTTCCCAGCCAAATCAATATATCGGTTATTATCAGCTCTGGGCCTGGACGAAAGGAGCAAGAAACAAGACACTCGCAGGATGGAGGCAGAACAACTTGTGGGATACGGGTTAGTCATGAGGAGGGAATCCAAGAGCAGATGGGGATTTGGCCACCACTGCCGGCACACCAACTGTTGAGTGTCATGGTTAAGGGTTGAAACACTCAGTGAAGCTTAGGGACCACCTGATGGCATCTGCTGATGGCCAAAGGCTATGGTTACCTCATAAGGTAACTGGAGATTGCACCCCAAGTGTATGTCACAAGTCATGCTTAAATGTTAGCCTCAATTAATGGATTTTAGAAATTTATTTACGTATTTGGCAAGTCACAAATATGTTGATACTGAACAAATGAATAAAATGTTCTGCCAATGCATTTGTTTTCCACCAAAACGTTCGATCTTAGAGTATGATATTCACTTAGTAGTAGTGATTACGGCATTATTTAACCTTTTTATGGATATATTTAGGCACTGACAGCACTTGGTTAGGGTTACGGAAAGATCCTGGTCTGGTTTGATACAGAAAAAGTACACAGTGATTTCAGAACCAAACCTGTTTATATTATATTTAACCAAAACCTCCATCTTTCCCTAACCTGAACAAAGACTTAGATTTGTAGCCTAAACCTAACCACAGAATGGACTGTCAATGTGAACACCAGTCTCTGGTGTGACAGACCTGCACCTTGTACGGCCTCCATCAACCCGAAAACCTCCTGTTTTAAGGTAGTGGCAGATCAGTGTATCTTTCAATGTCACTGGAGCTTCTTTGCTAAACTTTTTAGTAGCATTTCATAAATTAAATGAATTGTACTACTCTTACACTCTGTCCCGCGACCGAATACAACGTAATACAACCTATGTCTGTTCATTCAAAATCTTAGAGAAATATTGGCTGAAAAAATATCCCATATACACAGATGAACTCATGCAGCTTCAAAGATTGCATAATTTGCTTCTGCATCATCTGTATTTGGCTGCTGGTCAACGCCACCCATTGGAAAAGTTACAAATATCAATAGATGTAGCAGGAAGGGTCAGGATTTGCAAGCAAAGGTGGAAATCTAAATTCAAGAAGTGCTATACATTGGACAAACACAATTTGGTTCAAGGGAAGGCAGAAACAGTCACAGCAAGCAAGCAATAGTACAGCTGCAAGTAGCACAGCAGAACAGACTCAAATGAGGGGCATAATCAGACAACGCACACTGATACACCAGGATAAATCTGGGGAACAACAATAGATATCGTATCTTTGACTTAAAGACTACAGTAGGAACAGGAGCAATCAATACACAGCTAAAAGCAAATAAAACAAACATAAAATCAACACAGGGAGAGAGTATTGTTAGTGTAGTTATTGAGCTGGAAAGCAAGCAAAAGTATGGGAAAGACTGTCTTGAATAGAGTCCTTGAAGGCAGGGAGAGATGAAATTGCCCAGGTTTATAGCCAAGCCTCTCTTTTCTGTTTTGGGTCATTCCAGCAAACTACATAATTTTATCCCCCTTGCTCCTTCGGCTAGATAATTTTAATATAATATGTTGTTTGTTTGTGTACAGCAATATATGCAAGGATTATTCTCCGTCACTCTTCAGTGCCACCTGTGATCCCTGTGATCCCTAAAGTGTAAAAGTCTGCCAAGCAAGCTCGTTTGTGCTGTCTATTGAAAAACAGTCCCGCAGTGGATAGTGCCAAAAATCTGCTATAATGGGCCCCAGGATAATGATAACTTTGAGTGATGGCATAATGAGAGCTTTATAAATATGCATGGGTCACCAGGGGTAGTAATATTTTGGATTATTAAAACTGCAGGGTAAGAGGTCAAGGTAATTGGGGGGGGGGGTTGCAAAGCCACTGACACAGGAATTAGCCAGGCCAGATGTCTGGAACATAGGTTGTTTTCACACCATGGAACAGTAAAGTAATACATACCTAAATCACACGAGCTGAGGCTAAAACCTTTCCATTATTAATAAAATCTATTCAAAGGACAGATGTCCTGAGGATTTCACAGTTGAAAAGCGTATTGAATTTTAGCTGGGTTACAGAGGCTTACATTTTTAAACAGATTGTGAATGGGACTTAAAATGACACTGAAAAGGCCTGTCTCCTCTTTTTTTTTTACTGTTTCAATGAGTGTTTCAAAGAGTTGTTTTGTCGCGAGCCTGAAAGTGCTTTCTGACAGCAAGCTGCTACCTCTGTGTCTCCCACCCAACAAAGCTGTTCTGTATTTCTTTTACCAGGGGACGACAGGGTGCAATTCTTCACTGCTGGTGATGAGTCATATAATTTACTGGTAGTCACATACCAGTAAAATTAGCTTCTGCATCATTTTTTGTGGCATGTTTTTTTTTTTTTTTTTAAATGGTTGCTATGGTTACAAGGCGAACCAACTCAGGCGACGGCTGCCGTCTACCCCAATAGCAGAGTTGCCGTCATGTGTACATTGGAAACAATGGAGGCTGCAGTGGTACACTCGCCGTCTGAAAACACTATTAGTCTTGGTGTCATTTATTGAAGTCAACACACCATCCAAATGAATGAAACGAATAATAAAATATTACCAAAGCATTACAGAGCTTCAGAATGTGTTGTTGTCGGAAAAAAAAAAAAAACAGCATTTTGACTTGCTGTATTTGAACATTCCTTTAAGTGATCCGTCTTTGCTCCTCTCTGCAGCGTCAGATGATAACTTCATATGCACAGTGACCTTAATAAGTTTCACACAATGGCTCATCTGTGAATCAAAAAAACTGCTGCTCCATTAGTGTTCACTGCAAGTTCATTAACATTGGTCTTAGTGGCTTATTACTGTCTGCCTAATTCCATACTGCTAAATTTAGGTGACATCTGAATGACCCATGAGGATATTTTATTATTACAATTTCTATGAAAACATTGTCACCTTTTAAATTGCTTTGTTAATGTAGTTACATTCACTTTTTATACAGAGACTAATTGTTCATCCAGACATAGGTTCTGCACGTATTTCTTAGGTTGGGAGTAGTTTGGTAATGTAAATAGTATTAGTATACAAAGATGTAAAGCAGATATGTACTTCAAAGACAGTAATTCCTGTAATAATGTTAAGTGAGACTTAACTGAGTATCAAGAAGTGTTTTCTTTGAGCTTTTGGGATAGTATTAGACCAAACTTGGAAAGTTGCTGATATCCAGATTGGTCAAGAAAACGGGTGCCTTCTCTAAATGGTGTGACAACGTACGGTCACAATGCCCCGGTCTACTTTTGTGCAGTACTATAAATAGTTTATTAGTCAACAGGCCTGTTAAGGGATGGTTTAAAATGTGCCCACGAGCCCATCTCAAGGTCTTGTCTTGTATAAACAGTGACAATTTAGATTAAAAAAAAAATAAAATATGATATGCTGTGTTGTTGGAAAGGTTTTTTGAAATTATAACAGTGATCAACAACTTTTTTTTTTTTACAATAATGAAAGACTTGTGCAGAAGTTAAGACAATATTGAAAATGTATAATTTCTTTGAAAGTGGTATAGTTGTTAATGTCTGTTTTTTCTATGTGACGACTCCAGATGTCCTCTGCTCTACGCATGTTAGTTGAATAGATAAATACTTCTCCCTAATAACTTTGACATATATAATAAATAATGCAGCAGTTAGTTGGCCAGTGTGATTGTGTAGCTAACACCAACTGCCAACTTGAGCATGTAATTAACGACTGGATTGCTTGGTGGGATTTTGGCTCTTTGCTGGATTAGAGACACAACATTCCCATTGTCCATGAATCTCATGCTCATTATGGGATAGAAATTGCTGTGCCTGGCCCTTATTTAAATCTTTTTCTTCTATTTTACCTAAGAAACAAAGATATTGCTAACAGAAGTAGTACAAAGAAAGTTAAAATAAGGCCAAAGGTATGTGCTGGATAATTATATTTCCTGGGCAAACTGCTGTGTAAGCACAAATGAATACAATCAATGCAAGTGCATCAGGCATTTTAAAAAATCTAGTTTTATTTTTATTGTACATAGGCACCCAAAAAGTATTTTATTTTTAAATAATAGTCTGCAGAGGCTTCTTTTTGATGCACATATAAATTGTCTCCAATCTAAAAAAACCAAATAAAATTATTGTAACTGACTGTATAGCTAAAATGTGGTAATCATCAATTTAATTTTCATTGTTTTGTAATTTGTGAAACATTATACTTAACCAATTGTCCTTTTATACAGTACCTTCCTATATTCTAATTTCATTCCCAATCAGTCCTCTGTTTTACCAAAAGTAAACACCTTTCCATTCATTTTAAATCATTTGAATTTAAATGAATTGTATACTATTAGGTAATAGGATGTTATATCAAAATCTCCTGTGACACTATCCGGAAAGATATGAGAGTTTATTCAGAGAAACAATGTAAACTCTTCAGTATCCCAGGTTCACCTCAATTCTAGACATGTTTGAGGTAAGCCTCCCCTTTCACAACTGCAGAAGATACACGACAGATTGCTTAAACACAATGGTTATGCAAACACGCATCCACCCCACCATTTTCCTTGACGCAGGCATGCATATGCTATACTGGATGGGTGATCCATAGGGAAATTCACGGGCTGAATATTTCCTGGGGGTCACAGTGGTGCTGTGAAGGGAGAAACGCTGTCATGCACAGAAGTACGATTTTGCACCTGCATTACTCCAGGGACCACACTGCAAATGCTAAGGACAAGAGCAAATGCTTGGATTGCAGTGAAAGTGGGGACTGTCTTCTGTGTGGATGGACAAAAAGTCCAGGCTTCGCTGGAGGTACTATTTAATAATTTATGGCTGTGTAGGATTGGCTGCAAGCACGAAGCCTTTTTCATAAACCCTGCAGGAGCATCTGTTTGCCTCTCACGGAGAAACTGCAGGTGCAACACTTCTTCATTGTGGATATGTACCGTAACTTCTGGGAAGAAAAGAGAAGAAGAAAACTGCCACCATTCACTGCCATATCTGTAGGGCTCTGGGTGGCAGTATGCATGCAGACATTGCCCTGAAACAACAGCTAACCATCGATCAAATATCCATGATTAGGACTATCGGTAAGCATTAACTTCACATAGGTTAGGTTTAGTGGTTAGCACATTGTTTAAGAAGATATAAGTGGAAAATGAAATATAAATCCAACATCTGTGCCACATATCCATTCTTTATCTGGTGACTGTGCCATATTACGTATATGGCTATTTTGACTTCCTCAGGCCCTTTTTTGAATTCCCTCCTATTTACCATAACCAATTTAATATCATGTCAATCTGAAAAATCTCTGGTCACTTACCAGTGTCAACAATTGTCTCCCATCTGAAGATGATATTTTCACACTTGACTGGACATGTATACTTCAGCAAGACGAATAAGTAGAAAGACAATGAATTGATGAGTGTTGATTAAAAGGAGCAATCGCACAGTTAACCTTTTCCATCCCGCAACTTCTGGCTGCACATTACTGTTATGTAAGTAAATAAGAACAGTAAAAAAGGAAACTAGAATTACCGTCTCGCGGTTGTATCCCTCTGCCAACCAGTCAAGTTGCAGTTTACATCCATGTCTGAAGACTCTGAAGGAATTAAATATTTATTTATTTATTTATTTATTGTATTTTGTCATAATTAGTGTATGAATTCTTGAGGTATGGCCAAAAACACGCTCTGTGAGGCCACAGGGAAGCTTTGGACATCTGGCAAACAGGAAGTAGGACTCATGCAGACATGGCAGGTTGGGCTGAAAAGCAGTTAACTAAATTGAGGTTCAAAGTCAAGCTCACAGAGCCAAATGGCAGGCAAGCAAGATGGAGTGAGCCTCTCAGGTAACAGTCAATGAGGAAACAAGATTCAGATACAGCTGAAATCTGTGACAAAAAAAGCT
This sequence comes from Xiphias gladius, assembly GCF_016859285.1. Lineage (NCBI taxonomy): Eukaryota > Metazoa > Chordata > Actinopteri > Istiophoriformes > Xiphiidae > Xiphias > Xiphias gladius. Next base: position 24,315,903 of record NC_053407.1, on the reverse strand, counting down.
GTGCTGACAATCTGGCAACTAAACAGAGGAAACTGGCACTGTGTCTGAAATCACTCCCTCATACACTCATTCTCTATGCCTCAAATAATAAACAGGCTACAGTATATGATGCTTTGGTGAGTAGTAAATTGAAATTGCAGACACTTAATCATCAGCACTTTGCAACACCACGGACAGACACTGTCATGTATAACTGAATTTTACATATTTGTGATGTCAGGAGTGATGGGGAAGCATTGCATTTTCGGATACGTAACGAAAGTACGGTGTACGCAGTTGTACGGCTGTCCAAGTGTTGGCAGACCTCTTCCATTTGGATCAAGAAATTTATATTCATTTAATTTATTTGGCTTGCGCAAGGAGAACACCACACACGGCGGCATATGAATTTTGTGAGGTAATAAACAAAAATCAGTCGGAGATATAACAAAGCACTAAAACAGTCAAAAGGGAGGGGAAGTGGATTTCTCAGAAAGTGTTGTTTAATGTGACCTATGACGATAATCTTGACAGACATAAAACCTGTCGGAGCCTGTTCTTTCACACACACACGGCTGTGTAAAGGACAGTGGTCTTCATCTCAAAGGGCCAGCCAAGAGCCTCGACCACTGAAGGGCTTCTGCTGACAGTCATGGCTCCAGTGGCGAGAGAGAGAGAGATCCTTGGAGCTCTACCCACCAGCCTCCCGTCCATCCACCACTGATGCTTAATCCCTGTCTGTAAGCTGATTGCAGCGGGGTGTCCTGACCGCTTATGCCACCCATACTCTTAACCCCTACCTCGAAGTGTACGCTGATTTACAGCATGAATCATCAGTGTAGGATTATATGGAGTGAGTCATGTCCGCCAAGGGATGCCCGCTGTCCTTTTGAAAGGATGTGTTGGCGGATATATTTCGCAATGTATGCGGTTGGGTGGACAGTACTGGAGGACGCCTTGTTGTTAGGGCAAAGACCTGAGGATAAATATATCAGGTCCAGCTTAACTTTCACCAAAGTTGCTTCAGGAATTCCTACATCTAAGAAAACTAAACTTGCTGTTTTTGTGTTTTTTTTTGTGTGTGAATGTGATAAAATGATGAGATGCTGATGAGAGCTAGCGGATTGCAGCAGTTAGTTTAGGTGTTGTGATAGTTGTTTGCAAAAGTTAGTTGATATGCACCTAGTTGATAGACTATCCTACCCTAGGTATGTTTTGATCTTGTGTGTCTGCCCAGTGCTCCAACCTCCTTTTCTCATCTTTCTCAGCCATCTTCCCAGCTTGTTTATCTGCTCAGCTTTTGTGCACAAGCAAGGCACGTTGTTCAGCGTTCAGATGCACAAACAGATCTGATTGGAACAGGTCCCGTGGTTTCTGCTTTCATCCCTATATTTAGCTGTTCAACATAATTCGCAGTCTTTTCAGATCAAGATATGGTAAAATAATTTCATTAGCTCCCACTGTTACTTTTGTGCAGATCACACTGCAGTTCAGATTGAGGGAGAAATAAGGAGGGATGGATACACTCTCCTCCCCTCCTACTCCTCCCCTCCCCTTTTTCAATCTTTCATCACATACTGCAGCTCCTCCCTCCACCACCTTGCCCTTCTCCAGATCCCCTCCCTTCCGCTCTGTCTCTCTTTCTCTCTGTCTCCATCCCTCCTTCGCTCTCCTTCAATCTTTCAGCCTAGGTGAGACTAACAGAGGATACACCCTCACTACGTGTGCGCGTGTGTGTGTGTGTGTGTGTGAGAGAGAGAGAGCATGTGTGTGGCTTGCCGTGTGAACTGCGTGTGTCAGTGTGTGTACACGCGTGGCTTTCGCAGCTGACGGGAAGGACTCATGAAGTGCTCTGGACTTGGATATCAGATCCTTCTCCTTATGCATATTTATGACATTTTTTAACAACACTCCAAAATCCTCCCATTAAAGAATCTCATTTTCCTCCTCTCGGGGCAGCATCTCGATGGAATCTTCAATCCTTTCCCCAGTATCTTGGATTTAATGAGCAGCCACCGTGGAATGAAGCAGGCAATTTCTGGATTCCCTTCGTTACAGCTCTGGTAAGGATATCTCTCTCCTGCCTCCTTCTCCCTCTCACTCTCTTTCTGTAAATCGGTCTCCTTTTCTTGCACTTCCTGCCTGATTTACTTCTCATAACATATTGACAGGTGCAAGCAGTACACATTATGGGATGGGGGAGCAGTTAAATGAAGCAGAGCAACCTATTTAGGACATGGAGAGAGGGAGAAAATGAGGATGGGCTGGCTGGGGAGCATGAGAGAGTGTGGGGAAGGAAGTAGGTAACAGAAATGTGAGCCGACACCAGCAGTGTTGCTCATGCTGTCAGAAGCTGGAGGGAAAAATTCTCCACTTGGTACTTGCTATTGATCTGCTGTTATTTTTTTTTTGAGCTCGCGTCCTTTAGAGGCAACTTTCCATGCTCTACCAGACAGTGATAGTATTGGTTTTGGCCACTTGTGAACGCTGACAGGGGCACTTTGTCATAACAAGGAGGTAGATTCTGATATGTGGGTGTGCAGAATTTGACATGCATATACGTATTCACATGTGTGTGCTGCCCTCATTTTTGCAGCAGGGGAGGAGAGCATATGAGAATGTGGGAATTTGTGCAGAATGTGTGTGTGATTTTGCAGGTATGATGTGACGAGGTGGGACTTGCGTCTTCAGATGCTCTCCTGCATACATACACACATTGTCACAGGGACACCCTTGGCCTCAGTGGGGGGCCAAACTGTAGCTTCCCACCATGTTGATTTGTCTGATTACCTGCTGGGGCCTTTTGGCAACAGCTCTGACTTGATTTTTTGATTTGAATACAGATCATCGGACACTGATTTGAGATGACTGACTTGCAGATCGTAGGAATGTCGTAGAGGATGTCATTGAATTATTTTAATAAATTGTTTAATATTTAGTTTATTGACTGCATTTGTTATAATTATTATATTTAGGAACATATAGTGCTCATCAGATATTGATGAAGATGTCGTGGTTATTTCACTTCTTTTTCACTTTGTCAGTTGGAGACATGAAGCAAAGTTGGCTATTTTGGTCCCTTGTGCACGCTGAATGAGCTTTTTTTCCTTTTATCTTTACTGCTGTCTTATTATTAATTCTCTGTTCATCTCTCTCTCTTGCCTCAATGAAATCTACAGGGAGATGAGTAAAGAGAGACTGTCAGAAGGAAGAGAGCGAGAGATGTTGGAATGCAAGAGAGAGAAGGGGAAGCTGTTACTGAAAGCAGTGAAGAGAATGGGAGAGAGATTGCTAGTGGAAGGTGAAGTGGGAAGAGAGCGAAGAAGAGAGAGTGTATAGCAATAAAAGACTGATGGGAAGCCAGAGACAAGATGACAAAAGAGACAGAGAAGGACAGTGTGTACTAACTAGCCTCAGAAAAGGCTTTTAGGCAAGCAAACTTCTGCTGAGGCTCACGCTTTTGGTAGGTCAGTTTACACACACATTCACACTCTCCAAAGGAAGACTTGTGATAGATAGGCAAGGGCCTGCATCTCACACATGCCTGGCTGCTTTTCCTGTAAAGGACATCTATATCGGATTTCCCATTTTAGAGTAGAAACCATGATAACAGTGGAGGATGAAAAAAGTGATGAAAGATAAATCAAATGAACCCACCTTGGGTAGACTTTCTGCTTGACTGTTTCTTTTTTTCGTCTTGCACAGTTGTGATGCTATCGTGGTCACAAAATCACACCTGGTCACCGTTTCAAACCTTGAAATGTGGCTATGATTTTATTTAGTAAAGCTTTTATGAAGGTTTTGGTGCAGATCAAGATTGAATAAGGAAGGTATCCCAGGATACATCACTATTAAATTCAGAGCTGAGGCATTGAATTTTCAACCAGAGGTATTCTGCTAATTGATTGGCTTGTTTGGTAATTATTATGTGATGTCTCCCTCTTTCCCTCTCAGTCTCCCTCAGGACACACACATGGACACACACACACAGATACACACACACACACACACATGGACACACACATGGACACACACACACACACACACACGATGTGGTATGGTGTTAGCGAGTCATTTTTACCCTACTTTGCTGCAGTAAAAGATTGTCAGGCAGTGGGTGACTTGCATCCAAGAGTGACTCACAGTGTCCATGAATGCTCACACAACCACAGCCAGGAAGCGCTGATACTGCCCATCACCAAATGAGGAGTTAACCACTAGTTTTCCCTCAACTTACAAGGCAATTATTCTAGAGGCCGTTATAACAAATAATAGTTATTACAGATGTGGTTTCCCGTTTTACCATGATGCATGAAATGAGGTCGGCAAATTTGTTACAGCAATTCTCAGCTAATTGTGTACGCAGTGGTGGACTCACGTTGTAGGTTATGTAGATGTGAACTTCTCATCCCAGTGTACTCCATTAGACACCATTTAACACACAGGGAATGTGAATAATCTTTTCATTATTATTATTATTATTATTATTATTATATATTATTATATGGTTATTTTGATAACTTATTTACCAGCCATTTTCCTTTTATGAATACTCACTCAAAACACTGTAGAAGAGAGAACAGATGGAGGCATATTTTGACGAATAATGAAGTACCAAGCACAGAACCCTGAGGAACTCCTTCACTGACTGTTCTTAGACAAAATACCATCAGTGTGAATAGCCCCAGTCTTATTTGTGTGAGTGTGTAAATAAAGCGGAAGAAAAAAATAAAAAAACCCGTATATTGTGAAGACAAAATAAACAGATATTAAGTATTGTGGGCAGAAGATATATTTTAGATATTTTGTTTAAATAGCACATGCACCTACCTCTATTGCAGCTGGGACAACAATTTTTCTTTTTTAAAACTGATTAATTGTAATTCCCCCCAACAGCCGTCTAAGATTATTAAGATCCATCTGCAATCAATCTGCACTATAGTATCTCCTCCTTTTATTAGACATTAGACGTAATCACTCTCCTGCATCACAGATATTTTATTTTATCCAACACTAAAAAAGATGAGTCAGTAGTTCAGTTATTAAATCTGCCACAAATTTTGATACGTGTTCTCCTTTCTAGAAACAGCATCCTGCCCCACAGTCATACATTCATATTCACTCACAATTGGGATTTGTCAAATACAACCGTAGTCTGCAGCATTTGGAATTGATGACATTACTCAGAAGTTGTTCGTAAAGGATGAGGGCGCAATATTTGTTCGCTTCCCCTGCCTAGTTTTTTCCAGCCAGCAGAGTGAATCTAAATGGTATAAATTTCAAATTGTATAAATAATTCAGGAAAGGCTTTTATCTTCTGTATTTGGATTCATTACCAGGCCAACACAATAGAGATTCTTATATGTTACAGTATCAGGAAAGGATTCACCCCTCCCTGACCTTTTGTGCGTTCTGTTGTTCTACAAAATCATATCAGATGCCTCCTCTGTTGCCCTAGTTTTCGTTTGAGATGAATTACCTCTATGGAAAATTTATTCAAAGTGCATATCAGATGTTACTCAGACACTTTTGTTGTTCTTCATGATGAAATCTGGCAAGGGATTACGAATCTGCATTTATTTGTTCATCTGTTCATTCATACCACTAAAATAAACCAATGACTACTACAAGATGGTTTGTTTGAATATCCATTTGACGTGCAAAATCCCTGATGCCACTAGCTTTGTGGGAACTTCGGGAAAAGAAGGCTTTTGCCTCTTCACTGCAGCATTTTCAGAATTACAATGAGTGGTCCAAGACGCGTGCCACTGTTACAGGGTGACATATTTGGTCACTGCTTAACAGATATGGGTCATACATTATTTATGAAGGAAGACATATTTGATGTTATCACTTATTTAGTGAAACAAATTCACTAATTCAGATTGCCATCCACCCTGACCTCCTTTCTTATGGTGCTATGTATGCTGGCAGTCTCCTGTCTCTCACAACCCTAAAACCTACAGGCCTGTCTTGCGCTTGGGGAGTGATTTTCTTCTTGTTTAAGGTATATTTTAGAGAGTTATAAAGCCATTGACTGCAACAGTTTCCTATTTTATAGTTGAATGGTGTAGAAAACAAATGTGCTACCGTTTCCCTAGGAGGAAGCAAAACAAGGTGACAGGTTGTTGCCAGGTCATCACTCCTGCGCGTTGGAGGATATTTGCATAAAATTTAACCTCTCAATTTCCCCACATCCCGCCACACTCTTCTAAGTCTGTTGAGTGGGGATGGGTGGCACCAACATGTTTTTTTTAGATTCGATTTACATGAATGTTTTTGTATTGGTTGAGTTCGTATGTGGGAACAGGCAAAAAGGAAAAGGAAAAGGAGCACATTTACTAGTGGGGACAACTCACAACCCATCCCTGGGAATCGGCTGCTTATAAGACGAGAAAAACTGTTTGACTAGATTGCCATGCTAAATCAGGGCTTTTGAACACACATACGCTATCTCTGACTGTATAGGAAGCCATGTTTATGTCATGTGACATGGTGAGCTGCCGGGTTTAATAAAATGTCCCTGACTCCCTAAGAAAGAACCTACTGTAAAAGGGAATCACAAGTTTCAACTTATAACTGACCACTGATAAAAGTACCTGGTGCTCACTGATCAGGGCATGTTAAAGCCAAGCATAGCAAAGCGATTCATCCTTTCCTCACACTGTGGCATATCAAGATATCACACAAAGAAAGGAGTGACATGATTGCAACACCAGATTTATATTTGAGGATCTACAACTTACTCGACAGCTCTAAGTCACCTAAAAGAAAATGTTCATCGTGAGTTAAAATCATTTTTCTATGGCATAATTCAAGAACTACGTGTGGACAAACCAGTTTCCAACTATGACACAACTAGATTAGGTCTAATCTAGTTATAAATGATGAAATTTATTTTTTAATTTAAAATTTTCAATCTAATTTCAAATTTAATCTCTCCTTAATGAAAAAAACACAACACAGTGCTGGTGTTATTGATCATAATTTGGTCAATAACATCATAATTTGGAGAGTGTTTCTTGATGCTATTGAATAATATATATCTATACTCCCTGTACTGTATTTTCACCTACCTACCTTACACCTATCTAGGTACATGAGCCCACTCTGCTTGTGTTTCGTTAGAACCCTGCTGCGAAAAGGAAGCATCAAAACTTCTTCCTTCTGCGTTACACAGCGGAATACAGTTTTTGACACTTAAATCACAGCTAAGTGAAACTGCTTCGGACTGAGAATGAGGAGGGGGAAATGCATGCATTGAGTGAGACACACCTGACACGAAGCTCTGATAGAATTACAGACGGATGACAAATTAAAGGAAAAACCTGAATGAATGAGTGGAGAAACATAATGAATGCAGATGCTTCCACGCAGGTGCACTGCATGGTACAATTAGCAATTAGTAGCAATTAACATCCAATCATGTTCTGTGGCATGTATAAAAATGCTGAGCAGGCCCAGTTGATGCTGATTTTGTATCAAGATGGCAAGAGGACAGGATCTAAGTGACATTGAAAGAGGGTTCAGGGCTGGGGAATGGATGGCAGGGGCTTCAGTGACAAGGATTGCTCAAATGGCTAGTGTTTCAATAGGAATCGAGACTAAAGTGACATCTGCATTTAGATTTATGGGAAAGAAATCAGTAAATAGGTTTGGAAATTGTGGTCGACAGCGCACATTTGACGACCGCTATGCATGGCATTAGTGCGATATGTAAAGAAAAACAGAAGATCAACTCTACCTCAGGTGACCGAGAATGTCAATGAAGGATTTGATCAGATTGTGTCAGCAAAAGTCCATTGACAATTACATAGAGAGGGACATTACAGTAGGGCCACAGTGCATAAACCCATCATTACAGATGTTGAATGCAGATTTGAGAGTTTAGTGGTGCAAAAACCAAAGGCGTTGGTCTACAGAAATGTGGGAAAAAGTGATATGGTCAGATAAGTCATCCACGTGTCCCGATAGAGGGAAGGGTCACTACAAATAAATACAAAGTTGTTCTGCGTGATCACCTTTATACTATGATGAAACATGTGTATCGTGATGGGGAGTGGTCTCTTCCACCATCATCATAACACCAAATGAAAAACACCATCAAAACACCCTTCTTTTGGAAGGATGGGGTTCATCACTGAAGTAGACTTGTAGAATCAATGCCAAGGTGCCTTGAAGCTGTTTTGGCAGCACGTGGTGGCCCAGCACTATACTGAGACACTTTTTCCTTTATGATCTCACCCGTCTGTTTATATTTTCTGTCTTGTCTCAAAGACGTGGCCTTACTGTGTTATATCGCCTTTCAGTCTCCGTTTACAGGGTCTTTGACATTTCATCCCACCTAGTAGTTTTGTTGAAATGGTTTGTGCCAGCCCGTTACTAACAGCCAAATGACAGGATAAACAATACCTCTGGATTGAAGCCCACTAGATTTTCTTTGATTGTTGGCACACGTAGTGAGCTACTTCCTGAAACTCAGGTTGAGATCAGATTGGACAAATCTCAAATGTTAATACAGATGCTTCTTTTTTTGAAGAATGTAAGTGAAGATGTTGTGTGGGGTTTTTAACTGCTGGTATTCAACTTGTAAATCTGTATCCCAATATTAACAGAATTGCCGCTTGATATATATGATTAATCTGTATTTCCCTCTGGGTGTCTAAAAACAGCAAACTGCGACCAACAAATATTGAACCATACTAGGGTTAAATAATATACTAAAAGAGATTTGTCCAATAGCTGACAATTAACACACATTTTATTTTAATTTAATTTCAAATTTTCTCCACCATGATGCTCAGCTTAGCCTGCTATCAATTTGCATTAGTCAAAAAGCATAGAATAAAACGTCAGACGCAATTTCCCAGACCCGCTTTTGCACAATCTCTGAGGTACATGTGAGCGCCGGAGATTTTCACATCTTTTAGCAGTACAATGTGCCACTTGATCCAGTATCAATATGAGGTTCAGGATCTTTTTCACATTCTATTTTAGACAGTTGCTGGGCTTAAAGTGTGAAGAAAACTGAGACCATCTGTATGCAGGATCCGTGTGCGTACAATCTCTGAAAATGTTAAATGTCAGTGACTCAGCATGGTGATGACTTACAAGCGGTCATAATTAAAATATTGCATTCTTGGCTGGTGGACATCACTTTGTAATCTTGAAATTGCTACTACCCTCTGCAACCATGCGCTCACACACACATGCTCACTGTTGGAGGTAAATTAAAAATAATATTTAAAAATACATTTGGTTGAGCCCTCTTCCTCGGCACTCTGTGTGTGTGTTACTCCGATGCCCTGCACCACACACTCCTTACAAATCCTGCTTTGTGACGAATGTTCCAAAAGGCTGTAACACTCACAGCTTGCTTGGAAACATGCTAAAAAATGATATAATTAAACCATGAAAATAGTATTTATTCGTTTTAGATTAATTTCAAGCTCAAAAGAGCTAGTCTATTACATAAGCACAGCTGGGTGAGAGGTGCCTCTTCCGTGAACGTCGTTCCTGGATCATTTCCCGGTCCTGACTGTACTGAAGTCTCCACTGTGATCAACGTCAATTGAGAGTGAAAACACAGCATAAGGCAAAAGCTGCCAATACCTCTAATTATCACGGATGATGCACCCAGAGCTCTATTTTTGGATAAACGCAGCATCTGTGACATATTAAGTCAAGACGCGTTTTACTTTATTTTTTCAACTGATATCCTATGCCAAGGCAAGGGTATCACATAACAAAGTTGGCATTGTAGGCATGCAATGAGATGTAGAAGATTAGAACCAGCATCACGTATTTGCCATAGTCAGTCCAACAAGGGCCTGACAAATTGACGTGGTTAATTTTTAAAATTATGCCTAAGAGTGCGATTGTCGAATGTTACTGGGTTTGATTTATGCTTTCACTTTCATGGTCAAACGAGGATGTGTATTAGCTTGTTATCAAGCAGCTGAGCCTTTAGTATTGGCAGATACTGTGAAACGAGAAGGAAAAACAGGGCTGACAAGGGAGGCCTGATCATCATATACTCCAACAAGCAAAATCCTCTGCAAACATTTTCGTTTTGAAAATTGGTAATATTACTAAGAGATCTGTGCTGATACCACAAAAATAATCAAAGCGTCCTTGAATTTACTGAAAAAGACATTGAGAAAAGCAGACATGGCCGATCCTGGTGGTTTGAGCTTTACTGAACAGTGCTGTAAAAAGTGTAATCGCCTGACCACCCCTATGGAAACATATCCCATCCCTAACCAGAGCTCAAGTTGATATTCAGCAAAAAAAAAATGCAAATGGGGCGGATGTAAAAAATGCCATTGGAGAGGTACCTGGTCTGAGTGACTGTCACTGTGTATGTGCATTTTATCAGGGTTCAGGCCGTCCAGGGTTTTATGTGATAGAAAAGAGTTTTCTTACCTTTGTCTTCTCCTCGCCAGGTTTTTGTCATCATCAGAATTCTGGTCAGTGCTCTGTTCTCTCATCTCGGTTGGCCATTTTTACATTTTAAATATTTTTTTTTTTCCTCTTTGTACATGGCAGTCTCTTTCAGTACTCTCCATGTTTAAACAGATAAACAAAAATCCTTAAACAAAAATGCTAATGAGCACTTTTTTTAAACTGTCAAGGAAAAAGAAAAAGGGGCTTTAGGCTTGTGCCTTTCAGTTCGTTTATTTGCCGAATCCTTTTGATTATCCATATAAATGTGTCATCCTTATTATTCATGTGATTATGCTCGAGAATATATATTGTATATACTGCACTATGAATTTGGTCTGTCTAGTATAGCCGCAGGCAAAATATCAGCTTTTGTATAATGCCACTCGTGATTCCCCTCCCATGCTCTTGAGCATAGAATACAAGAATAAGCCGTACTCTAATTGATATGATGACATGAAAAGTCTCATGAAAATGTTGAGATCCTAATCTCAGGGCATCTCAAAGGTTGAGAAGCCTAGTTATAATATGTGTTGTCTGCTAACTCGGCCCTCTGTATGTTCAGCTCACCTACAATGTCGTATGGTTAAGCATGAGATGTACAATGATTCTGGGTCATTGTTGAGGGAAGGAATACACCGTGTCTTTTTCTGACACTGGCACTAAAAATCGGCTTCCCTCTGTAATGTGTTTGCACGGCCCTCTGTCCAAATGCCTAAAGTCACCTGAAAGTCATTTTCTACTGTGAGTTAGCTGTTTTTGGAAAGGGGATGCTTTTCCATTCGAGAACTGGTACCAAAACAGTCTTTGGAAAAGTTTCAGGTGTCTGAAGCCTTTAGACACCAACGGTCCACCGACACAGGTGTTTTCACTCACCACGCCTGATTAGATCTCTTTTCAGGACTGCGGGGGTGTGTTAAGATGTGCTTGTTAACATCTCCCCCACCGCATTAGTTTGGTCGCACCTGCTGGGTCTGAGCAGCTTTTCACCTATATCAGTGTTAGTGTTAGTATATGGACTTGGTTGATGTAATTTAGTTTCACTCATAGCCCAGTCCAGCCTCAGCCTGAGCAGAAGGCTAATTAACCATGGTAAAATAAAAACACCTGTGTCCCGGGTGTAAAGCTTTGATCCTTAACCTTTTTGTTTTCAGTTGGTCAGTCATCACCTCTTAGCGGTCCTACTTATCTTTTCGGCAGTATACATCAGTTATGCACTTGCTAATGATTTATCATTCCAGATATCCTATGGGTGACTGAGAGAGACATATTCTGACAGAGCGTCTACGCTGGTCTGTCATAAACTCCCCTTAGGCTGAGATTTCACAACTGCGTTTCTTTTCTTTGGAGGAGGCTCTGGAGAGATTTGCCCGATAGTTTATGCAGTCTGTAGTTGGTTCTCACCAACCTAAAATAAGGCTATATGTATGCAATTTGTAGTCGGTGAGCAGCAACTAGAAGCAGGCTATTGCTATCTTGTTTACATTTTTTGTATATATACATTTTGTGTGTGTGTGTGTGTGTGTATCTATAAAGATATAGATATATATATATATAAATATAGAAATAGATGTATAAATAATTACAATTTACTTTTATATACATGTAAACATGCACAGACTTTTTTTCTGACTCAGGTAATACACAGTTTTGTTTTTAACTCACAGTATGCTGTACTGTATGTGTGTCTGCCTATGCAAACACTGAAAGCATGTGTAGTTGTGCATCCTGGCGCATGTTGGTAGCATGTGTTTTGTGGATGAGTTGCCATCACCGCCTGGGACCAGTGATTTGCATGGCATTACGTTAACACTGCATTGCTGTTCATCACCTGCTCCAACGGGGAGTGATCGTCGTCAGGAGCTGAGAGAGAAGATTATGATGGACGAGGCTCAGGCGTGGGAAGGCTCCCCGTAGCTGCAGTCTTCAGCTATAATGACCGTAAATGTGCCAGGCTCAGGTGAGCTTTCCTCACTTAAGCCAAATTGGAAAAGACCCTTGGAGCAGAGAGCTAAGTGGCACTGGTGAACTAGCAATGATCTTTCTGGGAAGGGGTTAGAGGAAGCATTATTACAAGATGAGCTTCTTGTGGTTCAGGAAAGCATAATGGATCTTTTAAGAATTCTTTAAAAAAATACACAAATGATAGGCTTTCAAAGGAAAGAGTAATAACTCAGCGCGGTGTTTGGATGATTGCGATATTGTGTTGCTGATTGAGAAGAGCGCGATACTTTCAAAGTGTCACTGGCAGGTTTCGGGACTTAATTCCCCCAGGGACTATCAACGGTAGATTAAAAATGTATTCACCCGCAGTACTTGAATGTGCTTTGGATAGCAGCATCCACCATATTGCTTAGCTGGCATACACTATGCTGTAATGACACCTGTGGTCAAGCCTAGGTAAGGCACTGGTGACAGGATGATCCACTAATGACAATGGTTAGTGGATTTGTGTATTCCCACCGTGGGGAATCACATTATTCAACACTTCTAGATTTATCTCATTACGGACGTGTCGGTGTATTTGGAAGAAAAAAAAAAAAAAAGAATATATGTTGAAGGCAAAACTTCAATTGAAGTGATTTCATAAACAACCCTACGGGGTTCCAAAGTTGATGTAGGAAAATGGGCCCCAGCATATTGCTATTCTGCAAGGCTACCTAGCAAGCTCTCTAAACCATAGCTGACATTTAATTTGCAACCAAAATGAATTGAACTTTGTGTGAAGCAGGTCATTTTACTGCTGTAATCGAAGTGCCCCCTCTTTGCTCTTACTCTGACTTGCACTGTATGGGATGGCAGAGCCTTGAATTGGTGTGTGTGTGTGTGTATGTGGGAAAGAGTGTGAGAGAGTGTAAGTATAACCCATTATAATTTCAACACTGTTATAAAATATGCATAACACATTCCATTTTTGGTCACTTTTATCCAAAGTGTCTCACAGTAATGTAAGTGAATACTTCAAATAAAGTATCAATGGGAATCCAAGCCTTTAAAGACAAGTTGAAGCCACACTTGGAGAGTGTCTTGCTTCAGTAATTTGCACTGTATTTCCAGTTCAAACAGAATGTTGTGGCAAGACATAATGGGGAGAAATCCTTACAACAGGAGCAGACAGGTGTAGACAGAAGAGGAGGAAGAGAGAAAAGAAAAGCATTTTGTCCCTTGATGTAGCAGCCTGTGTCACTTTGAAAATGGTGAAGTTGCAGTATTTATATGATTGGGACTGTGGATTTTACCTTTAAGTGAGTGGCATGAAAATAGGTGGAAAATAGGTGGAATCCATACTGAATTCTTCGGTATGGATAATCGATCTTTCGTGCCCTGTACACATACTCTCCTTGGCTTAGCTGCTGCCTCACTTTATTTAAAACGACTTCCGTAGTTATCTACAAGAGTCTGTGGAAGTGATTGTCTAAAATTTTTCAAATGGCTATGATATCTTCACAACCAGCAATTGTCAGCAGTGTTTTCAGTTTGCAACCAGAAACTGATTCGGACACTGGGTTGTAATGGATTTCCAGAGATTTCTTCTGGGTATAATGATTTTCTTGGCCTCCAGTTCCTGCCAACTCCTGACCTCTTCTCGGCCAGGCTGGTAAATTCATCTATACCACACATTTCCACTGAGTTTACTGGTTTTTGTTTCATGGCTCTATCATGAAGGATACAGAAAATAACCAGAAAAATAGAGAGTAAAATACACAAGGTGTGAACAAACTCCCCAATAATGGAAATTAAAAATTCAAGTCCAACTCTGTTTTGAACTATTAAAAACAATCAATGTAAAAACAAAACAGAGATTGACCTTGGGTCACATTTTACTTTGTACAGTTAAGAAGCATTTTAATGCAGATAATGATTAGATTTCCTGGAGACATAAAAATGCTTCACATAAACTGCAGGTTGGTAAAGTAAAAGCCAGTTTTGTAGCGAAAAGATCAGTCTCTGTTATCCTTGTTCTAAGAAATCATTAATCACGGCATATTTCTCTTTAGCAGAATTCTTGGCACGTTTAGCATCTGAGCTGTAAGCTGGTTTTTGGCGTTTAGGTTCAGGTCATAACTTGTAAATGCAGTATTCTTGCTTGCAGCTATTACGTCAAAGCAGAGACATACAATCCATCCTGGATTGCTGCGGTTTTCTTTTCCAAAGGAACATACTGTATATTCAGAAGTAGCCAATCAGCGATGCATTTACCTCAAGAAACATGAACATGACACAAGTATTGGCGCGAAATTCCTGATCCTGATATAGATACTGATTTCTTTCCAACTAAAATGTTGCAGTGTTGAACCTGTTCAACACTGCTTCTGTTTCTGTTTCTGTCCATGCTGAAATTAAATTGCTTGTCACTTAGTCACTCTTAAATAAACAAAACACCTCAAATTCCTGTTCCTGGAAGTCTCAAACAGCTAATTAGATATGTCATCAAATGTAACTTACTACTTATGTAGGATTTCTGTCCTGATTTTAAGTATTACCTCCGCCAAGGAGGTTATGTTTTTACCCGTGTCAAGGTGGTTGTCGGTTGTGGGGGTTTTTTTTGTAAGCGGGTTTACACAAAACTACTGAATCCATTTGCACCAAACCTGGTGGAAACCTGGGGCATGGGCCAGGGAAGAGCCCTTTAAATTTTTGGGGGCTGATGATCCAGGTTATTTACTATGATTTAGAATTTTGTTCCTCTGAAGTCTGGTGTATGTTCTTTGACATTGGCCTTGCATTTTGTAGTATTGATGTTTTCATCTGTCTTGTTGCTTTTTGATGTAAGCCATTACAGTAATGGTTCCTGAAAATCCTGAAATATCATTTGACATGGCGGGAATGTGAGAGTTTACATTACACTTACAGCTAAGAGGCTCTGAGCAGCTCCTATCTCGGACCCAGGTGTAGGGCTTTGATAAAACATAGTGATTGATATTTGCTGCAAAAGCAGCAGATAAGCCAAATCTCTAGGTACAAGTGCAGATTTGACCTTCACTTTATTCTCCTCAAATAACCTGCATATAAAGAATATAGACGGCATCCGTTTTGTTTTTCTTACTTTGTCCTTTTTCCATTTTGATATTTCACTAGCCTAAAGCTGTTTGCCATTAGGCACATAACGTGTATGCACATAAAGAAAAAAAAAGATTCCATGTGAGCACTGTTTATTCGTAGGTGGCATAGTGTCAGCGCCTTTTTTCCCCCCACTGACTTTCATTAGCTACTCTGCCATTAATATCCGACGTACAACTTGAGCAATCAGGGGAGAACATTATCACGTGAGCTTGCTGTAATATGACTTTCCAGGACTGCAAAGTAATTGAATATATAGAATAGAATAAAATGTATAATATAAACTATAATATCATTGCATATGTTAGTCAAATGTATAGCAAAGTTAATAAACAGTGCAAGTGAACTGTAATATTGTGATAATGTGCCGCAATTAGGTGGGGATTCTAATTGGGACGTTTAAACAGTATAATCAGCCCGGATTCAAATGGAAGTTGAAATGAGTTTATTTGGTCTTTCTGCTAACTTCAGCGTGTATAACAAGATTCCGTCTCTGTGTCTAACCGACTGTTCTTATGGCAGCAATATCTATGCTAGAATAAATACATAGATGTTATTCAAGCATTGTGGATAGATGTTAATGTATGCTGGATGACTAAGATGCTTACTCATCAGTTGCCAGCGGTCATACGCTAAGGTCTGCTTTTCTGAATCCCGTGAGATGTTCATACAGGGCTAAGTATGTCCCACTAGATTTATTTAAAAATCTTATTGTTTACAG
Source organism: Xiphias gladius (assembly GCF_016859285.1). Taxonomy (NCBI): domain Eukaryota; kingdom Metazoa; phylum Chordata; class Actinopteri; order Istiophoriformes; family Xiphiidae; genus Xiphias; species Xiphias gladius. The sequence goes on along the minus strand of NC_053407.1, from coordinate 24,299,699 downwards.
TACATAATGGCCAACCTTTTCATTCCCCTAACATGTCATTCCATATAATATAACTTATTTTTGTCGACCTCTTTGCCTTTTTTCATTCTATTAACCTGTTTCATGATTTTGTTTTCCCTTTTATTGTAGTATATTTTGATTAGTTTTTTCCCCCTGTTCAGTAGTTTTGTTTTGAAATATCTTATATAAATTAATTACAGTATCAACTAACTACTAAAACTGTCTTTTGCTTTTTGGTACATGATTACTTTGTGAGGTCAGGAATGGTTAGTCCTCAATTGCGGCCAATAGTCGTCGGGTTCTTGTGATTTCATCTCGATCAAAAACCTTTAAGCCAACCTATAACCTATAATACAACTTTTTATGGAAGAGTAGCAGTTGAACTGACCTAATACGTAACAGGAGCATAGTAGTATCTCTGGTTTCTTTTATCATGGATGCTAAAATAGAATGAGTGCAGCATTTAATTTAATGGAACATTAAGCAGTGTTGTTACTTAGTCCGAACTCCATCACTGATTAAAGAATTGCACTACAGCTTGTACACAGCTTGTGGAGGCTGGCAAAGTGACGAAAGGTCACATTTAAAGAGCGTACCATCTTAAATAAGACTAATATCATGATTTAAACTACTGTAATAACAGTACTTCTTTGTCACTTGCGTTGTCCAGTTGTAGCACCATGATCATCATCGCATACAGTAGTACAGTCCACCACTGTTCAGCAGTTAAAATAGGAGTCTGTTATGGGAAGACAGGTTTTGAAATTGCTTTGGTCCGTGACCTTCTCTTCTGAAAACTCAGTGAACAAGCCAAAGAGTTTTGAAAGCGGAATACTTCAGCATCTGGCAAAGTACTCATTGATTAAAAGTCTTACCAACACACTTAAAACAAAATTAAATTTACATTTAAAATTTTGCCGTTTGAGGAATTCAGTTTGCTGGAGTCACTTCTGTCTCCCACTGGGATTTTTGCCCTGGTGTCTTCTGATGTTTCTCCCCAGTTCTTGTGTTATGTGTGTCTGCCACAGGGAGTTGTTAAATTGTTAAGTTACTGTAGACACAGTACTGAGAGAGGCTATTTATTTTCGGTAGCTTTTAAGTGGAGCCTTGTTTGTGGGAAATTTACAGTGTGTCATACTTACATGATAGCAGGTATAGACATTAGGAGGAAATGACATCAAGCTTCAGCGATTTGGCCTACCTACACAAGAAATTATTATTCATTGTCAATTTGCATTTATTTTCCTATTTTGCCGTGGCGAGTAATTTCTTGTAAAATGAAAATTTGTGGTTAAGATGTTAGATTAAAACTATACAGTATGTGGCTGTGTTGTCCGCCTCTTATTTGTAGGCACGGTAGTTTACTTCAGAATGTCAGATTTTGTGGTATTTGTCGAATAAGTTCTTCCGAAGTTTCCCGTAGTTCTGCCGACATTCAAACTTCATTTACATCAATTGAGCTTATTGAGGTCTAGATAGTAGAAATAATAAATAATATAAACAATACAGCTTCTTTCCTGGACAAAGTGTCAACCTCAACTTCTTCTCTTTTGACAACAATTTTGCTTTTGTATTTGCACTTGTTGTTGATGAGACATAAGATGGAAACGTCAGTTTCTGCTCCTGCCTGCAATACGCACAGCTTGAAGTGGCAATGAACAATCTGTTACCTGGAAATACATGACGGGGCTAAAGTGGCTGTGAGCGCCAATTAAACTTTTAATGAGTTTAGGGTGTTTTTTTTAGCCGTTGATAGTTCTCTTCACATTCGCAATTAGGTATGGTTGTGAAGCTCCGTTGGTGTGTGGCAGAGAACATTCTCCATTAGTGTGTCATGATTTACAAAATTGAAGTGAGGTGAAGTCTATTTTGGCAGGACACTCGGATTTACGGCTACGCCTCTCCTCCTTTGGATCACACACTTGTGTCCTTTCAGCCTCCAAATCACTGTTCGTCTGCTCCACATAACCAACTAGAAATAATAATAAAAAAAAGAGAAAAATATCTTCGCAGCATGTCAAAGGCAGACATCATGCCCAATTCAACTTTGAGTCATCTCGCACAACAGAGACTGCATGAACACACCCATGATCTTACTGCTTCTGCTGTGTCCCTAAATGTATGTCTCTTTAGTGGTACTGTCAGTTCCTCAGTATCTCCTTTCATCTTTGATGTGGAAATGGTTTACGATATCAATTTACCTGCTGTCCCAGTTTTGCAGGAGTCGTTAACAGCTGCTTAAAACCCTCACCAAAGCTGTTTTTATTGATGGTGGCACAGGTGCATGCTAGTCATTGGGTAGAGGGGAGTCGTTTTATGAGCAATAAAAGGGCTGAAAGAATGGGTACCTCTGACAGTCTGACAAAAGCAATATTTGTCTCATCAAAACAGCTGCATCCCGGTGTGTCTTAATATCAGTTTAAGAAATTGAAAATAGTTCAACCAAAAGAATTTAAAATTTTATAATAAGGGCCGTAGCTACCATCAAGCACAGTACAGTCATGCACAATGGGGTTGACGTTGTACAATTCAACACATCTTTCAAATGTTTTTAATGGCCAACTCCACTATTTTAAGCCACTCTAGCAGTGTGGCTTTAGGGAAGTCAGTGTTGGTCTGTCTGTCAGTCTGCCACCATTTTGGTCCCGACCGAAATATCTCAACAACTACACGTTGGATTTCCATGAAAATCATTGCAGATATCCATGGTCCCAAGAGGATGAACCCTAATTATTTTGATGATCCCCCGACCTTTCTTCTAGCTCTATCAATGGGTCAAATTTTTAATGCATCCAGTACTCTGGTTAATGACCTAATACCTGCAAAAGTACGAACGACATGCTAACATGCTAAACAAAGAAAGTGACCAAAGTATTACATCTGCTAAACTTAAGCATGTTAAAGTTGTTAAAGCGACCAACTTAGCATGCTAACGTGAGCATTTACTGAAACTCAAAGCACCGCTGCACCTACGTACATTCTCTGACAACTGCTACTGTGGAGACGTTTAGTTTTGTTTAGACTAAATAACTATCGTTTTTTTTTCCCTTTAAAAAAAAGTTTTCCTATTCTCCACCACAATTAAACACCTGGCAGTGTAGAGAATAGAATATTTTGACCACAATGTGCAAAACTACATTCTAGAAAGTATAATTGCAGTTGGTTAAATACATAAATATTATGTCAAATTTTGTGATCTTTTAAAAAAATATATTTGTCATGAGTTTGGTTGCAGTTGGGTCGCTCTGCAACGGGAATTTGGGCTCATGCCTTTAGTATTTAGAAACGACTTGCTAATCCTGGCCCTTGTTTTAATATGTACATTCCCTGAAATTGTTTAAACTTGAACTTAGCTTATTAAACTTCAGTCTCTTGACTGGGTCGGTTATTAATAGAGCAAGGGATGAGAGGAAATGACTGCTGGGCTGATGTGATGCAGACTATACTGACTGGAAAAGTCCTTCACCTACCACTACTGCTGTGCACTCAAGAGCGTGTGATGAGTGATGCTGTTTTTCACCATCACTGTGGCCAATTGTGAGCCTCTCCTTGCTTTGGTTTCATTCACTCTACACCCCCGGCTAGTTTCATAGTGCTTGCAGCTTTTTTATTTATGTATGCCTACTATGCTCTTCTACTACAGTACAGGCAACCATATAGGAGCCAAACTGCCACTAACAAGGCTGAATGGATTACTTTTTTATGCAATAAAAGCTTATCAGTGACCCATATCTGACTTATTGATTTATTGCCAGTGTAACCACAATTCTCCAGTATTTCCCTTAGTATGCTCACCGGTGAGTTAGGGGGTGCATGTTAAATTCTTATTAAGTGTTTAGGAGATGATGTGTAAGAGATTTCATTGGAATTTCTTGCTGATCTGCTGGTTAATTTATAGTGACGTCCGGCTCACGGGCTGTAGCTACTTTGCTGATGGCAAAGCGAAAGAGATTACACGGTGTCCAGATATCAGATATTTCTTGATCTATACCTTGACCGAAGGCCCTTGACCTTAAAAAGAAAAAGAAATGTGCTGAATGGATGGTTACTAATCAAAGCCACGAGGCTAAGAAGTCCCTCTAATATGTGTTATTGTTTGATAGTTATGAAACATATGAAAAAAAGGCTCTATGCAGCAGCTTAGTTTTAGTCTATCTTTTCTCTTGATGTCGAATGGAAAATAATTAATTGGCCTGCAAACTTGACTGAGGATAAAACTTGAGGATAAGACAACTTGAAAATATTAACGTCTGAGGACGAAAGAAAATCTACATATGTTTTACTTATTTAACCATGTCTGAATGAATGAATGAATGAATGAATTGCTTGTCAATCCCTGGCTCCTTGATAAAACTGACCGCTGGATAATTATTGTGGAAACATGTAAGATAAATGTAATAAGTTTCATATTAACATAGCGCTTTACAGCAACTGATAGCATTGTTTAGATATCCGCTACAACCTGAGCTCCGTCTGTACTTTCTTATGCTGTCAGCGGTCATTCACAATACAATCACTCGGCCACATACTGTGTAAGTAAGGCTGTCCTTATGTAATTCATGTTAGTTTGGCAGCATTTATTATAATATTTAAAAAAATAAATGTATTACATAATACTACCTGAGGGTAGCACCCTTAAAGGGCCTTTGACACACGGACTAATATTTAGTAATTACACAAAGCTGTACTGTGGCAACAACCGATAGAATTTCATCACTTTAGCTGCATGAGTCACTTTGATAATTGCTTGGTTGTCTGGTTACATGATTACATTATTTGGCAATGCAATTTAGTAAGCAAATGTTGTTATATGGCAGTTACGTCTTCACTCTGCAGTTTATGTCCTTCAACTTCCGAAATATTGCAGCTCATCTGTATGGATAGCATGCTGGTTTATTACGGGTAGTTACATCAGGAGCATTGATGAAAAAAATTACAAATTCAGTTTCTGATTTAAAATACTGTGATTTATCCCATTTACCATATTGCATAATTGATTGCCAGTATTTCTGTGATGTTAAGTTCTACAATTCTTACGTTAATAGCAGACTGCTGTGGACATCACGTTGACGGGAAATCAAAAACCCACAACATGATTGGTAAAAGTTCCACATTTCCTCCTGATTGAGTATTCCATCAAGCCAGAGAGTGAGATTTTTGAAACTACTTTCAACAACATTAGTAGTCAGTTTCAAAAAGTTAGCCTTTTTGCAGTCGCTTTCTATTTGGGCTTGATATTGATTGGTGTCCTTCACTAAACAACGGGTCTAACCCTTCCAATCAGCTAGATATCCAGTAATTGCATTGTCATTTCTCTCCAGAATGTTTACACTCAGCAGGTTTCCTTCATTTCAGTCAGGAGCTGCTGGCACAGTTATGCCTCCTAATCAGGGTCCACCATTTTGCATTTTGCATCTCATTCAAAAACACTGTTGAAAGTAACATGAAACACAGTATTCGCCATCTGACATTATTTCAAAGAAATGCCTTAATGTAGAGTTAATACAAAACATGAGATACGAACAAAATAATATGTTTAATTGATACGTAACGTCTTCCTTAAAGGTCGATCTTTGTTTGATGTAAGTCCAAATGGTTTTCTTTTTCTTCTCTTCCCGTGTAGTCAAGAGTGTGTGACACCAATTAGAATTAAATTAGCATTTATTTGGTATGTTTCTTCTTGTTAAACTCGTGCCTTTTTTCAAAGCGACTTGCACCTGCCGTTCAGTATTTATGTTATGTACGAGCAGTACGATAATGTTGACACCTGTGGGTGCAGTATTTGTCATATTATATTGATCTGGTGGCAATGTCGCCATCACAACGTGTGAATTAAAGGAGACCAGATTTATATTTTATACAATGTGACCTCATGCGTTTTTCATTCTTGAATTACATCTCCCCGCAAAGATGGTGAAAGTCACCATAGGCTATTGCTCCGCACAGGTAATCGTAACTTCATCATAAACTTAGTGCTTCAGGTACCCAGTGATGAGTTTTATGGCTCTAAAAACTGGAGACGTGTTTCTGTGCCCCTAGCATTGCACTGGCCCAGTCGAAAGGTTTGAGCACAAACTGCACAGCTAATTAGTCACACCTCATTCAACTGGATGACTCAAGGTTATTTGACTAATTATATGCAGGTAGGGATAGTTATGCAAATACAACGGTGTGACTGGTGGTTTTTTTCTCAGAGCCGCAGAGAGATCGTTTGTTCCTCGTCCTTGCCTTATTACCCGCCAGCAGAAGATGGTCCAAGGCGAAGGCAGTTGAATTGTGTTCAGCAAGAGAGCACAAAGTCACGTATTTGACAGTTCTCTTATCTTGTTCCAAACATAAAGGTTAATGTCAGTCTGTGAGGGAGGATGGAAGCTAATGGACAATCATGCCGCAGATCTGATAAATACAAAGACTAAAGCTCTTTTAAGTCCCCCTCATTTTCCAAGATCTCTACAGTATTGGATATATGTCCTGCTGACAAACTGCAAAAATGAAGAGATGTGAGGAGAATTAATGTATTACGCATTCAACAACACATACATTTTGAATCTCGCCTAACAATAATACAGATTGAGGTAGTTTTTAGTTAAAATTTTAGAAATTTATGTAATGTTAAAGTTAAGTACAATCTGAAAGGATTTTCAGTCCATGTCTCTCTTGTACAGTGTATATGCAGTAACTGTGAGTGGCATTCTTCTTCTATAAATAATTAGGTATAAGCGTTTAGGTATAAACTATTGCATAAGCGTAATGAGTCAGTGTTTTAAAGGTATTACCTCAGAGTGGTTTATCTCTAGCTGTAATTTTATTCTTGACATTTGGACAAAGATGGGATAGATGCTTGGTCCTAAAACAACCACAACACACATCAATAGCTATTTCAATTTTATGACTAAATCTATACCTTACATTGCAGACATGACATGGTTGATGCCCAAGGGATTAAAAGGCAAAGTAACCAGTTTCTCTTGTTTTTAGCAAGAAAAGCAGTCTACTTCACTCTCACTGGAAAAAAGTGCAGAATAATTTTTTGTTTTTTAAAGCACTTTGTGTTTTGGAAGCATATATTTCTTCAACTGGCATAAAGGACTTTCAGATTCAGTATTTCCTCCTACTATTGAAATAATTTATTTTGCATTATGCCTCTAGAGAACTAATTCAAACATGGGCCCAACCTACTGACCATCTAACCACCTTGCAAAACAGAAGAGCTTTGACTAACAAAAGAAACCACCCACTTAGAGGAATAATTGAACTGATTAGTTGTATTCACAAGGCTAAGTGAGCAATCACAGAAGCACTGCCTATCACTCCGTGCAGTTTTTCTCCATAGTAACTCGCTATTTTCAAGATCCTGATAGGACAGGACACAAGGGTAATCCCATTTTTTTCCTCTACAGAATGGACTCTGGCGGAGCAGAGAAGGTTAATTTCAAATTTTAAACAATTTAACTTGAAGGCTTGGGCTTCTGACAATTACAAAAAAAAGGACAAAAATGATATGGTACATTATTCTAGGTGCTTTCGTAAGGCATAAAAGGCCATGATGTATGTTGTAGCACAATAAAGGGCCAAAGTCACATGTAGCAGGCAGGAGTATTTTTTTGTAGGTTCCTTCCATGCAACTTCACTCTCTTCTAACCACTCCACCTCTTGGTGATTTGCAACTGTTGTGCAACTTTATTGCTAAAGTTTGATCGCATCTTGAAAGACTCGTGGACTTTCTGAGTCGCACGTCCTGCGTGACTTTGGTCTCCCTGACACAGAGCTTCAGGATTAGCGGGTCCATAGTCATTTAAATAAAGACACTGGCAGACAGAGGGAAAACGGTGGAGCAAGAGTAGGTTTTCAATTATTTATTGACTCGCGAATCAGAATATCCACCTCACCCTCCCACTACACACACACGAGCATAGAATTTCCCCTGTGCATACTGTGGCTTGGAGCTAATGTTGAGAAGAGTTTATTATTTCATCTCACAAACACCTCAGATTGCAATGAATCCTCTCAATCAGGCCGATTTGTAAAAATCTCCATCACGTGCTTACTGTTGTCCAAGTCAAAAACAAGGGACCCTGATGCTGTGTCAGCAGTTGTGGCCAGTTATCAGTAACCCTGCTTCTGAACGACAAACCCTCTGATTTGTTTCAATAGTTATCATTATTACAGTTCAACTATTACGATTCCTGTGTGTTGAATAAAAGTACACGGGTGGCCTGTGGAATTGTAGGCCTTCACTCACAAGACAAGTCTTACATTGTGTAATCACACATTGCCTTAAGTCTTAGTCTTCCATCCAAGGGCGAATGATTCCACTTGGACACCTTCAGGAACTGTCTAATTTTAAACAAGTATACTTTTTTTACTCACTTTTTTTTTCCCACTGAACTTTGACTGATAGCTTGCCACTGAAATGGAGGCATTTTGGCCACCATGAAAAGATTTTATAAAAATATAAACAAACCATTTTTTAGTGGATATACTGTACAGCAGTGCATGCAAATCAAATACAAATTGATGTAAGGATCTAGCCTATTGCTGTGTTATATATATGCACATATACGAAGATATTTCTCCCCCATTATGCAGTCAGTCAGTCAAGGTCATGGATTGGCATCTTCCCCTTAGCCTTAAACAAACTTTTTTTTCTCTCTTTCCCATGAGGAAATTGTAAAACTAGCACATAATGGTGTTGTCACACCATCAAATGGTGTCGGAATAATGTTTCTTAACTTTTAGTTTATCTGGATTAAATAGTTTAGTGGTAAATGTGTCTTTTGTTGTACGAAAGAGATATGAACCTGTCAGGTGAAATGCTTGGTGATGTTCAACGAATCACTACAGATTAAAATGGCAGTTTGTTGTTTAATTTATACGAGTATTTAAAAACATATTGTAACTAAGTATTAAGGGAGGGCAATGTAACAGCTTTTTATTAGTTTTATTCATGCTCTAATTTTCAAAACTACCACAGTAGGTAAAATAGAGAGATTTTTGTTTTTGTTTAATTGGATGGACGGGGCCTACATTGTCCATGACATTTTGAGCGTGGTGAGGTCAAGTTGACATTAATTGTTTTTTCAGCAACAACAAGAGAAATTTGTTAAGCAGACAGGTGTATGGTCCTTCTGCATTGGTCCAGCCTGTAACAGTATGTTTTACTCAAAAAACATGGAACCATATAAACTTGCAGTCACTGAGAAGTTGTCCTAATATTGATCTGTAATCAAACACCAAAAATATGTGTGATAAGCCACAAAGCAACATCAGCAGCCACTACAAGATAACAGATATGAATATGCCGTCCCCGATGTCCACATTGTCACATCATGACCGAGGAGTTGCAGGTACCAACCTATAACCTGCACCATAAATTCTGGGTTAACTTCTACTAATGATACCATGATAGCGTTTGTATCTTCAGTAAGTTGATTACCTTGTTTAATTATGTCATAACAACGATAACAATGACAGTTTGTTTTTAACGTGATTTTTTGGTTTGTTTTAATCTCTTTGTGCGCTGAATTTATGTACTTAGGTATATTTATATATTTGAAATATACCAACTCAGAGTGTTTTTGCTGTTTCCGTTACCCTTTTAGCCCTTAATATTTTGAGATATTTTGAGTAAGAGACACCCAAACAGCAAATGTTATGTTTGATCAGTGTCCCACCAAAGATCTCTGTCTTTACAATTGTCTGCATAAGCTGGAGCTGTGTGCGATACATTTGCATTATTGATTTATTTTTCTGTTTATTTCCTTTCATTACCTGCCTTGGCTATGTTTTTCATTTTATTTTTGAAAAACTACAGAACACAATCACTCAACCGGAGGACCTGACAAGTCCTTGTACTCTGGAAAAAAAATATATATTTATTTCCTGTTCCCCCTACTTCTCCCCTTGTTTCCATGGCAACATGACAGGGAAAGGAGGACAGGCTATTGGCTCTGAAGTTTCTTACCGCACCAATGAAAGTGTTCCAGGACGAACATGGCCCTTGGTATTATAAATTATAAGAACATTTACAAGAGTTCATTGCCAAAAACAGTGGTCATCCAAAGATTTCTATATATATAGATACGTTTTCTTTTGCAGGGCTGGATGGTGTTTTGTCCAGGATTAATGCTTGTGGAGGACTACTTTAATAGTTTATGCATCTTATATCCTTATTTACGCAGTGTGGGTATAGAGGATTTCTTGGCCATTTTGATGCTGAAAGCCCTTATTCTAGCTGATGTTATTTGATGTTAGGGCGGCTAATCTATTCCCAAAGACTCATCACAAATCAGAATACCTTGTGAATAACATGTTTGCACAAAATTCCGTCATGTCATTATTTTCTAATAATCTTTTTGAACATGCTCCTATTGTTATTTAGGTGGAAAAAGAATGATACACAGTCTAAAAATATATACAGTTTTATTTCTACTTGCACAGATGCTGTAAGTTATAATGGATCCTGGTGCAGTAACCATAACAGTACCCCTGCTTCATCAAATGACTGCTTACAATGTTAATTGCTATCGTCACTCCTCAGAAAAGTAAAACCACTAGTAAGTTTTAGGTGGTGTCCCCTCAATGGATGAACTGGCCCAAGTGCAGATGTTTTGGTCGTCTGTATCTATGTGAAAACCCCTCGCAGTGCTTTGTTTTTTTATTGCCTTGCTTTGCCAGTCAGCCCAGTGAGGAAACCATGGAGGATTTGGGCTCATTTTACTGAATATTCAACCAAATTGGTACTTAGGCTTTATGCTTTAAAACTGAATTCCCTTAAGAAAATTCAGGAGAGGCCCTGCAGTTATATTTTCTAACTCAGTAATTGCCAAAGTTGACAAAAGATTTCTCTCTCAAGTTGATTTTACAGATTATCTTCCTTGCAAAGTTACAGTCTGTAAGAGGCAACCGGTATAAAACACAACTAGTAGCTGAACTGTTTTTAAAAGCAAAATTCAACTCTCAGGAAAAGGTTTATGGTGTCAGTGGAAAAAGAAGGCCTGATTTGGATTTCAGCTTTAGAGACGGGATGCACAGTATCCTGAAGGGAATGAGATTCCTATAACTGTGTCGATACCGATTCACATATAAATGTTGCTGTCCTTCAGTGGAAAAAGTTATGTTGTGCTTTGCTCTGCCCTACATTTTTGTTGCTGCATCACTCATGTGATAGCCTCACAGAAAGCTGTACTTTGAGTTGCATTACAGTGCCTACAAGAAGTACAGTTGATTTTTTCTCTTGGCCACTTGGGGGCAGCGTACCAAGCTGTAAACACAACATTGATATAACAACGCTGCACAACGCTGCACAAAGCTGTTATGGTGAACTTGTTAGTAAACAGTTACCCATTTAGACATCCACCAGACAACAGAGCAATATTAGCATTCATTGTGTTTCTGGCCAGCTGATTAATGCAAGTCCAATTTAAACTGTCCTATTAGCCCTGTCTTTGTCTACGCCGACTTCCGAGGCGAAAATCCAGCGCTTCAGTTGCTAAATGCTCCACAGTGTTCCCCAGGTAGTCTGGCTAGATTGTCTGTCTGATATTTGGTGCTAGGTAGGTAGCTTTCTCACTAAGAACAGCTGCGAGCTGCGGCTGGAAAGAAGGTTGGCGAGAGTGCTGAGACTGAACCAAAACAATAGCTAAAAGATGCTATAAAGCTCTGTTAGCTAGGGGGAACTGCAGTGTCGGGTGATAATTCCTTGGGGTTTTGTCACTACGAACGAGCCCTTTAACATCTCACATAGTAATTTGATCTGTGGTTAATTTAATCAATTGTTAATATAAAAGCATTGTTCAAAAATGTATATACTGTTATATGTCTTTTCAGTCTTTCAAAGGATGGTTAAATGAATGTCTTATGAAAACTGTTATAAGTAGGTAATAAGAGTAGAGTGTTGCCCCTGTGGCAGGTTAAAGATCAGTACAATCAAGTTCATGTAAATAACACTAGTGTGAGGTGTGATATCACTTCCATATGTCTCCACTTGACATTCTCTGCTATTAATCTGAGGTAATGACAGCTGTAAGCTTCAGTTAATGTTATAAACCTGATCCAAGGACACCATCAAGCCATATCGGTTCAGAGAGGAGCAAAAATGTTGATACAGCACTTGTTACTCCCGTGAATCATGATCACACGCTGACATGCCATGAAATCAATATGAGGCCAAGTAATTAGAGCTAGCAATCAGCAATCTTATGGAGAGCAAGTTGGGTGCCATCCTGATACATCATTCCGTTGACGCACAGCAACACCCATGGCTAAAGGCCATGCCAGATTTAGTGCAGCAATTTTATACTGTGAGGAAGACAATTTGGCATAAGGGATGGTGTCAGTGCAGTGTAAAGTTTTCACCCAGAAGCATGGCAGTGGAGCAGTATGTATCTGCGCTAATGACAAAAACCTGCTGCTATGCATAAATTCATACCCGTTTATGAATACATAAACAGGGACAATATTTTTTTTTCTGATTTGTGAGACATTGGAGGAAAAAGGGTATACGGGTTGCCACGGTGCACTTTAATTCATTAGTCAGGTAAACACATTTCAAATGTGCCACTGCGTTATGAGAGAGAAAAAAAATAAATAATTGTAAACAGTGATTAAAGAGACATCCCTCGTCATTCCAAAGTTAATCAATAAATCCAGCAATTGGGATAGAGGAAATAAATGACTTAGAGAATATTAAAGGCTTTAAAGTAAAATTGCGTCTTGAGAGGAGATTTAATAGATGATAATTGTTGGTGGTAATCTGAGGTTTAATTTTTTGGTCGGGGGGTTAGCTGGGGGCAGCACACACACGCAATAGCTTGTGTTTTATAAGGGAAAATTAGACATTCACACCACTTTAGGGTTCAGACCAGCATATTGAAAGACATCCAACTTCTACCTTGACCTCCAGTTCTTTCTTTGTTTGGGTGCACAGCATTTCATGCTTTTAAAACACATTCATTGTTTTTCAAAGTGTTTCTCCTCCATATATAATCTGGGATCAAGGCTGATTTTCAGATGATTTTTAATTGCTTCTTTGCTTCATTTTCTTCGTTATCAACTTAATTTAAAAGTACTATTAACAGAGAGTTGATTGACTTGATTAGGACTTGCAGTTGTTGAAAATTCAGTAAATTCACGTGCATTTTTTGGTGAGTAAATTATGTAATTATTAATGAATTTACTATCAGTAATCCTTGAAAACGCAGCATCTGGAAATAGTACCAATTATTTGTGGCCCCAGCTTCTCACATGCTTCAAGTCCCCTCACAAGGGAGCGACAAAGTAGTTTATTTTGAGTCAAATGAGATCTAACTAACTGTTGACACCTTCCTGTTTGAAGTGTTGCAGAAGGAGACTGGCCTCTTTAGAAAAATGACAGGATTGGCTCTGGATTTGTGTTTACAGTCAGTGCCAAGGCAAGATGTTGTTTATGGTCCCGGCTAAGACTAACCCGTGACTTCAGCACCGAGGTTGGTGGTCTGCATGTCAGGTGCCTAAATTTAACCATGCCTTAAAGCTGTGTTATTTGACTTTTTTTATCAACTCGGATGTAGCCGAAAACACAACACTAGCATACACTCAGTGGTCACTTAATTTCTAAGTACACCTTCACAATCTATTGCAATTCAGTACAACAGCACTGCCATAAATTCTTTTACAAAGTTTATAATGTTCAGTTTATGTTGACATTTTCAGAAGTTTGTAAATTCAATTTAAAATTTATTATTGAAGTCACAGTTAAAGGAGATGTGTTACTGGCTTACGGTTGTATCGATTAAAGTGGCGACTGAACGTTTTATCACATTATAAAGTTTTCATGTCTAATGTCTAATTAAACAGTCGCCTATTTGTACATCAGTACACATGGAGCAGCATTAGCACTGACTTGGAGTCATGTGTCTAGCCACCTGTTGAACTGAAGTTAAACCATAATATGTGAAAAACTACTGGGTCTGTCCATCTTTCCATTTGGATACGATGTCTTGCGCTCGAGTGTTGACTCGAACCACGACGCACTGATGATTGAACTTCGGACAACATATTCAAAATAGTTACTGTCACTGGCATACTTTGATTGGTCATATGAAATGCTTTGCTTCGTAGCTGTAAATAGTTACATTTAGCAGCCAATTAAGCCTGATAATATTCTGCAAACACACTCCGAGTAACTAAATTCATCATTATATGCCAGGTATTACCTTTTAATATACTAGTGTTACATAATGTCATTTGAAACTGTGTTTTACAAAGTATCTATATAGACTTAGCGAGCGTATCAATTCCAGACACTGAGCTCATAGACAGTTCAGCTTAATCAGAGGGGCGGGGTTTTCCTTGGCTCTTATTAATCTTGTTTACTGTTCGAACCACCTGGATCATAAGTAAACACTGGATATCCACCAAGTGCCTACCGGCTTTGGGCTCGTCGTTACTGAAGCGCTGCCTTTTCCACCTTTCCCAGGAAACTGATTGATAGATGTTTGTTTTCTGCCTGCATGTGACAGGAGGGAAGATAACCCGCATTCCTCTAAGTGCACGGCACATGCACAAATAATCTTGACAACAATAACAGCAACATCCTGTCTACAGCCTGACACTTTGAGAGAAGCTGGCTAGAACATGATAATGAGAGGGAGTGGGAGGGAAGGAGGGACAGCGAGAATTGCTTCTAGTCTTAGATGTTGTGCCATCTCTTTATCATCCTTCCCTTTTTTCCACCTTTCCTCATGCACATTACCAGCTTCTGCTGTCTCTCGCACTCCCTCCCTCTTTTTCTTTTTTCTTTTTGTTTTTGTTTTGTTTTTTAAACAGAGTATGCCTTCTCTCTCACTTACAATTTCTTCTCTCCCACCAGGTCTTTCATCCTGTTCCCAACTTGCATCTCCTCACTAAGCCAATTCTCAGCCGTCTGTCTCTCTCTCCTTTTCTTCCATTTCCTTTCTTTCTTCGTCTCATATAATTATTAATTTCTCTTTTTTATATGCTGTCAAATCTAGGCACAGTAAAAGTCTGCTGAACTGTGGAGTATGGTCTTTATGTTTGAGAATATCCCTGAATCACCCCGCATGGAAAGGAAAAGACCTGTGTTCTTGGAGGGATCTTTTTTATTGCCATGAATCTCCCTTTGAGGGTTTAGTGTCAGCAGAATTATACCTGCTGTGGCGTTTTAGAATGGTTTCACTAATAGCTCAGGAGCTGTTGGTGAAAACACATCTAAAAGAATTTCGAATGAGTGAAAAGCCATAGCTTCTATAAGACTAATCCCTTTGAAGTGATACTCTGCCCAAAATCAATTTTTTTTTTTTTTTTTAATCAAAAGCTCACCCTCTAAAGGTTTGAACAGTGGCTGTGGCGAAAAGTTTGTAGTTTTTCCTTCAGAGAATAGCCGCTAACAATATCCATCTCTGTGCTGACAGGTAAAAATAAATACAGACATATTACATTTTTTAAGGTTAAGGAAGTTAGAATGGTGTAAATATTAATATCTATTTTTGTGTTTTCAAAATCTGGTTGATGGCTCCACTGGTGCTTTTAAATACAATGGCTGTCATATTTTCTGATTCTCATATAGTATGCACAGACACACAATGCGTTATTTTTAAAATTAGTCTTCCTGACACAGATGAAATCTTGTGAAAACCAACCATGTGTGCATGTAGAAATACTCTCAAATGATGATAATAAAAATATTATAAGGGACAGCACAAACAGACCAAAATATTTAGAAAAAAAAAAACCTTTCATGAAATATTTTACGATAAAACAACAAAAATTAATTTGTCTGAGTGAAAAGAGTGAGACACATTGCAGTTTTTCCACTCTGAGCATAAATACACCATGTCTAGTCTAGTCAGACTGAAATTCAATTCTGACAGTAGTGTTCACGGCAAAATCTGTGGTATTATAAAAAGTGTAATGAAATCATATAAAAGCAGCTATGAGGCTGTAATTTTTTTTTACCCAACAGCCATTTCTTTGGCATTCATAGTATTAACCTTCATCAGTCTTCCTGCTGAAGGATTTTAGTATGATCCTTTAATGTTGAGTTTACTGACTGAAATCCAGTTGACGATAATATTACTGTATATCAGAGGTAATGGCAGACAACCCATATTAGTGACACTTAAAAACCTGGGAAGCACATTTTTGGGGGATTTTGTGAACCAAATGCTGGTTCTCGCTAAACTCCTTAAGAGTTTTAATATTGACAGAACAAAAATGGTCTTATAAAGTGAATGGAGTTGCCTCAAGTGGTATTTTGGCTGGATATACCATGCATCTGTTATCACGTGACCGAAGTACCATACTTGGTTCACATGAAGAAAAATGAGCCATGTGCATGAAGGAAACTTAGCCAACTGTATCTACTGATGAAGAATGTGAGATGAGGCTGAAAGCCCTGGAAAAAGCTAGTAAGAGGACATTAAGATATTATTTTGTCAAACTCCATGAAAGTGTGTTTGTCATTTTGCAGTCACCTCATCCAGACATAGACACTGTAGTAAGACAGTGTGCACAGTGCTGTTTGCCGAGTACATCGGTTACCTTTTTACAGGCACTGCATGTTATTCACAGTTTGTTTTTCTTTTATAAAATACCTCAATATGTTCGAATTTTTTTTGTGCACTGTGAAAATGACCAACGCAAGGCATCCTCACCACTTTTCATTCACTGTTTACTGTTCATTCAGTGCGCACAGTACGCATGCACCAGGCATACAACAATGGTATCTACACTGTAATACTGAGTCTTCGGGTTGTCTGAGGTAAAAAAAAAAGTTCTATCAGAGTGCAATCTGTTTAGGTGAATTTATTGTTTGGCAGAAACACAAGACTCATCCCAGAGTCCCAGAGGCGGCAATCAGCCAGGGAGCAAGAGGACAACCAGTCAGCATGCTTACATGTTGAGTTCTTTTAGAGCAGTAATGCATTTTCCATGACTGGAGTCTGCTAAAAATGTCCTGGGAGGGGCTCTCAGGGGTGCTAAAGCTGAACATCGCATGGTTATGAGGAACAAGGTTTTAAATGTGGACTTGGAAGGACAAAGTATTGCACGAGGTCAAAAATACCTGGTGTTCTGTCAAACGACGTTATGCAAAAAAGCGACAGACGTTTGTGTACACAAGGTAGGCATTGATGGCTGTCAGCTTTCCCTATATTCATTTAGAAATAAGATGGACCTACACTTGAGGAAATAGACAGTATTCCAAAGCTGCTGTGAAGTACTGTTGAATATAAAAAGAATTTCATACACAAAGCTAATAACAGAAATGGTTCTGTGTAAAACTCTGAGAGTAACTGACCTCACTTGTATCTGTGTTAGTCCTCTAATCCCCAACTTGTTTCATGCTGTAGTTGACTGTCGACCTTAGATGTGTGATTTCAAGTTCTTTTATTTGATTAAATGTCCATATTAACCCTCAACCTAAAAGCTAAAGTTCACAAAGTGAAAATTGTCTAGGAAACTGAGAGGAAAAGAGGACAAAGTGCATTTATTTGTTTCCTTCTTTATAGTCTGTCTTTAGGGAGACTAGCTGTGGGTGTGTGTGTCTGGCAGTGAGTAGTACTACTTTCTATTTTATGCTCCTTTAAACATTCAATTCTTGGTTTGATCACAGCCATAGTTTTGTCTTACATTTAAAGAACTCGGTAACTTTCAAGCACGGTAAAGTTTTGTATATGCAATTAACAGACAAATATTTAGGAAACTATTTGTAGCTTTTAACTTAATTCCAAGTGTGATAGCACTACCATGCTAAGCTGTTCCCCTTAGGGTGCTTGAAGATAGAAAATGGTCAAAAAGGGGTGAGATGTTGCCAAAATAAATGTTGCATTCATGTTCACTTTTTTAACTTGGATGTATTTGACCAAGTGAGAAAAATGTAGATTTAATCGGATCAAGTTTCCCATCTAGTTTGAAATCAAGTTACAAGACTACAAGACAGCCTAACCCCAGGCAAATGACCCAAGCCTATCCATAAATAAGGTGTTCATACAAATATATGTTATGTATGGGCATATAAAAAATACTAACTTTTTGTTTTGTGATGTCCATTTAGTCTCTAAACTTAAAAACTGCACCGGCATTAGAAGTAACTGTAGATGACATCAATCTGCCAGTACGGGGTGGTGTGTCAGATCACATGCAGTAGTAAAGCTTCCATCTTTGCTACGTTTAAAAAATATGAGATCTGCACTTTGTTGGAGTTACGTCACAGAAATACCACAAGAACGTTTCTTTGAGCGAAGATTGGTCGCGTCAAAGCTCATACGGTAAGGCTTTGATTTGGGAAGCTTTAGACAGACAGCTGAGAAAATTCTCTTGGACAAGTATTTGGCAGCGGGTATTGAAAGTCAATGACTGATGTTACTCGTTTCATAACTGATGTGATCTAGCAGGTTCGCGGTTGGTACACGACACTGGAGGATTTGACATTGTTTAGCGAAATTAGGTTTCTTTTATGCGGGCCCATAAGATATGTAAAAATCAACGCATTGCCATTCATTCAAAGACATAAGACGGAGAAAAAACTGAAGCAGCTATATGCAGCTTTTACCACTAAGGCAGTAAAGCTGAAAAAAGATGAAAGCCTGATAGTTAACATCAGTGACATCACAGCAGAGGGGGAATTGCATCAGTTTCTTCAAACAGTCCTAATAAAATACCAAAGGAGGGCTCACTGCCCATTCTCCTCAGAAAAGACTGGGCACCTGAGAATCTCTTGACAGTGCATTTATAATCACAGCCTCTCACCTTTTTGGCCAAAAAAACCCCCTTTCTTTTCAAGTTTGAATACAAAAAGTATCAAGGAAATGAAATGATTTCTAAAAGAAAATGTTTTTTTCCTATTTTACCAGTAAGAGTCAGAATAAGATACTTCATTGTCCATGACAATGTGAGCAAACTTTGCCTTTGAATTGTTTCAGTTAAAACAAAGGCCCCATTTACACCTGTTGTTAAGTGACAAATCCGGATACAATGCAGTTGTGATTTAATGTATTTTTGTTTATAATTACGTAGTCACATATATTGTGTCTCCGTTGGACAGGTCACAGATCAAATTGCATTCTTTCCTGGTTTGACCTTTTGCAAAGTGAGAGTGCATCTCAATTCATCCCCCCAAAGAGGTTTGTAGAAATGGATTTTTAATCCATCTCGACTGCTTCTTGGATGCATTTCCACTTAGCTTTTTTTGATACCTGATAGCTATCCAACTGGCAAAGGACCCATCTAGTGGCAGAATGTAAACAGGGTGGTACAATATATTACACAGATATTACGAAAGAGTAGGCATAACACAAATTATGTCCCATATATTTGAAAAAACTGTGAGACAAGGTTTCTGTTTAGACTAATGTCTTTTTAATGCATAAAATGTTGATGAGCCATTAGGCAGCTTGTGTAGTGGCTGTATAGGAACCTGTGCAACACAAGGGAAAACAACTATTCAGCAAACATATAAAAACAAAGGGCCACCACTGGTAACAAAACCAAAATTGAAACTGTGATATGATGTGCTGCATTGTAAATGTATTGCAGTAAGGTAGACAGCACCAGAGAACAACAAAACTTTAGCCGGCCTTCCTGTTGGAGCTACTTCTCTTTCATCCTTATTTAACCAGGCAGCTTGGCTAAGAGCATATTCTTGTTTACAGCAATGGCCTAGGGGAGTAGTTGCAAGAATAGGGAGGGCTACACACATAAACACTAACATCAGGGAACTGCCCGGTACAACTGTAGTCTACTGTTGGTCACCGAGCAGCTCACAACAGTTGGGGTGCTCAAACGTTCATTTAATGCAATGGCTTCATGTTACGCACTTACTTCAAGTCAACAGCTCCCTAAGCAAATTGGTGTAATAGCCACAGTTCCCATTTTCGTCTTTCGTACAACTCGTTATTGTGGAATTCCTTTGCGTTTGAAATGTGCAAGCTCATGTTTCGCCCAATTCCATCGCTCCAGTATTCCCGTGAGGCTGTGGTGTGGACGAGTGTCCTTGGTCTCTCGTCATCAGATGCGATGTCTCCATCCCTGTATGCTTCATTTTGACGTTTGAAGCTGTGTGCTCATCCAATCCGATGAGCTGGCACCTTCAACAGCAACTAGTGTAATTATTTACAGGAGGGACTGTGGAATGTGCTAAAAATATCCCTTTTCCCTCCCTACGTGAATTCCCTGGAGCTTTGAGAGCGAGACAGCAGAAAAGAGTAGGGAAGTAAGGCTGTGTAGAGGTTTAACTCATTCCATTCTTTAACGTCCTGTTCTTCTCCTTTTAACATCCAGGATTAACAAAGATTAGCCGACATGAGATTGTCTAAAATTTGTAAGGTCCATTCAGAAACACGATAATGCTTATCAACCTAAATTACTAAACCATAGCTAAGCTGTATTATTTAAAAGAAGCTACAGATATTCTCTTGCTCACTGTAGATAAGATTTATCTTTGTTTGCCCTCCCTCACAGGAGGGTCAGAGTATCGGGTCAGCTGCACAACAGCACCCTGCAGCAGATAGGGGCTTGGTGTTTTGTTTAAGGTCACTTGGACAAGATCTGTGCATGCATTGGTTTTACCAGCTGCCATACCGTGTTATAGAGTTGAGAAGTGGCTGCAGTTATTTTGGGGCACCCCTGGTTGAGGAAGTGAAAGTCCTATTCATTTTCTCCAAAGATGTTATATGGCAACTGACAGCTGGAGCACTGCTAGGATTTGGATGGACACGAACCTCTCCTGGTTAAATCATTAGTACAAAATAGGAACAACAGTCTTAGAAAATATGGGGTTCTTTGGTAAAGCAGACCAAGGGTCTAAAGAGTCTATGGCCATGCTAGCAGGTCTGTTGGGCTGTATTTGAAATTTTTTGGTAGGTCTAATGTCCAACATCCTTCACTGTCCTTCTTAACACTTGACAGTTCATAAAAGATTCAGATCTTATACTGTGAAATAGGATACCCGTGAACACACGGTACTGCATCTTCTAAATTTCTGAACATCTTTTTCAGTGTCATTGAATGAAGCCAAAGATGGTATGTTACTCTGTAGGTGCTCACTTATTCTTTCCAATAAAGTATAAAACAGACTCATAAATTAGTGTTCATCTGTTCTGCAACTAGTCAAATGGACTATAATGTATTTTTTTTAGACATTTTACTACCTGGACAACTGGGAGGAATCTACATCGTCATACGCTATTTAAGCATTTATCTGCGGGATAATCATTTTTGAAATAGAAAAACAGACAATCTGCCTCGTGATACAGCACCATTATTTGTAAATTGCAATACTGAATTTGAGTTTTAGCCTCTCCTCTCATTTGTCATAAAACCACCAGACTCTTGGTATTATAGTTCTGTTTACAGGAACATTAAATTAGATTCAGAGATACAGTTCAGAACAAGACAGAGCGCAAGCAGAGTGAAGAACTCTGATGTACTTCAAATCTGCTTGCGCTCTGTCTTGTTAATAATCTAAATATTTATGTGTACAGGTTAACCTAAATAGTATTTTGGTTTAGCGCTGGTAGACATCTTTTTTTTCGCCTGCAGCTTATTGAGGTACATGTTGAATCTGGTTGCTGTCACATTTGTCATCTTCATTTAGTTCATAAAAGATACAGAATAATTGCATTTAAACTGCCGGTTTTATGAATATTGTAACAGAGTATGATTACAACATCACAACACGTAAATTTCATTAATTTCAGGTCATGTTTTCCACAGGTACCTTCACTCTCTCACATGGATTTATTTTAGGGACATTCTGATTTGCAGAGCTCCTTCCATTTAGTTTTTTTTTTTAGACTCTGTAGATTTAAACAATCCAGAATAATCTTGATTAAGGGGACTGGAAAAAAAAAAGAAATGTTCTCATAACATCCTTGCAGTTTATCCTAACTTCCTTTTATGCTGCTGCTGTGGAATTGTTCAGTGGCCTGAAACTAGTGGCCGCTGGGACATTGGGCTTATTGTTCCCCTTGTAAAAAAAATTATAAACATTGTTTAAGTATATCTGTGACTTTCAAATGCAGGTTTTGACTTGTGCAAGACTCCCCCTGACAAGGCCCAATAATAACTCAAACAGACATTACATTTTTTTTTTTTTCCAAAACTGTGAAAAACTAACTGCTAATTAAAACTGCAGAATGTTACATTATTTCATCTTGGGAGAATGAACATTTTGATGCGGTGCTGTGAAAAGTCTTCTGCTATCAGTACGCGTGATAATCTAACATGAGCATCTGGTGCAATCTTTTTTGCTAAGTAACTCGAGTGAGAGAGAGATTCTGTTCTGTAGCACAACTGTGTTTATTTTCTCGAAAGTGGAGATGAATGTAAGGTGAAGATTAGATTGACTGAGAGCTTTCCCTTTAAGGGCAAGAGGGAGATCATCCAGTTTTTTCATTTTGTTTGTTTGTTTTGTTTCGTTTCGTTTTGTTACGTTGATTAGTCTGCAGTTTATTTTGTTTGGGCCCATGCAATCAGTTTCAGGGCTGCTGTGGAACTGACATTACTGTTTAACAGGTTTCTCAAATACAGTATGGTGATGATAAGCAACATACTATAATTGCCAATTTATTAATGATTTCATTCTCCCAGCTTCCTAGTTGATGCCTTCATCTTTTATATGGATAGTACAGTTAAATTGCACCACAGTACTTGGCTCGTTACTTAACATATGGAACTATATTACCATCATTATAGCCTATCACATAATTACAAGGAAGCCTGAGGCTTATTATAAAATGTACATGTGTAGTTAATGGTTAAAAATCTCCAAATATATCGTTCCGTCACCACATCACACTGGAGCAGCAGATAGCATGACACAATCTGGGGGAAATCACATGGATGTGTTTATTTGAATTTAAATTTATTTGAACTTGCTGGTTTAAAAAAATACCAGAAAAACGTAGATACTGAGTAACGATCTGAAACCTGTGGCTGCTTTTCGCCCAATTTTAATATATGCCCTGCCGCTTGGAACTTATTGGAATTTTTTTTTTTTTTAGGTGACATTGGAACCAGGTTTTGCTGCAGCCCACCATGATTGAATCAATATATCTAATAGGAAACATTGACTTTATAATGAGTTTGACAAAATACTAGATTGATAAATTTCTGATAAAAACATAATCGCCATGGATTTTTTATTATGTGTTTCTGTGCGACTCTCCCATAATATAGGAAAAACAAAGAGGAACTTTCTTGTTAAATTGATTAATTTGTCCATATAATGATACCTTCTGTTTTCAGGGGTTTTGTGATCTCCACCACTGAGACTCCTGCCACCCCGCTAATACAATGGAGAGGAAGGAATTTGTGACTTTAAACCAAAAATGTGTGTTTCAAAACAGAAAATCTCAGTAACTCGAGGCAATCCACAGACCTGGCTGTCCACAGTTGCACTGCGAAAAATAGTGGTTGCATTTTGGTAGAAAATAACTCTCAATAGTTCTTGGGCGAAGTAACCTTTCATTGTGGTGCCATTATGGAAATTATAGGAATTTAATGAAATATCATAGTTTATATATAAAGATTTGTTGTTGATGTTTAATTAGAAAGTTTTCTAAATTTTTTAAATTAACTTGCTTACTTGTTAAAGAATAGTTCTTTACAAAAATCCTCATCAACAACCGATCGCATGATACGAACCCATGCAGAGTTTCCGTCGTACTCACATACTTGTCTGGTACTGTTTGGTATTTGAAGTGTTTCTGCTCCCCATTTATTTTGCAGCCAAGCCGGTATGTAGAGTGTTCACAAGTTGCACCGCATGTGAAAACCAGCCCCTTATTTATGTTCAGTTACTTTGGCAGTAATAAGCAATAAACACGACTCTCAGTCTAATCATGGTGACTGCAAGTTAGCATATGAAGTAATTACCAACTACACCTGATTTATACATAATGCTCTCACAGAAAAGACAAATAAATATCCATGTTAGTAACTTGGAGCTGTATTGATCCAGGTGGTTTGACTCAGCCTTGTGTTATCTTGCTCTATTGGATGTGAGCACAATCAATCAAATTTTCTACACCTCTCCTGTCACCTTGAAGTCTGCCATGACAATAAAAAAGTGTCTGTGCCATTTCACTCATTCACGTCTCTCCCTGCATTCCAGCGGGACCTCAGTCTTTGGATTTTAATGATAGCGGCTCACAGGAAATAAGTTCACACTTTAGTCAGGAAATACCGGGGACGGAAAATTTAGGTCAGCGCTTCTTACTGGTAAACAAGCCAGAAAAATTGAAAAAAAAACAAAACAAAAAAACCCCCACTTTGTTTCACATTCTCACAAAACAAACTTCTTTGAAATTGTTTTCAAGGGTGAGTTAAAATCCTTCTTACGTCAAAATAGTTATGTTTCAGCATAGTGACATATGAACAAATTGTATCAAGCCATTTTTGAGAGCAGTTTTTGAGAACATTTATTAAGACCTAGAGGCTGCTTTACGGTTGATCGCTGCTTGAAATCAAACAAGGAATTGAATAAAAAACACAGTTTTGATTACATTAATGGCAGGCATTAGACAACAATTAAAGGGCAACAGTGTTGCAATTTGGAGAACCAGCTTTTCATTTACCGGGCAATTATTGCAGTGCAGATCATATCTAATTAGAGTTTTAGACATTTATTCATATCAGCGTAGGAGAAAAGCACTCAGCTATTGTCCCATCTGACGGAGATTCCCTGAATAATAAGACATGGATCTAACAATGAAGCAGGTTTTTATATATTGAAAACTAGTAAAGGGTCATATCCAAATGCGTTGATAAAAAGGTCAGGAGAGTGGAAAAAAATCAAACGGACAAAACCAAATTAGGGTTTCATGTTCACTGTTTTGTCTTGGCTCGTTAGGTTTTTTTCTACCTTACAATACTTAGAGCTGAAACCAGTGGTCGATTAATCGATAGTTGATTGGCAGAAAAAGAATCTGCAACTCTTCTGATAATGGATTAATCATTTCAGTCATCATTCAGGCAAAAGTGCAAAACATTGCCTGCACCCAGTTTCTCAAATGTGAGGATTTTAATATGAGTTTTATACTATTGGTAAGACAAAATGCGACATTTGGCGACATCACATTGGCCTCTGAGATGTTGTGATGGACATTTTTTTCACAGTTATCTGAAATTTCATAGACTAAACAATTAATCAATGGATTGAGAGAATAATCAAAAGATAGACTGAAAGTACTCTTCGGTTAGAACCCTAAATACAATACTTTTAAAGACTGATTGGCTCTCAATGCATCCGCCTGAACAAAGGAAAATTAACCCAGATATCGGCAGCTACACTGCCTGTGCAACATCTGAATTAATTAGAAGGAGAGGGGTATCCTTAGCAAGTGGCAAAAACAAACAAGTCAAGACATGAAATTAATAAATAATAAATAAATTAATTAAATAATTAATTAATACACATTCTGGGGTAGGGCCTGAATGGTACTGCGCTGTCCAAAAGGATCATAATGTACTCTAAAGTCCTGAGTTGGGGCAGAGAGAAAAAGCTGGGTGAAACCTTGGGCAGGTTGTCACTCCATCACCGGAGTAATGCAGAAAGACAGGCACATCCGTAACTCTTGGCAATTTTAAGTCTGCAAACCTCTTAACCTGTGTGTCCTGTGGCACAGCTCAAACAACGATGAAGACGGTGAGGATTTCCAAAGTCCACACGGGGAGAGCTGTGGCTTAGTTAAAACGTTCACGGTCTGTTATCACAGTGCATGCTACGTTCTGTTTTTATTAATGTCCAGTTGGTGAGTCTCAGTTTATTTATTGGGGCTAATGACCCAATTATACACGATGTAAACACACGTAAACACATTGATGAAAAACTCTAACGTAATATCGGAGTGTTCACATGCAGCAATGTAGTGTTTTTGCAGGAGTCAGGTGTTTTTTTTTCTGTATTTTCCTTCAATTAACAACTGAAGACTACATTCAGGTGATACTAGATTGAGCATCTGCTGAATAAAAACATGTACTGACCAGTTATAAAAACGCTTCACTTGCCCAGCAGCATCACAAGACTCGTCTGTAACGACCCACTTGTGAACAACTATCAGTTCTCTCAACACAGAGGTAGATGGGTAAAATGCTACTGTACCCACCATGGTCTGAAAAACGGCACCCTCTGCTATGGGGCTGAATTTCCAATTTCTTTTCTGTTGCTTCTCCAGTTGGGCTGGTACCTCTACGGCTTTTGAAGGACGGAGAGGTGAATGCAAAACAGCCTCTGTGATTTTCGGTAGCCTGGCCCCTCCAGCCTTTGATGTATGAAACCCTGTGCGAGCCCACAGCTGCAATATGCATGGGTTGTTTTCCTCCTACCTTTTTTGTTGTGTTTGTTGTAATGTTATGTAGTTTCAAACAGGGCACAGGACACAGGAGGACAATGCTATCAGGCAAACCTCCTTGGGGATTATGTGAATGTGTTTTAAGGCGAGTCCCGGCAGCAGGATTCACTACTCATTTTTTTTTTTTTTTAATCCATCAGTTGTTTAGAAGAGTATGGAAAACTATGAGAAATGCAACACAGGGCCCCGTCAGTACTAAAATCAGCGCATCATCTTATGATTCCTCGCTGGTCTCTGGCTAAATAATTGAAGCCTCATTTGAGCAGTGGTGAATTGAGGATAAGGTTGTTTTAGCAAACGGCCTGCTGCCGTATCAAAGGAGAAAGCTGCTGTTGGTCCTTCACTATGAAACACTCTCGCTCTGCCTCATTGTGTGACGGTTGGCTTCTTGATCAGTATGTACAGTCTTTTATTTACTTGTGATGTCTGGAAGTCAACAGGCCTCTGAGATAAAAATGTCTCCCAAAAGATGGCTAAGATGAATAGTGATAGACTAACTCAAGGGCTGCTCAAAGCTTCTCTACTTATTTGTTCAGTTTGTTAAGCAGTCGTCAGTGGCTGCTGTATCTCTCAAAGCCACTTTTTGATTTGCTTTCTTTGTGTGTGTGTGTGTGTGTGTGAGTGTGAAACCAAATAACTGATGCCAGTTTGTTATAGAATAAAAGGACCTATCATGAATAACTGAAATTTTGATTCAAACTAATAAGTTTGAATCATCTTTTTTTCTGGAAATTTATATACTGTACGCCGTCACTGCAATGACTCATTCCAGACATGCATCCTGGAGCCTGAATCCACCATTGTAGTCCTTTCTCTAACCTTACCGTACCCTTCCGCTTTTGCTGAAGTCTGCTTTTCAATTCTCAAATCCTATTGTACTAACACTCCACCGGTATCATAATACGTCTTCGTGGCTGCAAACAAAGCAGCCATGTCTGTCCTGTGCTGCTCGCTTACATTCAACCAGTCCTGCGAATGGCTGAGAAAGCCTATCTAGAAGTCAAGTCCCCCCACAATGGCAGAGGCTGCCCTTCTTTGATACGTCAATCAAGGTGACAGACAGCGCTTATCTCCCAGTAATATAGAAATGGACCGAGCCCCCCGTCCCTCTGTCAGTTGATCCATACGGGCCAAACCTAAAGAGTCTTCAGGAGTTCATCAGTTGCACATCACAGATAAGGCTATTGAGATGGGGGTGGGGGGAAATCTCGGGGGGGTCTTCCTTTGCAGTCCAAGGTGTTCTTAAGACCTTAGATAAACCTCATCTGCAATGTAATCATATGTTATTTATTGCCCGTTTATACTTGTGTTTTCTAGTTCAGCCAAGATGCAGAAAGAAAGGAAAGTTCCACACAGTGTGACCAAGCAGTGTAAGCACACGGTAGTTAGTTGTTTAAAGGCCTATTGAATATTCCATGCACAGAAGCTAAGTCCTACCAAAGATATCTGAATGTAATTTGTGATATTGTTTAACTATAAGAATGCTGAATTGAGCTTTTGAGACTGTTGTTGATTGACTAACTGCATTATACACAAGGGAAATTAATTAAAGAAAAAAATTAAAATTTCAAAAGCTCCTCAGAGACAAAGTCCATAGCGGTGGTGGAAAGTAACTATGCACATTTACTCAGGTATTGTACTAAGTGCAGTTTTGAGGTACTTGTACTTGTATTTCCATTTTATGCATCTTTGTACTTCTACTCCATTTCAGAGGGAAGTATTATACTTTTTACAGTATAACATTTATTTGACAGCTGTAGTAAGCAATAGTTTATAAGATTTTACTTAACTCAACATCCTAGATTTATAAAATACAATTTACAGATGAAAGAGTGGTTTCCAACCTTTTTGGGTTATGACCCCTTAGGAAGAAAAACATTGTCTAATTGTGACAGAAGACATATTTCCCTTTGAACTTCTTACATGGTTTTATTTCATTTACTCCTCAAGGCACAAGGAGGTAAAATTATCCAGTATTTCACAAAAAAGCAATGTGTGCAGCAGAACCTGTTTTTCTTCATTCCTGTAGCATTAATCATCTCACAACCTCTCAGATTTATCTTGTGACCCTTTGGTTCAAACGAGGTCCACCTCTAACAGCTACAATAGTAAAATGCTGTTTATGCCCTGATGCATTAGTAACAAATGTAGAATAATATATCAAACATAGGGGCCATTCCTGTACAGAATGAATACTTTTACTTTTGATACTATAAGTAAATTTTGCACCTTTACTTATGTAGGGATTGGATTACGGGATTTTTACTTGTAATGGAATATTTTAACATTGTTCTATCGTTGCTTTCACATAGGTAAAGGATCTGAATACCTCCTCCACCTCTGGTATATATGCAGAACATGATAAATACCTATACTGGTCAAAAATCACATGAGAAGCACCACTTGACAAATCACTGGCAAAAAAACAGTACTTACAAGTACCGACTTGTAATGCTTGTATGAGTACTATCAGTACTGCACATTCACTTATCATCAGCGAACACTAGACTACGGTATAACTGCCATGCATTTTGAGATATACAGTAAGAACTGCTCACTGATGATTAAAATGCTGACTTCTTATTCTATAGCATTTAAACCAGGAAGGTGACGTAATTTTTAGCCAAGCATAAAGTTTTCCTTGCTCATCTCAAAGTAAAAACAAGAAGCAAAATCTTTAATCAGTATTTGGGCCATTAAGAGATGGTGACCATATTAAAATGTCTCGGCATCTTTATTATCTATCCACATTATTCAGACTTTTTGTACTTCTGAGTCCCAGCCAGTCAGGAGTTGGATGTCTTAGCGAATCACAAATTTACATTCGGCATTAATCTCAAGACCCTAAAATGCCAGTCCATTGCATTTTATCTCATTTATGCCTATGAAATAAGCTCAAGTGCTTTTGGCAGCATTTTTTGTTAGTCATGCACAAAATCTCAAGTTGTTTCACACCATCTGCTGCTCTAGAATTTGCCTTTTCTTTCTTTTCTTTTCCTTGGACCACTCCTCCATCCATTTGTGAAATAACTGTTTTTGGGTATAAATTGGAATGTTTTGCCTCTGGTACCATGTGGTGAATATGGTATCAAGTTGCAGCACTAATATAAATAAGTCTCAGAGCATTCAGCGGCAGTCATTGAGGGAATACTAACAGTAAGTATGTCTTGGGACTTGGTGTCACCATAAAATCGTTATTAAAGGGGAAGGGAGGGCTTAATGTGCTACTGCTTTATTAGAGTTTGTTACACAGAAGAGAAAGAGGTTAATGTTCTTTTTTTTTTTTCAACATAATGGACTGGTAATCAGTCTGGAGAGGGGAGAATAGAAGCCAAAATGCCAATGACATTGGTGATGGATTGATGGCAGTTGTGAAACTGAGTCAGCAGAAAGCAATGTATGTTGCTGACCCTTTTTGATGAGGCTGGTTCAAGGTGAGGACCTAGTGTCACAGTAACACCTGGCCCTCGGATACAGTACAGCATCCTTCATGGTTATATTTTTTCTGCTGCAGTCAGGGCATGTAATGTGGACAAAAGCAACTTTTATGATGCTACCAATGAATCACGAGATGGCCTCCTAAATGCATTCAAAGACATATACCCAAGGTAATTCCCTCGACTTGGGAATTATATATTCCCAACTCGAGGGCAAAAGGGGTTACAGTATTCCAGCTACTCTGTAGTAATGACCCAGCATTATAATGAATCTGCTTTGTCTTCTGGTATCTTCATTGATATTCATGCTGGACTGCAGGCCCAAAGGTCAACATGAACAATGTGTGGTTCTTCCGTTGAGAAAGTCATCATACCAAAGCATTCTGAGCAAGTATGCATCTAGTGCATATGCATTAATGAATAGATATATCATGCACTTTAAATGTGCAATCATGTTCTTCTAAATTGTAAATTTTCCCAAGGCCGGTTATTACTCTTCGCTCATTTCCCTAGCATCCCCATTGATTAGTGAATAAAGTTGCCATTCCCAGAGAAATATGGCCAACTGTGTGGGAGAGGTTTGGCCACTGTATTACCTCAGGAGGAGTTTTAAAGTAAAAATAATCTGATTTCTGTTTCATCTCATTCATTTTGATCCTAGAGCTGACACAGACCCTGTGTCAGCACTCCCCTAAAAGGTGAGCTGAATGGCAAAATGACACTTTACCCCATACTGTCATATTCAGCTGCTATTTTATCAGACCCCCCCCAGGAGTAAAATGACTCGGAGGATGTGACGCCCTAAGAAATATGCTTAGAGGGTAAAAAAGTTCAGCTACTTGGTCCTGTCCTGTAAACTTTTCTTAATATTATAATTGCCTCTATAAAATAAGCTAGCCAAAATTGCAATTACAGTAAGTGAGGGCAATATTTCAGAATTTTATTATATTTTTTGTGATATTAGGAAATTCTGCCGAGAGTGACTCCTTCAGTTCCAGCCACCTCTTTTTTTAAGCAGATTCATACCGAGACACCAAGTCACATTTGGCTGTCTTATGGCCTGGAGAATTTGAGTTATTGATCAGACATCGAATAAAGGCAATCCACGGTAAAGGATTTCTCTTTTCTTCACTGCACAATAAAAAGAAATTTAAAAGAGAGAATAAAATAAGAATAAAGGACGTGTGACAAACAGCATTTACAAAATACTGCATGTAAATTATGTGTATAATACAGTGTCTCATTAAATTTAAGGGTGATTTTGTTGTACGTGATTAAAACTTGTTGGCTATAAATGGAAGTTTGTAATTGATGAGGGGTATGAGACACTGTCACATATTGTCTTCAATATGATTGCATTTCTTTTCTGTTAGATCATATGGAAAATAGTATCCTGAGTTAATTTAATATAATGGGTCATGAACCGACAAATTTCTGTGCTAATATGTTAGGCGACAAAATTAACAAAGCTGAACTTTTCTTTGGTGAGCGAGGCAGTGGATTCTGTACAGCACCTTTTTTTGGAACATCTCGGACGGAATGATTCATGAAATCACTTAGGCATCATTTTCAGGGATACACAGCTTCTTAATGATATTATAATTATACACTGAAGATTAATTTGCTTGTGTGAAGCAAATTATTTGATGGATTACCTAGAAATCGGCATGGAGTGGTGCAAATGGGGAATCACGACAGAGCTCGGATTTCTCATTGTGCCCCGAAATGACCAAAATTTGGTAATATATCAGGTCCAGTGGTAATATATCTAAGCACCACCGGAACTTTCACAGTGTGAAACCTGGAAAGGCACAACGCATATATAAAGCAGACAACACCAAAATTAAGATCGGATTTAGTACATTTTTGTTAATTGCCCCTCCACAAATGAGTAATTGATTGATTGCCTATCCGTTAATTACAGTGAACCTGGTCTGCTCCCTGGACACCCCTCTCATCTGACCCCGTTAAACTGCGGCCTTTCAGTTAGAGATGGAACTAACGTGGCGGCCGGCATTTGCGGCCTCTTTTCCCTCGATGACACGGACTGAAGACCTGACAGTCACCCACACTTTGCTAGGTTCCCATTAATTACCTAAATTGTGTTGTTTTAAATTAAGTCATTAAAATGAACTCAGACTCCTTTGGAGGGAGGCTCAGGAGTCGTGAACCGTGAAAACAAGGGCTAAGGGAGCACATAATTACTTTTGCATGTCAGAAGGTTTTTTATTCCCTCATGGGAGGTTGACTGTGTTTATGTTTGCGTGTGTGTGTGTTTTGTTTTTGTTTTCGGATCATGTTTTTGCACTGTTCTACTGCCACATAAATAGCCAATCTCCTCAAGGTTTTTCGCTCAGTAGAGCGCATATCTCCACTAAGGCAAAAAATGCCATATCTTGCAATGGCAAGGAAAGTTATAAAAAAATCCCTGGATCCACCCCTTTAACCGGATCCGCACCTAAATTTAATGGGTTCTTCCCTGGCCCATGCCCCATCCCTCCACCAAGTTTTGGTGCAGATGGGTTCAGAAGTTTTTTTGTCATCCTACTGACACATAAACAAACCAACAAACAGAACCGGGTGAAAACATAACATCCTCGACGGAGCTAATAAATGGGGATGGTCTGGCTGTGAAATATGTAAATAAAAGAAATATGGACTGGTCACAGTTTTTATAATATTCCTGTAAAACCATAAGATTATTACCCTCAAAGACACAACTACCAATGTGGAGTCTTGTTTTTGTTTGTTTGGTTTTTTTTTTAGTACGGCTGATTCACATCTTCTGTGTAGTTTGGTTAATTTACTATTTCCGGTCCATTCTGTGTTCACGCTGGCTTTTTATGTGGGGACCAAAGGGACCAGTCCATCATATGGACTGACAAGCAACTCATTCACTGGGCACTTTTAGTGTGTATCGCTCTGCATCATCAGCACTACATGAACCCCAGCGGGGACCTCAATTTCCGGTGACTGACAGGAGATCATGCAGCACTTTACTGCACCTCATGTGTTTGTTACCTCCTTTGTGTCACAAATAGCCCACTAAAAATAATTGATTATGAGCATTATTAGTCAAGACTGCAGCTTGACCTCAAGAGCATGTGCTGCCTTTTATCATAACGTTGCTTTCTTTGGAATGGATCTGCCAAAATACACGGAGTAGGACACAGAAGCAAACATTCATTTTCACTGTATGAGTCGGTTCTACATTGCTACATCGCTTAACCAGATTGCCTCCTTGACGGTTCGCAATCAGCAGATAGATTTGATTGTAGTTTACCCTCTGAATTCCTGCTAAAGTCACATAACTACTGTCATAAATCCTGCACTTGCTCTGCTCTACTTTCACACCACAAATGAGCCAAAGCCAAAAGGGCAAATGCACCACAGTTTGTTTAAACTGTAACAAAAAGTTTAGGTTTCAGTCTGTTAATGCTACATTAAATATATAGTTTACGTTCAAGATGACTTACATGGACATGATTGGACATGGTTTGCACCAAATAATATCCTTGCACCTTGTAGATACATAAATACTTGTGTATGGACACAGTAGACACAACTCTCTATCATTTCTTATATGTACCTCGAACATTTAGGACCTGGACCAGACTGCTTGTTAGGACCTCTTTGACATTTTGTTTTATATTTTGATTTTCGATTTTTCGTTTTAAATTGAGGTGCTTCCCACACCCATCTGATCTAGAGAAAATTGATATTTGAATTAAAGATCTTCAAGAACAGAAAAAAAGAGACCCAGAGTTCTTCCATTTGTGATCAGATTTCCGAGGATCACTTTAACAGCCCATGTGGAATCACTTAACTCTGGATCATCTTAAAAATTGTGCACTTTCGCCTTTAAGGGTGCAATCGAATTTAAAATAGAGGCATAGTAAGTGAGGGGAACTGAGAGGAAAAGATTCAATAACATAGGTGGTGGAAGTTTCACTGTGAGCTTAGGAAAACAGACAGTAGGGCTGATGTGATGGGAGCACACAGACGCCGTTAGTTTGAGTGTAGAAAATCAAAAGACAGCGTCAAATAAAGTGAATCAGTGGTCTGACACAAAGGGATCTCCCATAGCACAGCACTAGGTGTAGTGTGTGGTGTTTAACTCATGTCAGGCCAGTCACAGACTGTTCCTTTGAAAGAGTCAATGAAATGCAGAAAAGTCTGAAACCCCTATGTGAGCGGGAACAAACATGAATATTAAAATCACATAAAATTAAAGTCACAATGACGTGACATTCATTATATTAGCATCTGTGGTTCTTTAAACTTTGTCAATGTCAGTCTACAGTTGCTGTTGTTGACACTGACACCAATCACAGCAGAGAGTTTTTATACATAGCTAGGGATCCTACGAAATGTAGATTTACAATGTAGATAATTTTATGTCTTCTTAGAAAAAGGGTGCCTAGGGTTAGGGTTCGAACGAACCTAGACAGTTCGTTCATGTTTAATACAGTGAAGGGTAACCATACCATCATTAGTAGTTGCCAAAGTCAGAAATGTTGAAATCAAATCCCTGCATGTAGGGACTTGCAACACTTGGTTACCCCACTTTGTTTGAAAGCCTCTGTATTCTATTTTGAGGGGTTTTATACAATTTACGGATACGTCATTCGATTTAGACTGTGTAAGTTTTGAAAGATGAAATAGCATCTTGCTTAACTCCTAATCCGTTTCCCAATCCAGCATACGCAGTGGTTTTACTGCTACAGCTTTCCTTGGTCTGTTACGTCTTTTATCTTCTGGTGGCTAATGTTTGCAAACCTAAGGTGCTGTGAAACCGACACTACTCAGTCACTACGATGGCTATGAGCCTCTTCTCCACTTGTGCTACTGTTACAATATGTTTTAGCATTTACCGTAATTCCATCATGGCCACTTGTGGCTAAAGTGAATGATGTTTGAGGAAATGATATAGGCTTATTTTAACATGTTGTCTGGTGCTTGATGCTTGCGCAGCAAGTTGTTTTACATCCACAGCTTCAGCCTGTAAACGATGCAGACAGAAAGTGTTAGAATGGCGACACGTTTCTGTTGTTGCTCCAGCACATTTGATTTGAAAGGCAGAAAAAATACTGGGCGGTCTAAGTGCTGACTCTCAACTTTAATTTCAGGGCGTTTACATTCATATTAGACTGAGAGTGTAGGAAATGCTCAACCTATTCTGCCACCATTTTCACTTCTTTCTCGTTTTGAGCGCTTTTTGCCTTCATTCTGGTCTTTGTCAGGTGAAACACGTGCCAAGAACATCCCATTGTCCGCCTTGTCTCTGTGTGTGCACATGGTTCGAAATGGGAGTACCGTGTATAACAGGTTTCCCGGACTACTGTTCACCCTTAAAACCAAAATTCAGTCGGATATTTCTTGTTTCCTCTCAAGTGCAATTTGCTGGAGTCCAGAGCCAGAACTGTAACCATCTCACTGTAATACTCTCTGTATAACCACACCGCAAAAACAGGAATGCAGGGCTCGAAAATGCAATATGTAACCACTGAATTTGTCATCGCTAACAACACTGAAATCAAGCTCCAGCGCAATTAAAATTGTTTGACTTTTGCGCGTGCTGTCGTGCAATGTATCCAGGGCCGCTTGAATCATCCATTATATCATTTGACGGTATTGGGAAACTTTCACAGCCCTGTGACAGTGCTGGCTGAGGAAAAAAATAACAGGCTGAGCTGTCTGAGAGGCGGCTGACATGACCCTGTAGTCGTCAACTTTTTTTCCCCTTACTCTTGTGCTTTAAAAGAAAAACCCGAGGAATAAAATGGCAGAAATTGCAACTTCAAATGTTTTTTTAAATCACATCAAATTACGGGTGTTTTTTTCGTGGAATCATATGATTGGGGTAAAGTAAATTCAGACCGAGAAGTGGCCTTATTTTCTTTTATTTCAGCAATGCCGTGACCTTCAGGACGCAATGATTGCTTGGGATTTGATGGGAAGTAAGCAGAGCATGTAATATTCATAGGTTTGTGAGTCACTCTGTTTCCTTCTAGTCACTGTGGAACAGAGGAGAGGCAGCTGGTTTCAAAGTGATAGCGCACTGACAAAAAGATTTTTCATTCTCATTTGGTCTGTTGCCATGGTGATAAATGTGTAATATTGAACGTGATATTGTTTCGTTCAAACAAATAACTCACCAAAGTTGAAAAGTAAGAGAAACATACAAGATCAAACATATTAATTAGTGAGCTGATCTTTTCAACCTTTACCCGTTCCCCCCTGACTCCAGTCTTTATGCTAAGCTAAGCTGAGCTGGTGCTCTTGGCTTCAGCTTTATATTTAATGGACCAAATGATACCAGTCTTCTCACTCTCAACAAGAAAACAAAGGAGCATGTTTCCTATTCCTAAGTAACTCCCTTCACGTAGAAATAATCATAAAAATCAACTTCACTTTCATGTTTTACTCTCATTTCTGCCAGTTATTGTACAGTGATTCTAAAAACAGATCTTTGGAATCTATGTACTCAGTAAATGCCTTCTGGAGAATTCGAATATAAGTATGAGAAGGGGGAACAGGTGTACCCAACAAAGTGACTAAATGTGAAACAGTGCCCTTTCTTTACATATTGCATTGTTTGGTCTGCAGATGAATCCAGCTACTGCTGACTTTCCTCTGGCTCCTTTCTTTTATTGGGTTAGTGGAGTTTTATCATTTACACATTATTTCCCCCAGAGCACACCACCATACTCAATCAGTGTACACACTTCCTGCCTTGGAGCTTGTCGGTGTAACAGCAGCTTTCTACTACAGGTCACTGAACAGGCCGAGTAGTGCAGGTGGGGTTAACTGGCTTGCTCAGAGGCTCCCCGAAGCCATTGTTGAAGCTGTTAATTATTGAGGGAGAGGTAAGTCTTTCTCATTCCTTCTCCGGCTCAGATTGTCCCAACCAGCACAGATAATCTACGTAAAAATCTTATACTTGTTGGATTGTTTATCAGGGAATATTTCAAAATATATATAACAAAAAGGTCTCCTAAGTATTTATTTGTTTTTTTTGTTTAAAATCCCTTGTTTGAGGAATTGTTGGTGCAGGATTACAGAGGCCAGATTAGGGAAAAGTATTGGAGTAATACAGAACACACTGACTGAAAGTTTATCCCCAAAGAAGATAAGAGGAACTGCAACCGGGCTTACTACTGAAATCATGAACAACATAATTAGTGTTTTTCCTGCAAAGTGATGTACCAAATACTCTGGTACTTTTATATTTGTTTGTTTGTTTATTTGTTTATTTATCTTACTGCCCCAGGATGCGTCTGCCATTATAAAATATGGGATACTGAACCACTCCATCCTCTTAAGTTACTGACAAGTGTGTTGTTTCTTAACTCAGTCGAGGGATTGTGTGTACTTTTCTGTTGCATCCACAGATTTATTTACAGCTTGAAAGATAGGGCTCAAAAATCCTGTGCGGTTAATGTTTTACGCAGGGGCGGTTGAAAGATGCCGTAAAGAGGTCGGAACTATGTTACCCACTGTGCATGCCACCGTAAGGTAAACTCCCCAGGATCCCTGTTAGTCACTGAAGCCATGATACTGTGCTGCTGGGTGCCTGGGGGGGCGTGTGCCATGCGGGTAATGCTCTTGCCTGTCAGGTGGCTTGTGGTGAGAGCTAATCCTGTTGAAAATAGAAATGTTTTCTGCCTTGGGATGGAAGGGGGGGGGGTTGCAAGAGTGATGCGACCAGCCCCAAGGAGTCAGTCATCCATGTGCACAAGGAGAGATAGCCTAATCTTGTCACAGACACAGGGTGAAAAAATGAAACTCCCAAGCTATCAGTAGCAAAGACTTATGCTCTTAGAGATGATTTGTAAAATCATGCTAGCACATGATAGAAAGCGAGAAAAAGTTTTCAGTCTTTTTTCCCAGAGGCTCTGCTGCTGTTGATCCATAATTCACTTATGGATACGTTTATTTTATTTATTATATCATACACTTACCCTTGAAATTACTTTTCTGTTAAGCTTGCTGGAAGGGATTTTTACACAAGACCACTATCATCTATAATGTTCTAGTTTTCCACTTCGTTTGGTCCCCTGCTCTCCATTTAAAATGTTTAAATGTTTAATTCTGTGCAGATGGTGTTTATCAATGACTCATCTCTTCTCTCCCCAGTGACCTGTTTTCTACATGGGGTTCAGTTTCTATTAAGACTAAAGGTGTGTGCGCTTTTGTCTTTTTAGCTGTGATTATGCCAAGGTTGTGGAAGGAGAAGCTGCTTGTTTTCAGGTGATTCTGTGATTGCTCTAACCCCCCCTGACTGTGTCACCTAAGTGTCCTTGTTGCCTTTGAGTCTCAGCTACACTTAACAGAGTAACGTGTTGTTGCCACTTGCTGCTCTGCATGCCGTGGCAGCGGTAGGGCGGGGACGGTGCTGGTAGAAATGATATTCTCTGAGGTCCCGTCAGTGTGATGGAGTGGCAGGAATAATTTTCGCAAGCCCAAGCTGACGTGTTTCAAGTGTGGAAACAGCGGGACAATTCTCTTACCATGCTCTGCTTCACTCTTAAAATACCCTGCAGCAGTTTTGATGGGGAGCTGACTTCCAGGTTTCACTCAGGCAGCTCTCTATGCATTATCAGAGGGAAGCCAAGCATAATATGTTTGCTGTTTCAGCAAGTAATTCCTTCAGTGCTTGAATACAGCTTTTAGAATTCTTTAGTCAGAATAACACGATATCTCACATATCAAATCAGATAGCGAGCAGTGATGCGTGGTACTGTAGAACTAGAGAATTGCGGGTAAAAAAAAAAAAAAAGACATCATCCGTTTAGATGACGTGATTTTCAGTGTCTCCGGGATTTGACCTGATGAATTGTTGATTGCTGATTCAGCCTGTTTCTGTAAAAAAAAAAAAAAAAAAAAAAAAACAGGTACAGGTTCTACAAAACACAAACCTCTTTTAGGGGTTTTGGGTTTGCAGCGTTTTGAGAGCCAACTGACATAAAAACAAACAAATTCCCCCAGCATTCATCAGTTGCTGTATAATCCAGCAGCAAGGCCAATATTAGCCTATTAGCCAGCCAACCAACAAGGCAAGCACCTAAAAAGGTAAATGTGCACTATGCACTTTGACTACAGTGTGCACTGTGGCAACTATATGTTATTGACTCAAGTTCTGTTTTGTTTAAAGATACAAAACAGTAAAAAATTATCACACATAAAGGTATTACACTGTAGCTTTCTCTATAATGTTAGCATGTACATGCATAGAGCAAATTGCATTATGGTTACTGTTGCCTCTCATAGCTTTATGTATTTATTTATGTAATATATTTAATCAGTAGTAACTGAATTAATTACTAATTTTCACACTGTCTGTGTGTATAAGTGCTGCTGTTTATAACTGCTTTCATATTCCACTTTGACATTTGTTATAGAGCAGGTGACATCTTGAATTTTGCCGGTAGCAGCACATGGAGGAATTTAAAGTAGAAATGTGATTAAATGGGATCCAGTCAGTCAATATCTAATCAGTCATACAGTAATACATTTTTATACTAACATGTCTGACCAATGTGTAGTATTTAGGGGGATCTATTTGCGGAAATGGAATATAATATTCATAATGAGGTTTTCAATAGTGTATAATCACCTGAAACTAAGAATTTCTGTGTTTTCGTTAGTTTAGAATGAACCCTTCGTATCTACGTAGGGAGCGGGTCCTCTTCCACGGAGCCCGCCGTGTTGCACTGCCATGTTTCTATCGTCGCCTAGAACGGACAAACCAAACACTGCCGTTAGAGAGGGCCTTTCGCATTTTTACATCACCCAAAGGCCACCCCTAGGCTCTCCTACATGCTTGGAAAGAGAGGGGTGAGGAGAGGGATAATCAGTTGGTTTTAATCTAGAAGCCATTTATTTCCTACACACTGGTCCTTTAAATAGTAGCTGCAACACGTGTCCAGTGTTTAAATATCTGGTCCTTATTTTTGCCAGATGGAAAGTTCATGTGCACAGAGCAATATGTAAGTTCAAAATTAGTGCCTTTGCAGCTGCTCACTCGTCACGCGCAATGTAACATTTAAGCGGTAACACAGATGCTCGTAAATAATCTGAAACCAGATATCGTGCATTGAAATGAATTGTTTTGCCAGTAATCAGGCAGATGAGATTTAGAGCATCTTGCTGAGGAAGAACAAGGTGTCTCTCTTGCTGCCAACAGCTCTGTAGACAAATTATGCCAGCACAGATGCTCCAATACTTTGCTTTGGATCCAAGGTCTTACTTTTCCCAGCCGGGGAATCAAAGGGAAGTTACATCTCTTTAGATTGAAATGCATCAGCTAGTTCTATCTGTATGTATCAGAATGTGGGAGATCAAATGTTTGCCAAGCCATTTGGTGGCTTTTCCCTTTTGCACTGTTTGCTGATGAACATTGCTCAGCTGGTATAATGATATTACACCGTCTGACTTTTTTTGACGTCTCTTTGATGATGCTTCTATTTTCATGGACAAAACGTGTCATTAGGTGCCCCTAGTAGCCTCTAGTGTAAAATGCTATAACACAAAATCAGTTAATGGAAATTTGAATATTAATAACCTCACCAGCAGCTCTTTTGTTATTTATTTTCTGTAACGAGGGAACAAATTAACTGTGGAATCCGCAACCTCTGAAACACACGAGATCTCTCTGGCATTTCCAGGGTCTGATCGTCTCTCACTCAGAGAGAGGGAAATGGAGTTTGTGGTTATTACTGGCAGCAAGTGGAGATGTGACACCCTGTAGCACAGCTGAAATACTGTCGCACGCTTTGGAAAAGAGCTTCTTCAGTGTGAAATTTGTGCATGTGTAAATGCATTCCTATTGTGAAGTGTAGGCATTCATGATAGTCAATGTCAGTTGGTTTCTTTTTTAATCCTTTTTTTTTTAAATTCTGACTGTGGTACATTTATGCAATGTCTGTGAAAGACTCTTGTTCGATCTATGAATTTCTCCTGAGAAATGAGGAGCTGTGAACATTCATTCATGTTGATTGTTAAAACCAGGGATGACTTAAAGCATAATCAACTGTTTCGGTTAACTCAAGTGAGTATTTTCATAATACGTTGGCCTTCTTTCTTTCTCTTTTTTTCATTTTTTATTTTTTTTAGTATGCTATAATCAATATTTTTACACTAACAATGGATCCAATGACTGTGTACGTGACAACGGTCAGTTGTGGTGAGAATTATCACTCTGACTCTAGTTCAACTCATTTCTGAGCAGATGTTTTAAGCGAAAAACTCTCTTATACCTACTGTACACTTACCCATCCGACACCACACAGCAGACGCACAGTTAATGACTAGCTGGTGTGGAGCACTGAACAGATAAAGAGCCAGATATTTCCCTCAGGAGTTGGCAGAGATCAAAACAGAGCTACAGGAAAGGCGAATATTGGACTTAAATTCATCGAGTTACCAGAAACACAACAACATGTGTCAATAAGCAACTGTTTTCAAAAAAAGTTTGCTATATCACCTAAAAAGTAACAAATAAAGGTCACATTGCATACAGTATATATATAAATATAAATATTGCATATGGAGTGAGAGTAATTTGCAAGTTTACACATCAACTTCACACATCTTCAGCACGCAACAGGTCAGGACACTAGAGAAGCTGTGAGTCCAGCTCCTGAAATAAGAAACAATCATTTATCACGTTGACTGTGACGGCAGCGGGGTCGGGGTCCTCAGGCACAAGACGCCCGCTCACAATGTTAGTGCCTGTTACCAAGCTAAGGTGAGAGTATATGAGGGTTTCCAGTAGAAGCTTTCTTAACATCAGTGTGGAGAGCCTATTTAAGATGTCTACGAGCTTGAAAGTAAGTTTCCACTGTTGTTTGGTTCTTGCAGGTGGCCGATCAATTGAAGAGGGAATGCTGCGAAGGTATGTGGATTAAGGGGAGACTTTGCTCACCTCACATCTCCAGCCTCCCACCTTCCGCACAGTAACCAGCTCCAGCCGCCCTTTGGAATCAGCAGGCCAGCAATTACAGCCTGTGAGTATTATTACGCTACCCAAATTTTGAGACGTTCCCGCTGATCAGCACTCAGCGCACAGAATGTGAGTTTAGCGAGCAAATCAAACAACACATCTAACGTCATTTCACTGAAATGCACTGGATCTGCAGGTCCTGTCCGACGCATTTTCAAACCAGCCAGACAATTAGCATAAGTACGAAAATTATGCAGAAATCAACATGCCACCATCTCACATGTGATAGTGTGAGGGTGCTATAAACAAAGGCTTAACAGAGTTAACTCATCTCACAGCATTCAGAACACATACTTCAAACACTGAAATGCCTGATCTCTGTACTTCATTGGCTTCGTTAGTGTCAATCAACATCACTGCACATGTCAACCAAATCAACCCTTAGAGTGCATGAACTTCTAGATGGACTTTAGGTGCCTCTCAAGCAGGTAGCTCTTGAATTTCAAAAAAACGCTATTCAGTGACTATTTTATGCTAGAAATATATGTGTATATATCTGTATATATACTACTTGTAATGTTTTCCAAATATGTTGTGATGGGAAATGCAACTGCTGCTTGAATTAAGTTCACAGGCGATGCTTTCTAGTGCAGGCAGTTCAGGAATGTGACACTGAAGACCAGGGTTTGCATACCAAGTCCTGTGCCTGGTTTGGTTTAGGCATCGAAAGCACTTTGGTTAAGTTCATGGAGAAAAAATATTTTTGTTTAAATGTTAAAGGGGTCCCTGTGGGGTTTTAGACCCATAGTAGTAGAACGGAGCTGTTTTTCTATGAGTGAATCCCCGTTTTGTTTTGTTTTTTGTGCGTATGCACATGAGGACGCCCATGCACAAATGCGTCTACGTGGGTGACGTGATGCACAGTCCTACCACTGGTGGCACACTACTCCCCTCATCAACAGGTGGCGGTAATGTGCCAAGATATGCTGCAATGCGCCAAAAAAAGGCAGGGAAGAAGAAGCGTGCAAGTTGGAGAACATGGATGCAAACACTGCTGGATTGTACTTGTACTTTTACTAATACTTTTTAAAAAATCAGCTTTGCAAATGTTTTATGAGGAAGGAAATGCACTTGACATGTTTGTTAGACTTATGGGATATATGTTTTGGTGAATAACGCTTAATTTAACATAGCTTTTGTTTGATTACATGAAAACTTAACAGGCCCTATTCTAATACAGTAAACATATTGTGTCTAATGCTTCAAGTCACTGCAGGCGGTATCCTTCAAAACATTTGCTACAATATTAGCTGTTGTAAATTAGTAGTGTATACAGGGTTGATTTTACCAGACAGTAATACGCTACCACTGTAATAGTTGCTGAACGTGTTAGGGCCAAACTTCCAGAGTGTTAATATACCTAAGTGAGCCCTTCCATCTAAACGTCACCTTTGATTTGACTCTGAAAGTGAAGGTAAATTATGTGCTAAACATTAAAATTACCTTATTTTCACTGTGATTGTTGCGGTGCCACAAATTGTCATCCTTTGCCTTTTATGTCCCATTGTTCAATCGACAGCAGAAAATGCTATTTACGGTTAGTCAATAATAAAATCACCTCCATCAATGCAATCCTCTGGTGTCAGAGGTAATGCAGTTTGATAAGCATTGGACCAGTAAAACGTTCTGAAAACACACAGATGAATTATTAATCTTCACTAAAGTGATTTTTACACCCACTTGTATACGGACTGTCTGTGCCGGCTCTAACTATGGGAGACTGAAATTTTAACCATGTGATCAAGGTTTATGCCAGCGATAAAAATATCTGTTGGAGACATGATCCATTAAAGCACATTTGTGCACTGATGAATAAATAAGCTCTCCGAGTTCAATTGGTATGATTTCCATTATTCACGTCAGATTATATAGAAATTATATGTAATTTCTCGATTGAACTCCATAAAAAAGGCTAAACTGCCGGCATCTATAATGTGCTTATAACCCTGGTCGAGCAGCTGTGGCATTGTCATCATCATCATCAATCAATTCAGTTCATTTCACTTCACTATTTCAGACCCGAGGTGCATAGAGGGAAAAAGGTAAAAGATGAGAAGAAAAAAAAAGTATGAGATCAAATATAAAAACAGATGTTGAGATATCATCATGATGTTCACTGATAACCAACACTCTGAAATACAGTTGTGTCACCCTGTGATTTCATATGCCTGCC
The DNA here is from genome assembly GCF_016859285.1 of Xiphias gladius. Taxonomy (NCBI): domain Eukaryota; kingdom Metazoa; phylum Chordata; class Actinopteri; order Istiophoriformes; family Xiphiidae; genus Xiphias; species Xiphias gladius. The sequence continues at coordinate 24,255,728 of NC_053407.1, read as the reverse complement.
TGTGTCTTTTGATATTCCTCTCACCATTAAGCCCCAGCAATCCATTTGATAGATACCCCCCTTTCCTCGATACACCTCTTCTGTTGACTCTACTACATGCTAGCTTGCATTTCCCTAACTTGTTTTAACTGATTCTTTTTGCTGCAGATTGCAAGGATGTTGACTGAAACTTTTTTCTTCCATGACAGGCTTATCTCATCTTAGGTGTGACTGTGTGAAAGTAAGAAATAGAAGAAAAAAAGCCGAGGAGGAAAAATTGAGATCCATTAGGTTAGTGTACCTCAGTAATGTGTCCAGTGGACTGTAACTATCTCCCCACGGGTGACCAGACATCTCTGCTTTTCAAGGGAAGAGCATTACAGGAAGTGCCATCACTTCAGCTGCTCTGTATCAATTGCTCTAAAATGGCCAATTTCCTGTCTAGGATGTGTGTTTTCACATTTTTATCATCCCCTGCCGTAGTTATCTAGTTGCACTTAGGGCCATCAGTCATTGATGCTGCGTTGAGAGGAAGCCGATGTGCAGTAAAACTGACGGACGGCCTTCCGCATGACTGAAGATGTATGAGACATGCAGGCGAGCAACCGGAGCTTTTTTATTGTATTTTCAGTGCTGCCATAAGGTGCCAACGGGGAAAATAGCCACGCTTACCATGCCTCTGTCTGAACAGAGCATTTTGGATGTGGTGTCTCAGTCCTCGGATGATATAGTTAGTGACAGGCTCCTTAATGTTTTTATTTATTTATTTTTAGCTCAGCGTAGAACAATAGCGGAACTCAGAAGGGTGCATTTACAGCAATAACTCAACCAAACAGCTTTTAGTTGCTTTTTTTACTATGTTTTTCTTTTACAACAGTCAAAATTTATTCATTTGGCAGAAGGTTTTGTCCAAAGCAATGTGTAAAGATGTTACAAAAGATGGCCTTAACCTACTGCCAGATCAACACCTCAGAAATCAATGTTTAACTGGTTAAAGCTGCATGTGTGGTCAGGTTACTGTCTGGTCAGCACCTGGTGTATCAGTGACTATTTCTGCTATACTAAATTTTAAAACTGCTGTACAAGCTTCTTTTTTAAGTAGAGTGTCACTAGTGTGTCTACTGCTTCAGAATCAACCTCAGGATGAACACGACAGTCGAGATCAAGAGAGAAAGTCTGTGCAAAATTTGACAAAAAAGCAGCACACACATCAATCTCTCTCTTTATCTTTCTGTCCACATGTTTCACGCATCTATGTTCAGTCAGTTCTTCATCTGTTTCCACCTACTTTCTAAGATCTTAGTGCCGTCATCCCCAAGCAGGACGAGGACATTCCTCAAAGGGACTGAATTTTGTTATCTTTTCTTGTTTGCAGGCCATCAAACAAATAGAGCGAATACATCTAATAGTTTGACTTAAAAGGGTGTAAAAATGCTGTTTAATTAAAGTATGCATAAAGCCACCTCACCTCACTCATTGTGATATTCAGTATTATGTTTAATCACTGTTTGAGGCTGAGAGTCGCTCTCGCCATATCTCACCAAACTGTTTCTGTGCTGTATCTGTGACACTAATTTGGCAGCCCTCTTTTACTCTATTATCAAATTCAATTAGAATTTAGTGTCAGAAATCACTATAAACACCTTGGAGCCCCAGAAACTCACACTTCCCAAACTCACATTAACACTTCGTTTTCAAATTACCATAATCCTCTTAATTTCTACACGCAAACGCTAACTCAAACAAGGCGTGTAGTTTGTATAACAATGATCACAATTAATGAATTATCCGAAATGAGACCTGTTCGTAACCAAATATTAAATATTAACGTACGGAGGCCTAAGCGCAACAGTTGTCGGTTTTATTCTTCTACATCCGGGTAAAAGATATCAAAAGCTGCCGTACTGTGCCTTAAGAGTGGAGAACACCTGTTCTTCTGCACAGGATGACTGCCATGTACAGCATCAGAAAATTATTCATCATTTGCATAAGAACAATGAGGAGACACCGCTCAGCCAACTCTAATGAGAAATGTTCTTGTTCAATGGCTTGCACTCCACCTTGCATACAAAACCCGCATGGCTTGACCTTTGGATTATGAACATTCTCCACTGCATGAAACCGCATCTATGTCATCAAGAAGGGAGGAATGTTACGTAAAACATCCTGAGATGCAATGAAACGCCATTTAGTTAATTGCTATGAGACACTGTGCTTTTAATTCTTTCTGTTTAGGGATGAAAAAAATTCATGAAATCTGTGCATGAGATTCTTAAAGGGAAGCTCATGTCCACACTCAGGCCTCCAACGCTGTTTTGGTAAAAATCAGCTCCGGCCTCTCCTTGTTTTCATCACAGAGGTTGCATTTCAAACACGCTGCCTTGTCAATCTTCAAATGCAAGATTTATCTGTAGACATCATTAGACACCCTGAATGTATTTGCTTGATCTGGAATTCATGACTTTCTTCTCAAAGAACGGTTGAGTGAAGCAGCCTGTTTATGTTCAGCACCTGCAACATAATTGGTTTCTCATACTTTTGGGCAGTGCATCCTTCTTTGTCAAATTACAGACAATCTCCCTCCAGTTGGACCCCTTTAGTTTTCAATACAACTTGTCAAAAGTAGATAATGATATTCTGATTTAACCAAAGGATATCTTTACCCCAGCCGTTTAAAATCAAATAAGCTACACTGGAATCTTCATCGGTATTTTTGGAGAATCAATGTAAACTCTGTCTGAGCTCTCAGAACAAAAATAATTCACAAGGCATACCTGCCTGGACTGACTTTCAAAGCTATTGTGACAAATAGCAAGTTTGAAACCAACACATCCTCAAAATCTTCTTACACAGTGGATTTTGAAACACCTTAACATGGGGAGACAGAGGTAGAAGTGTTCTGTTGTTTTATCCAGCATTGATTTCTTTGTGTCATCTGATCACAAATGTGCACTGAACTGATTAAAACTAAAGATTAAAGGAAAATGCCAACCCAAAAACATAAATAAACATATTAAAACAGCTTTGGTTGATCTACCTTGCATTCCATTGGCCTATTTTGCTGCTGGTGGTGTATTTTTGGGCTACTGTTCTTGACATCATGTCAAGGTATTGTATTTCCTTTGTAGCTACGGTTTAGTGTGATTAAACAAACTTTTTTTCTTCATCTGTACCTACAACAATGACTCACAGACCTCATTGAGCCTCAATAGACCATAATATAAGGCAGCCGCAAGACACAAATTTCATGTTGCGTTTTTACTGAGCTACTTTTTCTTTTTACTCTCTTAACTTGCTTATACACTCAGTTGCCAGTTTATTAGGTTCACCAAGCTAAAACTAATGCAGCTCTAAAATAAATCTTACTTTCATGATGGTCAAGATCGTATCTTACCCTCTGCACTCATTCATATAAAAGGGATGATAAAAATCTCAGAAACACTTCTCAGTATAATGCAGTACAATTCAACAGCACCGCAAACTGCAGCCTGAAAAAAATCACCCCAAGGTTGAATAACCGCCGCTCTAAAACAGTATTTACAGAAACTGAGCATTATAGCCATTGGGAAGCTCTATCTTGAAATTAAAAGCAACAAATGCACAAAAATTAACGAATAAATGTACTACACTATGTGATAATGTGATGGTGTCTTAACAGGCAGAGAGCATCAGAGGGTAGAATTTCCAGTTTACTCGCTTTTTATCCAGACGGACAGAGTATTTTATGTATTGCCATTCGAATTTCAGCCACAGAATACTGTGTATTTTGCACTTTCCTCATTCAGGTCATGACGTCTGTAGCAGTATTAAGACAGCCGTATGTTAGAATCAGAGCAAACACCTCACTGGCTTGCCTACCATTACAGAACAATTAACACAGTGCTTGGGGAAATGCGCTCACAAAGTCGGCTCCTTACTCTCCATGCTTACAACAGTAGAATATTTTTGTGAAACAAAATTTGCAGTGGGGTGTTCTCCTACTGTGCTTAAAGAATATGTGAAGCGGAGCTGTTGACACAAGGCCGGTCGGGTCCATGGATTCTTGTTGTTGATGCTAGATTCGGACCCTACCATCTGCATGCCTCAGCAGAAATTGAGATTCATCAGACCAGGTTACATTTTTTTCAGTCTTCAGCTGTCCAGTTTTGTTGAGCCTGTGCCCACTGCAGGGCTGCCTCAGTTTTCTGTTCTTGGCTGACATGAGTGGAACCAGACGTGCTCCTCCGCCGTTGTAGCTCATCCGCCTCAAGGTTCGACGTGTTCTGCATTCTGAGTTGCTTCTCTGCTCACCGCAGTTGTACAGTGTGGTAATGCGAGTTACCGTAGCCTTTCTGTCGGCTCGAACCAGTCTGACCATTCTCCTCTGACCTCTCTCATCAACAAGGCGTTTCCACCCACAAAACTGCTGCTCACCGGACGAGTTTTGTTTTTTGCACCATTCTGAGTAAATTCCAGAGACTTGTGTGTAAAAATCCCAGGAGATCAGCAGTTTCGGATATAATAAAACCAGCATGTCTGGCACCAACAATCCTGCCACAGTCAAAGTCACTGAGATCATATTTTTACCCCATTCTGATGTTGGATGTGAATATTAACTGAAGCTTCAAACTGCATCTGCGTGATTTCAAATATTGCACAGTGCTTCATGATTGGCTGATTGGACAATTGCATGAGTAAGCAGGTGCACAAGTGTTCCTAATAAAGTGCTCGGTGAGTGTGTGAGCACCCAACTTGTACTCTGTACGCACCGATGCATTCATTAACTTGACAGAGGGAGGAGGCATGTTTGTTTGTCATAAAAAAAAAAAAAAGTTGTAAACACAGTATGTAAACCAAAGGCACCATGTTCCTGCCCTTTGACACTCAAAAGAAAACTTACAAAATCGAACCTCAGTAACGAATGAAAATCTTTCATTCCTGAACTCGCCTAAGGCATTAAATATGCCAGGGCTGCCAGCGTTTATTCCTGTTCCAGTGTTCAAGCTGCAGAGCTTTGCCATCATGTAAGCTTTGATTGAATGCTTTACGTCTGTTATCTAGAGATTTCACTGTCCTTACCTTCCTGCTCGGGTTTTCAGGAGGAATAGTAACATCTTCTAAGCGAGAGAAGGCAACAGGTTTAAAAGAAACTATGGTCTGACAATTCAAAAAAAAATAAAAAAATGAAATGCAACACGTAGAATGTTAAAAAGCCAGTCCCAAAAACTTTCTGTTGAGCATTTAATTCAAGGAGTGTCCCTGTAAAATCAACAACTGGCCCTCAAGGAGCAGAGCAGCTTTTTAAGTGTGATATATTAAAATAACGTTACATGTAGATAAGCTGTTCAACTAGCTCACGAACGTGTGAGGAGGTAATCAAGGAACTCCCACATTTGATCTCAGTGTGCTTCAGTGATTATGAGATGCTTCAACACTCACATGACACAGCTACCCTTAAACTGAGGTATGGGAAATAGTGTGAACATCGGTCCTCAACTCCAGTTACTGAACTTTACATCACACTTTGAGGTGTTTTCTCCTGTAACTAAACCATTTATTTCCCAAATGTAAGATCGCCTTACTACCACGGTTACTTTGGTTTGCCTGAATTTAAAATAAAAATCTTTATCAGTAAACGGTGTGCAGTGTATGCAGTTTTCACAGTGTCCAAATTTACATTAAAGAGTGTAAGGTTCAGACAGTTGACCTCCATCACATAGAATCTGCATTTCAAAGTTTGGGATCATGCAGTTTTTATGGGAAATCTATCTCAATCTGCCCTTGAGATAGATAAACTGTCTTATACTATTTTAGTTGATTGGTTCAGTTATTGTCTCCAAGATTGATCACTCTTGTCTAACCCGACTAACATGTGGTCCAGATTAAGATTTTTAACGTCCTAAATCCAGAAATGGAAGAGACATTCCATTACAGCATATGTTCTGACATTAGGATTACAAACACAGCTCTTATTTAAAGCCAAGACAGCTGTGGAATATCTAAAAGATTTGGTTTGTGATGACAAGTTTACAGGAGATGTTTACTATGTCCGACCCAAATGTCATCCAGCTATCCAGAGCACATCTGGAGTTCAGTAATTCTTGGCATAAATAGGCAGCCAGGCCATGCCAGACAGCAAAGAAGCTAGAAAAAAACGTTCATTAATTTAGGGGAGGTCATGTTGTCCAAGAGTTTAGTGTGACTTTTGGAAAGTCAGTAAGTTTCTTTGCCTTTCAGCTCAGCCTACTCTGACAGGAAAATAAATGGATAAGAGAAAAATCAGCCCCCTGCACATCATTTTTCCTTTCTGTCAATAGCCACAGATTGCATTTCAAAAGTAGCCTTGTTTTGCATTTTTGAAATAAAGCTGAGGCAAAATAGGCCTCTCAGATCTCTTGGAGCAAAATGTGTGTTTGTGGAAGATTTCCTCTAATCCTTGCTGCTAAGTGCAAAACAAGAACCCAAGGTCAGCTTTCCAAAGGACGCAGGGGCCATATTTCTAACATGTAAATGGATTTACAGGGTGCAGCTTTGTGGTACGTAATACTCTGCTACCGCTGTCTCACAGAATACACACCAACTGTACACATATACGTGAGCATGCACATAAAGTCGAACATAATACACAAAGCAAAGGCACATGTTTGAAAGGTGACAGTCAGGGATTGCTTCTTAATGTGTGTTTTTGTATGGCTGCACAGAGGTGGCGGTAGTACACTAAAAACACATGCTTCATGATTTAATAAGAAATCTACATTTTTTGGGTCAATTCTATCATGTGTTAAAGACAAGTAAGATTTATATGGGAGTATCGCAGGAAAATTACTTTGAGGCTTACATGTAGCATAAAATGAGCAACCCTGTAGGCTGTAATGCTGATAAAGAGAAAGCTGACTAAGATTCACGGGTACTGTCAATATTGTTTGTCCTGTCTGGTAATTTAATGTATGTGTAGGAGCACTATGATTACCATTAGTTTTGCCTTGAGCTGTTGCCGTGGAAACAGGCAGTGTATTCATGTATACAGGGGCGTTTGCAACTGGAACATGAAGACAAATAAAAGCTCGTAACTATTAAGAGCATAACTTGGATTTGAAGTATCATCCATGTGAATGTCAGCACACTCGTTGCCACTCAGCAGAAGAAATGTACATCATGTTTTCCGACAATTTGTAGATTTGTGTGTGTATGATACACAAGCATCATTATTGGGAGTGTTATTAAAATGTCCCATGGATTTAATCTCTATTGCTTCTGATGTATGTTATGGTCCTCTAAATGGATATTCAATAGTCATTCATCCTAAATATGAAATGGCTTTTGTAATTATTTCTGTGAGGATCTTGGTCAGAAGAACTGACATTAGGATTTCAGTGTGTTTGCCAAATTAATGAACAACCACAGCAGGGAATCGGATGCCTGTTTTTTATTTTTGTATTTTCTCACATCACAATGTCAGAAGATCATAAAAGTGCAGCTGGGTTAAAGTGAGTGGAGCTATCAAATGATTTGAGTTCTAGCTATTGGATTTTCTCTGCTTTGTTGGAATTATGTTGAGAGTTTGCAAACAGATTTTGGGCTCAAAGGTGAACAGCAACTTCCTCTAGTAATGGTTTAGTGTTATCTAATGTATGCTGTTGTGTTGAGATTCTGCTTTTAAAATGACTGCAAAGCACCAGTACATGAAGGTCATCACCCCTCATATTGGTGGGTGCACTACGCTACCAGAGATTATGCCACTGGACCTCATCCAAGATTGGATGTAGTGGTTTAGAGCTGAACCAACATCAAATATTGATGCCTTTAACAGACAAGAAATGGCTTACAGTGGATGGAGTACAACAGACAGAGCAGATGCAGTTTACCAAGAAACACAGAGTCCAGGGAAGGAATCTAGTATATGTTAATGAATGAACACAAGTTTGGATTGAAAGTGTAGCAAGACGATAAAAAGTTGCATTCCAAAAAATCAAAACAACACAAAAAAATTGAAAAAAAAAAAAAAAAAGTCTGGATCTAGATCTACTGTATAAATGTGGGAGATGCTGTAACTATACAATACAGCCATGTTTCCTGTGTGTTGTGAACACAGAGCACTTTCTGCTCTGTAATGTCAATAAGAGCTTTTTTCGCCCCGTTGAGATTTCTTAAAAAGCCCTTCCTGACACCTGGTTTTCATTATACTCATTTTGTGTTTGACATTTGGTTGATGTTGTTATCAGGCCTGATTTACAATAATTGAGCCAGTGGGATTTTAGTATCTTTTTCAAGGTCAAGGACAGTTTCACTGGGCATAGCTGTCGATGGACACATGGGCTGTTGTCAGTTTGATTTAACTTATTATCTTTTAGTTGTGGGTTGAGCTTTCTATTTTCCTGGTCACCATGCTGTTCATGCTTGAGAAGTCAATCATGATCACGATCATGTACCATGTGGATAAGACTAGGGCTGGGCGGATATAGACTTTTTGAGGTATATCAATATATTTTCAAACGAGATATAGGATGAGGCATTACAGTTTATATCGATATAGTTCGGTGTTGCATTACAAAATCCATTTAATCCGTAAAGTTGTGCCAGTGTTTGCATCTCTCCTCTCTTACGCTTTCCATGCTACCCCGGCTCTGCTCTCCCTCTGCGTCGGGGCGCGAACCCGGCCCCCACTTGCTCACAGGCTGTCCTGGAACATGAATGGAGACACACCTGTCTGAGTTGCGTGCGCTGCAGCAACTGAGTGGGGACTACAGGCTTCTCTGTGAGCAGCTGCCTCGCTACTGTCTCCCGATAGTCTGCATATGAGGCGTTTAGGGGACATCTGTAAATTGTGGCTACAGTAAATAATCTGGGTACACTCTTCCCCCTCTAGACTGCGTGAGTCTCTGCATGCACATTGGTCACACGCAGCGCCACCCACAACCACCAGTAAATTCTCACCCTGTGGGTGTATAATATAGGTTATTTATTTCATATAATTTTTCATTTACTAGTTTTGCAGCTGTATATTTTCAAGCAGGGAAGGAAAAACGTGTCTATCCATTTTATTTTGATCAAAGTCTGTTTGATCAAAACAGACTTAAAAGTGCTTGTGACATCTCACATGTGGCTTTGACTTACAACTGAACATTTAGCCCACTTAGTAGAAAATGTGTATCGCCATTCAGCCTAAAAATATCAAGATATGATTTGTGTCCACTCTTTTTGCCAGTTGTTAGTGATTTCATTCAATGCTGCATTTTAAGAAACTCTGCTATCAGTGACGGATGTAGCCCAGTAGACACAGGAAGCTGCCGTGTACTCACGATTTGTTGTTTGGTCCGCTTCTAGAGGAAGAGGAAGGAAGGAAGAGAAGAACCTTATTTCCGTCAGTACCCACCTTGCCTCCACTAACTACATCATTTTTTATTACACAGGAGCAAACTATACCTATTTCCGTAACAAGATTAATTCACCCCCACACCCCACAGTCACCATTGCACGCACACAAAAACCTAATCATTTCTGTCTCTGGTATGATCTTGGTGCTTTCGGCAAAAAGTGTGGTTTGTCACGTCAGCCTGCCCTGGGAAGACACCTCTAAACTTATGACACACTTCAATTGGTATTTGTATTTGTATTTGTGTTTGATGTGATGTATTTTCCTTTTTTGTTGGACTCATTCAGCTGAATTGTACAATTCCCCTGACTCCACAACTACTGCCTTGTAATTCCTGCCATGTTACAATGGGTATGGTAGTTTTATATTACTTACTGTGCCTAGACTGGTTGCTGTATGTCTCACAAACTTATTTCTTTAACCGATTATACCCTTGCTTCCAAAAAGGACTTTTGCTAGAACACGTGAGCACGTGACAAGTTTTTCCTGTTATATAAATACTTCATGGAATAAAACTATTGAATCATTAAATTCCAATTCCAAGGGTTTCAGATGTGGTATTAGGCTAAATGAGGCTGAATAATCCAAGTAACATTTCATTTCATTAAAGCCCCCCCCCCCCAATTGAAAGTGGGGACTCCAATCAAATGCCCGTGATTTTCTGTGTCCACTAGATTTGTGAATAGGCAATTGTTTGCTAACACATAGGGTAGAACAAGATGATGAATTTATATATCAGGACTGTGTTGGTGTGCAAAAACCAAAGTTAAAAATAAATAAATAAATAAATTGGGTAAAATATAAACCCAAAACAAAACATAGACTCAAGTGTATCGCATTTTACAGCCTAAAACTACATTTGCTTCATTGTACCTTAGTTCATTGAAAGCTAATTTTTCTTGTGGTGTACCCCAAGGTTCATTCCTTGGTCCTATTTTTTTTTGTGCGTATAAAGTTTACAGCGTTTAGGTTAGTACTCTCTTAGTCGCATAGTTGACACAGTACTTTGTATTTCTGTTCACCTTATGAACTCAGTGCTGTTGACGATCTTGTCAGTGCCGATGTAAATATGGCTCAAGATTGTAGTTTATTGAACATGGTTATTACCATTACATCAATGACCTCAGTTCACAGATCTCTGTATTTCATTTTCCTCACTCCAATAATAATAACAATAATAATAATGATAATAATAATGCAATTTTTATTTTTTATGACAGGTTCTCGACTAAAACTGTGTTTTTCTTAAAAAATATAATTACTTTTCCTGTAATTTCTGTTATGAGTACCGACTGGAAATAACCTACCACAGTCAACTGTTAAGCAGATTTTCTCTTGAAGTAGTTTTTTCCACCTAAAGTGTAATTTATTCTTACAGGACATAAAAACTGTCACATATGTGTGAACGATGGGAACTGGGTGCCCCGGTGTGCTAGATTACCTTAACCTGAGGAAAGTGAATATAATGGTTTTAAACGATGCAGAAAATACAATCAACTGACCATCCATGTATAATCTGATTTCCTATAACTTCTTCAGTTGCTCCAGATGAATGATCCATTAAACCTTATTGGGACAAAAATGCGCATTAAAATACTTTTTTTTCTCATTTCCATTTCCTGAATAGATTTTAAGATGTTACAACTTACATGTAAAGAATTTTTCAAATATAAGTGACTCATCTGTGCATATGTTCTGTATGTCATAATAGGGTTTATCATGAATAAATATATTTGGCTCATGCACGCAAAGTAATTTAAAAGTTTTGATTTCATGACATTTTTGTGAAGTGCCTCCTGTTTCGGTTCTATCAGTCCTGGGTTTTGATGATTGAAGCTGATGACAGAAAAATTTGTAACATATGATACACAGAGCAAAAACAAAACCCTTTCTCTCTGTGTCTCACTCGCTTACATACACAGAGAAAGGAAAACAAATAACAGCCAGTATTCAGCCCAGCAAGCTTTGCTTATTGCTGTAGCCCATTTTCTGAGGCCAGAATAGATGGGTGGGAATAAAAGAGACAATGATCGCAGAGGTATTCCTCCTCAAGGTCAAGATTAGATGTGTAAGAGAGAAACAGAGAAGTCAAGAAATTGCTTTTTCGTCCCCAGTAGCAAACATAAATCTCCTATGGAAAATTAAAATTTTTTTTTTGATTCTTAACATTTCCTTTACTTTCAGTATACAAAAGTTCAATCAGAAAAGACTGACATTTGCTTTAAAGTGGCAGACTTTGATTAAGACAATACATTTTTTCTGGCAGCTGCAGATTCCAAGGAGAAACTATGGTACAATAAAGTAAATTTGCCAGAATTAAACTAAATAGTAACCATGCTACTTATACTTAACAGGTTTAATTCACAGTAAAAAACAATCTAAATTCAGAGATGTCTGCTGAAAAATTACAGTTGTCGATGGGTAAGGACTTGAGTGTATCTTAATGATCAACATAATTTGTTCTAAAATTGCCGCTTGGAGCTTTACTCAGGTGGAGCTGGACATCCTTTATTCTTTTTCACCCTGGAGAGCAGTGAAGTTTACCAATGCAATGGTAAGACAGTAATCAGATCTTAATTGATACCACCAATTATTCTGTCTGCTGGCAACAAAGTGTTGCACGTTACAGTGAGCAGCACATTGGTTTAATGAGACCAGGTGACCCAGTACTGGTTTCAGTGAGTCTGATTAGGACAACCAACAGGGAGAGTACTGTGGTTGCCTACAAAGATACAAGACACAGATCACAGGAAGAATCCATTAGAACCACAGCCATTGGAAGACCATACAAGAATTCCTACAAAGTAAGTGTGGGAATGCTTGTGGGGTCTTCAAGCACCCCTATCAAGTTGACATCATCTAAGGCACCTGCATGCAGAAGATTTATATGTTCTTTGTGAGGCTCTTTGTGAGTGTTTAATCGCACATGTAATGTTAGATTCTTTATCATGCCCGCTTTAATGTTGAAGTGAGCCTTCAGTCTCTTTCCCCCTTTTCGCTGGGAAACCAATACAGCTTCACTGAAAGCATACATGAACCAGCTGTTTGACAAATAACCTGCCATGGTACCAAGTGGCAATAACTAATGTGTCGCATCTGAGGAAAGTAGCATTGATTGTGAAAGAGCCATTTACTCCCTACTGAGAGACGATTTGTTGGGTGTTGTTTTTGCAGAACGTGAACGATGGTTTCTCGATGATGGAGGTGCAGGTCAGTGGGCGGGGGAAGTTGCTGTAGATGATGTGTGCCACAACAATGTTCAAGCCAAAGGTGCTTTAATGATGTGGAAAAGGGATCATTAAAAAAGGGTGAAGGGCAGTGAATCATTTGCAAAAGAGAAGCATAAAGGTGATCACAGACCAGAACAATCTGAGCATGGCTTCTAATCTTTTCTTCTACCCATGATTGCTTGCAGCTCTGAGCATATCACGGTAGGAAGGTGAAAGTAATGTTAGATAATGGCACTATCATGGGAATTAAATTAGAGCCCTTGAGACTTCAAAATGGGTTTCATACAGAAGCAATTATGGAGCCTGTTTGTCTTGAAACTCTTTCATGCCACAACATTGTGTCGATAGCGTTAAAAGTGAAGTGCTAAGTAGGACTCAAGGGACTGTGCAAAAATGTCACTGCAAGGTCACATTTAGACCTTCCTGTAGTGCAAAGGCTAGTTCACAAGTTGGTAGAAGAACTGAAAGTGTTCTGCTCTATCTGGGAAGTGGAGATTAATTTCAGGGTCACATTTGAGATTGGCACAGCGAAGCTTCAGTAGACACACAGTGCGGAGCCACAGTCCTCTGGAACAAACATCTGCGTAACACAGTGGGAGAGCTTCAGGATAAATTACACATTCAGCCGTTTAAAAGCCACCAATTCAAACAAAAATTTCACCGCTATGTATAACGGACAGTTAATTACATTACTATTTCAATACAGCACCACTATTTTTGATGCCCACCTATCAAGATCAAAGGTATCGCTGTTAATATTATGAATTCCTGCAACGTGTGCACTGTAATAACAAACTACTTTAAATTGAAAAGCATACTTCCTCTCACACACATCCCCTGTATCAGTGCTATTTAGGCATGTCACGAAACCTGAAGTGAGGCATTGATGATGAGTGATTTATATAGTTATATGAAGACACAAGGATATCATTTGATTCTGGCGCAGCAGTACTTTCCAGCAAATTCACACAAAAATCTGAATGTATTTAGTGTAGGAAAAAAATAGATGGAATCCATACTTATTAATCACTCAATAGTGTTTATAAATAAGAAGAGTTTGAAAGTTTATGATGCAAAAGCACAGGAGGGATAAAAATATACACAAGGAGCTGGTTTTGAAAACTCGCAACCTTGGATCATTTTTCAAAGCAATTTGAATCACAAACAATATTGATTTTCTGCAGCAATTGCATACTGATGACACACACATATTACACAAAGGGCCCCTTATTGGCTGTGTCTGATGCCATTTTTCTACATAAATATAGTCCTCCAACCTAAAGAAACGACATGCAAACCACTTGTCATTAGAAGATGAGGGGACAGAAAAGATAAGGAAAAGTACAAGATTGACATGAGTGTTGAAAATGGAAAAATAGTGTATTAAGAGCTTTCATCAAGCAGCTGGCATTAAGCTGGACTCCTAGATTTTGGATCCCATCCAAAAAAAAAATACAGTTTCAGTGTATAAAAACTAAAATGCTATTTTTACTTTTTCAGCCTGCCATGAAGCCTACATGCTTACAGGTTTTCAAGGCACAAACTTTAATCCATTTAGCAACAAGTAGCACTACCATCAAGGGTTAGGGTTCAGTCCTTATTTAGATAGAGAGTTAGAAAAGAATGAGAGAGAAAGAGATGGGGAATGATGTGAGATGAGGAATCCCTGGCTTGTGTCCACTCAGGACATTGCAGTAATAAGTGCCTCAGTGCCCAGGCAACTAGCATGGCCCACTTCCAATTTTGTTAAATGGAGAAACACTAAATTTGTGTTATCAATTTGTGTTATCAGTCTTTACTGATCCTTACAAAGGTCTGTTTACCATTGTAATTATAAGAGTACAACAATAAAGAGTAAAATATATTATATTTGTAATTTATTATGTTTCATCTGTTAGTTAAACTCTTAAATTATATGTAATGTTTACAGTCATAAAACTATTGGTGTGGCCTTTAATACAAACTAGCAGCATAGCAAAGTGCCTTTTGTCCTGCACACTTTCAGGTAGTCTGTTAGACAAATAACAACAATATTTAGCTTCTTCTAGGGGTGCGAAACATTATGAAAGACTTATTTTCCCCTGCATTGTGTTAAAGGAATATAATCACACAGAAATAACAATAGTGTTTTCAGGTGAAAAATATTATACACCAAGGTTAATGCAGGGCGACGCAGCGTGTGTCATTGTACGCATTTTGCTGTGCCCACCTTGCCCTATCAATCGTTGAGGAGACCTTTTAATTCTGCTGCTTCCCTGTGGCATTGGCTCATCTCCAGCTGGGAGCAGCAAGTGTTTATTGGCTTTGGTATCAGAAGGATACTTGTGGTGGCTTGGCTCACTATTAATTCTGAGGTTCCTGCCAAGGCTGCGTCAAGTCCTTCTTTGACTTCAGCCATCAACTAGAAACTCTAGTGGAGTGTGGCTCATAGATAGAGTGAAGCACAGTCATTTCCACTGAATTGTACCAGAGAGCCATAATTTTTGTTCTCCGTGAATTAGAGTGATATCCTCCACAGCAAAATTTCAATTACAAGAAAACAGAGGAATTGTACATCTTTACACTGTGGTCTTCAGAGTTCCAAATACAGCGCCTGACCAAACTGAGATATTATACTTAATGTTGCAGGTTTCAACGCATACATGATGTCACTGAAAGTGTTCTGATTTGACTAACCATACCAGGAAGATAAATATTGGCACAGTCTTTTGGTCTTTACACTAATTGGTCTGATGATGCAATGTGTAATGTGTAATTAAAGGTCAAAACTGAAATTGAAAGGCCTCAACCCTCTTAGCCAGTCATCTTTCCCAGATTGGCCAAATGAGGTTGAGTTATGGCATATCTGCATCATATTGGGGGATGACAATTGTAAATATTTGTTTCCTCCCTGTGAGGGAAAGACAGGGATTTTTTTTCCCAGCAGATTAGTGCTGAGTCAGGACTCCAGTAAGACGAACTCGTGCACGTCTGAAGCTATGAAGCAGTGTGAGAGAACCCATTAAGGAAAAGTGATGGTATTATATTCTGTTTGTTAGGAGACCTGGTTCTACATCATACATATAGGAGTGGGGGAATTTGAATACAACTGGAGAGGAAAGAGAGCTTGAAGTGTTTTTCTGTCTGGCGAGTGACGCAGCAAGGTTGGTTATGTAATGATAAGTGGGCCAGGGTTAGGCAGGAGATTTTTTGGGGTGCTTTTTTGGCATTGTAACATGCCCTTGTCCAACTGAGTCATGCAGCTTTCCTTGGTTACAATACAAGTGTTACTTACTGCTGCCCAGTTCTGCAGTGATTAGACTGACTGGACACAGATTCAGTAACATCACAACCCTTTCAATGACCCCTTCCACTCAAGTGTTCTCTTAAGCAATTTCTTACACAATGTACAACAACATCAAATGTCCTATTGGGTCACTATGTGATAGCTTCAACACTTCATTTAAGGTATGATGCTAATATTTAGTGACATAATGAAACCTAAGTGTTTTTTGTTGCAATGCCACTACATCAAATGTATATATTGTAGATGCTCTGTGATTCACTTTACACACATTCCTAAAAAATCATTGTGACATATTTTGATATCCTTGAGAACTTTGGGCTTATGAGTGGAATTTAAATTAAAGTTATGTGGGATAAACTTACAACCAAATTATTTAAATTTAATCTTAAGGGTAGCCCGTGCTTCCATGTCTGCCAACCAAAAATTAAAGTGATTGATTATTGACTGTTTTCTTTCATACTGAAAGACAAAAAAAAAAAACATGCATAATATCTTGAACAGCATTTACAGAATTTTGACAGACTTTCAGGAATGTGTGTCATTTTTCCTTAAAAACACTTTTAAAGTGTTACCATTACACAGTAATATACATTTTCTTTAGTTTCTTCTATGTTATATGCAATATCTTCATTACTACATATCAACCATTTTCACTTTGATTAAACTTCCATGCATTCCATTACACCTTTCTGGTGCAGTCAAATGTGGACTGATATTCCTAAGAGAGAATCCATCGCTTGTGGTGGATGGCATGATTTCCTTTTCTTGGACTGGTTTAACTTGGTTTACCACTGAGGCCGAGCGTCGAGTATCGCAGGTGCAGTTGTTGGAGCAGAAATGGTTGAATAGTTACATGGCCTCCATTGGCCTCCCCAGTCTTGGCATGTAATTAACCTTCAATCATCGTTTCTCTCATCAGTGTCAACCATAACTCTATAAATGAAATGTAGCACCACAGGGGTTTCCTTGTGCAGGAGAAGCAAGCTGCTATTTTATTAATAGCTCTTCTGAGGCAGGAAACAGTAAATATGTGCTAGATCCTCCTACGATGAAAGGCTTTAATATTTGACAGCATGTGCTGCCTGAGCTATTACTTTAGAATACGTCTACTCACACAACAGACCAGTGAACCTCCCCACTATATACTCATGGGAACATAATACTTTTGATGTCAGAGTCACTATGCCATGCATCAACAATCGTGAAAAATTAGGATCACACCAGGACTGATAAGGCCAAGTAAAATGTACAAAATGTACTGTTAATGTAATGCAAAGTGCATTTTGTGGTGTTAAACATATACCAAGTGCATCTCACAACGTGTTTCTCCAGGGTTTCTGTGCTGCAAAAAGATTCAGAAGAACAAGCTCTCCTAATTTTACTCTAATCATTAATAAACCACAAAAAACAATCATGTAAAACATAATGTAAACAATATATTTGTAAATTAGTTCCTGTGTGTTTTGCTGATCATTTCCGCCCCATTGATATCATGCCCCATTTTTTAACTGCCTGCCCAGCTGTATGTTCATTGGCCTCTTACTATACTGTATACCTGTGTATATCAGTTGTGGTTTCCTGTATCTGGGAAGCCTGTTTGTTCCTGTTTCCTTGTGGTTCTGGCAGCATTAAGTAAAAATCTTTTTCAGGCAACCTCACCTGTCTTGAGTCTCAGTCCGAACCTTGTATTCTACAGTATATTCTGTGACATCACGTGTTATACCCTCGCTGAAACCAAGGAAAAACAACCTGATGAAAGCATGTCTTTACATTTTATAATAAGAATAAACAGTAGAATTGACTGTCGTGTCCGTACTCACTTGCTCCTTGTTTTACCACTTTGTGTTTGACTTTACCACTTCTCTATAATCCACTGATGAGAAATTTTTTCACTTAGTTTGTGTTTTAAGACTTCCTGGGCTTATTTTCTGCACTTGAGGTACAGGTTGTAATTGAAATCAGTCAGACACTGAAAAGGGCATATTTTTCTTAACAGGAACCACGTGTGGGGAGGAAACATTGGTAAGGAACTTCATGACATAGCACACACACAGTGAAATTTCAGCAATTACATCAAGTGTTTCTAAAATATGCAATCTAAAAGCTTCCACGTTTCCTTAGGACTCAAAATTAAATCAACTTATATTTATTCCACTATTGCTGTTGAGGCAGTTCTGTGAATAACTTGAGATGGGTTCAGTTAACAGCCATTATTTTTAGTCCACGATTAAGTTGTTAGTGATATTCTTATCCCCACAAGTGAGCACTACCAGGCAAAATTATCTTCTCTTCTGACATTGGACTGCACTGGGCCCCTCTGAATGCTGAGGAAAGTAATACATCAGAAACTTGAGGAAGGAGCGGGGGTCAGAATGAAGCTCCCTGTATTGTTTCGGGCTAAGGTCTGCTCAGTGTGGTTTAGTTCAGCTCTCTCTAAATACCAGATGAAAGAAAAAGGAGAGTCCTCTTTGACATTTGACCCCTATGTCACTTATTTAAAGTCCAAGCATTCCTTTCAGCATTGGCTTTTCATCACGGAAACGGCTAATGATCCGAATGCATCCAAACCCACTCACTCACACACACACACACACACACACACACACACACACACACACACACACACACACACAAAAACACACACACACACACACACACACAACATCAAGCACACACCACAAGGGGACTGGCAAGTTACTCGGAGTCACACATTGAGAAATGGCCATAACCCTGGAAAAAATAAAGCCACCCAATAGAGAGCTAGCATTCCCCCCCTAATAATTGCCTCAGAAACTGCATGGAAATAATGAGATTCTGCTGACACAATGCGTTGGCCAGACTGAATGTAATATGCAGTATATTGTATCCAGCCTCTCCACAGTTTGCTCGCTTGGCTGTGCCTGTGTGCAGTTGCTCGTATATGCCCAAACATTCATGTACGCATTTGCCTTATGCCTCTACAGGGTAGACAGGTTGAGAGGTTAAATGGTTTTATTTGCCATTGCCTGTTTGGTCTCCTAAAACTCCTATTTCCATGCTCCTGTGAAATTGCTCTTGTATCATAGCTGTATCTGTCCTCTCACCTGTAAAAAGCTGGGAAAAAAACGTTACAATAACAGATTTCATCCCGCTGCTTTTTACAGAGCCTCACGAGACAAGCAAGCCATTATAACACTAGTAGTGTTTCTGAACGGAGAGTGAACTCTGCAAGATTCCTCTAATTCCTCTATTCAAATTCTATATTATTCAAATACTAGCTTTGGCTATTAAATTATATTTTAAATATATTGACTGACAGTTCAACAGCTACGTGAAAAGCTGAAAATGCTAAAAGCGGCACTCTGCTATGGATGATGCAAGTCTACAAACTGATAGTTCTCAGCAGTTATGGGACACACTTTTTTGAATCAGTGAGGGCAGCAGGGACCTGAAGTGAATAGTTTCTGCCCCTCAGTCAGAAGGTAAGGGTTCAAGCCTGAAGGTCAGCAAACAGCTGGACTGCTAAGTGTCACTTAGTGACTAGCATAATGTTCTGTCACTAATAATGACCCTTGTCCTGTCTGTAGATGGGGATAATTAAAAAGAGAATTGTTCTATGGAGATCAATAAAGTGCCAATAAGGTTTTACTTTTAACACTTGTGACGCCTCTGGTAACCCCAAGTTGTAAAAGAATATTCCCTCAGGGTGATTAAAGAAAAACTGTTGTTCTCAGTTGTGTAAATTCTACTGGTTTGTGTTCCAAACATTTCCAGCAAATGTTGGCAGATGCAGCTCTGTTTGACTGTGTTCCTGACAGACTTTGGATCACAGTGGGTTGTCTGTGCTGGAATGTGTATTGTTGTAAATCAAACAAGAAAGGACTGTGGATTTTGTTTTCATATGATTCTTTGTGATTAATGAGCCAGGCACCGTGTTTTTTTTGTTTTGTTTTTTTTTGTGTTAAACTCAGATAGTGGCTAGTAGACTTCTAGCAAGGTCAAAAAAAGAAATACTCAGGGACTTTCAGTAATTTCCCAGATTAAAGATGAAGATGCAACCTAGATGAGCAAACCCTAACTTAATTGCAGGATCTTAAACAACACATTACACTAATCACCAATACAGTAAAATGCCCATACCAGTACCCTAGGGGGTCCGGTGTACTCCAAACAATATCAAATTTGGTTCTCTTAGTGTATGTGCTGCCAAATACTGCGCAGTATATCCAGTGTGACTGCACATCTGTATGTCCAAATCTGAGAGTGGAGTTTGTGAATTGTGGTGAAAGTTATGATAAATTCAGTCCATGAAATCTACTGTAGTGACAAAAATTACTCTCAGTAGTGGCTTATAGCTGATAGATGGGGAGGAAGATGATTATTTAGACCACAGCACAGTACAGATTCGTAAACTCAGAGGGGAAATATGTAACCACCCACGATGCTTCAAAGTAAACTACACTTTTTCAAACTAATCCCTACAGTATTAAGTGAATTCTTAACCCTGAGTTAAGGTTGCAATGCTTTCACCGTGACCACTGGCAGTGCGTCGTTAGCTTAAACAGATGCTACGAGTAAGCGGCAGAAGGTAAGGGTTGTTGTTAGGAGTGTGGGAGGGTAAATTCACTGGAGACAGTACATAACACTGCAGACCCAGAAGAGTCTGTAAAAAGGGGTTCTTCTTTAGTTCTTATCTGTCACTATTTGCAATGCGGCACTTCCTTATGGTCGCAAACCCACTGTTTTACCTTTTAGAACACGGCAAATTCATTTTGTTAAAATTTAAACTATGAATTGCTATATGTTTCGCATTGTATAAATAGAACGGAATAGAAGCAATACACAGCTATTTAATTATACTTTGTTGTTTAGTTTATATTTGATTTTATTAATTCATTGTTATTGTCTAATCTACAGTCCTGGTTGAAATTATTGGCACCCCTGAATTTTAAGTACATTAAGTGTTAAGTACATAATACTGAAAAAATAAACACAAACACAAAATCTATCTGAGACACAGATATCGGCACCCTTCAGTTATATTTGGTTGCAGAACCTTTGGTAACAACGGTCGCCTCAAACGTTTCTTGTAGCCATCTAGAAAGCTTCTTACACCTGTCTGCTGGTAGTTTCTGACATTGCTATGCATTCAAGCTCTTATAAGTATGCTGCTGGAAGTTGTACTTTGGGTCATTGTTCTGCTAAAAGACCCAAGACCTTTGCCTCAATCCTAGTTTTCTGACACTGGGTAACACATTTCGCTCAATAAGAGCCTTGGTAGTCTTCTGATTTCATCATTCCTTTGATACATTCAATGCCTCCAATACCACAGTCAGCAAAGCAGCCCCACAGCATGATAGAACCTTCACCTTGTTTTGCTGTAGGTAGGGTCCTCTTTTCCTGACGGGCTTCATTTTGTCACCTGTAAACAAACTGAAGCACTGCACTTCCAGAGAGCTCTACTTTGGTTTCATCTGTCCATAGAGCATTATCCCAGAACGACTGTGGCTTATCTAAGAAAGTTGTTGCAAACATTAGTTTTGCCTTTATGTGCCTTTCTTTCAATAGTGCTGTCCTCCCTGGCCTTTGCCCACGGAGCCCTACTTGGTTTAATGTGCGGCGTATGGTACGGGCTGAAGTCACCACTCCAGATTGCTCCGGGTCAGCCTGAAGCTCTTTAGTGTCTTGCGTGGTGTTTTTTCCACAATCTGCATCAACCTTTACAGACTTCTCTCATTGAATTTCTTCTTAGCACCCAACTTCTTGGAAACTAGAAGCCTGTTAACAGTTTTATGACTGTGAAACTTCTTGTTAACATTACAGTCCTGTTGAAACAGAGATTTCAAGTTCTTTGGCGATTGCCTTGTAGCTGTTATGTTTTTTGATAATAGCATTTCTGGTGCTGTCAGACAGCTCTCTTGTCTTCGTCATTGTGAAAAATAAACTGGAAACAATCAGCCCCTTTTTATGCAGTTGAATCATCATTCATTGGCTAAGTTAACACTGGAAATTAATCACAGGTGCCACAGGTTTCATTTTATTATTTTGTTTGAGGAAGTAATTTAAATTCATCAAAAGGGTGCCAATAATTGTGTCAAGCTTACATTTTATGTCTGTATTTGGTATTTCACTATCTGGGTTTTTTTTTTTATGTTGTTCAGTAACTTTGGATTTTTTATTAAATATTATGATTTGGTTAATTTGCATTTATTTATGAATACTATTTTAAATTCTGTACTTAAAATTCAGGGATGCCAATAATTTCAACAAGGACTGTATATGTTGTGCACAACTGGTCATCTTTTTTAAGCTCACATCGTGTTTTCCGGTCCTCCAAAATTAATTTGAAAACATTAAAATAGAAGCTGACGTGGTTTTTCAGGGGGGAAAAAAAGTTGCTACGTGAAAGACCTATAAGACATTACGTCAGTGTATTAGGGTTAATGGTGCTTGCCCTAAGAAATGAAATGACAGAGTGGGAATATTCTTGGGCCAAGTCGCCACCTTACTTCAAATGAGGCATCAGATGCAAGCCATTAACCTTGTGCAAGCTCAGGCATTTTCACTGTGAAATGTGTGAGGGGTTAAAAAGTAAGCTGTCATTTGCTTAGTATGAAAATGTCCTGCTAAGAAAACAAATGATTTTTAAAAAGTAATGGTTTTTTGATGCCCCACTGGAGCTCTAATGTACAGCAAATGACAAACAGTTTCAGCGTGTTGAAGACAGTTTGTCATGTTGAAAAGCAATATTCAAGAGGGGAGGGTGAAACAACGATTTGGAATGATAACAATGTAATAGGACTTTGCATTCCAGCGTTGTTGTGGACAGCGTGATGATATTAAGACATCAATACATCAATTTATCTTTTAGGTATGGTACTGTATTTTGTGAGATGGTATGGGTCAACTGATAAATACTGAATGAATAGGTTGAGTGAATTTATGTTACACAAAACATAACAAACAACTTAGAATCACAAAGTAGACACTGACAAGTTTCCCCTGGGGCAGTTGGAAATGTGGCTGAATAAGTAGTTATTTGCATACGGTTACTAAAGGAATTCCAGGTATATTCTTTTCCTCACATTATTCATCAAAAGCTATACTAAAATAGATCCGGCTTGTTAGTGTCTCCCTTTTGTCTGCTAGTGCTCTGATTCATTTCAAAGCACACAATAAACAGGAGAGTGTTTGAGGCTGGTGTGACTATAATCAGTAGTGTTACAACAGTATACAACAATTATTGAACGTGTTCCTTGGAATTCACCAGTTTGGTTTTTGTTTGACATAGCCCTTTTTATGTCTATTTTTAAGCAGTGCAGCTCATATAAATTGCCTCATAAGTTTTCCATGACTCATGCTTTTTAGTGACAATATTAAATGCATGAATAGCATTAAGAGTGCAGGCTTTGGAAAACAAGCCAGAGGCACTGGGCTTCTATAAGCATTTTATGTATGTTACATCAGCAAAATCCACGAACACTGACCATGTACATCTTTATAAGGAGCCTTTGTGAAGTGCGAAGTGACTTTATTGTACTGTGTTGATGTTATAAGACCAATCCTGAATGTATCAGTTGAAAGAGGTTACACTTTTCACAATGGATAGTTTTTACTACTGTATTTAGCACTGTATTAAAGGTCCTTAAAGCTTTCTAGGTTTTAATGATGATTGGTAACTTTCCATACTACTCTTGCCAAATTTTCAACTCATAAAAGGCCCTTTCTGTATGATGAAGCATAGCATCACATAGGGGAAAATACACTGAAGACCTAAACTTTTTGTCTGCTCATTTACAGGTAGGCAGAAGCCGAAGAGAAAATGAGATTAGACCTTTCATTCGATGCAATCACTCAGCGGATTGACATGGATTTGGCTGTCAACAACTTACTAAAGCCATGGTGGCAGCTATAAAGTGATTGAAATCTCTCTACCCTTCGGAATGGTGTGGTGTTGGTGAAGAGTGGGGGGGGGTTGAACCCGAAACGGCTTGAAATAGTGATTACTTTACCAGTGTACACTACTCCCAATACCACTCCCTCACCCTCCTTTACTGTCTGAAAAACAAAAGGATGGGATTTGATTCAGGGCCAGATTAGATTTCTGCGCGTGCGCGTGTTGGTGTGCTCATGTGCTCACATGTTCGTGGCGACTGTGAGTTTGTCTGTGCAGACTTTTGTTTGTAGGTCTGTGTTGCACAGAGATCGAGGGGTGGCAACATCTTTTACAAGGAGCTCTCATGTCAGGAAGCCATTGTCTGTGCGGCGAGATGACAGGCGAGTAGCCCTGGCGATGGATGGTGCCCTGCAAATGAAAAAAATAAATAAAAATGGAGCCATTGTTTCATAGGCCATGAGCAGAATATCTGCAGGGGTCTCAGGCCAAAGTGCTGCTCGTAATAGCTTGTCTATAGGGAAATACATTTATCACATTTGTCTTGTTGGCAAAATGAAAACCCAAATTGCTTTGGTGTGGGTCCTCCCGAAGGGAAGTTCATGCATTTAAAATGCATTTCCTTAAAAATTGAATGTTTTTTTTTATGTTTAATTTATTTTGTTATTTATTTTTGACTAACTATATCTTCTATACACGAATACAATGTTATGTGCCCCGGAGCCTGGGCTGAACTATGGCCGATTTCTTCTACCACCAAAGAATGTCTACAAGTTCAACATAGAGGTTAAAAGTGGTAAATAAAGTGAGTGGCTTTGTTAATGCAATGTTCCCATTTATTTTGTTTGATAAACTGACTGCAAAATATGTACAAATGCACAATGAGGTAGATTTTTTTTCTTAACCATTAATAATTTGGTGCAAGCAGCTAAGCAGCCATGTTGGTCATGTATGCGTAGGGCCAGCTTTGTGTTGGGCTTTTTAAAATGAAGTATTTGCCATATTTGCACCTCCTGAATTACTCACAATATTTTCACAGGTAAATACTGCTTTCACAAGTCCTTACTCCAAATAATGCCATTCCTTAACTCACTTTACTTTCCATCATTGTCTGCCATCTAGGCTAATAGTTTTAGTCTATAAGAGCTTAATCACCCTTAGGACTCAATGCCAACATCCAAATATCCTGATTTAGAGGGCACTCCCCAGGGACTGTCAGCTGTTGTTGATATAATTGGACCTACAGTATTTTGTTGAGTTGCTAAATTACTCTGTCAAGGCTTATACCTCTTAAAGGAATTGAAAAGTGGGTTTGAACTTTTTTCCTAATGACTGGAAAAGATTGTTTTGAAATATCTAGTTTTCAACGTATTTCAATGTTAAACTTTGATGTTGGGTTATTTGCAAAATTTATATTTTAAGTTATATTTTAATTTACATTGTATGTAATGTGTCAGGTAAAACCAATGTTATCAGGGTTCAACCTGGTAATCCAGGCTCACATTAACCCGGTTGCGAGCACCTTTGTCTCTGAATACTGAAAGCATTTGACTACAACTGAGTGGAAATAATAATTATATAACTTTTTAATTCTGTTTGGTTTTATGTATAATGTATGAGAAAACACTATCCTAACCTCAAACTGTGTCAATAAATCCAACACCTGGGTAGTCATTCCCTTAAATCATTCGTAGAACTAATCGTAAGTGACGCTTAAAGGGACATGACACTGCATTTCTTTGTATGCAGATGAAAGTTATAGCCATTGGTATGCCTTTTGAATGTCATGGCCAAACAGGGAGCCCTGTTGTACTAGAAAGTCACCATTGACCATGATGTGTTCAATTTGGTTAATACAGTTAAAATCTCACCTTCTATGAACTGGTAGAGATCCACAAAATTGAAAAACCAATAATGATGAAAAATTTCTTCTAAGCCTAACAAAATAAACACACATTTGTATCTGTGATGTAAATAGACTCATAGGACTGTTGTGAGACTCCCATCCTGCATCAGGTTCTAAATTAATGTTATGTTGTTTGAAAAAATTGTGAAAAAATAACTAAAAACTACCTGCTCAGGAAGATGAAGGGCAGCATCCATGTCCCCAATGAGACAAATTTGTGTACTGAAAAAATGGAGTAGAAATTTGTATTAATGTAGAGCACAAGAACGCAAATTGCAGAGGATTATGCAGTCTCATTTGGGCCTCAGTGATAGATTAAGCCTTAGCATTCAAAGACATTGTATTTTGTTCAAGGGTGGAAGTGACTTTGCCAAGACATTGTGAGATAAGAAGCTAACTGTTATTAGTTTAATGGGAATGATAGTCTGCCCAAAGCAATGTGTGCAAGTGGCATGGGAGCATCATTTTTCTTTGCAGTCTTTCTTGCACAGCACTGAGGCTGAGTAGCAGTGAGGGAGCAGCAACCTGCCAATTGTTTTGTGGGAAATCTAAACCACTGAAGACAAAGTGTTGGTCATATGACCACTGGCCTAACAGAGCTAGGTCCAATTTGTTGCAATTAGTGTGAATAAGCCCCTTCTTATCCCTCTGAAAGGGAGGATAGATTCTTCTTAATGTCTATTGAAGTATTTATTCCTCATTATGCAACGGACAGTTTACACCAAACAATCTGATATAAGTTGACGATCCCAGTGCAACACTAGCGTAAGAGTTAGTAACCAAAGAGCTAGTTAGACTTCTTTCTGGGGGAACTATTGTGTAAAGGCTACTGTACTGAGGAGTTTCTTTTGCCACGATTATGGGTACTTCGATTCTGGGTAGTTAGCTGCTCATTGTCCACATTTTGTCATCTTTATAACCATCACAAAGATTGTCACCTGGTTTGCTGCCACCGTCTCAAACTAATTTTCATAATCTCGATGACTGTCATTATCACAACGGTTCGACACCTTTGCAACATTACCGTTTTGAAATGCCTGTCATTTAAATACCTTTATCCAAGGGCGTCATACAGCAAAACCAAAAGGACCACCGCCTAAACCCTATACAGTCACTGAGCAATACCTTTACAGTGGAGGTGAGAGGATGTTATTAGTGTGTATGACTTTTGGATTTTGAATCTGTATTTGGTCAGGTTATGCATTTGAAAGGATAAAACCAGATGTCAGTAATGCGATACTCCAATTCCTTGCACATTTGGTTGCTGCCTGCAAAGCCCATATCACAATGCTTATTCAGGACCTTGGCAGTTCAAAGCCCATTGAGGGTAGTTTTCCCCTCCAACCTCGCCAAATACACTGCTTTCCATTTTCACTGCACCGGGCATTTCACATAGCAGCACAATAATATAAGTCAGAGAAAATGAGTGACTGCAAGGGTGAGCGTGAGTGTCACTGAGTGAGTCAGTACAGCTTCTGGACCTGTTGGTATACGACTACAATAAGTGTATACATGTTACTGTGCAATACAAAGCATCAAATACCAATATGCTATCTATCCATATATATATATATATCAATCATCGCAATATGTGTTTTTATACATAATGTAAATATATAGACCTTTTAATGCTTGAGTGCATAAATGGCTTTGTCTCCATGTTCACTTTATTACACATGTTGGAAAAAGCATGTTGTCCGCTGTGTTGCTCTATTCCAGAAAACAAAATAGGAATGTAAAGTGCCAAGCTGCTCTTTAGGGCTAATACCAAAATTTGCTTCGGAGGCAATACTGTATTATCATACAACGAATAAAAACATTAATGTTCAAATACAAAAACTAGGCTTATAAACATAAGAAAAGAAAAGGCGATGACTAACGGTTGTGTATAACTGATTAACTGTGATTACAGTAGTGTTTTGATGAAGCAAAATTGGTCAGGCTCCAATGAATTAGTAGTACGTTGCCTGTCTGTTTGTACAGTGATAATGTGAAGTTGATTTGACACCCAAAAATGACAGAGGACGTATCACACTGGAAATCTTCACATTCGTGTGCCTGTGTACATACTGTACAGTTGGAGTAGAGGCAGGCAGAAAGAGTCTGAGTGTTGTTTTTGCCAGGAAACCCACAAGGAAGTACAAGAGTAGTTCAGAAATGCAATAAGAGGCTGTGCCACTAAAGTACATTCAATTTAAATGTCAGAAGGCTAGACGTGTTGCAAGATGGTGCTGAAACTGAGGCTTTTAGGGGGCCGCCACGAGGGGCAGAGCACGGGAACGCTTGAGTGGTCATGTTGCGACAATGCTCGGGATGCTTGTGCAAACTGCCGGTGAAGGTTTTTAAATTCAGGTGTTGATCTAACGTATGAATGAACAAAAACTGATAAAGCCTCGCACATTTTAAAGTGATCCTTGCAATTTTCATGCTGTGTGATCTCTTTAAGAAACATATACTGTGGCAAGACCTAAAAGCTATCAGCAGTGGGAATATTTGTGTTCATGTTTACCTATTTGCACAAGTGCGAGATTGCCTCTCAATTTCCAAACCGGTAATAAGAAATGTAGTGCATTTACAATATGAATCCTGCACTGAGTGTTCGTGCCAGCATCGGTTGCCTGAACGCAACTTTGACATCTACCTGCCAGGCATGAATATTTCTGAAACCTGCGGACCTCGGAAAAACCGTCATAATTTTGACCTGACCAACCAGCCAAATTTAGCATAACCCTATCACACCCGCGAGCAGGACATCAGGGTTTTCCTCCTGTCTGAGTTGCTGCTGCAGGAGGAGAGGCTCTCCTTGTTGTTGCCTGGGATAAATAAAGAACCTGATGGCAAATTATTTGGATCTAATGTATCTGGGCTTCTGTCTGTGCTGCTGTAAAAAGGGAACATGACATTCATGTGACTATGGACCCATCTGCCTCAATCTGTTTATGTCCGTGATGCTGAACAGAAACAGTGAGCAAGCCTTCTATTGTATTCCTCTGCTTTGAATCGGTGACCGGTGCTCTCCATGTTCCAGGAATCACAGCGTACACATAAGCAGCCTGTTACACAGCTACAAAGTATAGAATCTCGACATGCCCATATTATGCAGCCCGTGGCAGTGCTACTGGGAGTAATCTAGTTCTTAACTGAGTATAGAGGAGGCTCTGTTTCTTTTAGTTCCGCATGCTGATAAAAAGGACAAAATACAAAACAGAAAAAATCAAATTTTGTCAGTAAGTTGAAATATTAAAGATTTACCAGAAAAGTCAATAACATGTCTGATAAGAGACCTCGGGCATAAAGAAATTCTCATACTCTCAAAATACGGGTGAAATGTTAACTAGAAACACACCTTCATCGACACTTTCGCATCTCTCATGTCACCCCGACTTAAAAGTGACTCTTCTGTCCTCGCCCGTTCATGACGTAGATACAGCACGTCATAAACTCCGGTGTTGTAGAGTGGTCAAGTATATCAAATATTTACATATTTTAGTCCAAATGTACTAGTGATGGAAAAATATAATGAACATCCGTATAATCCAATGCACGCACATGCAAGACGGCTAGCTGCAACTCGTGGTAGGAGCCAGTCTGTCATGCTTTATTCCAAAAGATACCATGGGCAGAAAAGTGTGAATACTGCTTTCACTTCACGTCGAAGACAATTTGCCTTTCACTCTTAAGTTTCCATTTGTCACCTACTGTGGGGAGCAAATATTCATCCTGAACACCAGAATTTAATTTTGCAAAATGGGAAAATGAATTAAGCTGGAGTGGAAGCTCTCGTCTGTTGCAGAACAGTGTGAATTTGCCTGGAAATGTGTGTGTAAATGTGGCTGCCTTGTAATGATGCTGTGCAGTGTATTAATATCAGAATAGGATTGAAGCTCATTAGAAAGTGAGGCTAATCAATACAGTCCAACTGCAAGACTAACACTCTCGCAGGTTGGTATGCAAAACCATTTACCTGCAGAATAATAAGGTCACCGATTCAATCATAACAAGCAAATGGCTATTTTATCATCTCATCACAGACCCATTTATTTTTGTCCAGAGTGTCCATGTGACAGACACCCATCACACCCAGCATAACAAAAGACTAAGGACAAGCATGCGTGCCAGTGTTGAGGAACACGGCAGAACAAATTAATTATTGACGGGATGCTTTCAAAGCCAGCGGCGTCACTAGGTATCCATTGTTACCTCTGTTTTTGTTTGCAGCTCTTAGCAGGGTAGCGGGGACGGAGACGGGGCAGCCAGAGCTACAGACCGTGAATTTAGCCTCGCTCCTCGCGCCCACGAAGCGCGTCCTGTCAAAGCTACTTTTTTAAGATCATTCTCTCTGGGTTTTATTCATCCAGCAACACACTCAAGACATTGAACCGGCGCTGCTCATATGTCGATAAAGGTTGGTTTATTTGGTTTTACACAGAAAGAATTTAAAAAACCAGATGATGAATGCGTCACATATACCCAGATAAAACATGTTGCCAAACATCAATAAAACTTTAAAAACTTATTTAAATTGTTTAATATTGAATGTCATCTCCTTAAGGAAATGTAATGTCAACTGACTTGTAGTCTAAAGTAGCTGTTAATTTACCTCGGTATCTGAGTTTAGATCTGGTCACCACTAGTGTACTGATCTGGAAGGAAAGAGCCCGCGTCCCCCTTAAGGAGTGGTTTCACGGCCAGGCGTTAGGAAGCAGCTCTGAAATACAGAGGAAAAAAATACCCTGTACTCATAGCAAGGGTGCCTTGGCCATGCGTGAACTGATGCTGATGACATTCACATGTAGCTGTGATGCCTCAGTGGTTTAAGTTGCTCAGAGGGTCCGCGCAGGGAGGCCGGAGGAATGCAGGAAGGACAGAGAGACATTTTAACACGGCTAGACAAATACTTTTTGTGGCATTTCCTCTGTTGTGGGCTAGGAGTGAAAACTTACATGCGATGAGCGCGTAACATCGTCCCGGGTAAGTGTAATTTGGGTTTTAACACCCGAGTGCTGTTTCACATTTAATCTGTACAACGGTAACTGCCAATTATATCTTTCAGTTACCTGTACATTACATTACTTACAGGTCAGAGGTAACTAATCCCAAAAGACCCAGAGCACTTAACTCCCTTTAAGGTGTCAACCGTGATAAACACACGGCAATACTTCCGCCTGCATAATGTCAGCGCTGGATTTGAAAAGTTGCCGCACATGAAATATTTACCCCCCCTTGTTTTTTGAGTTCTCTGTACACTCCACTTCTCT
Organism: Xiphias gladius; assembly: GCF_016859285.1. Taxonomy (NCBI): domain Eukaryota; kingdom Metazoa; phylum Chordata; class Actinopteri; order Istiophoriformes; family Xiphiidae; genus Xiphias; species Xiphias gladius. The sequence goes on along the minus strand of NC_053407.1, from coordinate 24,224,844 downwards.
TGATGGAAATAACATGGCAAGTACTTAATCACCCAATAAGCATTTTAAAACGTCTATAAATCCAGAGGATTATATGCTTCTAATAGCCGATATGGATGGAGGAAAGGAATTTATTTTGTATATCACAATGGGAATTCACAAAACCGACGATAAATACGTTTTCGATCAAACTGCATATCATGTTTAAGATATTCAAAGATATACACACTTTAACATCCCAGAGATAAAGAAGATGTTAAAGGTTGTACATTCAATGTTCAGCTTTAAAGAAAACAAAAGCTAAACTTAAGTTTAAATTGACAGTATAAAGTTGGACTAAACACGTGGAACTGATGCTAAAAGTGGTTGGTCTGGCTGGACTGGTATTATTTAAACCGGTATTAATTATAGGCTGCATCTCAAATCAGTCCCTGTTTACTGTGTCCCATTTTATTTGATTGTCCACATTCTGAGTATCCTCTGTATGGATAAATGTAATGTGACTATTAAGACTTTGAGGATGGAAGCACACGTAGCGATGACAGAAAATATTGATGGTTAATAAGTATCTGAAATCTCAGCTTACTTCCCACTACAGAGTAAACGACATGTCTGTTGGGGAGCAGTGAATTAACAACCGAGGAAAAGGTTTCAGCCGTTAACGCAGCGCCGGCTCCACTGCTGGACCATGCACACTTGTCTTCACAGTGTTTAGACCTTGCTAGAACCTGCTCTCTGTGGCTACTTGGCTGTGTGGTGGTGGTGGTGGTGGTGGTGTTGGGGGAGGCTACATTATAAACCTCTTTTTTGTTTTTGGAAATAATACCAATACCTGTGATGAGACTTTTTTTTATTTTAATGTTAATGGTAGTTCTTTGTATGACATTTGCTGTCGCTGGCCTAACATCTACAGAAAAACTCTGATGGGACCATTCTTGTCTTCCTCTCATCTTTCCAAATGCCTAAATTGATGAATAAAAACACCCTTGCCTTTCATTTCCTTTACCTTTTAAAGGGAATCATCTATGCAGCTTGTGTTGTGTTTCTCTGTCCTGACCCCCTACGACGTGCTGCAGACTAATGACTGACTGGGGCTTCTCACGGGCCCAGCAGAGGCTCCACCGCTGGCACACACCCACGGCAACAAGGAGCCCATCTGATTTGCTACCCTCCCACAGACCTTCGTTGATCAATGTACAACATGGGCAGCGATTACAAATGAGTTCCATCATTCACCTGCGGGAATCGACTTGAAAACGCACTTAAAAGTGACTTCGCAGAACATGAATCGATCCGGGGACACTCGCGACCTCCCCCTCCTCATCGTCAATTTAGGAGCAGCGGTCTCGTTCGCCTCTCGCTTTGGCGTCGCGTTAGAAATAAAAGTGAAATGGTGAAATGGTGAAATGACAGCGGATCGGACAAATCTAAGAGAGTGTGCACCTACGGCGGAACTTTATAGCTGCAGCCTCCGACTGAGTGCGCCCGAGACCGCCTTTAAAATACACAGCAGATAGACAAAGGCTCAGATGTGCATTAGACAACGTACTCCAAAGCCGGCCTCCTGGTAGAGACTGAGTGTGTGTGTTTGTCTGCGGTATCTAAAGACCACAGTGCCATCAGGCCCTCAAAAGAGGAACTGCTACTTTCTCATGGACCCCCCCCCCCACCCCCCCGCCCCTTCTCTGTCTCCACTCCAGTCTTACAGACTTAAATCAGATTTTATTTCTTTATTTGCCAACAGCTTGTCGGTGAAACGTTTGCCTGCTGCAAGGGTAATGTGAGCTGTTTCATTGCAGTTTATCCTCGCTAGACATTCCCCCCCCCTTTTTTTTTTTTATTATTATTTTTTTTTTGCTGCGTGTCCTCCGTGGGTGTCTCCGTGCGCGTAAACGTTTGTGTGCGGGGAGGAGGAGGAGGAGGGGGTGGTGGGGGGGGGCGAGGCTGGAAAATCGGTACAGACTAAGCTGGACCGATACGGCTGGTTGACGAAAGGCGCAGTCTAAACAAATAAAGCGGCAGAAAATGAACAGACTGCGTGCGTGCCCGCGATCAAACTCATGACGGCAAACGCAGCACACACACACACACACAAACTGTAGTTTTACCCCACACACACATGCGCGCGCTTGAGTAGGACACCGGGCAGAGTGCGTTCCGTCCCTCCCTCCCGCAAGCGGATCGCCTGTGCTCCCGACGCGGCGCTGAGAGCGCGAGGCTGCGGAGAGACCGGATCGAGGAGCGAGAGCCGCGGCGCTTGCGGTCGGGGACGGCGCGTGGGGAGTCGTCGTCCTCTCTCTCTACCTGCCATTTGCCTTCCGCCTTCGTCGTCCGCGCTCATCCTCGGACGAGTCCGGGCGCACGGGGAGTCCCGTTGCTGAGGGAGCGTCGCGCTGTATGCGTGTGTCTGCGTGCGTGTGGGCGCGTTTGTGCGTGCGTGCGCGCGCGCGTGTGTGTGGGTTGCCTCTCTTAACTACAGCTGTCATCGTAGAACCGCGGTACCGCTGTTGTGGAGAAACTCACTGGAAATCTGCAGGAAACGACCGGCTGTTGTCTGCTCTTCCTCCCCCTTTCGTTTTTCTTTTTTTTTTTTTCTTTTTTGTTGTTTTGTTTTTTTTGAGAGCTGCCTCTCAAGGCGATGGACTTGCGATAGTGCGTCTCTATTTGGGTCCTGGTTGGCTGGGAGTTGCCGTCGGGGAGAAAATGCGAGAGGATGCGTGGAAGCAGTGAAGGCTACAGCAGGTGAGTGCCCGACCAAGAAAAGGTTGAAAAGCGGGGCTCTTGTCAACGCAGATACGTTCTCGCGGTCCGCGCTCATGTTCGCCGCGGTTTGAACGCAGGCTGAGGCCAGGATCTTAGAGGCTAAGCCCCGGTTCTCTTCGGGCGACTTTGAGGAAGACGTCTTTCAGATATGCGAATGCTCGAGTGCCAGCGGCGACGTCGGTTAACGCCGGGGGCTTGTGCCACAACTTCTCGGAGCTCATTCCGATGTCAGATCGGCCAAAAAAAATAATTCCCGCGAGTCCGCGATGATTAGGGCAGGATCGGTTGACAGGACGGAGAAGCGAACGGGGGGGGCTTGAGTGTGGTTAGGCGCGTCCTCTGCAGGTAAAAATGCCTCTAATTTACAAATTGGAAATTAATTTATAGACTTGTCATCGATGCACATTGCGCCTGTACAATCTCCTTTTCTTGTCATTTCTGTGTGTGTGTGTGTGTGTGTGTGTGTGTGTGTGTGTGTGTGTGTGTGTGTGTGCTTGTCTGGGAGGACGAAGGCTTAAGCCATTAAGCAAATTTAATGTCCCGTGAATGTGAGAGTACAGTATGTGTGTGTGAGAGAATGGAAAGTGTGTGTGTGTGTGTGTGTGTGTGGGGATGGGAGGGGGGTGAATTGCAAAATATGATCTTAATCTAGCCTTTATTTGGCCGCGTATAGATTCTGCTGAGATAACATTTCTCATTGTGTGCAAGTGCGAGGTGGTCGTGATCCTCCCCGTGTGCCGTTGTCTTCATCTGCAGAGATGGCTATCTGTTAAATGGGCAGAGTTATGAAAGCAAGCGAGGCTTCGGCTGCAACACAGTTGTGCATTTTTACTCATCCTCAGCAACGGCTTGGGAATCTTTTGTTTTCAACAAGACGACAGTCACGGGATCTATATATAGCTTACACTGCGACTGCACGGGGCACGGGGCAAAACTTATGTGCCGGTGGTGCCACACGCCGTCTGTTGTTTGTTATTCAAGGCAGCGTTGGCAGAGAAAATGTGACAGTGGCCCCTGATTTTTTTTATTTTGTTATTTCGCCCCAGCGCTGCCTCTTACAATGCCACACCAAAACCGTTGCGGCAGAGTACCAGAAGACTGTGTGTGATGCCGAGCCTGCGGACATTCATAAAGTGCTGTAGCTCTGTCGGTTATAAATAGCCGGAGGGAGCGGACAGCCGGAGAGAACAGGGGCAGCCTCCCCGTGGTTCCAGCAGGAGCAACGGGAGCGGCGCATCCTCTCCGGCTTTATCAGGGCGCACGATCCAAGATGATAGATAGCTGATACACTTTGAGATATGCCACAGACACAGGGGCAAGGGTGTGGCACACGCGTCTTCATAGGTGCATTATAGCCTATCGTGCCTTCTGTTTTTTTCCCTCAGCGTGTTATTTGCTCTTGTTTTTAAAATGCACATCTTCTAGTTCCCCTGTTTTTTGCTCTCAAAGCTGTTTTGTGGATCTCAGTAGAGACTTTAAAGTGACCTCATCACAGTAAATGTTTTTCCTTAATCCCTCAAGGTGTCACAACATTCCTATAGGTCTGATCATTTCACTTACAGCCTAAAAAAACCCGTTTGTGTGAGGTTTTGGTGTTGATCTCTTTGATGATTGGGATGCTGCAGACCCATTCATGGCTGCCTTGCTGCGGCTAAGAGGCTGCTGAAGTGTGTGACCGGCTTTTGTCCAGACTCTGGCTGCTTTCATTAAACAAATGTGCGCCCGCTGACCTTGGCCATCTGCGAGTCGTCAATAGGATTCACCTCTTTGCCCCGCAATAGGCTATAGGACACATGTAGCAAAGACACCCCACCGCACCATCACCCCGCCATCCCATAACATTATGCTGCTGTTGGCACACTGTATTGAATTACAATACGTTGATCGATGTTTGCAATAAGCTAAACCTCTACGTCGTGGTCAATATAATACAAAGTGTCAGATATCACAGGAAAATCATACTCCTCATAACAGCGTTATATGTCAGTGAATGTATGGTAAGGTTACATCTTGACAGGGTTTTAATTTGATCACATATTGGAAGAGAGGAACAGCCAACTAAGACAACAACGAAAGAGTGTGCAGCATTGAAATCATTCGTGAAAGAAATCAGCTTCCCCATCATTTATTTGTCGGCGGACCAGGGCAGAGGAGCGCTGGAGACAGAGAGGGTGGTGATGGTGTGGACCATGATGTTAGTGCGTGATGACTGATCACAGGCGTGCCTTCTCACAACACACTAAATGACCAGTAGTGTTAGTGAGCGGGCTAATGCTGGCATATGACGTGTTAGCTTGTCTCTTAGAGACACTCATCCTTGGTGTAAAGCTGACACCTACGGCTCTGACAAGGTGTTTATTAGCTCCCAGTTGTGAGGCCATGATGCCTACATAATGCTACGATGACACAGTGCTGAGAGTTTTCACCCGGGACGGCAATTATCTTGTTTTCATAAGACCCAGCTGCCATTCCACTTGATGCCTACTGCCTTGATGCATCGATGTCCAAGGCTGGATGGCATGTTTAGAAAAGGCCTGCAGTGGGATCATAGTATCTGTTTGATGGGGGAGGGGGGTGGAGGCAGTTGTTCACAAGTCACCATTGTCCTTTGTAGATGTCTTATAAAACTAGACAAGCAGGAAGAGCAGCTGCAAGGGATGTCGAAAAGTCATCAGTATTGTTCGTCTTTGGTCACAGTTTCAGCATTGCAATCCGTTTGAGCATAGGACTTCTACTGTTTTTTATAGTGTCCCAGTCACTGTGACCCAAGCATTTGACAAAGCTTCATAATATTATCAACAAATATTGATTTCACTTGTTCCCCCTTTGTCCAAACTGAACATAACTTATGGAACAACATATGATTGTTTCCTAAAAAGTAGCAGATGGTCGTAAGGTTTGCGCTATGCCCAGCAAGATGAGGTTTTGTTCTTTGCAGCATTGTACTTGCTAGAAGGGGTTGTTCATTTATTGCTCTCATAGTGGTACAGCTTAATGGTTGGTAGGCCTCTGGGTAACCAAAAATCAGAAAGCTCATGTTCCAGGCTCCAAACATATCATGCTGCTTTGACAAAACTCAGTTGAATATGTACTAATTTATCCAGGGTTCCAATAGTAAATACTGCATCGTATAATCACACGTTTGGGCATGCAACCCATGTGTTGCCCTCTACTTTACCTTCATCAGAGTGATAGTGGCTTTTACCGTGTCATTTCTGAAATCACATTTGTGGAACTGTTGATTGCATTGCCCTTAATCCTGTCATGTTGGGCACATTAACATAATTATTGTATAGACTAATCCAGAATTTATACAAAATTGGCAATTCTGTATTCATCACATTGATGATACTGGCCACAGAGCTGCAAACACCACATTGAGAGTATAATATAAAATATAGTCTGGCTTCCTATAGACAAAGCTATTTGATGTAATGAACTGCAACAGAAAAAAAAATCCACATCCTACTGTGACTTAGTTTTTATTTTAAGTGGCTGTATTCCCAAGGTTTATTCTAATCAAAAGCAGCTATGCAAAAAGAAAAAAAAAAGAAGAAAATATCTGAAAGTCCCAATTATGATTATAACTATGTTAGAATATGAATTAATGCTTTAAATGAAATGTCATTGCACAGTGGAGCCTTGTTAAAGGCATATCAGAGGCATGTCTAAATGCCATGTATTCACATTAGCCTGTAGGGTCCATTCGCCTTTAAAGGATTCATGTCAGAAAAGCTCATCCAAGTGCAGCTAATTCTGATCTGCTCTGATCTGTTGTGAAAAATGTCTTTAAAGAATTCCTGCAAAGGTGCCTTCAGAGAGTGATTTCACCTTTTATGCCTGTGTAAAAAAAAAAAAAAAAAAAAAAAATCAAGGTATCCACAAAAAAAAGCTGGATTACCACATGTTTTCCAATGGCAATAGCCAGCAGAAAAAGATGCTTGGCTAGAGTATGGTTAAAACTGCTGTACCTCCACAAGTCTTGATCTCATTCAAACTACATGTGAGTATAGCATCCATATAGATTTCACTCTAAAAATGCTTAGATGATTGCTAGAGTTTCGATGATCCCTTGAATTCACTTACCACCAACTTTCAATACAATTATATTCCAAACCATTTACATTAAACAGATGCAAACTCCTAATCATTGCCAGGCATGAAATAACATCCTGTCATAAACCACTTGGAGTCCCTTGGAGGACGCATCATTAAAAAAGGTATTGATGGAGGACGACTTCATGGGTCAAGGGTTAGGAAGGTTGTATCGTGCTTACTAAGGCTCCTCCCTACCCCCCCCGGAGAGGACATTTGTATTCACTGCATAGTGACTAATCAATGCCTATTCTGCCCCCCCCTGCTGCCAGGCAGAGTTAAAGTTAAAGACATCCATCTTTTGGATGATTGTGTAAGGGACACATATGTCACTCAGTACGTCAACAGTGCTGCTAGTGGTCTGTAAATTACATCGGGCTCGGGCAATCGATGGCCTCAGACTAGCAGCTGAAACACCCGAACAGTTATTGAAGTACACTCCACCAGGCCAAAATGCTCTCTTCAAATTCTCTTGTTTACTGCTGACAGCCACATACATATGGTAGTTACTTTACAGTAATTGATTTTTGGGAGTACACTATGACGGTTATTTTTCAACTATATAAGATAGACACAAACCGGCACAAAACTGAATGTGACGTTTTTTGGGTGTGAATTCCATGTCCCCTTGTTATTTACAATGCCATCCCTTTCTTTCCAGCTGCAGACAGTGAATATCATTATCTCATTTGATATCCACACATGCTTTTATAACTAGAGTCTGAACAAATTGTTTTGCAGTGGTGATGATTTGTATTGTGCACCAAAATTACAATATGTTGCATCTGTACTACTGAAAGCATCTATTCAAACAGTGCTATTCAGTGGCCACCGGAAACACAATAGTGGGACAACAGCAGCTCCACTTACACAGCCAGTATGATATTATCTATAAGTGGGAGCAAGATTTGTGTTTGTGCCCCACCTCTCTGATGTAATGGCTGTTAAAACACCCTGTTGAGATCCAGAGTTCGCTGAGTTCGGTGTTTAGGAACAGTACTAGCACTCTCAGCCCTCTCTTCTCTGTCTAGTAGGCTGATAGAGGATCTACTTAAAAGTGGAGTTGTCATTTACATCTGATCTGCTACAGGTCTCCTCTCGTTCAAAGCTGCGATATCTTAAGATGTATAAATTACTAAATTTATGATTTCTTTTGGATCGGATTTCTGAGATGTACTTGCTCAGGGTTTAGCTAATGAACATGCAGACCGGCAGTCCTTTGCGCTCGTTTACAATGAGCAAATTCATTTTGAATGGGTCTGAACACATGTCTGAACTTGTTTTGTTGCTGTTGCTATTTCACAGCAGTCAAAAGTGCCATTAACAGCCACTAATCCAATTAGAATTCATTAAGAACATGGACACCCCTGTGCAAGTGCTGCCAGGGTGTAGAAAGGCTACCCTCCGTGATACTTGGATTAAGAGTTCTCTAATAATTCAAATATTTTAATGTGCTTCAAGCCCATTATCCCTTCCTTTCGTCAGATGAGCGAAGTTGCTGTTTATCCATTGACAGTCTCGTTCCATTAAAGACAACAGGGGCATTGCTTTGAGGTATAAAGGGGCAGAGGCTTTTAGCTCCCTAAAAGCTCACTCTCTCCATCTTTTTGGTGCTCTCCCTCGATCTCGTTCTCTCTGTTTAACTTTCCTAAAAGCTCTCTCTCACTCTTTGTCAGTAGGTCTTTCTTCTTCCCCTACTGTGGTCTTCTTTCACCTACTTGCTGTCGATGCAGAGAGAGACGGAGAGAGAAGGGAACGACAGAACAATGTAACAAAGAACGGCTAATACTGTTGAGGGAGGACAGTGAAAGTGCAGGTGGAAACAAGAGCTCCGATTTCAGGTTACTGACCAGACTGGGTGGCATGTGGGAGATGTTAGTTTGCTACACGTGAAGAAGCAGCAATAATCCCACCAACAGATAGACCAGAAAAAGAGCTATTTCACATATTGTAGAAATGCTAGAACTTGTGCTCTTTCAGTAAATGTGTTTATATAAACACGAATAATCATATTATAATCAGCATAATCTGCTTTTCAATTTAAGTGGCATATTCTTTTTATATTCTGGGATAAGTCTATATCTTGGAAATGATATACCCGATTATTTCAGCTGGGATATGCCTTCTGTTTTGTCACTTGCATTCCTCATTATGTTTTAAACATGTCCACAATGTATAAATGCGGCAAACACTGAGAAATCCAGAATGAATCGGCGCTGCAACTAGTAACTGTTTTAATTACAAATTCTTTTTTATTTCCAAACACAGTCATTTGCTCAGCAAGACTTTCAAAAATATTTACAAATCCCAATCCAAAGTTCCCAGAGCCAAAGTAACGTGTCAAAATTGCTTATTTAGTCAGACCAACCGCCAAAAACCGAAAGCGTTCAATTTATAATGATATAAAAACAAGCAAGAAAAGCAAGGAACTCTTTACACTTGTGAATCCATATCCAGCTATATATATATACATATATACTAATAAATTACTAAAAGATTGATAATTGATTGAAAATGCAATCAATTTTCAACTTATTAGTTACCATTCAGAAATACCTTGAATCATTTAACATGAATGAACATACACATAGAATCATCTTTTCAGTTGAGGAGGTTGTTTACTGGAATACATTACTAAATGGGCCAATAATACCGCTCCTCATTATATTATCTTTGCTCATCATGCTGTTCTTTAAGCGGGATAATTTGACATGTTGAAATGTATAACATACCAATGATCAGCTTCCCATTTTATTTATCTTTTTAAAAATCTATCTTTTGCCTGAGATATTCAGCTGGGAGGCGTAGTACACTGTATCTAAAAGGCTCACACTGAAGCGTGATTTTTGGGGGCATTTTTGTGTTTATTAGATAGAAGACAGAGGTGACAGGACATCAGGGGAGAGAGAGGAGGGGGGACATGTTCCCAGTCAGAAACAAACCAGTTATGTTGAGATTACATGAACTAGCATCTTAAACCCGCAAAATAATGGGAGTTTTATACACAACAGCATGCTGAAGTGTGTGCAGTGGTAGTGTTGTGATAGATTTCATTTGAAATATGTGGTTGGTTTGACGGAACTTTCCATGAAAGCATAAAACATATTCTCCTCTCTAAGATGAGCGGCACAGTATAGGCAAGGTTGATTATGCAGAGAGGCAAGATGGGCATTCTCATTTAGTCAATATGTTTCAGCTTTCATTCAGAGAAAGAGAATGCAGGGTGCTTCATTCAAGTACAAGAGAAGCAGAATTACTGGTAAAAGGCTTTCAGATTAATGTATGTCACATCTAAATGCACATCATGGTCTACTTGGATTTTTTTTTTTTTTTTTTTTTTTTCATAGAGCCTAAAAGCAAAGCATAGCTCTGAGTAGTTTGACAAGTTGAAGATCGATGGCTCGTTTATTACCTCTGGACAGACATATTTTTAACTTCAGCTACTGCCAGTCACATTCTCCAAATCTGAGGGGGATGAGTAAGGGCAGTTTAACCGGTGAAGTGGCGGCGGCGGCGGCGGTGGTGGTGGTGGTGGTCACGGTGTCCTGTGGGTGGGGTGAGACTGATGAAAGAGCCAAGCAGCGATCAAAGGCGAAAAAATGAAATGGCATTTGACCTTGTTGGATGCTGACGAGTGACGTGCTGCCACAGAAGTGCAAAGTAGTTTGGAACCTGTGGGATTCGAGAGGGGAGACAGATCAGGTCTGCGGAGCGCTGATGTGGGGCGGGGCGATGGTCCAGGCACTTTAACCCTTCCATCTCATAACTGATTTAGCAAGGGACTCAAAGGAGTTCAAAGGTGTAAAGGTGGCAAAAAGTTATTACGATGACCAAATGACTCAATGTCAAGTTTTTAAAAAAAGTCTTCTTGTAGTGAAATATGAAGTAACTCTCGCTATGCATCAAATTCTTGCTTATGATGTGAAGTAATGGGTTCTGTAAATTGGTGAAGCTGGTCTTATGCCCTAAAAGGAAACCTCAGGAGTAATCCCTCCATAATACGATCCTTCCTCACCCAGGTCCTGAAGCTGTGGTAGATATGCAAATGTAAAATAAATAATTCAGCTCTTTTGCATGTCTTTGTGCTTGCACCTGCTATGTTGGCTATAATGAGTTAAAAAAAAACGCTAAGAAAAATATGTACTGTCTCTTCCATTAACAATAGCTTTCCCACCAGGCTTAGATTTCAGGCTTTATGACAGATAACGTATGGGCCCAATCATTTTTATCATGTGCATTGTGCCATCACTGCTGAATATTGTATTGTAGATAACAGTAGATAATAGTCTGCCTTAAATATCTCTGAACGTAATTCAATCAATACATTTTTTGATAAATCAGTTGATTGTTTAGCCTAAAAAATGTCTGAAAATAGGTAACACAGTTTCCCACAGTCCTTGGCGGTGTTGTCCAACTTGGCAAACAGATTAAACCTCGAAGATATTCAGTTTTACAAAGATATTGGAGAAGCTGCAACCAGAGAATGGAATTTTTGCTTGATAAATAGCGGAAATAGTTACTTGATTATCAAAATTGTTGTTGACTGATTTTCTGTTGAACAGCTAATTGATTAATCAACCTATTGCTTTAATTCTGAATGCAACATTTAAATGTCATGGAAATTTGAACTTCTGAAGTACAAGTGTTTATTGCCCTGAAACACAAACTCTGTTTAGTTTCACAAGATGGCTCTCAGGTAGAATGTTGTTTGTCAATCCACCATTCCTGTTATTTCATACCTAGGCCAGCTCTTTAAATAAGAAAGTGGCAAATCCTCCAGACTGCACAGATCCTTTTTTTTTAAACCAAGAGAAATCACGAAAGATGTTACAGCAGGGTTAGAAGTCTTTCAGCACTGCTGGCTTACGTTTCCTCTGTTAATGTCATACAAGTTACATCACTAGAAGACTAACATGACGAGACTACAAAGATGAAACTCTAAAATGCATGTCCAGAAGCATATCTTCTGCTTGTCAGTATACTTCAACAAAGACACTGGTCTTTGTGGGGAAAGGAAAAAGACTCATTAATTAAGGCACAAGTGGCAGAGCAGATCTCGCTTCCTAGCTCTGCAGTTTGACGTCGGATGGCCTTTGATACCAGTTTTACTTAGAATCTAATGAGATTTTTCCAGTGTTAAGAGGTATTAATTCACACATACAGTATACGAGCTTATCAAAATGTACCATTTTAAATCTGTTTTAGCAGAATTACTTCAAGGATCCAAAGCTGAAAGGAATAAAGTTCTAATGTATTTTTCTGTAATGACTTTTAAGTGTTGACAAGGGATTTGCAGGGTCTTTGCTAACCCTAAAGCCATCTGGTAATACTATACAGGGTCACCTTGTCATTGATCCATGTGTAGCATGTGAAATACCTAGATTGTCTTTCTAAAAGTGAGATTCTGCTCCCTCTAACCCTAGGATTAGCAGAGCTAGTGAGATGTGATTCTTTTCTTTTCTCTATCATTATGACCTCCTCTCATTCTACGGGGAACCAACGATAGGGAATGGGAGGATACAAGGACAGCTTAGACAAGTAATTTTGCCTTTAATTGCAAGAACCTCCCATGAGTGCTATTGCTTAAGTACTCCAAAAACTGTTGTTGTTTTCCTCCACATAATCTTTGATTATATGAAGGTCAGCATTTTTCTCTAAGCTTCTTATGAGAGAATTTGGAGCAGGTGGATTGTTCAGAGAGATGAAACAATGTTCCCCTGCTGGAGTTGAGAGTGAGAGTGAACTGCCCCTTTTTTCGATCCACTGCAGTTACTTCGCTAACTGTCTCCCAAGCTCATCCCGGCCATCTTATATACAGTAGTCTTTGTTTTTTTGGGTTTTTTTTATTCAGCTTAGTCCTCATTTCCCAGTCTGTATCAATAGTGTCATTATGTGCAGTTTTATCTGGCTAATTAAGGCCTCATCTTTCTGGGCAATCTCTCAGAGGACATGGATTAAGCTTCCCTATCTTTGCACTGGAGCCATGGTGGGGTCAGCCAGGCCTGCTCCACTCTCTGTAGATTGTGAGGGGAAAAAGAAAGCCTTGACATGTTAAGGTTGTTTTGGTGAAATAATACATTGAAAAGGAGAACAATATAAATATTGCACGTCGAATGCCGTAAATTAAAGGATTTATTGATGAGCTGCGGTATAGGTTTTGGAAAAATCCTTAGTACTATTCACTCACACTTATATATCAGTGTGTAACAAATCCCACTATAACCTATCCTAAACACTGTAAATTATTTTCCCTGCTGGTATGCGCCAATGTCCAGCTTATTTTATCAGCAGAAAGCCATTTGAATCAATAGCCTAGCAGACTTCGGCCTTTTGACATTTATCTACAATCAGTTTGGATACCTCAAAAGACGCCATTTCGTCTGCATATACAATCAGGTGATTCATTTTCGTTGGTGTACGGATCCTGAGTCACTGTTTATCAGTGCAAGAACAGCACTGTATGAATTTCAAATACCTTGTCCTTCCGGGTCCACTCACATTTTAGTGTTGAAAGATGACAGATGAAAGTCGGGGTCAACTCTCATTAAAACAACAGCCACAATACCCTAACCATCTAAACAGAGGGTGAACGGAAAGACCTTAGTTATATACTGCAGACCTGTCACTAATTATTTGGGAGATTAAATATTCCATTTTGATTTTTCTCACCTTTTGTTTTGTTATAGTGCAGAAACACAATCTGCCTCAGAGCTTTGGCTAGCTCACGTGCAGTTCTTATAATGCACCTCTGGTTTTTGATAATGCACTTATGGGACAGTTTTTTTGTCTGAGACCATGCCATTGGAGGAGATAAATTCTAGATGAGTAAATTGAAGTGGCTTTGCTCAGGCACTTTTACACAAGAGTGTGTACATTTGAAAAACCATAAATAAAGAGCTGTGTGTGTGTGTGTTAGGATGTGTGTTTGCGTGGGGGGGGCTTCACTTTCACAGATATCCTACAGTCCATGAAGGGGGTGGGGGGTTAACCTTCATAGATGTCCCACAAAGACGAGTATTTGAAAGAAAAGAACAATGTCTTTTTAAAAGAAAAATGGCCCAAGGCTGAGGCAAGGAAGTTGTTCTGTTGTTTATTTTCTTTTCTTTCATACATGCGAAAACATGATAGTGGTGAGATGTGAAATGCTACATACAGAGGTGGCAGCAAGGCCTTATGAGATGGATGGCATGACTGTCGCTTTAATCTGCTCAATGCCACTGAGGTCTTGCTTGAATAGAAATGGCGGTTGCAATTCACGACTGCATAATTAGACGGCCTTGCAAATGAGATTGAACATGTACCCACTTAGTCATAAGGGAAAATTCAAAGGAAAAATTTGACATTGCCAGTTGTATCATTAAGATATAAAATTTATTGAAAACTTAGAAAATTGTATAGATGCACAAGATATTAGACCCAGACCAGTACTGGATTTTTGAGGCAGATAACAATAGTGATATTTAACATAGTGGTGTCAAATATATATTTTTCCTTTTTACATAAACAAAAACACATTTTTTATAGTGATGTCTTATAGGCTGTTAAAGAAGTTTGAGCAAGATATGTACTGAGCAAAACATTTTAAATTTGAAAAATAAATTTGCCAGCACTGTTTGGTGGACAAGCTAATGCATCACAGTTTATAAATTAAGTCAAACATATCTTTGGCATTTCTGCACTGACATTTCTCTCTGGCATTTACAATAATACTGCTATATCTGTGATAAGCTTAAAAGAGCTGATAATATCAGCCATGCCCTTATATCATTCAGGCTACCACAGATACCACAGTGATCAGTGGTTAATGAAATTATCCAAAAAAAATAGGACTCATCATATTAATTTTTGAAACAGTAAATACTGGGAAACGGGAGTGCATCTATTTAAACATCACCCAGAATTTACAGGCCTATGCATTCAAATCATTTCAGATATAAGCAGTCTACAGTCGATGGGTGGCATAAACACAAACAAGCTACTCATGTGCCAGAGACCCTCAGGTAATAAAAGAAATCAATTGATGGGTAACAAACAGAGTAGAGCCCAACCTATAGGGGATATTTTTAGAACAATAAAGATTGGATGGTCTAAAACATTGGATGGTCACATTTCCTATTTTCGGAAGTCATTCTTCCGACTTTGGTGTGTTCATGCGCCTTTATACAGAATGTGGAGACAACATGGATGTGTTGTATTTTTATTGCTCAGAGCATCCCAGAGTTGGTGCTCTACCAGTACATTCCCTGAAACCACTAAAATATTGCGTTACCTGACTTGTTATCAGGGTTACTGCTAATAAACAACTCTAACTAATCTAGGTCATAACTACGTGGACAGCAACTAAATGTAACCAAAGAAACTGATATGTAATCCGTGAATTTGCACCATTACTCAAAAGTTTCTTACCGTCAACCAAAGATTTACTTTTGTCCGCCATGTTTCTGCGTGTATAACGTCAACAACTCAGCAAACAGTGTACCAAAGTTTTTGCCGACTTTCCGAGTGGCCGACTTGAGGGGGCCTTCAGGTGAATATTCCCAGTCGGGAATTAATTTTTCGGATTATTCTGACACCACATGAATGCACTAATATACACTGATACTGATAGATTGTATCTGATTTACTATTATCATTATCTATTATATTGACCCAGCCAGTTAGTCAGGTGGGGTCTAATACAAAGTCTTAATGCTGCAAGTGGCATCATAGAATATAATTAACTTTTTTTTTTTTTTCGGCATTCTGTTCAGGGTGTTCCCTGTCCCCCAGCCATTAAACAGTAAGCATGGATAGGCAAACCGTACGTCAGGTTGCAATATCTTCATCATTTTAACTTTTCAACCTGACAAGCATTTCTTGGTAATTATTTCTAGTACATAAATACTGACACACTCTAATGAATGTTGGAAACAATCCCTGCATTGTCATAGCTCCCCTTTGCTAGTTATTATGTCTATAATCTATGCTGTTCTCCACGACAGTACGCTATACAGCAGTATCCATCAATGTCTTATGCCAGTGCACTAGCGTGGCATTTTCTTCATCGGGGTCACTTCTATTGGCTAATTACAGCTGATTTCACTTTAAAGGCCTCACTGTGAGCTGCAGGGCTAGCTAAGCAAAAGGGACATTTTCTTCACCGCACTGGGAGGAAAGCCTTTAGATGCCAGTCACAATTAAAGTCAATATGGCCCTGAGACACTGCACACTGTGCCCATCACACTTCCTAGCAGCTGATAAGATATAGCATAAATTATTCATTATGAAATGTAAGCATTTTTAAATGTTGATCCCCTTAATTGAGGAACCAGTGTAGCTTGCTGTGCAGTTGCAGCTATGCAAGCTACATCCGACGTATATAGAGGAGTTCATTTAGTGGTTGTTCCATAGGCCAGCATGAGAGTTTGCCAGAATACAAACCCCTCCTGCACAAATACACACTCGGGGAAACTGCCAAATCCACTCAATTCATCTAAAGAAAAAATGTATTCACTCACAAATTGAGTGAGAAGAGTAATATGTTCAGTCCCCTCCCTCGAAAAACGTTCATTTATCCTCCCTCCACCCTTGAATTAATTTGTCGAGATATTCAGTAGGGTTCTCATGCTGAATTTTACAATTTTAACGTCTTCACTTTTCAAAAAACGATTCTTCCCGTATAGCACTACTTCAGGACTGTTTTGATTTGCATAAGTACTGTCATTCTTAAATTAAATCTGACACTATGTCTCGGCGAATGCTTATGTGCAATAGAAGAGGTAAGGGCTTGATTTAGCTGCATAATATTAACTCATCACTCATGAATGATTAATTCTGAGCAAAAATGTGGATTATTTAAATCAGTTTGGATGCACTGGCAGGATATGTGAGTGAGCTGACAGAGACTTTGTTTGTTTTTGAATTTTAAATGTCTTTCAGCCTGGAGTTGTGAACTTAAATTCCTGAATTTCTGTCTTTACTGCCCTACATAAAGACATAAAGATAGTAATTTTATTCTAAATAAAACATTTAATGTGAGTATTATAAGAAAAAACAACTGGAGCAGTCACGAGTGGAATTTCAGGTTGCCACTGGATCTCTCTTTTAAAATGAGTTTGATTTGATTCTGTTGCAGTTGCAGGTGAAGAAAAGATGGTTGATTACATAAGTAAATGTTTTCATGGCTGCTCATCAAAGCCACAGTGGGAAAACCTGTTTATTTGCCTAAGCTCCTTTGCTTTTTGCACAATAGCCGGTGAATTCATTACAATAATAATGTTGAGACGTCCATGTTTCTCCCTAATCAGCAGCTTGTGACTACATTATGCCAGAGAAGGAAATGGTTTCTTAATTTTGGACGAAGAGACATTGAATAACACAATTTCAGTTCACAAAATACAAATGTGTATCTTGACTACAACTTATCTTAATTGTTATGTGAGCCCATGTATATAGTGCAAACAATCGCAGCATCTTTCTCTTTTAGTACTATCAAAGCAGTTTTGAAGAATAAAAAGTATTTGGGGCTGTTTTGAGTCAAGTTTTAATACTGCTGCAGGGACTATTTTGTGTACTGAAGATCTAAACAAAGCTAGAGTACCATGAACAATTAATTTGAAATAACCTTTAATAAGCTCATGTCTCCCTGTGGGTCGACTAATCGATTAATCAAATTGTCATTGCAGCAGCAGATGTGAGAGTGTTTAAGCATCTCTGGCCTGATGGTCTTTTATCCATTTTAAGTCATCATAAAACAGTATGACAAGAACTGCTGACTGAAACAAAGCATATTCTGTTTGGCAAAATTGCTTGAAACAGACTTTCTAAAAGCATCTCATGGGGCCTCGTCAGTGCTGGACTCTCAATCTTCCAGCCAAACTAAATGAGAGCAGGCCAGGTTCTTCCCACACGCTAAAACATTCATCCATGATCAGTATCCAGTATAAAATATAAAGCCCTGTGACTTTCATTGGTTATTGTCTCTCCTAAATTTATTGCCATGGCTTCAGTTTTTTCAGTTTTGCCAGTGTAGCAGCTAGTGGTGCTCGGGAGCAGTGAAGGTTGGCATCTCCTGCAGTGTTTGGAGAGGAGTCCATGTGTAACCGTGTGCCCCCGTGACATAATCGTCTTGAAGGCTCCGTCAACAAGTTGTCCTCAACCCAAAAGATCAAGCCTCAGAGTAGGGGGGCAAAGCATTATGGGACAAAGCAATACACAGACAAACAAACATTTTATAGCAGCATCTGTGCATGTGTTTGTGTTTGAAACAGCCCTCCTGCCTGTAAAGCATTTTCTCTCAGCCTTAGGGAGAAAGAAACGGCCATTCCAGCACATCTCTCTTGAGGAGCTCAACCTCTCCCAATGTAACTGTTTTGCTTAGCTACTTTGTGTCCCCAAAACAATCCAAATGTACTGCCATAATAAATACATCAGATGTTTTTCCACTCAGAGGTTGTGTAGTACAGGTATGTTTAGACTAATAAGTTAAGAGCAGCAACCTGAAGTATTTGAATTCTTTTTTTATATTTCATGAGACTATACACAATATTAGTATTTTGTTTTTGAAATTTAGTATGGACAAACATGTTGAATTGTAATAACTTGGATGAACCTCTTACTTTTCATAATCCTGATAATATATATAACTGTTTGCACTGCTTGTCAAACCAGTAAGTGTTAACATTGTCAGAACTTGGATGTCAATCGAATTTTGATTTAATTAGGAAATGAGTTCTGATTTTTTCATTATTCCTCTAAACACAACTGTTGGCAGGCTTCTTTTTTATTTTTTGGATGTTTTGAAAGAAGTGTAGGTTCTCATTAGTGAGTGCTGATCAGATTTCTTCCAAAGGCTTGGATCCACTTTATAAAAGTCTGAGATTCTGGAAGCTGTTCCTCTTTGAAAACACATCTCCTTAAGAACAAAAAATTAATGGTGATGCTCCAGACAGAGCTGGGGAGACAAGGCTAATGAGCTTAATAATGATGGAACATCACAAGGACACACACACACTCTCTCTTACACGTAACATCCAACTACATCTATGAAAAAAAAAAAATAGCCCAAATTAGAAGCCTGGGTGAACTTGGGTATAATGAAAGCTTTCAGAGTTTGAACCTGTGAGGATAACAATGATAACAACAACAATACTTTCTATTGACTGCTTTCACTACTACCCTCACCACTCAATAAGGTCAGAGCTGAGGGTCAACAGTCCATACAACTGTCTTACAGACTAGAAGACCTAAAAATGGATGGACAAGAGCGTTTTTTGGGCCAACAGTATTACCCCTGGATCAAAAACATTTACAATTAACACAAGAAAACTGATAAACTGAAACGGAAAAGGAAAATTGATAAATATTTGTGAATAGAGACAGTATATCCACTCAGTTTCCAGGTTATTAAGTATGTCTAGCTAAAACTAATGTTGTCTATCTTGTACAACAACCCTGCAGTAAGGCCTCCCTTCATTAAAGTTATAGTCTTCAGTTTTTTTGTTTTAGACGTTTAATTCACCTTTGGTCATTTTGGAGGCCATAGTTTGTAGTGCTGTTGAATTGTATTGCATTGTTGTTCTAACCTTTTATTATCATAACCTTCAATTAATCGAGATCTTTTTTTCAAAAGAGACCCGAGTACAGTACCTTTTTTGTAGCCGTGTGGCATCAGTAAGCAGAGCACCTGCAAAGAGACAGTAAATGACCCCTTCGGAGGTGAAGTTCAGGAGGGACATGTCAACAGGTTTCATGGCAAAGTTTCGTCAGAACAACAGCTGGCCACTATTGGAATTCTGCACCTTGTTGCACCAACCAGCTTCTTCGCCTGGATTAGGGCTTTACTGTCCATCTGTTGGGAGTTGGCTTACATTTAAGCCCTGCCATTTCACGGACCTGGTTCCAGCCAGCAATCCCAACAGGCAGCTTATTTTTCAGTGACACAAGGGTAACCTTTCTCTTGAAATTCAACTAGGCGACATTATAGCAGTGTGAAAGTGAGCTTACTTGGGGAGCTAAAGGTGAAACACTCCTGGTTAAGATGGATTTAGCTAAATGTAGCTATCAAGGTACTGTACATGTTCTGATGTTCTGTGTTATAACTGGAAACTGCTACTTAGTGTAGAAAACTTAAACAATAAGCATTTTAAGAAGCATTTTAACCAATATTTAACTCATAATCTCAGCAGCTTTTTTTTGTCATCATACAGAATTGAACTGATTAATTTTCAAATGATGAAATACGATGATAATAATGTAATTGCACTGTTACTATAACCTTGATATTTTGTTGAAAATTAATACCATAAAAAGGAATTGTGCTCCTTTTGAATGTGTTACATCTACTTAAAGAGGAGATTGGAGATAGGGGCATCTGCTTACTGCTAAGAAGTCTTACAAATTCTTCTAGGATAGACCTATCAAACTTATACAAATAGTACAGTAAATAAAATTCAGCAGCTGAGTCCTACCATCCAGGATTAGCCTGGCAGCTGACTAAGCAGTTTGTGGAGGAATGGGCTTTGAAGGCTTTTAACACTTTGTGCTACAGATAACGTCAGCATTATCTCAAGGATTTCCCAGAAGCTTACAGGTATTTAACTATAGTATTTAACAAGGCTCAGGAGTGATGTCTTGTGACAGGTAAACTAAAGCTTTGGGTGATGGTTAAGACTTAACAATAGCCCTCCCCACCTATGTTTAATAGTGTTTGTTGTGGAGAACTTGATGATAGACAGCCTCATTCAAATGCATGGAGTGAGATTTAGGGGAGTTATAGCTTATATGTGAAAGCTACATGTAGACAGAAAGCAATCAATGATTTACAACAAGTGGGTGCATTAAACCTGTTTAACATGGAGCCAAAAGGTTTAAATAAGGTTGGTCAAAAGAACAGTGATCCTTCTCAAAGAAGAACAACCTCAAATGGAGAATTATAGGCACATTTATTCCTTTGAGACATGACTGCTTGAAATGGTTTAAAAAATTTTCAATAAACTTGACTTGATGACACCAGCTTGGACAAGAGGCAGTGTAACTGTGTGACCAATTAACCCTCACATAGTTATTTTGTGCAAAGGGACAGTAAAAATCTTACTGGTCGACCATTTAATTATAATTGTACATCCATTGATGAGATGGCTACTCTTATGCCGATCTGTTGTAATAGGAGCATAGGGCAGCAACCACTTCCAGATATGAAGCAACATCTTCAGGATCCCAGTGGATGCTGTCATAAAGGCATTAATCTCACCATTTATTGATGTAGTTATTACTGGTCTTGGACCAGTGGATTCTCATTTATTGAGCAGTGTTACTTCTCCTTTATCGTATTCATTCCTCTTAGAAGCACGCCCCCTCTCACTTCACCTCAATTAATGTAATACTCTGGGAGCTCACTGGAGTGCTGTTTGGAATGAAGAACTGCATTTGGACTACATGCCTGTGAGGGAATGATAACACCAGATCATTAACAAAACAGAGCTGCAAATGTTTACGCGTGGATAGCATTCTTCATCTTAATGTGTCCCTGTCTTTACTTGTTTCCCTGCATATTTGCTTCAAAAGCCATGTGCAATAAATTTTGAGGCTTCACTGTCATGAAAAAAAACCAAAAAAAAAAACGGGAACACGTTTTGAAGAAATGATTGTCAAAGCTTTAGAAACTTTCTTTCTTTATAATGGATCTACAATTGCCAGATATATTATGACTGATTAAATGCAGTGTTATTTTGTGGGCATTTTAGCCCTGTGTAGAGGACTGTGAGGACTCATTGAAAGGTCTGACTGGGCACCGTAACCTGCTGAAGTTGCAGTCATGGAGCCTTACCAACAAGGGATTATGATGTGATAATTTTCCTGATTGGGTTTCAGTGTCACTGGTAATAAGATTGGATATAATAGCATTTCATTGATTTATATCCAATATGTGATAGCGTCATGATAGAGGGTGACAGATGTAATTGAGCTTGTGATAAGGCCACTCCTTCTTCTTAGGTGTCTAGAATTCCATACCAAGCCCCACACTACTCCATCTCACAGCACTCAGCACTGACTTGATCAATGTGGGTTAAGGACTAAGAATGATTTAGCATAGCTGGTGGCAGAAAGGAGCACAGCAGGCTCTGGTGCAGGTCTCCAATCTTGGACACACCATCATCTCTGTCCGTTTTGAAATCATTTGGTTTCGCATGATTACAGATGGTATCATCAATCCCCCAATCTGAACTTTGACTTAGAGGGGATAAATAGAAATTGAATGACGTAAATCTAACACATAAGCCCCCTTTTTTGAGGAGCCTGATGTCCAGTTGTCTGTAGAGTCCAGAGGGAAAAAGTTATTAGTGGTGACCACAGAGGTGGTAACATGTCAGCCCATAATTAACTGTCAACCATAATATCACAGATTTGCCCCCCTTCCCTACAGTCTCAATCTGCCGCATGTAATATGATGTATGAAATCAGATAAAGCACAAAAGGGTGCATTATCCTTCTTCAAAACCATTCTGTGAATCAGGAAGAACCGCAATGTGACCAGTTCGCAATCGAAAGACAAATTTAAAGCAAGAGATGAAACTGCATACCACTGGCAAATTCTACGTATAGTGACAACAGCCATCACACATAAACAGGAGTCCCCCAGAGACATGTCTTTTGTTTTTTCTTGCACGTCATCATGTCAGTGAATAACAATCCAACCCCATTTGCTTGAATTTTTGAAATACCGTCCTTTAAGAGTTCATTAAATACTTCCTTAAAATCTAAATCCTCGCTCTTTTAAGTCCATCTGCAAATCATACCATTAATGATGCTTCCATGTTCATTTTAACAGTACAATTTAACTGGTTCCATTATGGTTTTTTGCATATGACTGAATGTTTTGTTTTGATAAACTCAATTGTTAATTCCATTGTTAGTGGTAGCAATGGATGTACATAAAGATGTGGTTCTGAAATTAAATATGGTTTGTTTTTTGCACTTAAACCCTGTGTTTATCTGTCTGTGTCAAATTCCCTGGTCATGTTTGGTCTGTATTTTATCATAAAAGATTGTGTGAGCTGAGTGTCAGCAACAGCACATACATCACACTTGCCACCATCCATCTTTGCTTGCATCCTCCTGCTACTGCTGCTCTACTCCCTACTGTTTTTCTAACTCATACAGCAAATTCAGGCTAGAAGTAAGAGTGGGGGTGAGTGGGGGTGAAAAAAGACTTCATGGTACAAGAACAAACCACAGATGTGCTCAGCAGATGTGTCTGTGACACTGCATGAATTGGATTGCATTTTGAAAAATTTTGTTAATTCCACTTGAAGCTGCGCCCCTTCACTTCATATCAGGGTGATACATTGACTGACTGATTGCATGCAAGGTGTGCAATGGCAATGGTGTTCAGCATTCCACAGCAGACAAAGAGACGATGCAGTGCATGATGTATGTAGATTACTAAAAACATTTGGCCTTTGATTTTCTTGCTACGATCAGTACTTCCTTTTCTATATCACAAATTGGTCTATCAGAATGCTGTACATTCACAGCAGCAACTTGCATTTGAAATACCTTTTGAAGCTTTGTGAATAAAGTGAACAATGCACAATTCAAAACTGTCACCACTCTCAATTACCCAAACACACACCTTATTCCTTGTAACCATCCATCTCTATTCATCTTGCGTCTGTGGCATGAAAATTGCAGCAGGATTTCTATTCTCCTTTCCGTTAGGAACTGTGTCACTTGAGAATGGAATCCTTTTAGTTCTTATTATTACTGAACTTACTCACAGAAAATAGACACAATGGCCAAAGAAGGTCTTTTAATATATGTTCATATTGCTGTCATTTCATACTGCTGTCCTCCACTTCCACCACGTGATGTGAAATTGCTGAATTTAGCAGAAACCTGCATTTTTGAATATCAGCCCATAGCTGAGTGATATGAACCCATGCCATACAACCTCATTTGAATTGTCTCCTATTGTCCTTGTTTGAGCTGATGTATTTGAATGTTCCACAATCTGCAGTGTGTTTCCATCTTGTTACAAAAATTTTAAAAAATCGACTACTCAAAAGTTTCAAAAAATTATATTAGTCAGAATCATCAGTGTGACACTCGTGTGATTTCATTTTCTAACTAAATGTTTTGCCTTGTCTTTGTGTTTCTCCAGGTAACCGATAAGATGGTGGCCGGGGAAGCGACTGGGCACAGCTACCTGGTGGCTTGCTGGCAGCCCATTCTGATCCTGATGCTGGGCACCGTGCTGTCTGGCTCCACCACAGGCTGTCCATCCCGCTGTGAGTGCAATGTTCAAGAGCGCTCTGTGATGTGCCACCGCAAGAAGCTCATGACAGTTCCTGAGGGTATTCCTGCAGAAACAAGACTGCTGGACCTCAGCAAGAACCGTATTAGAACCATCAACCCAGACGAGTTTGCTACCTTTTCCAACCTTGAACACCTGGAGCTCAGTGAAAACACGATCTCCACTATTGAACCTGGAGCATTCAACAACCTTTACGGCTTGCGGACATTGGGGCTGCGTAGCAACAAGCTTAAGCTGATCCAGCTCGGTGTCTTCACAGGCCTTAGCAATCTCACACAGCTGGACATAAGTGAAAACAAGATTGTCATCCTGTTGGACTACATGTTCCAGGATTTGTACAACCTCCGGTCTTTGGAGGTGGGTGATAACGACCTGGTTTTCATCTCCCACCGGGCTTTTCATGGCCTAAGTAGCCTTGAGCACCTGAGTCTTGAGAAGTGCAACTTGTCATCTGTGCCAACAGAGGCTTTTACCCACCTCCACAGCTTGATCACTCTCAGGCTGCGCCACCTCAATATCAATGTAATACGGGATTACTCCTTTAAACGGCTCTATCGGCTGAAAGTGTTGGAAATAGCCAACTGGCCATATTTGGATACGATGACCCCAAATTGCTTGTATGGATTAAATCTCACCTCCCTAACCATTGCAAATGCCAACCTGACCACAATTCCTTATGTAGCCCTGCGGCACTTGGTTTATTTGCGCTTCCTTAATCTTTCATATAACCCTATCCATACCATTGAGGGGAATAAGCTCCATGATCTTCTGCGTCTGCAGGAATTTCACCTGGTGGGAGGTAGACTGGCAATGATTGAGCCCTACTCTTTCCGTGGTCTAAACTACCTGAAGATTCTAAATGTGTCTGGGAACTCTCTTAGCACTTTAGAGGAGTCTGCTTTCCATTCAGTTGGCAACCTGGAAACCCTTGCCTTGTATGATAATCCCCTGGCCTGTGACTGCCGACTGTTATGGGTTTTCAGACGACGCTGGCGACTGAACTTCAACAGACAGCAACCCACCTGTGCTTCTCCCGAATTTGTCCAAGGCAAAGAATTCAAAGACTTCCCAGATGTTCTGCAGCCTAACTACTTCACGTGTCGCAAGTCTAGGATTAGAGATCGCAAACCCCAGCAGAAATTTGTTGATGAGGGAGCCATTGTTCATTTCGCATGCCAAGCAGATGGAGATCCTGCTCCAGTGATAATGTGGCTATCCCCGCAGAAAAAGTTCATCACCACCAAGACAATTGGAAGGCTCTCTGTGTTGCCAGACGGTACCCTTGAGGTGCGCTATGCCCAGATTCAAGACAATGGAACATACGTATGTATAGCTAGCAACGCAGGCGGAAATGACACCTCTCTTGCTCACCTGCACATTCATAGCTACTCGCCTGACTGGCCACACCAGCCCAACAAGACTTTTGCCTTCATCTCCAACCAGCCCACAGAAACTGGTGCTAATGGCACAAGAGCCAACGTCCCTTTCCCATTTGATATAAAGACGTTGATCATTGCAACCACCATGGGCTTCATCTCTTTTCTCGGTGTCGTCTTGTTTTGTCTGGTACTGCTCTTCCTTTGGAGCAGAGGTAAAGGCAACACTAAGCACAACATTGAGATCGAGTATGTGCCACGGAAATCGGACGCTGGAATGAGCAGCAGCACAGTGGATGCTCCTCGCAAGTTTAACATGAAAATGATTTAACGGAGCTGTGGAATTTATTAATTTTGAACTTAAAAATAAGACAAATGGAAAAGAAGACATTTTCTTTCCTCTCTTACAAACCTGTGGATCCTGGTCTGTTAACATAGAGTAATGTGTTTTTTCCTGACTGAAGGATTATAGAGGAGGGCCATTTCTGACTTTCACCAGTGAACGGGAATGAAAGCTCACCCAGTGCTGTAGGGCATTGGTGGTTTCTAGATGGCCTGTGGGGGCTTTGATTGAAAGTCAGATTTGTCATAAGCAGTTCGTATACCTGTGGATTTATACTGGGAAAAATACATCAGAAAAGAAAAACACTTCAAACAACCAGAATACGAGGGGCAGATCATATTTAGGCCATTGCTCTTTTTTGTCTGTATTTCTTATTTAGTGTTTGTTTGTTGTTTTTTTTTATTTCCAAGGTTATGAATGAGCTTTGTATGGGTTGATGAGCGCATTTATACAACTTGGATGCATTTCTAGCACATCATCATATGATCAGTGTTACAATTGTGAATGCTATGTGCTACATATGGTCCTTTTCTTTCCTACAGTGATGATTGTTCTGTAATCCATCAAATTTATACCTGCGTCACAATACCTGAAAAAACTATGTCAAAGTTGTATGGCCCGGCAATTAGGAGAAATACAGAACTTAGTATGGCACGATGGTAATTATGGCAAAATACAAAACTGTTAGTGATATGTAAAACTTAATTTGAATGTTACAATAACTGATTTGTAGCCATGAAACAACAAAAGTACAATGAACGGTACTGTAAAACAGTTTACACTGGTCATTATGTGACCTGGAAAATTGAATGATATACGAAAATTAGTGCTCCGAAAATGTGTCAGTGACGTAGGGATGCATCAGGGCAACTTTTACTATTGATACCAATTCTCCGCACTGTACTGTAAAAATCTGCCAAAAGTATGTTGCATTGTTAGAAAGGTAAATGTGACAATATTTAGTTTTGAAAAGTAGAAGAAAATCAAGTTGTAAAATGTGTCTCTTAACATAGGATTTTAGCATTGAGGAAATACTCTGATATAGCCTTTTGAGCCCAGTATCTAATATCAGTGTCACCCAACCCTAATTTTCAAATGTAACCCAGACTGTACACGCACACCGATTGAGGCATGGTACAGAGCGCAATGTGAGATGTTGCTGATATGATACTCTCTAACAACATTAGATACAGCATCTATTCTATGGTTCAGCTTTTAAACTAAATGGTTGGCATTGGTACCTTGATACTATAAAAGCTTATCCCTGACCTTTGAAATTGCATTTCAAAAACTATTATGTAATGGTATTATTTTGTGCTCAACATGGTTGTGAGGAATACAAGTTGTGGTGCTCACATTTTTGGACACAGTGTGCTCCTCAAGCTGTAGAATTTTTCTTTCACTGTGGGTTATTTTTCTCGATTACTTTATGAAATCATTGATTTAATTATGCGACCCCCCCCCCCCATTTACAGACATGGAAACATTACCCACCAGGATCATTTACAGGTTTGCTATTCCCCAGAAATGTGCATTGTTTGTCGGGAGAAAAAAAAACTGCCGCATATTATGCTCCCAGTTGGTCCTGCATATACAGTAAAATCTAAGGTTAGAGCCTTACCTTTTCAAGTACACACTGTGGACAGCTGGGCTTTGCAAACTTGTGTGAGGATAAAGGCTAAGTCACTTATGATGGATGACATTACAGACAAAGACACAGTAATGGGCTGGAAGTATGGACTTAATATGCAGGCGGTTGGAGTGACACAGATGGTTTCACCCATGGAGCAATCTGAAGCAGCTTTGGTGTAATCCGTTTTGCATAAAGGAAAAAAAAAGCACTGGATATGGCTCATGGTTCTCCCTCTTGCTGATTATGAATGCTCTCTTCGTTCAAAGTGTGGCTACTGTACCTAGCCTTTTTCGGCCCCGAGTGATCACGGGATTCTGTTCTTTGTTTCTGTTATACCTTTTTTTTTTAATTTCGACCCTGGACTATATTGATCATGTAGTCCAAGCCAACTTTTTACAAAAAAGATACTAAAAAAGAAATCTATGGAAAATACATTCAAATTGTTCTGTGCAATAAAGGTAATATGCAGATTTTTTTTTTTTTTTTTAATTAACAAAATTTTGTTGATGTTGAATTGTTGAGAATATGGTATGTTGTATTAAACATCTATGGACTTTTTTAAACACATTATGGTCCTATCTTGATTTTAAGGGTGTGGTTAGTAAGGACTTGACAGTCTTAAAAAGGGCAGCCAAGTGTCTGTGCGGTTTGGATAACATTAGTTTGTACCGGTGGCACATTACTTTTCCAGGTGCTGAGATTTCTGGCTGTGAAAACTCTTGCTTGTCAGTACTGTAAAACCGTGACTTCATTACTTATTTCACATAATGTTTACTGTACGTTGCCAGAGTCCCATTGATCTTGTTACAATTTCTTCTTCATTAATACAGATTTATGAAAGTGAGATACAGTATTAATACCCCGTTAGCTTGTGCTTGCTTAGCAGAGCACAAAAGTCTAGCTTAACATTTGGGTGTAATTTTTGTGTGTCAGTGACCGAATGACCGATTTAATGTTTGATTCATTTGATTGAATTCCTCATTAAATGATGATGCAGACTGCAAGGTAATTTAACATCATATGTTTCAGTGCTAATTGCTTGTTTACAAGGGAACTGGTAGTACACTTGTACACTTGCCCGGCCTCTAAACATTAATTAACCACCATTAGTAAAGGATCACAGACATTACGATATGTATAGGGAATATTATTAATTTATGCTGCACATTTGTAATCTTAAAGAGACTAAGTTGGTAAAGTAATTAGTTAATGAACTTCAAAATGAAACCAAATTTAGTGGCTGTTTTATTTTGGGATGTTTTTTATTGAAACATGAGCTAATTTGGTACCCTTTGAAGGTTATGGGAAATGACCAGGGATATGACAAGGACAGCCTAGTTTCGTAAACCATGGTGCTGCTCTGCGTTAAGTTTAGATCTCCGTCCCATTCCCTCTCTCCCACCCTTGCTGCCTTGGTGAGGACTCAACGGGGACTTTTGGCGTTCTTTTTTCCCTACAGGCAGATTTGTACATGAGAGAAACTATTCTTTGGGCCTCAGAGCCCCCGGGGAGTAATGGAGACATCCCCCGTTTTCATCCCTCAGATCTTAGGTCTGTGCTTAGAATTCCAGGTCAGGAACAGACTGATGGATTCTGACACCATGCGACAAGTCGCTTCTCCTCAACTGATTCTGAAAATACAGACACACCTCTGGGTGTTCCTCCCAATCATCCAAATCCATGTGCTTAACAACGTGTAGAAAACACTGCATGTAAGAAAACAAAAGTTGGAACTTGCTGCTGGCGGCGCCAAGAGCACATAAAAGGCAAATCACTTGAGATTCATGTTTAGATTGTAAATCTCTGCTCATGGCAGTTGGGCTGTTGCTCATATCCATATCAAAGACTTCAGTTTAAGCCCCTGTTTAGGTCTGTGAGGTACAATGTGTTTCCATATTATACCTACTATATGCTAATTCATCTATAGTATATTAGACACTGTCGGTCAAACCCTATATACTGTATCTCACATTCCTGGCGAACTTCTTTGATATCAAGCTAATACTTACCTAATGGAGTAAGCAAAAGTAGACTGTAAATCAAGGCCATGCATCTAATTATTATGGCTTACATCTTAATCACTTCAATTAGACGACCGCATCAAAACGCCTACTATATATTTGTGTTACAATTGATGCTAGCCCTATCTACGTGTTTGTATGTTTTCGGCAAGCAGCGTATAAACTTTATTATATACTATAATGTCATTATAAGTAGGTATGCAGAAACAACCCTTTTTGTCAACTGTAACCATGATTCATCCATAAACAGTTTTATAAACAGTAAATACATACTTGACATTATAGCTGTAGCACAGTATAATACTTCAATTCATATATATAATATACTGTATGCTGCTTATACATATTCAATTGTTGGGGATTCAATAACTTAACTCGTAACTTTCCTCTATCCTGAGCTTATTTGATAACTGCTCCCAACTGCCGCCCTACTAAAGAGAAATATTCACGAAACATATTCACTGAAAAGCTCTCAGCTTTTAAAATGATGATACCAGTGCCCATACAAGTCCAAATCAATCTGAAAACCTGCTTGGAAAGTAGGTGGTAGTGATGTAAAGTACCCCCAATTAATAGTTAATGGGCTAAAGCATACAAGACTACTACTATGGTCCATTAATTCGTGTTTTTTCAATGGTATGTGCACTGGAAAGAGCCACCAACACATTCAGTGCGTTACAATCGTGAACATTGCAGGACAAGCATCAATTTACACAAATATACTGTAATTTGTCTTCTACAGGTGCTTCAGTAGAGTGATGAAGATCGAGGCCATTTCCAATTCCAAACCCCTACACACAATGCTGTCTTATGTAGTAGGTAAAAAACTAATACCGAAATGCCTGTTACACTACTGTCAAAAACCAGCATGAAGATGTGACTGGATGAATTCAGCTTAGAGGGATAGAAAATATCATGCTCAACTTAGAGTGGTGTGGTTGTTTAGAGTTTATTGCTTCACCGTTGTAAAACTTCATCTGCTGCAGATAGTCATTTTCACGCATCATTAAGGCAAAGGAGGCTACAGCAGCGAACAATTGTCAAAAAATATGGTGTTAACGCTGACATCTGAAAGCAGCAATTTCCCAAAAAGTCACACATGGCTGCTTGTTTTTAACATTTTGCTTTTCTATGTGGATGGGTTACATTATTACTTTGTGATTGGCACAATGTGTATCACAGAACTGAGGCATATTAAAAACGACCCTGTTTGAATTGTTTGCATTTAGATGTACAGTATTTTTGCCAGGAACTGTTCCATAATTATCATCTCATTTTGCAAGGTGCCATATATTTGGACGTTTAAATCGATGAGATGTTGTTGGGCTCTTTCCATAAAGATATTACATATTACAGATTACATAATTTGCTTTTTCACTCATCTCAAGCTAAGTAGTTCATGTACTGTTAAAAAAAAAAAGGAAGGAAAGAAGGATTAAGTAAATAGATTTAAATGTGTCAGATGTTCTCAGACTGACTGTCGAGGGGCTGTTATTACTTAATACAGAGGGTACAGGTTTATGTCCAAAAATATTCTATAACTTTACCCCGAAAACTAATTCTAAGAAACAGTTACTGTATGTAACTAAAGACCCCATTAGTTTTAGCACTGATATCTATGCTAAATTTGTCCTTTGTATTTGGTAAAAAAGAAAAAAAAAAAGTAGCGTACATTTAAGGCCACAGCTGATGGAAAGTAAGGCTTAAGTTCAACAGTATTTGAAATCAACCGGATGCAACCTTACAAACGTGGGCTACATCTCAACACACATCAAATTCAGTATTTCAGCTTTCATGTGAACAACGCAGACCACATCTAACTCCTTTCGTTTGAAGAAAATAAAACCTGTGCTGAACAGTTTTTCTGAGGAAACTGGACATACAACACAAAATAGTAGTGTCTCGTCTTGATTCAGTGAAAGTCAAAAATCAAAGCAGCAACATCCTTTGCTCAGGCGTGAGTAGCAGTGTGTCAGTTTCCGGAGGCTGTTGACTGAATTTCTCTTTTCAGGATTGTTTGGAAAATGGACATGACAGCTGATTTTGTTACTGAATCCCGCTGACTGAATGATAAAGTTAAGAGACCGTACAAGCCAGACCGCATCAGGCCCGCTTTACTAAACAACATTGTTAGCTGGGACACTGCTCGACTGATAAGGGCCAAAGTCCCATGTGAATTTTTACTGCACATCCTCGAGTACGTTCTACTGGATGATTCCAAGGTGAAAATGACCCTCTGTTTACAGCAGGACCCTCACTCAACAGTAGATACTGGGACTGCACAGTAAAGTACAGAATACAAAAACAGGTGTAAACATGAAGTGTGTGCAAGTACGAAAAGTTAAGAAGTTTCCTTTAAACACACACATGCAAATATAAGAAGGTTAAAATTGCACACTACTGTAGACGATCGTTTCTGAAATGAGTAAAGCATCATTTCACTTCCCAGAAAAAAGTAATAAGGGCATTAACTCCCTATACATTTCTGAAATATCCAGAGTAATTACCATATGATGTGTGTGAAAGATGGTTTTCTGGTGGTGGGTTGTCTATTTATAAGTATGACAGAATATTCAGAATATTCATATTTATTTAATATGTTTTAAGTTCAATAGTGGGTGAGACTTTGATCCTTCTGGGTTCACGGGTTTATGTCTGGTGTGGCTCCCATGAGGGGACTTAGCTGTTGCTTTGATGTTGAGCAGACGGTTCTGCATAGTCAATAAACACCTCCCCGAGCCCTGCTGCTAAAAAAGAAGCCACCTGACTCCCCTCTGTTACTCGCTTTTGACTGCTTTACTATTGTTTTACGGTCTTGGCCGGCTCGTGGCTATCGAGCATGCACCAGGATGGGGTCCAAAAAAAGGCGATCTGTCGAGGCCCATTTTTGCCTGGGCCATATGCCACAGCCCACGTCTCTGTAGGCGGCTCAATCTACCCTCCTTATTTATTTAACAACCCCATGAAAGAGTCATGAGTTCCCAATTCGAAAAAATGTGAAAGCCAAAAGACTGCATCTGTCTGCCATTAAAACCATCTTTTTGGCAGGCTGCTAAAACAGCATCACTGCTGGCAAATGGCTATACGGACCCTATAATTTGTGCTCCCTTTAGGAGACAGCAGATTGTTTGCAGGCAGATGTATGAACAAGGTGAGCTGGGAAATTATTATCAAGGTAAATAGGTGGGGAGGTAAAGGGCTGATCCATCCTATAATTCTGTTCTATTTCCACTTCCCTTGCATAAGGCCTCAATATGCCACTGTGAAATGATGGAGAGCTCCGTTGTTGTTTCACCTTGAAATGGCTACCCAGTCTGCAAATAATTTGGCTTCTGCCTACTTGCCTCAAGGACAGCGGGCTGTTGAAATTTGATGGGGCAGCTGAGGCAGGTGGCGTTGCGAGACAGACAATGTGATCTGATGAAAACAGCACAGCCAGGCTGCTGCCCCCATTTGTCAGCATTGTTCCAAGATATCTGTGAGTATGGGTTTTATTTTTCATTTTTTTTCTCCATCTGCCTTCTGATATTGTGTTTTTGTCTGTCTGGGTAGTTTTCCAGAGGGCCCACCATCGTGTTATCTCACTGATGATAAAGGCTCATGATATTGTACATGAATACCACAACAAAAGATAGGATTTGTGGAAGTGAAGTCAGAAATGTTGGAACATTTGGTATTGTCTATCATAGTTTTGCTCTAATAAAATTACATCCTGTAAAATATGATCCAGTTAGTTGTTGTTAATGTGATTGTGATTCATGTTAAATTTGTAAACATACATTTTTATGTCTGTGATATCTAATATTCTTGCACAATGTAAAATTCCTACTGTATGTAACGCTATTACTCAAAATAGCCCTTTTGTATTCATATTAAAGGAGCAGTACTCTAATTAAGTGTTACACAACGTTGGGGGGGGCTTTCAAGAGACAGATTAAAAGACGAATGGTGAAAATTGATGCATCAGTGGCTGAGATATTCTGACTTCTAGGTTCAAAAACACTTGCCATCATGCAGCTAAATAGCATCCTTTGTTACACAACTGTTTTCACAAAGTCTATAGTACATCCTGTAACCTAGAGATTGACATTGAGGGATATATTTTTCTTTCAATTCAGAATCTCATTATCAAAAACAACAAATGCCCCAGGGATCATTTCTTTTAGGTATAAATTGGGCCTGTTTGGCCATGAAGGCCATATTTTCATAAACCCAATACGTGTAATACATTTAAGACATGCAAATTCTATATAATGGAAGGGTACAATGCATTTCCTAGCTAACCTCACAGTGTCTTAAGGCAATACCACAAAGCTATCTAATTCCCAAGTCTCAACACTATTAGAGCAATCTCTTTACCAGGTAACTCATCATCAGAAGTTATTGACTGACTTGGATGTTCACTAGCATTTCCAGGTGTATAACAGTCCCAGAGTAGACAGGAAGAGCAATAATCACCTCAAAGGCTGTGCTGGTGATGTTTGAGTGTCTTGGCCTTTGCTCGCTGCTCACTGAAGGTCCAAATGGTCCTGAGGGGAATAGGATCAAAATTCAGACACAGAGCGCCCTCCTAACTGCAAACAATTCTTCATGTTCTGATTGCATGAACCAAAACTGTAGCTGAGTTGGATTTTGCAGTATGTGTTGGCTATCTGTCAACTAGGAAAATAAAGGGTTTACAGTTGTTATTTAAGAAAATTCACCTTATATGAATTTTCCTCCAGCACTTTAAAAACTCAGACTGGGTCATTCGACCATTAACAACTAGACAATGATATACTGTAGACATATGACTACACTGTATGCTGTAGTTAGTCAGCCTAAACAACCCCTGAACAGTTGATGGAATTGCTTGAATCACTGATGGCTTGTATTCTATGAATAAATAATTCCTAAAACACAGCTGTGCCTAATCACAGGCATGTTTTCAAAATCGCGTACATTCAAAAATTCATTAAAATAATGATGAGCTGTATTAAAAATTCTCCCATCATTATGATCAATTGTGCTCCCTATATTAGATGTGCATATAAGGTGTTTGCATAGAAGTGAAAGGACTCCATATTGATTAAATTTAATTACATGCTGCTTCAAAAAATGATTGATTTTGGATTCAGATTTATTTAAAATCACTTACTCTCGACAACACCATAATTATTGCTTTATTAGGGTGCTTTATTACATGCAGCAGTTTCCTGAGGCAGCTACTCATTTTCTATAGAGGTTAATAACTGTGTGACACAGTAACTTAGGAAGATCAATTGATATCTTAAAGTTCCAATGCAGAAATGTTCAGACAGACTTAAGAACACAAAAGGGACTGTGATCAATCCAGTTGTTCCGAGACCCAAATCCCTTGGAGTAGATGTCAGAAACCAGTTGAATGCCTCAGAAATGACTTTCTCTTTGCAAAGCCCTGGGGATGAGCAATACGACAATGGCAAGGCGCCACGTAGCTGCAGAGATATTACAAATCTAAGCTGTTTTGGCTTTTCCTACAGTCTCACTGCAGGAGCCCACAGAAGAATTTTCTCTCATTCAGTGGGACAGAATTGCCTGGCTTTGCTCAGCTTTCAATTATTTAAAAGGAGTCACAAGGAGAAAGATGAGGGTGAGAAAATCCCATCTCCCACATTACACCGCAGAGGAGAGCCCTTGAGATGCCTCAGTTGTCTTATAAAATAATATAGAGCGCCCTGAAATCCTTTTTTTTCTATCAGTCATTGCTTGACTGTGAAATTACTTTTTTTATTGTATCAAAACCACATCAATACGACAGCTCATGAATTGTACTCAAAGGTATGTTCATTATCAAAAGTCAGATGGTACACTGAACTTCAGTATTTTATAAATCAACCAAAGGACATCATAATTTTCAGTTATTACTTCAGCATGAGATTTAAAAGCAGGAAGTAGTATCCAGTAGTCATTACTATTAAATGGCTGGCACGCAGCCAACTAAATGCATATTTTGCCCACAGATCCAAATGATAGCAGAAAACACGCTGTGGGGTATTAAAAACTCATATTTATTTATATATATATATCATAATATTAAGGCAGCCAGTAGAAAAGTTGGCTCAACTAATTAGGGCAAAATAAGTAAACATAAAATCTCCAGGCAGTTAATTAACTTGTTTGTACTGGTTAGAATGCTCTATCATTTTTAGCAGAAATAGAAAACAATTAAAAAAAAAAAAAGAAACTCCATCTAGAATATAAAAGACAAGATTTTCCACAAATTATGTTTGATTATTGATTCAATTCAATTCAATTTTATTTATATAGCGCCAAATAATAACAGGGGTTATCTCAGGGCATTTTTCATATGGAGCAGATCTAGACCGTACCCTTTATAGTTATATTTACAGAGACCCAACATTCCCCTTTGAGCAAGCACTTGCCGACAGCAGAAAGGAAAAACTCTCTTTTAACAGGTACAAACCTTGAACAGAACCCGGCTCATGTTGGGCAGCGTCTGCCCCGACCGGCTGGGTTGAGAGAGAAGGGGGTTGGGACATAGCACGGTACAGGTACCACATAAAGCTGTATAATAATAATTTGAATAATAATAAAACTAATAATTATAATAGTAGGGTGGATAATAATACTAATAAAACCAAATACAATAACAATAATGATAATTTAAAAAAATGAAGCAGTGGGTGTTGAGCAGGATCATGGGGGCAGTAGGTGGTTTGCAATCCAGACCCAGACTCTCTAGCACCAGGGGCAGAAATACCTCCAGAAAGCAACAGGAGGAGAGAGGAGAGAGACGAGAAAGCACAAAACTACGGGAGAGAGAATAAGCCAAGTTAGTAACGAATTCTGATGGGATATGGACCGTACAGATGGAGAGGAAGAGGAGCGTGGTGCATCACGGGTCCCCCGGCAGTCTGGGCCTATAGCAGCATAACTAGGGCGTGGTTTCAAGACAAGCCTGAGCCAGCCCTGACTGTAAGCTTTATCAAAAAGGAAGGTTTTAAGCCTACTCTTAAATGTGGAGAGGGTGTCTGCCTCCGTGACCCAAACTGGAAGATGGTTCCACAGTAGAGGAGCCTGATAACTGAAGGCTCTGCCTCCCATTCTACTTTTGGAGACCCTGGGAACCACAAGTAAGCCTGCGTTCTGGGAGTGCAGTGTTCTAGTGGGGTCATAGGGTACAATGAGCTCTTTAAAATATGGTGGTGCCTGACCAATAACAGCTCTGTAGGTGAGGAGGAGGATTTTTAATTCTATTCTGGATTTTACAGGGAGCCAATGCAGAGAAGCTAACACAGGAGAAGTTTGATCTCTTGTCTTAGTTCCTGTCAGTACTCACGCTGCAGCATCCGGGATCAGATGGAGAGTCTCCAGAGATTTGTTGGGACAACCTGATAATAAATTGCAATAATCCAGCCTAGAAATACCAAAATCATGGACTAGTCTTTCTGCATCTTTTTGAGAAAGGATGTGCCTGATTCTTGCAATGTTATATGTGTATGTTAACGTGCACAAACTGAAATCAAACTGATAAATAGGACTTAAACCAGCTTAGAGTGGTTCCGTTAATGCAATTAAATGTTCCAGTGTCTTTAATAGGATATGATGGTCAATTGTATCAAATGAAGCACCAAGATCTAACAAAACAAGTACAGAGACAAGTCCTTTGTCCGATGCAATTAGAAGATCATTTGTAACTCTCACCTTTGCTGTCTCTGTGCTATGATGCACTCTAAATCCCAAATGAAAATCTTCTAATAAACTATTATTATGTAAAAAGTCACAAAACTGGTTGGCAACAGTTTCTTAAGGATCTCAGAGAGAAAAGGAAGGTTAGATATGTGACTATAGTTGGCTGAAACATCTGGATGAAGAGTAGGCTTTTAAGAAGTAGTTTAGTTAAAGGACTCTTTTAAACGACTGCGGTATATCGCCTGTTAATAAAGACATATTGATTATATCTAGTAAAGAGGTACTCACTAAGGATAAAACTTCCTTAAGATGCCTAGTTGGGATGGGGTCTAAGAGACAGGCTGACGGTTTAGATGAGGACATTATTGAATTTAATTGGCGAAGGTTGATGGGAGAAAAACAGTTTCAGTATATATCAGGTTTTACAACTGTTTCAAAGGTTCCTGTGTTTGAAGATAAATCGGTGCCGGTTGAGGGTAGGAAGTGGTGAATTTTGTCTCTAATAGTTAGAATTTTCTTCATCAAAGAATTTCAATATGCGGGTTTGGGAGTTAAACCATGGAGCTAACCTCCTTTTTTTTTAAATGATCTTCTTTTCTGGAAGGGCAATAGAGTCGAGTGTCATTCTGATTGAGCCTGCAGCACTATCAACAAGATGATCAATTAAGGAGAAACTAAAGTTAGCATTGGAACCCTCTGTTATAGTGTAATATGGCAGTGAATTAAGTGCTGATGGAATCAATTCCTTAAATTTAGCTAGAGCACTATCAGATAGACATCTAGATAAGACATAGTTGCCTAATGGCGTGTAGTCCAGCAGCATATTCATCACGATACAGCCAGGTTTCAGTGAGACTAAATATATCAATATGATATATTTAGTCTCTGATATTAGATCGTTTACTAATACAGTTTTGGATGGGAGCGATCTAATGTTTAAGAGTCCATATTTAATTCTCTTATTTTGTTGTACTTCTGCGGCGGTGGTCTTAATTTTTATTAGGCTTTTATGTACAACTCCTCTTCTGTTTATTTTTGAGTTAATTAATATAGGTCGTCAGGGGGCAGACACAGTCTCTATGGAGATCTGGGTGAGTTACAGCTGTAATGGAAGCACAGAGAAGCGTGCAAGACTGCAACTCTGCCTCCTGCTCTCAACTCTGGGTTGTCCTGGTTTGGTCTACTAATAAACTCAGTCAGATTTCTAGATATGAGAGCTGCTCCATCCAAAGTGGGATGTATGCAGTCTCTCCTAATCAGACCAGGTCTTCCTCAAAAAGTCCGCCAATTATCTACAAAGCCCACGTCGTCTGCTGGACACCACCTCGACAGCCAGCGGTTTAATGATGACATCTGGCTATACATGTCATAGCTGGTCAGATTTGAGAGGGGCCCAGAGAAAACTACAGAGTCCCGAATTGTCTTCGCATACGTACACACCGACTCAACCTTAATTTTTGTGACCTCTAATTGGCATAATTGGGTGTCGTTACCGCCTATGTGAAGAACAATCTTACTGTATTTATGTTTATCCTTAGCCAGCAGTTTCAAATTGAATTCTATGTCGCCGACTCTGGCCCCAGGAATACATTTGACTATGGTCGCTGGTGTCGCTACCTGCACGTTCCTCCAAATAGAGCTGCGAGTAACCAGAGTGGGTTTCGCAGCCCATGTGTCTCTGAGTGAGGAGTATCTGCTTTGAAACATGAACTGGTCGATGGTGAACCATTGGCTTCTGCTTGGGGCTATGCTTCTCGTTACGGACAGTCACCCAGCCGCCCTGGCTTCCCGGCTGCTCAGGAGCTCCATTGCTGCAGATAAACTACATTTATTACACGTACCATTTTCGCTAAAGGAGGCAGAGGAATAAGTAAACATAAGACACACCCAGCAAGAGAGAACAAGGAAGAAGGACAGAAAGAAGCCATTGCTAAGCTAAAGTAACTGGCCGATCTGAATAGCGTGTAAACAACTGTGAGGTAGTGAGAAAATCGCTTAAAGAAGGAGAGAGCTAACGGTGCTTAGGCAGAACTAATGCAGGTTAAAATCTACAGCAGGAATTAGCTGCTGTAATGAAGGAAATAGAAAAATTAACTGGTTAGAGGCAGAGAGGCAAAATTCGCTACCAGTCACACAAAAGCCGACAACCAGAAATGAGACGACACCCTTACCTTAGCACGTCCACGGGGATCCGTTCATTATATTCAATAATAATTATATCATTATGTTAAAAACTAAGAAAATCTAGCAATTAGCAACCGACCTTCATAGCAAAATTGCCACGGATGTCTCCACAAGAATACAAATACGATGCCCATATTAGTTATATGTTACTGGGACATGTACAGCACATTAAAATAGCATTACAATACATAAACACTGACCATTAGTAGTACTTTTGTTTGCCTTTCTTCTCTGTTTGAGTGACAACCTGAAAAAGATGAACATTTCAGGAAGGATGTAGAAGGATGCATATCGCAAATCTAACAAGTAAACACCGAAGACTGGCAAGCAAACAAACAGGGGTGATAAGGTAATTTGTTGGTAATTGTGCAAACTGCATTAACTGACATCCTATTATAAACCTAAACTATTTCAAGAACAGTTGGGTAGTAGGGTAAAAAATACAAAAAAAAAAAAAAAAAATGTTCTCTTAAATTTACAGTCGAAAAGGGTGGAAGAACATTAGCCAAGGAAGTTTGTACCCAAGATGTACATTTACTGTACAACCATACAGTACAACCTGAGCTGAAGTTTCTAA
The DNA here is from genome assembly GCF_016859285.1 of Xiphias gladius. NCBI lineage: Eukaryota > Metazoa > Chordata > Actinopteri > Istiophoriformes > Xiphiidae > Xiphias > Xiphias gladius. The sequence goes on along the minus strand of NC_053407.1, from coordinate 24,184,906 downwards.
GGAAACACAAAAGCAGCTTTGGCAGATTGGTTCTGCTTGTTGCACAAACACAATAAAAGCCTCTCACCAATGTTTCGACTTCTGCTCTTTGATTTAATTCAATTTAAAGAACAAGTGTCCCCTTTTTTCTATTGCACACAGCAGATTTTTTGCAGAGCTTGCCTCTTAAAAACGGACAACACCAGGTGTAGAACAAGAAAAACACATACAGCATTTGGTGCTTTTCTTTGTGCATTTGCATCGACTGCTGGTGACATGGGTTGTTTTTTGCATTTGTTCATGTGCTGTCTGTGTGTGTAATTGTGGAATACATATGCAGCTTTCTACGTATGCTCTTATTTTGTTTATTTGTACAGAGAGGGGCTGCCTGAGCACTTGTGGTTCTTATTCTGCAACAGTCTAATTTTGTGATAATGCATTCTCATCTGTGAGCTGCCTACGCCAGCTCATCTGATGTTTGCCCCTGTCTCAATGTGGAAAAACTCAGTTGTGAGAAATTTTCCCTGACGTATAGGTCACTGTTGCCCCAAACACTTTATACAGCATTTGACGTGAAGCTTGAGGAACCACCTGGTGTTGTCACATAAAATTAGATTGCATGCTACAAGAAAATAATAATTATTTGATTTTACAGCTGCTGATAAGTATGCAGCATTTTGCTTTCCACTTGAGACGTAAGGGTTGGACACTTATTAATCAAAGAGGACGGCTTTTGCAATTTATGTTTTGAAACTCCAGACTAATACTACTAAACTATAAATGGAATTAAGGCTGTGCAGTATAGGGGAAATATATCATGATTTTTTTTCTTAATTTCCAAGGAATAATGCCAAATCACATTACATTGCTCAAAGGCATCTAAACTACTTTTGAGGAGCATTTGGGCTCAAGTGGTAAAATGTGTGCATGAGTTCATCTCCAGCAAACATTGTGTGGAAAACTAAATTTTTTGGAAAACAAGCCAACTGATGAGGGCCCTACAAAAAAGATGTAACTTTTGACCCCATTAAGGATGTGAGCAGCCTTAGTCTCTGCTGCACGGCTTTGCCCTGGAGACAATAGATCTGAATTTCTACCTGCTGGCTGCATACCGTATCTCATTCTCAGCAATCTGGAACAATGGTACAAGCAAGTGAGGAATAATCTGTTCACTAATCCAACACTCCTTGTTCTGACAGGATCTGTGACACATCCGACTGCAGAAACCAAGTGCTCCTGGGGTGGTTTTACCTGAGGACTAGTTTCTTGACACATTAAAGAGACTCAATAGACTCAAAGCTCTATGATCTCTGAAACCAAGAAATTATTATAAACCGAGAGCTTGCAGCTCTTGAAAGTACAGTGGGAAAAAAACAGGTGTTATGTTACACGGCTTAGCACTTCTGAAACAGTAGCAGATTGAGATATAGTATTAGTAGTAGTATAGCAAGGTATTTATTCATGTGCAAATGGTACAGAGGTACAGATGCACAGAGACAAATAATTCGTGACAGTTGCAGAGTTGTACACCTGGTAGAGGAAATAAAATACAAAAGAAAAATACAGATTAAAAGAAAGAAAAAGCACTGGAGCACTGTGGGGCCAAGTGCTCTATGGAAAAGTATCTACAGTATTTCTTTCAGGTGGGCAGTGTTAAGGCAGTGCTTCCAAACAGCTGAGTTAACTGCCATGGTTCTCTCACATTTCAAATAAAATTCCCCAATTTTCATTTTATCAGTAACGGACGCTTAAACTTCTCACTGTGCCAAATAAATGAGAGCAGCATTACAGGCATCCTTGAAACTGATGCGGTGATAACAAGGTTGTAGAGAACTATGTGGGATTCACTGCAACGTCTCCTCTGTAATGATTCTGGATATAACAGAGACTCAAACGCACAGAAACTCACAGGAGTCGATGAAAATTTCAAAAAGGCAATGTCTTCACTGGAGAGCCAGGGGGTCATACACAGGTAGTCAGTCCGATACAGGCAAACACTAATGGGCAGGGAGTAGGGCAAAATCCAGGAACCAAAAAACAAGGCAGAGTCACAAACCATTGAAACATACACGAGGAGAACGCTGGGAAGCGTTGAACGCACGAGGTAGAACAAAGACAGTCTGGCAGGGACCAGAGGGAACAGCGGAGTATATATACTGGGTGAACTGACAGGGAACACCAGGGGCAGGTAAGTTGACTGGGAGCAGGTGTGGATGATCAAAGGGTGGGAGACACACTGGGACAGGAACTGAAACGACGGAAAAGGTGAGAATTTCAAAATAAAACAGGAAATAAGACGTGAAACTTGATGTAACATTAGTTCTTCTCGTTTTTAACAGTACAGCTTGTATTTGGGAAGATATTCCTGAGGTTACAGACAGCGTGACTTCAGTGGGAATAGAACATATTTTTACAGAAACTATCATTTGATTACAGTTTGAGTGCCAATGTGTTGGTTCGGAGCTGTGTCAAATACAGGGTTTTGTTATTTAGCAGTGTGATTGGCTTCCAAAAGCCCAGGTTTGAGTCTTTTTGTGGCCTTAGGCAGGATAATTCTCTGGGGGTCCCCTAATCATTTCTCTCTAATATCAGTGCTATTTGCACCATAACAATAGCACTGATATTAGCCTACTGGAGAATTAGTCGTTAAATCTGTCACTAGGTGAGGTTAAGGCTTCTCTTAATTAGCTTGAATTCTGTTTGGTGGTGTTTTTGAGCAGTAAGTGTCCAGTCTCTGTGCTTTGTTCTCGGGCATATACAGAATAAGCTTGACAACCCCTCTTTTTTGCCAGTGTCCTTCTCAGCCTCTTAACTTGCCAAGTTCTTCTCTCGTTTCCATGGATAACTGTGTACAGCCATTGCCAGAAATGTTTGGGCTACACCAGAGAGATGCAGCCTTTTCTTGTTCTTGTTGTTGTTTTTGTTAATGAGCTATGTAAGGGAGAACCTTAGTCACTGCTAGCTTCAGATATAAAGAGCATATGGATATACAAATATATCCAGATATACAGTATAAGTGGATGGATGTAAAAATATGATGATGGTTCTGAAATTACTCCATTAAATTACAATAAGTAAAGTTAAAATCACATGGGCAATAAAGTAAGATTGTGCAAAAAAACTAAATCATTATGTGAACTTTTAGAGATGTGGACAAGTCATGTTCAATAAGGATCTATAATTAACTACACTAACTACCTCAGCTATACTGTAATTATTCTGCTGTGATTGTAATAGTAGAAATAAGTATTTGCACATACAGCAGCACATTAGAAAACTGCATCCTAAGTAATAAATATAATTAAAAAATGAAAAACACACACCCTCACAGAACTCGAGAAGACTGTGAGAGACTGTGAGAGACTGTGACACATTGCAAGAAAGGTGACCCAATCTCATCGGTTCAGAGTTTGAAATACCTTTTCCGCTTTGTGCTCTGCGCCACAGTGTAAACATTCAGACTTGGTGGTTGGCAAAAGTGAAAAAGTGGGCTTGTGTCGCTTTGGTGACCATCGGTGTCTGTCTTGTTTTTCTTGGGTAAAGTTACTTGTTCTGAGTATTTTGTAGCGAGCAGCTAAATGCCAACAATGGAAAGTTTTAACAAAAATTGTAATCAGGTGAACCGTTTGCAGGGCAGGCAATTCATCATTGACAAAATATTGGCATAACCCATGAAGATTCTGATCGGCATAGAGCAAGTGTGGAGACAGACCTAGCATGGCTGCATGAGGTTGTGAAGTACAGAACTAAACCCAGTAATTGAGGTAAACCCAGATTGATGTGACTAACCAAAAACAGCACCAATAAGCTGTAACTGACACACTCAAATGAAAACTACTCCTTAATTTTCTTCCAGACATGCTCATTAGCCTGCTGATAGTCTTGGCAGGTTAGCAGACTAATAAGATTAGCTTGCAACTGCCGTGAACTATACAGTAAATAATTAGCTAGATTACATTCTTCCTGTTAGCAGTGTGAGAAGGTTTTACAGCATTAGTTTCCTCCTCTCCTACTTCTTGTCTCTTTACAGGGCTACAGTGTAATGTTACTTAGCCAGAAAACATGTGGGTGGTGGATTTCTGGTTGCACCCATTTACACTTAATTCAGCCAATCAGAGTGTCTGCATAATTTGAAACTCCAATCTGCATGAAATTTAATGAGTTAATCTTGCCAGTGTCATCCTTTCCCACATTAGACCTCACATAGAGCATGCATTATGTGAAGAGATGTGCTATTGCGATAATGTTCCACTATCTAATACAATAACTTAATGTAAGATGTCAGATTTGTGTCTGTATGTTAATTTATATGGAATTTTATTCAGTTCTCTGCCCCTACGCACCTGCACATCTGATGTATTTATTTTAACGTATCTGAAAACGTGTCCATCCTTCAGGGTGTGCATGGTTATTACACAGGTTGATTACAATTACTTATAGTCTGTCTCAGTGGATAATTGCTCTGCAGACTAATCAAAACAAAATACCACAGCAAACTCCATTCTCTGCTTTTCCGTAAATGACACAGGACATTTACTTGCCTTAAGCACCACCTCCTACCCAGGCCTCACAGTATAATGAATTTATGAGGAATGGACCTTGTTTCTCACCAGATATGCAGAGCCTGACTTTGCCATTAAAGATAATTAAACTTGCTCAAAGAAATGAGTCGTGGGGAGCTACCGGGAAAGGTCTGATTGCTTAGACCCCATGTTATATAAGTTTAATTCGAAACTAATCTGTGCAAGGTAAATGCATTTGCTCTGAACTTGAGGCCAAATAAAAAACGTTGCATCGACCATCAATTATGCTTGTCCACCAACAAGGCCTCTACAATAAGACTATGGTGAATGTAAAATTAATGGAAAAAAGAAGGAGTGCAGAGTTGTGTTTAAATTACTATGATGCAGGAAACAATAATAAAAACACCCCACGCATTCCTGGGACTGAACTGGTATCTATGGCCTTTGTGTCATTGAGCTACATAGCTAATAGTGGAAGCACTTTTGGAACATAATACTATTTTTACTGGAGGCATACATTCAGGCTGGGTGCTGCATTGAGAGAGACATAAAATAGTGAATCCCCAAATGTGAATTTACCGGAATAGTTCAAAATTTTTTAGGAAATATGATTTTTTTCTTTCTGAGAGTTATGTGAGAAGGTTGACACCACTCTCATGCATCAACTATAGAACTGGAGGTAGGGGGTGACGGTTAGCTTAGCATAAAGACTGGAAACAGGGGGAAAGAGCTAGCCTGGCTTTGTCCAAAGTTCAAAAATACACCTACCAAAACCTCTGAAGCTGACTAATGAAAACACTGCATTACATTATATTAATTCATAACCAAGAGAAATGCAAAAACTATTTACACTTTTGGGAGGACTTACATTCCGTAACCTTTTCTTTTCCTCTCAACAAATTAACTTAGCATGAGCATAAGTTAATCATCTTATAGTTCAAGTTATGTACTCAACAAAAATGAGAATAGTTTCAATCTTCTAATTCTGGAAGAAAAACCCCTGATAAGTGTATTTCACAAAATGTTGAACCACTGCGTTTAAACACTTTTATTGTTTTGGATACATGCTGTATTTTAAATGGCAGCTTTTTTCTATTTTTGTCTTATATCACATCTAGCCTGTCATGTTGATGTTGACCATTTTTGTCAGTTGTTCAAGGCATCTGATATGAAAATTTGACCTAAGAAAGATAAAAAGACATTTATCATGATCTGGAGTTGCTGTTAATATCAGTCAATTCTTGGGAAAATTTAACACATTTGCTAGTTATACACAGCAATTGTAAATACAGTAATTCAGCAACCAAGCTCAAGATTGATAAACACAGGTTCTTCCTCTGCGCTGGGGTATTAGGCCTGTACACTTTCTCTTGCATTTTTGTGTATGAAGCTACACACAATCCTCTTCAGCACCTATTTATAATTCATAGGCGGAGAAACCACACAACATTAACCTTGATCTGTCCTACAACAATACATCACTGTATTGCACAAATTTCTAATACTGAAGCTTTAGAAAGCATCTGTTTTTATTTATATTTTATCACGGCTCAAATTTAATATAAAGAAAATACACAAACTGTCCGGAGAAATTATAGGAAAAGTGACAGAGGAGTCTGTGTAGGTGGTTGTTTACATAAGAGATGCATACAGTGAGGATGGAAGAGCCTTGCTGCATGTATTATGGGTTGGGGGAGTGAATGGGTGGGCTCAGTACAGCAAATAAGAAATGGACAAAAAGGATGAATTGTGTTGACTCTCTCAGCCAAAGATAGAGATCTCGTCCCATTCAGACATTTCTGTTTCAGGAACCATCCACTTATAAATCCCCCCCAGATTTCAAATGTACCAAATTAAATTAATAAAACGTATTCGGAACAGAGAGAGGTGTTATTAAACACAGATGTGCACAAGAGACTTGGAATAAACTCAGAATGAGAGAACATCAAGGAGCCATTATTGTGTTCCCCCAGTAAATATTTGCTTTAAACTTTGCTGTGTTAAGCAATGAGTGTGTTGCGCATATGTTTGTTGGGTATGATGATAACAATTGTGATTAAATTCTCAGAATGTCTTAAATGCTAAATTTACTGTATTAAATAAATTATCGCAGAAAAATATAAAATATATATAAATGAACCAATAATTTGTGAAATGTTTTAAGCAAATGTTATAATAACTTCATCCTCACCTATGGCTAATCACATGCCCCCTGTCTCTTTTAAAGAGTAACTACGCCCTTTTTTTACACTGTTCGTATAACCAGTTTTTTTTGTTTGTTTAGTTTTTGCGTATGACTGATAGCAGCTGCTATGCCTCGTACAAGAAGCAGCTGAATCACCTATAACTGATCTTTATTCGGAGCTTAACAAGATATTTAGGGCTGAGAGACAGTAACGTTAACCACAATAAACAGCAGGGCTACGGTTACATACCGGCACTCCCCGGACCACATTGGAGAGCCTCTCGTAGCTAGGTCGTTGAGCTTGCCTGCATAAGACTGGAGGCTGAGGGCAAGTGATTGGCTGAAAGGTGAGGGGTCGGGCACTGGTGACACCATGAAAAGTGGAATTATGAGACAGCAAGTGACATTAAGAAATAAAATGTCACTGGGAAAATTGTCATTATGTAATAAAAAACATACTTTTTAAAGAAATAAAAATAAAGATTTAAAAAAAAAATTCAATTCTAAAATGAAATAAAAATAAAATTCTAATATAAGAATGAACAAATAACATTCACTATAATGAGATTAAGTTTTAATGATTTCACAATATATTGGTTAATTCAATACAATTTATTCATATGATTATTTTTCAAATAGTGTGTTTTTGAATTTAATTCTAAATGCTATGGGACTCTATTGCAATAGCCATACTCTTTGTTTCAAAAGAGTTCAAACAGATCAAAATAAAACCTACCACAATGCCAGCTTCATTCAGTGGATCAGCCAACCAACAGGGAAGAATACGTTCTAATATTAGATCAGCTCAAATTGGTGCTTGTGTTCGTCAATCCCCAGTACACTACCCGCTTTCAAATTGAACCTAACTAAACTCTTACTCCAAGCCATGTTATTGCTACCTCTTTGGGTCACTTTTTAAATCTTAGGAATTATGTATGTTAAATTTGCAATATAACTTATGTTGTTGAAAGTTTCAGCACATACTCTTTGAAGCAGTGACTGCCCATTGTTACTGTCATTCACGTTGAGTCCTGCAAAAAGTCGTTTTTTAGTAGCTTTGTTTGGACTCCTTCAAACAGCCGTTTCATACGGTAGTTATACAAGACTGTTTCCTCGGTTCAGTAAGAAGAGGAAAAAGAAAGATTAAAATCATCTTCAAATTGCAATTTCAATTTGAAGATGAGTTCAAGGTTGCTAGCCTGTAGATATATTGTAATGTCTGGAAAGCATAAAGTGGAAAGAATGAGCCCAGCCATCTGTGCTCACCTCTTTAACATCACCTAACAGGGAAACTGAAAGGCCCAAGGGGAACTTGGTTCTTCTGCCTCTCTCTCAAGCCCCTTCCTATGTTTGGTAAACCAGCTCCTATGGAAGACAATTTGCATCCACTTTCATTGGAAGTCTTGCCTCACAAACTCCTCACGAGCTACTGGCATGCATTCATCTGTTCAAAAGGCTCAGGGGTAAAAATTCATTCAGTCTGCAACATCTGGTATTTTTCCGCCATGAAAACTCCTCTTCAGGCAGCAAATATCAGTCATTATAGAAAGTCAGTTTGTTCAGACTGTGTTATTGTGATAGAGGTTTAGAAAGCACTTGTATGACGATGACACACTGCTGAAGCTGGATTATGTGCAACTAAATAAAAGATTGCGTAATGTAGGAGCTGCAACTACAGATCATTTTGATGATCAATAACCTGTTGATGGGTATATTTTTTGTTTGTTTATTTGTTTCATCAATGAATCTATAAAATGTCAGAAGAAAAAAGCCCATTCACAATTCCCAAGGACATCTGAAAACGGCTTGTTCGTCTGACCAACAGTACAAAAACAAAAAACCAGTTGGATCCAAAAGCCCAAGCAAGTCAACATATGAATATGTCCAACACCACAGTACAACACTACAATAGCACCACAAAGTGAGTATATGGCTTTAACAATCTCAACAATTAATCCGTTTTAGAAGAAACTGAACACCCAGGGTGTTGCCGATATTTTTGTGCAGAGACCACAACTTTCTATTCATACCATTAACGTGCCACAGTGGCAATCTCACCCCGTGGTACTCTGTCGTTCAGTTCACATACTGAACTCCTCGTCTTTATACTACACACTATAAGTACACATGAATACTCTCATGTCTCTGATGAGAATGTGTTGCTGCAACTGTACAGTGTATTACACAGTTTGTAGTACTACTACTTTTTGTTAGTGTATTTACTGTAATATCTTTTTAAAATACAACTAACGTTGATGAATAAAATAATAAAAGTTATATTTATGCTGTCACTGAGGGTACTGAAAGAATTAGCATTAGTGATCTAAAAGAAAATAATCAACAATTTCAATAAATGATCAATCATAATCGAACGTCACAGATAATTTGTAGATGTTAGTTTGGGCTCTGAAAACTTGATGGCCATTTTTCACAATTTCCTGACATTTGACTTAATAATTGATCAAAAGAAACTTGACAGATTAATTGAAAATGAACAGACCTGTTGATCAGGTAAATTAAGTAATTAGCCTTAGTGTCTTCTTCATTGTCGCCTTTCCATTGTAGATGATTAGTTCTTTACCAGAATATATCATAAATGATTGTGGACAACTGAGTAAACTATTGTGCATCCGTTGCTTAAACAGAATTAGTACATTTTGTGCGTTCTGCTTTGTACTGTTCGATATGACAATATTTTATTGACCGTGACCTCTTACTTTTCTTCCCATTACTGACACCCTGATACTGATTTTTCTGCCTTGACAGACCCTTGCATGACTTCCTTCTTTGAATGCAAGTTGTTCAGAGAGGTAAACACCACTTGAATACAGGGTCTGACAAAACATTTCATGGCAGTTTCTTTGATAGGATGTTATCAGTGCCCTTGTCTTTCTTTGTGCCACTGCAGCAAACCTTATCCTAACCCTTCCATAAGTCTGATAGGTGAATAACTGTGTTTTTGTGCATCTTATCTTGCTTTAAAAAGAAAAAATTAGTACATCTTTGGCATTCTTTTCTAAATTGATGTTACTGACCCTGTAGTTCAAAGCTAAGACATGTTTGTCAAAAGACAAGCTGTGTGTATTTTGTGTGTGTTGTAATAATTGCCAGAGGTACTTTACAGATCTCGGGCTTCTTATGAGCTACCGCTCTTTTCTCACCATGGAATAAGAAAACACTGTGGAATTGCTCCTGAGTCTGCCTGAGGCGGTGCTTTTAAATGTGACTGGAAAGGTGTGTGTTTTTTGCCTTCCTGAGTGATACCGAGACACCTTATCTGTCACTAATTTCTCTGAAAGGGAAGGTGAGATGTGAAATCAAATGATACAAAAAGTATTTCCTCCGAAAACCTTCAGCAGAACATGGATTAGCGTAACATTTACATAAACTATTTTTGAAGCTCCATTATTAATTTCCATATTGAGAATTGACAAACTAAAATGACAGAGTGGACCATGGCCTGCCATTAAAAAGTTGTGCAAACATTGCCTCTTCAAAACAAACTTTCCAGTGGCTGTCCTTGGCTGAAATGTGTCTGTCAAAAAGGAGTGCTGGTATTCCGTGTAGGCTAGTGGCTACAAAGCAAGAAAATGTCACAAATTATTTGAATCTGTTTGTTAGTGTATGCTAGACAAGAAGATAAACAGCAAAAGCACAAAGGCCAGTCTCCACAAAGAAACTAGATTCTCGTGTTCTGCAAGGAATAATTCCATGTTTTGTTTTGTTTTTTTGTACAACCAAGGGGAAAATCCTACAAACAAAAATACCGGCCAATTTTCAGCTTCAATCATACCCCGTGTTTTATGTTTGTCCGTGGAAACCTGACATAGTTGCAATGCCAGCTGTTGTTTCTTCTGTTTTATAATCTCTGTTCTTTGCATTTGACAGAATTGTACTTGTGGCACCTGTTTATCGAGTTTGAGATCATGTCTAGTGAGTAGCTCTGGTACAGGATGCTTTGGGATCTTTGGATGTGTCAGCAGTTGTGGTCATACCGGTTGTCTCACAAAAGTCGACTCCTCACCGTAGGCCACTGATGCAAACTCAGCGGAAAACATACTAAAATAAAGATGAGTTGAACAAAGACCAATAAAAGTTGGCTCTCTAACTTTTACTTTGCGTTTGCACACACAGTAAATACTTTAAGAAAAGCCTTATTTCAGACCAACAGTCTTGGATGGGCACTCAGATGGAAAACAGCCCTTTATTAAAAAAATATGCAATGGGGTGCGCGCTGGTGGGGATGTGTTGCTTCAGTTACAGGTGAGTCAGTGAAATACGATCCAGGAAGCCCCGTTTGAGTAATAAAGCCACAAGTTTAAAGCGTTTTCCTGCGCCAAAACACTGCACATCATTTTACAATACTGTGAGAGAGGATTTCACTGCCATGGAAAGTTTTCACGGAGGCAGTAACATTGCGCCGATCATGAGGTTAACATTTGAAATACAGCATATAAATTACAAAGTCATCTAGCAGCAATGATGCTGCCTTGGGACCCGCTCAAAAGTGCAGCCCGGCCTTGACTGATTGTGCCCTAATCAATGCTCACCTAACCACTGGTTTGGGTACTAATGCTCATGCATGGGTACTAAAGTAACCCATGCATGAGCTGCTCTATGGAATGGATCTGTGGGAGGCAGAGAAAACTAGCTGATGTCAAACAGTACTGATGAACTTCTGCCACTGCCCGTCTAGCATGAATATTTTGAAAAACGTATGACCTTGCACCTGACTAGCTTCATTCAGGTTGTCTTTTGAAGATGAAATTATGGATACAGATTCTTTGTGAACCCCTACACATGAACTCAAGTAGCCTGATAATCAGACTCAATTACCATTTCTTTCAACTTCAGTAATGAGTTTGATAATGTGTTCATTTTATTCGATTTGGATAAGATGTTATTTTATTTATTTATTTATTCATTTATTTATTCTGCCCTAACCAATAATGTATGTAGCAAGTAACTTATTCAACCCACTGACATCATATTCAGCTGAAGGTTATATTTTATATTTTATTCTATTTAATATAGCCAGGTAGCTAACTAGATTTGTAGGAACTTGATTTCCCCATTCTTTATGCCATGTACAAAGATCTGATTGTTTCTCCGGCCAGGGGAAACCACAGTGCAATGAGCATAGCACTAAATTATTATTATTATAGTAAAATAGCTGACTAAAGCTGAGATGCGGGTGGTGACATAAAGATATGGAAGCAGTCTAGAGCTGAAAAATGCATGCGTCTGTCCTTATAACAGACATCAATCTGCTCTATGTCACTAATTGGTATTGTTAAATATGTATTTTTGCTGTAATGATGTGCAATAAGAAGATGTTCAGAATGGGTCCTGAACAGGTTTCTACAAAGCTGTTAGCTCCTCATCTCAGCAGAAATATAAAATATAAAACAGTCACAAAGCATTAATAAATAAAGCACTTTTCAAACAAAACAAGCTCTGAAGAGAAATTACCTGAGAATGCTGCGGTTTGCTGTAAATCCTACTATTTTCAGAATAATAGGCTATTTTTTATGACACTGAGGTAGAGCCTACAGAGGTCGAGTTTCCCCTTTTTCCTTTTACCTTTGTCCCTGGAGATGCCGTGGTTTGACAAAGTGAGAGGACAGTAGGACACAGGAGGATAGCAGAGGAAACAGCAGAAATGTCTGCTCGGGCATAACAGAGCAGTTGCTGGCCCTGGAGACTCAGTCACTGTCCTCCAAAGCACTGCTTCCATTGCCCACACTGATATTTTGTGAATCTGTCCCCAGCCCTCAATGACTCTCTCTCCTAACCCAATGTGTCCTGAATGGAGGGAGTCACTCAGTGAGGGAAATTATCTTGCTAAAAAAAGAAAAAAAAATAAGGAAAAAACAGAAAACATGGAATTCCACTTCCTCTATTTGGAAAGTAGGTCAACTGAAATGTGCAACTGAGAGCATGTTAGGTGAAATATTTATATAATGATGCTAGCGTTAGTAGTGATGCAAGTGGCACGTGAGCCAATGTCTGGAGAGCAGCTAGCGTCACACATGCTCTCCACCATCGTCAGAATGCCTTCGAGCAAGGCACCTGGTGTCGAGCTGTTCCAAGGTCGGTGCTCTAAGCGGAGCGTATTTACGCGCAAATGGGCCGTGAAGTACCTTTCTAGTCTAACGTAGCAGTGTTAGCATCAGACAGTGAAGGTAGCATGTGGCCAAACGCTGGTGAGGCCAATAAGTAGCGCAGCAAACATTATTCAGCATTTGACCAGACACAAATATTCTCATACTTCGCTAACAAGCCAAAGTCTGGAAGAGAATTTCCTCGGAGAACCCTCCGTGTCAGACTCAGAGCATCAGCTCATGCCAGGCTGAGGATTACTACCTCCACTCCATACAAACACTAATTCACAGCTCGAAAGCTCTCTATTAGATTAAAAAGCACTTTCTGTGTTGTCATGAGCCAGATTGCAAGGTTTGTTGTCTGTTTTTTTTTTTTAATTTATGTTTTGCTGACCAGATCCTCTTCCAATTTAGGGCTCATTTTGTTCGCTGTATGTTCTGTTCAGTGCTTTGAGAAAATGATTCTGAGCCAACAGCACATAAAAGATTGACGGGCGAGACTAAGACATGTGAACTGAATCAGAAGCAGGTGAGCCTAGACAGAAGGATGTACTGCAGAGGTGATTGTGATCCTTGAATTCTGAAAGGTACACATGAGGAGATATATTATGTGAATTATATGTAGATATATTTTTTGTGTGCTGAACTAACACTATGGTAGTTTGGGAAACACTCATTGGCATTCTCTCTGAGAACGAGATAAAATTATCAGTATTCATCTTCTGCTGTGTCCAAGGTGAAAAAAAATCAACTACACCTACTAACGACACTAAAGCTCTCTCTTTTAAATGAGATTACATTCATTTAGCAGATACTCTTGCCCAGTGTCACGTACTATACAGTAAGTGCGTTTAACCTCCATCGGAACAAGAGCTAGATGTGGCGTAATCCTTCCAAACAAACACATTTAAGCAATTTATCTTGTTTGTTTAATCTGTACATGAGCTTGAATGTAAAAATGACAATTCATGGGGGGTTACGTGCTTGAAATATTTCTTGGTGAAGAATAGCTGTGCAGCATCAATAAGTCTTGTTGTCACGGTGAGGTTGCCAGGTTTGGTTCCACTGTGCTGTTCACAGAGTCCAAAGCCAAGCCTTGTTCTGACTGACCACGTGAGAACCCCCCAACTGTAGCCGAAGACGAAGCCTTGGGTGGATGACTAAGTTGTTGCTCATCAAGAAAGCATCGAAGTTACCTGGATGTAACTCCAGTTCTGTGAGTTGGATTCCTCTAACACCTAACCACTACATTTCTGGTCATGTCTGTTTTCATGTTTTTACACGTGCATCATGACAATCCTAAGGCAAAACACTCAACAGTTTTGTACTTTTATTAATTCATTTAAAGGGGTTTTTAGTTTTCTCCTATGAAATGTGTGCAATATCCTCATGAAGTCCTCACACAGAGCCAGCTCACATCAGATTCCCATATAGAAACCTAGAAACCTTTGGATCAGTGTGTCTCCAGGTAACTTTTTTTTTCCTAGTCTTCCATGCACATTTTCTAAATCTGGCCCTGAGTATCAAGTTACTGACATTTCACAAGAGATTTAGAGCTGCTGCAGCTCAGTGTTTTCTATTAGGATATATATATATATATATGGATATATGAGACTAGATGGCTGTTGAAGTTTGTACTTGTTATGACCACATTTTTCTATTTTAGCCGTCGCACAGTAATTGTAATAAATTAAGCACTTGCTTTCATTGTAGACCATCTCTTAACTTGTGTAACAAAACGAAAGCATGCCTTTTACATCATCATCACATCTGTAAACAACACCGTCGCATTTGGATTACATAAAACCCGGAGAAAGATAAACACACACCTACTGAACAACAAGTTATTATGCAAGTGAAACACAGTGAGGGGCTTTAATCATCTTGTTGTTGGTATCCCCACAAATGCTTGTTTGCTGAGCAGATCTGATAGTGTGTTATGAAACAGCATGGCAGCAAATGCCGAAACTGGTTGATCAGCACAGTTTGGTCTTAGACATGATTTCAGCTCTAAACCCATTCAATCGAACCATAACTGTGTAATTTGCCTTCCTGCCATCATCAAAGGATTTCAACTGTGATACTGGGAAGCTGATGAGGAGAGAGCCAACTATTTGACTCAGTCTTTTGTCAAGCTGTCATGTTTGAGGCCTTTGAGTTGTATTTTATTTCCCTGATGTAGGCTGCACGGAAGGCCACACAAACAACAGTGACTTCATGATTGTGTTTGTTCTGGTTTTGTTGTCGAATGTATTGCCTGCATGTCCCATCATTAACAACTGTACATACAATAACTGCAATAAACTGCAATATAATCTGCAACATTTGAAGTTAAGAGAGTATAATGTGGAATTAAATTGAGCGATATTCATTTTACCGACTACATCACGGGCTCTTAACAGCCTCAGTTGGGTAAACGTTGTTTTTAGCTCCGTCCCAGACATTTCTTTCATACCAAATATCCAAGTGAAGTAGAACTTAACTATGATTGCGGTCACTCTTGGGGATTTGATTTGATCACTCAAAAGTGTGCGTGACTTACCGAGCACGGACGCTGAGAGTGGAAACACAGCGTGCGACGAGCATGCCAGGATGTACTTTACTTGTGAACCTGACAGCAAAAGTAGTTGGGGCTGCTATAAGATGGATCTGAACTGGCAGCACGATAGATCTGCCCGCAGCTGGCAGGTGCAGGAGGTTTGAGTGGTTCATGCCATTCTGTGCATTTCCATCCTCAGGAGGATCACAGGAGTTTGGAGCACTATAGCACCGGCTCTACAGCCGTAGAAGACTGCTCACCTTCACCCACACCACCGCCACCTATGTTACGTCAGGAGGAGGCGGACTCGGGAAGCGAATAAATAAGACCCGAACCATGTTCTTTAGGAGATGTAAAAGAAAGTTTTGGCCAAGTGACCTCAGACCCATAATATCACCACGCTACGTACTATGGCCCACAAGTTAATGGTCAGATGTGGTTTCATACTGTATAATGAGATAAGGTGGTTGGGTGCCCCAAATAACATTTGATTGGATAAATGTATCTATACACACACCACGTGGAGGAAGAGTCATCAAAAACTTGTTCATGTTTGACAGGAAGAAGTTAGGATTAAAATTTGACATAAATAATCGGAAATGTTTTTTGACATATTTGCCAGATACCGAGGGATAGCTGAACAATAAAATGCAATTACACAGGTTTAGAACTTAGCCAGACAAATATATCTGAATGTTCTAAATGTTCCTATCAACTCCGCGTTTGTGTTTATTCTGACTTGGCAACAACAACATGATTTTTAAGGCAACAGCGTATCGTTAAAGAGATGATAGATTAAACAGAAACAATGATCAGCAGCAGAACAGAAGCATTGTCTGTACTCTGAAGTTTGTGTTGGGGATTTGCCATCATTATAGGGACTCTCCCCAGCAACTGGGTCTTTTCAGAGAGAAGACCGAAATCAATTCACTCCTGATGAGAGTAGAGGATGTCGGCACCTCTGGCACAGCAGACTAAGAAAAAAGTGGAGATGCTCATCAACACCGGCTTGTCTGACAAACACAAAGAAAACTCAAATGGCTCAGTCTTGAGGAAAAGTACAGCATCAACAGAACAATGCTAATTTGGACTGAGTACCCACTTTAGATTTGGATGCAGCTTTAGATGACAGACTGGGGCCCAGATTCTTAGTCAGAGCCTCCTGTCCTCCCCTGTGATTTCCTCCTCCCCTTCTTCCAGTTAATAATGCTGCACATTATTTCCCATGCAGATAGCCACAAGAGCGTGAAATCAATTTAAGAGCAGAGGAGTGTGAGAACAAACTCAACTGGAGAAGAATATCTGAATTTCAATATTTTCTCATTCAATAACGCATTCATGTGCTCTGTGATTTAATAAACACTGCGCGGAGAGGGGAGGAGAAGGCTCAAGGTAGAGGAAGGGGTGAGTCGTCCTTCCTGCTGTGGTTAAGGCAGGGAATTAAAAAAAAATTTGGTATTCACTTTAACTGCTTTTGTTTGTTTTTTCATATATCAATTCCATTCCACTTATCTTCCTCCATTGCTAATTTCTTTTCATTTTACTTTAATAAAAAAAAAAATCAAGAATGGAGGAGAGGAGTTTTTGTCAGTAGAATGACATGAGGTAACTGAATGTTCAATATTCTTTTACAGACAAGTACAGCAAAAGTCCACCCAAGTTACTGGTATGTTATTGAACACAGAGGACGCCGCCTCGGGCAGGCAGTGACGGAACGAGTAGGAGAGCTGAGATGCAAGATGGTGGAGGTGGATCAGACCGTCAAGTCACTGAGCTGTGCCCACAATAGGTACTGTACGCCAACCATAAATAAACCACCTTGACAAGACAGCGTCATTTGTCAACATTAGGTTCTTGTGAAGCGAAACCAGATAGTCGAGCTGACAATCATTTACAGGAAAACGTCTTTGCTGAGCTGCTGAAATAAATGTCATGTATTTGAGCCTGTATTTTTAATGTCGACACTGTTTTTTTTTTTTTTGTTTGATTGTTGTTTTTTTTTTACATGAAAAATTTTCAGCCCACGTAGACGGGAGTGAAGTTAAGGAGCTAGATAGGACTTTGGAGCTGAGGATTATTAGTAAAGCTTCCCTGCAATGTGAGTTGTTAGATGAGATTATCTCTCAGTTTAATCCTTAGTTGTGTATTCTTCACTTGTTTACATCTATAAATAATAGTAGAAATATGAACACTAGCATTAAATCACTGTGTATGGTATTAAAAAGATGAAGTAAAATACTATATTATGTAAGTACAGTTAACAGTTGTATAAAGGATATGGTCATGTGTCGTTTTATGGATGCCATCATGTTATTTAACGCTAGCTTTTAAGTAGTAAGTCTACATCCAGGAAACAGTGTGTGTAACAGTCAGCCATGATGCTTTGCAACAGTGAATCCAGGAACACTTAAATAAACAAACTAAACAATAGCATGGTATTTATTATGCATTAGCATTTGTTCTGAGCCTTGAATCAACTTAAATTTAATAGAACAGCAGACAGATAAGTCATTATCTTGGTTCATTTCTACCATCTGGTAAATGGATTATTTTTCGCTAGAACTACTGAACAGTTTACCAAGACTCAGTGGGCCAAAATGACATTTCCCTTTCCCTTTGAATGGATTACCCTGTAATGCAGAACACTGTCAATACTTAACACGGAATGAATAGGTAGAGTGTGATCACTCCTGTTCTTTTCCTCGTCTGATTGGATTTTGAGCTCAGGCCTTGGCTCCCTGCAGGATTTGGACTGCACTGAAATCTTTGGCTCACTCTGTTAGCGAAGCTTTATGGTTCAAATGCTGAACTTTCAGTAGCCTGAGTAACAAGCCTTGCATGTGTGGTCATACTACTGTGCTGGCTGGATAATGCCTATGGTCTCTCTGTTTGCAGGGCAGTTTGCTGGAAATAGGCAGGAGCAGGATACAACTTCATTGCAGCACGGCAGCAAAATTTCAGAGGCTTTAGTATCACTGCTTTTAATTATTATTATTATATGACTGTGGCATTATGGAGGGTGAAAAATTTCACCATCTGGGAAATGGATTATTTTGCTACAATAATCCACACAGCCAACACACTAGTGTAATTTGAGGCGATGTTCTTGATCCATTTGTAATATTGTAAAAGGAACACTTCATTATTATGAATTATCCATATTGAGCATAATTAAACTCTAATGTGATGTTTGAGATGTCAGGTGCTGTCATATCAGGTCCCCAATGAATGTGGTCGTGTTAGTTCTGGCAAGACAAAATGCTGGAGTACAGTAGCTCGTAATTTTATCTCCGGTGCTAAACACATCCATTTGTGGCATATTTCAAGTGGTTTTAGTCAAATGACGACAATGATTTTCATCACATGGAAGCTAAGTGCTCACGCATCTTATCATGACACCATTGATAGCACGGAAAAATGCCAGTCATTTCCAGTCACCTTCACATTAGCTGCCGTTGTTCCACCCCGATGATGGGAGGTGATTCCGGGTTAAATCGTGACATTTCTGATACCGTTCAATGAACATCTGGTAGGTATTAACATCGAGATCCGCAACTGTATGTTCTGTTTTACTGTCTAAGCCCAACCCCTAATCTTTGAACTCAGTCATATCTAAAAATAAACTAAGGGACATTTCCTCACTGAAGCACTTCTCTAAAACTGTCAAAGCAATTTGCTCAAAACAGTGAACTCTCTCTGAAAATGACTGCAACATAAAGTACATGATGTCACATACTGCCAAATGACGGTTAGTAACCCTTTGCTTAACAAAATTGTCTTGTTTTCACTAAGCTTGTCCTCAATAGATATAACACTATTTTTAAAAGGAGCTAATATGATTGACCATTATTAGTGGTCAATGGTCAACCAGATTTTCTGACAGATCCTTTAAGGATTCTCCCTCCAGTGACGTATTCACACTGATCATGTTGGGCAATGATAGCCATTAACATTTTATGTTAAATTCAGTAACAGTTTATTTAATCGTTTTGCAGTTTTTGTGTTTTTGACAAAAACTAAGACAGAATTGGGATGACTGGTGAAAACGATTCATGCACACAAAAAGGGAAACAATTACATGGTTCTAAAAATATTATATGGAATTAGTTTGACAGGGTATTTTTACGTAGAAGTGAAGTGTAGCATGTGAGATGGGTGACTGTGGGTCAGACATCTGATATTTAAACTTAATATGAGTTTTGGAGGAAAATGAATCTCTTTAGAGCCAACCTGAGGATGGACATGAAGGTGTTCCTTTCTATAAATCTCCAGCCCATCTGGTGGCAGTGACTGGCTAAGAGCGTTGTCGGGACAAAAGCACGTCCTCTGAATCAGACTCACGACCACAAGTTAGACGGGTTTCCACTCATTTTCACTTAAAAAGCGGAACTCCAGTGGAACCGAACTGCCTCTGTTTCTGAACAGCTGCAGAGCAGAGGGGGAGCGGAGGGGCCGGATTTTTGCCCGGAGTGCGGAGCAGTTGTTTTAAGAGTAAGAGTGTTACTTGTCACTCAAAGAGACCGCTGCATCCCACAAGCAAGTGGGTTCAGATGCAACTTGTCTCATTTTATTTGGCCATATCTGACAGCTGGGCTGTTTTTGCAGTTCATCTTTTGGCAACAAATTGCCAATAGCCTTGTTCACTGACAGCATGGGTGTTTGATGTAATAACACACATGCAGTCTGTGAGTGGTGTTTGCTTGTGTATATGTCTGTGTGACAGCTCAGACAGGCAGATTTCAAACTCATCTCCAGTTGTTATTTTCCTCCACTTCAGGTCGTCTCTCTATCCCTCTACTTTTTTTACATTAAGGAAGTCGAGTCCTAAAATTCTGGATAACTGAGATCCTTACTCAAGATTGAATATTTTTTATTCTAGAGACATTTTTGCACAGGCAACAGTTTATCTATGTTTGTTCGCCTTTACCTTGCATCTTTTTATTGACTTTTGTAACCTTCATGCAACTTCAGGCTGAATTCACCAGTTTCGTTGTGGCAAACTGGTGCAGGTTTTCGCCCAGTCTGAGCATAGACCAAGTGAGGAGGAGAGGTGTTATGAAGCTATGTAACTGTTATTTGTTGCCACGACCAAACACATGTTCAAACAAAAATTGAACCATAGTTAAATTTCACTTATAACTAATTACACTTGTATCAAACTGTGCATTCTTTACAGAAAGTCAGTGGTTTTGCATAGTTTGTTTAAGGGCATTTCAACAGCCCTCGCACTGCAACATGGCAACCACTGTCATTAGCATCGAGCATCCCTCCATCTCTGTCTCATCAAACCAGGCAGTTCACCCATGTAAAACTCTACCTGAGAACATCATGTTTCAGGTCACCACATATACTTAAATGCGCTTCTTTCATTTTGCTCGTCACAGGTACAGTACGTGCGTGCGAATGCTACGCGTTAATAGTCTGAAAAACCACTCGGCAGGCCAAATAGTGGAGTCTTGTGTGAGAGTGTGTGTTACAGGGTTTATAAGATCTCTTTCATTGCACCTTTGAAAATGTGGACAGATGGCATGTGAAGATGTTTCGACACGCTCGCTGAGAGCAGATCACAGATTCAAAGTGTCCACGGGCATGCGGTGCAATAAAATGTCCATCTTGACAGGTCATTTATTCTGACGTTAAGCACTGACATAATAGACGAAAATTGTTTATCGAAGAAAAACCATAAACAGGATGATTTACACTGAAGAAAGTTTCCAAAAAAGATTTTCAAGACCTATTCTATGTTCAGTGATTCCATGTGACTGTGTGGTGGTCTATGTAACACACCACATTATGTCAAGGCACGATTAATGCGGTGCAACTTCTCATTTAAATAAAGATGGAATTTTTGTCATTTTTATTTCATGCAACACATTAGGCACAAACTCAACTATATTTTAATTGGTTTTTCACGCGTCAAATGTTAAATTAAAATGACAACAGAATAAATTATTAATGAGGAGATGACTGAAATTGAAAATAAATTTACAGATGAACACATGGGAAAAACAGCTCAAGAAAACAAAACAAATACTATATTGGAAACTAAAAGCATTTTGCTCTTTTCAGAACCCTTGTAAAAAAAAAATGAATTAACTGGGTACTGTCCACTCTTTCCAAGAAACAGACACATATAGTCTGAAAACAAACAAAAAACAGAACAAAAAGTGTTCTCATATAGTTGATTTTGTTAATATGGCTGAGCAGATGAATTCATGCTGCAATCTTCCACCAGCTAAATAAATATTTTAGGGCTTGAAACATCATAGCGACTATAAAAAAAGGAGGAATCGTACAGTATTGGGATGTTGTTCTTAATATTTTGTAAGTGTTTGTTTCAAGGATGCAAGAGTGCTTGATATCTATTCTGGCCCGTCATTCTATCATTTCCAACCATCTCGATGTTAATATGTGAGATTGTCCTCCCCTCATAAGAATGAGCATTGATTGGATTAGCTTGCAGATATCTAATAGCCTCACCAAACCTAACACCACTGACCTTTACTCCAGAATGAATCGAGCATCTGCAGTTGAGAGTGATCTTGAATGCTTAGTGGTACGTGTGGTCATTATTCCGAGGTATATACAGAGTGATACTGAACATTACCCGTGGCAAATGTTTGATAATGCAAGACTGCATTACGAAAAACTTCCTCAAAACTAAACACTGTTTTATTTACGAAATGCAACTTTTTCCACCAAAACACGAGGAAGAGGGATGCTGCCACTTGAATATGTAGAGCTAACCTTCACCAATAGTGTTTGGATTAATTGAAAAACTGACACGTCAGCATGATTGACCTGGGAACTCTGACATGCTGTGTATTCACCTTCGATTGGCTGAACATGAATAAGCCAGCCTGAGTCTCCTCCATCTTATCATCAGCGGTTAAGTGATGAAATAGAGGTCAGCCTGTGCAGCAAGCAAGACGTGAGATGTTTCTATGCCAAAGGATAATAAGCACAGGCAATTGAGTCCCAGTGTTGTCAGGGAGTCACTATCTGCCTTCCGCTGGATAACAAGAGGGGATCAGACCACTGCTTTTCCAGGGCGGCGAGGGAGGCAAGTTTAATGTCACTCTCCAAAAGCTATTTCCAAGAGCTCAACTAACATGTCCTTTTTAAGGTCAGGAGACAAGAGGTGGATGTGATCATGGGCCGACTGCCAACACCCATCCAATTTCCCAAATTCAGTTAGGGCATTTTACATAGTCCTGAAACTGTATTTAAAAATGACGCAAAATCTCATTTCAGCTGGTTTTCTCAATTTCCGATCTGTCCATTCTAGTAGTTCTCTTTCTTATGAAAATAAGATAATAAGTTTCGCTAATTTCTATTTTAATTCCTGTTGCTTTTTCAAAATAAAGTAACAAAAGTATTAATATTAGTAGAAACAGGAGTCCTCCTCTTGTGCTGAACTTCAATTGAGTTTGAGACTCATGCCTCAAAAACATTGTAATGTCTATGGTTCCCAAAAACAGAATTGGGGGGGGGGGGAAATGTAGCATTTACTGCTGTGTTGATCTACAGTTAATGTGGCTGATGTGATTATAAATAAAATTAACCCAATCATTGTTTTTGAGAAACCTAGGCAAAGTAACTAGTGTGTAACAAGTGTTTTACAATTAAGCCCGAAATGCCAATGGACATTTGAATGTGTCACCGAGGAACACAGACTCCGCCATGAATAACTTGGACCAAATTCTTTGATTAGCAGAGTTAAGTGATCTTTCTGAAAAAGAAAAAAAAAAAAAGAGTGTATATCCCTTAATACATTCTTATCAGAGTTTTTGGTATCTGCTAGCAAAGTGCAGTATTGTTCGCAACCACGAAAAAAAAAGAAGCAAATTCTGACAATGCTCAAAAAAGCGAAAATTACTGAAATTACTGGAGTCACATATCTATTACTTCTGTTTCTTTCTTTTACTTTTCTTGGATATTCTTAACAAGAGCAACCTTCAAGCTAGTTATTTAACCCTCTTATTGCAGTATTTAACCCTGCGCAGCAATCACAGATCTTGTATAATCATCACAAACCATCCATCTTTTCATCGTTAGAATGAAGCAAAGCCTCATTCTTAGTGCTGTAGGTGCTTTCTTATCAGCTGCAGGAGGGGGAAGAAAGAAAGAAAGAAATGCTTGACTAATTCACTTCATGTGAGCAAATGCTTTGCCAGCTAGCCAGTGAACATGACAGATGAAAACATGTACAGAACATGTACGCGACATTTGCAAACATATAATGTGCAATAAATGTTGAAAAATGTGGACAAACATATCATTCAGAAACTGTGGGTTGATGAAGGAAAGCAAGATTCCTTGGTGTATCACTCTTCTGTGTTTGTGGCCAGCAGGCCCGTGCTCAGTATCACAGCGACTTGTGTGCCATTACTTGTCAGAGTCACAAATGAGCACTAAGCGTAGTGCTGCTGGCAGCTAGAAGCTGGGACTTGGAAATGAATATCAATCGCTCTCTGTCAAGAGCACAGGTAGATTTTAACTAACGTAGTTACACCAATTTATGTACATTTTTTCACCTTATTTTTTCCAGAAAATGCACCTCTCGGAGGTGTGGATTTCAATAACATCACATATATAGCTGAAGAGTACGCAATTGTGAAGCGTGAATTAATCATCATTGCCGCACCACCCACTGTGACCATCAGCTCACACACAAAACTCTCAGTGCATTTTATTCTGCAGGCATTACGTTTTTGCAGAATGGAAGGGTGTACATCTGTTACCTTTGCTCCGTGCTCAAATCGTCCTATGTAACACATCTTCCTAACATGCCAACGCCGGGGCCGCTGCTCAGAGGCACTTTATTTCCAGTCCATGCCTTGCTACCGTTCTACAACCACCCACCACTTTTGTCTTCTTCGGCAGATAAAAATGGATCCGTCTCAATAGGGGGTCCAGAGTAGATGAACGTACTGCCTTGGGTGAAACTGTACTCCCTGGGGCCACACTGGGTACGTAATACATTGACGTTATGCTCCTTGTTACTACACAGTGGGCATGGGGAACTAGTACAGACCAATTAGCCAACATGTAGCCGTGTTGGTTCTAATGTGTTATACAGCACGAGAGCCAAGTCTGTCATGTTGTGCTGTTTTCTTTCAAGGTTATGTCACTGACAAAAAACACAAATTAGACGACAACTTGTGTTCACACATTCATATATTATAGCAAAATGTAGATTTATCCTAATAAATGCTAGGTATTGACTTTTATTTCTAGTTCAATTATAAATAATAACATTTATTTTCAATGTAAAGGGTCAAAATGCAGTTGTATTTTTTTTTTTCCTTCAAATTGCCCTTGTTATTCATCTCAATTCCACATGCATCACCAATGATTCACTTAAAGATATGTGAAGTACTTGTTCATCTACTTCAATTCATTGAAATTCTGCTTGGGGCACTAAAAGATCTATGGCCACCACTGAATTATGTGCATAATCTGAACACATTCAGAACCAGCCGAGCTCTGAAGAACTGATAAATGCTGTGAGCCCAGTTCATGATTACACTGCATGATCAGGATATAATTAGATTTTAAAGAAGACTGTATTTACTGTCGAATTTCTTTAAGAACTGTGAAGCTTCTTTGACAATTGAAATACAGATCTTGACAATTTACAGACTGCAGTGCCTCTATAAGACCCCTGTACAAAAGGAATACGGAGCTGAGTGTACTGTTGTAGTGCTGTTACCACAGAGGGCATTTTCAGCGCCATAGTAATTTGTGGTGCTGGAGGTAACACACCTGTGTTTCATCACTCATCAGCTCCCCCAAAATCCACTGCAGATATGGGAGGAGGAGGGTAGGTAAGGTGTGCCCACAGCAGACCTTTCCCACAGCGGACATTGGGACTTTTCGACCACACTAATCACATCCGTTAAAAAAAGGAAAAGAAAATTGCAATGGAAAAAGACCTATTGTTAATCCTAGTGGCTACACCTGTTTCTTTCTCTGACAAGTCAAAACATCTACCATAATAAAAAGGTATATTTGTCCCAAATATTTAATTGGACTTCCTGGGTCGGTTGAGTTAAGGGGCCTCTCTGGACAAGCAACTGATTTCCGGAAAATGAAGTCCCATTTTTTCCTACGTCTTCTTTGTTGCTGTACCACACAATCTGGATTTGCATTATGTGGCAGTTAAGGTTATTACCAGTTTCAAACTTGTGAATACCATTCATAAAACCATTGTAATTATGACTGGGAAACTGAACCCCATGAATCGAAAAGATTCAATGTAGCCAACTTGTCACTAAATAGTATGGAAGTGCCTGAAAAAGCAAGCATGGATGCTTCACATTAACCATTGTTGGTCATTCAAGGTAATTAAATACTAATTTACTTTTTATAGTGCTCTATTGGCCGTGCACAGTATTGTTTTTACCCTGTCCAAATGACACTTATTAGTAGCTATTAATAGCATGTTTTGTTCGTACATCATTTGTTACCTTGATAATATCACGTTTGATTTCTCTGAAGAATTATAGCCATCTGATGTTTTGCTGTATTTTGTTTGCGTTTAGAGATGCGGTTATTGATCTATTTCGGGACCGAAACGAGACAAACAGCTCAGAATGAGGCAGTAGCTGTGCAAAACAGCTGAAGCATAAGCACAATGACACTGGCAGCCACCATCTCAGGTTGTCCAGTTATCTGAATACGTGACTCTCTCCTGGCGCACACCCTCCATCCCAAATTCAGTAATTTAAATGCAGCAAAAGCCCTCTTCTTCTCCGTCTGTGTCATCCTCAGATGCTGAGTTGGTTTTCATTCGTCCTCCAACCAATCTCGAACCACCTTCATTTCGGATTATAAAAAAAAATAATCCTTTTTATTTTAAAATCATTGCTGCCTGCACACTACCAAGCACAATTTTGTGGCATCTCCACTGCATGTGTCTCTGTGTTGGGCAACCACGTGTGCATGTACTTGCATCCTGCACTCTTATCTGCATGGTAATACACATGGCTGTAAGCAGCAAACTTATTTTTGTACCTGACTTTCCACTCATAACACACCTGGGTGATCTTTCTCTTGGGACCGCTAACAATAGGGCAGTCAACTATGCCTAAAGCGAATTAAACCACTCCATTAATTCACAACCCCAAAGTGATTCAGCTCTGTTTTCATGGAGCACCGGTGATACATGAATATTAGGGCCATTCACGTGAAAACATGGGCCAAAACAACACAGGAGGTTGAGAATTTTCAGGTAAAAGCTCTTGGATGATCATTTAACATAAAACGAAACAGTCACATAATGTTAGCCTAAAAGATTGGTTAAACTAAAGTGGTATTGTTATGAGAAAAAAATTATTTGTGATCAGTTTCTTGCGAATGGTGAATGACAAGCTACGTTTTATCGTTAGTTCATCAATTCCGGCATCTCACGTCTCCCATCCCCCCCCAAAAACGGTAAAGTCTACAGTAGGTTCACCCACTCTCAGCTCCAATTACTGCAGAAAATCCCCTCTGCCGAAAGGAGCTGGAGAGCAGTGTTGGAGAGTGTGCATCGGTCATTAGCTTCCCACTGGGTGCCGCAGCACGCATGGTCTCTCAAGGAGCCAGACAACTCCACAGCCTCCATCCCTTCCCAAGCACCTCTCCACATACCATGCAAAAAATTCCCCACGGAATCCATGTACGAAATCCGGCATATTAAATCACCTCCTATTGATGAACTCCCTGCTAAGGTTCTAACTTTTTTTTTTTTTTAAACCCCCTAAATCATCAGCTCGTTAACAGGACCTCTGTTGTTTGTTATTAACCGTAACTGCTGTTCTAACAGTAATGAATTTGGTGCCTCGTAAAATCTGCGCAATTCCAGATTCTGTGTCTGCAGTTTGATGGAAGTTTGAAGAGATTTTCTCCTGCTCCCTCGCGTTGCCTGAAGTTCCAGGCAGAAGATCGCATCAGCATTTCTCAAAATAAGCCAGAGAATGTGAGAAATGAGGCCCATATAAGGTTCAAACTGACTTTCTTGGGAAGTGAGGGTAGATTTAAAATAATATTTTCTTTTTCAGGTGGGAGGTCAGGAGTCTGTAACCCCTTTGCCAGCGAAATAGACCTGATGCAGTTTTTTCGTCACGATGTGGAAACCATGTTAGATGGAGGAGCCGCAGGAGTGTTGCTCCTCCCTGTGATATCTTGCAGTTTGATTCCAGTCTCTCTCTGGGGAATTGATTAATATTTATTTTCATTTGGTATTCATGGAGAGTATCAACACTGTGTTCGTCAGAGATCCAAGAGGGAACGCTGAACATAGGGAACAACAATGCAAAATTAGGGCAACACAATGTGAGCAATACATGTTATTCATAGAAAATCAATTTATTTTGACATCTCTGAGGCTTAAATTGAAAATTATATATTATACGTGGCCAGCTTTTAGCAACTGAGATGGCGAATTAATTAGCTTTTTTTGTTTCTCTTGCCTGACAGACACACATTGAGATATGACGTTTATCTACCAGATATGATCGTCCCAGTCAACAGCATTCAAGCCTGTAACACATTTTTGTTTTGCTTTAGTTAGTGTCGATGTATTTCTGATGCAAAATGGAAGAGCAACGAGGGGACGAAAGGTAATACATTTTGGTGTATCCTTAATTGCGTATTTGAAGAAGCCATTTCACCCATTTTAATGCCAGTGTTGACTAATCTCTTGATTTCAGAATAATGCTTTTCACTAAGCTTGTTTTGGAAATAGTAGTACCCCAGCTCTTGATGGATACAAAGAAAGGGAGTACTGTTAGTATTCAGTCAGAGGGAAAGCTTAGAATTTGTTTCCAGAAGAAAAAACACTTCTTAAAAGACTGCTTCTTAAAAGTTTTGATTTAAAATTATTTACAAAGACAGACCATAATTTTTTCTTCCTAATTAACATGCATGTTACACTTTTTTAAGAGGATCTTACTTTAATGTTGTATAAGATTAAGAAAACTTAATTTTTTTTTTTTTTTTTGATGGACCATGTCTAGAGTTCGCTTTATCCTCATATGTGTGTCTCACTGAAGGTACTGGATTTTAAAGGCCTGATGTGGCATGCCACAGTCCGGGCAATAGAAAAATTTACTGATGGAGAAACACTGCAGCTGAGTGGTTGGGGTCAGGACCCCCTCCCAAAGTGTTGGGGGAGTCCAAGATGATCAAAAGCAAAGGAAAGCAGAAATCGATTCATTCATGCAACTCAAAATATTAAATATTATTATATATACACATGTACAGTATATACACCAATCAGCCACAACATTCAAACCTGTTACCAGTTTTAATGTTGTGGCTGATTGGTATAGAGTACATAATATATTATACATACAAAGATATAGGTACACACACACACACACACACACACACACCTCTCTTCAGGTCTCTAAACGTCTCAATGAAAAAAGAGCTTCTAGCAGCATTTTTAGACTGGAGGCGCCCTGCCTCACCTGAAGTAACGAGTGCAAACTTCAGAACAAATTATTAAACTTTCATGAAATACATTATCAGCGAAAATGTGCAATGGCACAACATAAACACGACAGAGGAATCACTCTTTGGTCGACCTGGTCATAGCGCATAAACATATGGAACAGATGACGATACAGGTAGACAGTGCTTTTTTGGGTAATTGTGTCACCCAGGAGCTTATCCGCGTAGTTTAGTTACCCACTATCCTTTAAAAAGTATTATCATTTGTTTTAGGTTCTGCTCCAGTTCATTTTCCCAGCGGAGACTCCATGTTTTAAATTTTATAGCCTCTCTCCTCCACTTTGAGGAGATCACAGCGCTAGGTGCTAACGCAAGGAACTGCCTACTGCGTGCACTTCCAGGTTCGGTATACCAACCCAACCGTGGAGTAATGATAAGTTCTTCAAACAAATGAAACAAGGGGGATGTTTTTGCTGTTTCATTTGTTGTTTTCCAAATGTGTAACAATAATACAGAAATTGTCTCCTCTGGGCTTGTAACACTGTTGTTGACACCAAAGTTTTTAATAGGTTTGTTGTTTTTGTCTATCCAATAAGTGGAATCAGCCCTTTGCTCAATGTACTGCAGCCTAAAGCAAGATTTGCTGTATAAACAACGGCATAATGGAGAACATCTGTTGTTGAATGGCAGCATCACACCTTGGTCGCATAGGAGCAGGCATATAAAAATATGAGAAAGGAATTTCATTTATTTCTATGTGCCTAAAATTTTCGTTTCATTTGACAGAATTTTCCGATGTGAGGTTTACATTTCAGCCTTGCATGCTCTGGAGTGCCAAGTACATTACAAATTCGTATATTCTCCCCCTCCTCTGACTCACAGTCACAGATGCACCCAAGTCTATAACTGTGTTTTTCAGATGCAGAGATGCAGATGCTTTCCTGACGGAAGAGTTATAAATTTCATTGGGCTGGCTTCAGTGTCCATATGACAACAAATGATGCATTGTGGATAACTGCAACAGATTAACGCCTTGACCTAAGCTTATCCCACCTGTTGCATGAAGTGCGTGTCATTCACATGGCAGGAGTCACTTTAAGACTTCCTGTTGTTGTTGCTAGCCTACAACAAACCTACTGAAACTGGAAAACTAAAGCTAAATTGAATTCTGTCTAAGGAGGAACTTTAACATATTATTTATCTGCATAAAACGAGTCTGCATCACAGTTGTGATGCATTGTTTTAAGTCTCTGTCTACAAATGACATCCGGTCTGAATTTTGAATCGGGTAATTACTAATAGGGCAGCGCTGGCAAGCATCCAATAATATACCTCTGACCTGTTTTCATTTGATTAAATTTCCTTCCTCCAAAAGCACCAGGAATATATTTATTTGAATGCTATTGGGATGGCAGTCACCCAACTCAGTGCTATGATACTGCACTACTTCATTTGAATTGGATGTGTTACAAGCAGGGATATGAGAAAAGAGTGCGTGCGAGTGACTAAGAACGAGCAGATTCCTGAAGACCTCATACCGAGGCAATTTCTCGTTTGTTTCTTCTCAACCACCTAAAGTGCAAGAACAATGTCGAGTGTCAGTGAGAACGGCAGATTGATTTGATGCTGGGACAAAACAATCCATTAATGGCAGTCCTAAATGCTGAGCGGCGGAGTGAAACTACTATGTAAAGAGAAAAAACGGGGGGCATAGCTCTTTGATTTTTCCAGAATGTAGAGAAATGGTGCAGAGCTAGTTGTGCCACCGACAGGATAATCTTTCACTTGACCCTTACTGAATGCTTAGAACTCGGACTGTTGAATTTGATTGCACCCTGAGAAAAAGAATCATTCACACTTTGTGCATCAATTTACTGCATCCTCACTCCATGATAAGCACTTTTTACCAAAGTGTTAGAAAAAAAAGTGTAATAATGTGCTTCAGAAATGCATATAGTCCTGTACCAATACTACACATTCTGCTTCCCTCTGCATTTTAGCCTCAAACAACCTTGTGGCATTCATTAAACTTTGCCTTGTTGCTTTTCAACAAGGCAAAGTTTGCGTCGAATGTTTCTGAAAGCGTATTTTCCCCATTGGTGAGTCCAGGGAGAGGAAGAAATTGAAAACTTCTCAAGCAGATTTCACAGCTCCTGCCTCGCAGACGAGCCACAAACTGGCCACGGTGTCACCAGCCAATCTGCCGAGGTGATGTGGATGCCTCGTGTCCCCCGTATGACCTGGTGCGTTTTTACATGATGTGCGGATAGGATTCTCATGTGTTAATGGCCACAAGCACCCAGCTGAATAAGGCCCCCAAGACAGTTTACTAATACATGAGGGTCATTTCATGCAAACAAACATTCACTTCGCTTAATATATTGCATGTGTATGTGTGATCTATTTCGGCAGGAATATAAATTCTGTTTAATGAGATTCCACTGTGGAAGATGCACATCAACACATAAGCTGGCAATCTTGCAGTGATCTTCTTCTATTTTTAGAATTGCTCTTTAATTTTTCATAAACTGTTGTTGTTCATAAATAACAGTGTGTGTGTTGTCTGGTGGCAGTTGTATACACACACTTTCACAGGGCAAGGAGGAAAAACAGGACCAATGCAAGACATGACACACCTTCAGTCACATGATAAATATGTTAAAAAGAGACTGAAGTCTCTGAATTCTCCTCAGTTTTTGTGGAAGGGATTATTAAATTTCTGTTGTGCATATTTTTGAACTGCATAAAACTCTTTTTAGAAATATTTGGGAGACAGTTTCTAAACCTCAAGGCTCGAAGTCAATGTCAACTGAGCGGCAGCTGAGAGCCAATTTGTCAGTTTCCATGTAGCGCTACTAAATGTAAATAGTGCTATAGTGCACGAATGTTGACGTTTGTTCGATAAATTCAAAAAGCAGTCTCTCACTAGCAATTTCAGTTGTCTGTCCCTTGATAACATTCAACATTTGGGAGGAACCATTGTGCTATTTAGTTTGTTTTCCACCAGGAAAGTCAGTGCACGCTAGCCACGCTTCCTAGCATTAGCGCTGACTCCCCGTAAACGTTGCATTTCACGGTTGTTACCTCAACACCTGATGACCGCCGTGGGCAAGTACCTGCATACTTAGAATTGTGGTTGTGCTGCACTGAAGAATAGTGTGTGTTTTGGCACGCCACTGGGCCACTAAGGCATCCGAGTGTTGAAAAAGTTTTAAATTTTGATCATATAATAAATAATAAATCAAACTGAAGTGATATGACAAGCAATATTCTCTGCCCGTTCACACAGATGCTGTATATCGGTGATTCAATTACACCTCCGGTGTCAGTCACACCAAAAATTCATCCCCACCGGGGACGCCGGTTTTTTGATTTGCATTTTGCTACCACAGATGCAGTGCACCCCACCCCATCCGTGACAGAAACAGCGTCAACGGTTGTAGGTTATAACATTTAAGATTATCTACTGATTATTATCTTGGCATCGCTGGGTGGCGGGCTCTGGGCTACACCACTCTTGCTGACAGAGGTTTTGTCTTATCCTGATTATTTAATCAGCAAGCAGAGTTCATTTG
Source organism: Xiphias gladius (assembly GCF_016859285.1). Classification (NCBI taxonomy): domain Eukaryota; kingdom Metazoa; phylum Chordata; class Actinopteri; order Istiophoriformes; family Xiphiidae; genus Xiphias; species Xiphias gladius. Next base: position 24,152,558 of record NC_053407.1, on the reverse strand, counting down.
ATTAAGCACATTTATCACCAACTTCAGGGACAGAGGGATTCTCATGAGATTATTTTCGTGACAGGCAAGAACATTTGCTGTTTGATGTAGCCATGTATATATCCATTATTAGTCTAATAATAGTAATAAGAATCTTCATAATAATAATAATAATAATATGAAACAAAGTAAAGTATTTAAAGATGGATAGAGACAAAAGAGATAATTTACACAACAATTCTAATACGGTATAACTATTCAGTGCGAGGACTAAAGCAATCGGGTATTCAGTTCTCTGAAATTAAATGGAACAATTTGCATTAAAAGTTAAATTTCCAGACAGATGCCTAATGTGAGCTTCCCATAAAGCTGGCATGAGATCAGAAGTTCAGCTGTCACTGGCGCACGGTTAAATCTACCTGGCTCCATTCCAGCAGAGTAAAGCAAAAAAAGGAATGTACATCTGCAGCTCCACGGTGCAAGTTACGAGTGGTAAGGCACTGAGCGGGAACCATGTCCAGATGTAGGGGGATTTATCCCCAGGTTCCAAAGATGTCCACCCTGAATGGAAAGTAGGCCATTAAAAAAAATAAAATAAATAAAACTTTAAAAAAAAAAAAAAAAAGGCCAACAGCTGACGAGCCTGTGGGTGTACATCCAGCACACGGTGGGACTGCACTTTATGCTGCAGGAGGAGAGACAGAGGGAGCAGAATTACTCGGTGTGCCAAGTGATATTTCAATTTGATTCTCTGGATTTGTGCTACAATAAAAAGAGAGAGACATGATTCACTTGCTTGCACACATTTATTTAAGCCCGGCTTACAAAAACTACCTGAATATATTGAGTGTAACATCAGATTGGAGGGATGTTACTGAATGAGTAGTTTCACTTAAATTATGAAAAGATCTACACATGTAGACATTGAGGCTCATTTATCCGAATAACCAGAAAAGGCTAATAAGAGAAACACTTTACAGCATAATACAGTAGGAATACTACGATGTCAAACTTTTGAGACTCTTGAGTGGTGTTGATGAAAGTCAGTGGTAACTTCTGATGTTGTAGTTCCATGTTCTGTTCTAATAAAACTGCAATTTAGTGCTACACAATCTGTAGCCACTTCATTAGGTACACCGGTCTAAAACTAACAGCCCTTCAAGTAAATCCTACCCTGCTATAGGTTATCGAGTTCAGTTTTTGTTCAGAGTGTTTGAGAGACGCATTGGTTCCACTTAATGGTCATTTTGGAGGCTGTAGATTTGCGATACATTATACTGGTGTTTTCTAATTTGTTCCCGTTATTTTGTACAACCCCACCCATGCATATATAAATCATAAGTGACAGATTTTATACAAGACAATACACCTACTAGCCTTGCAGCACTGCAGTGCCGCTGCTTCTTGCTTGTATGTTTGCTTGAGTCGGTGAGCTAAGGAGCCGTCTGCCTTTCTTTCGCCTCAGGTTTGAGTGATGGCATTGTAGTGCTGAACTCCAACAGGCAGGGCTGGAGCAGTGACAAGCAACTGATTTTTTTTTTCTTCACAAGCATGGAAGAGGAAAAAAGGAAAAGAAAACATCTCCCATGCTGCGTTTGTTTTTTTTCTTTTCAGGTGACATCCATGTCATTGTCAGTGTTACATGGCAGCAGTTCAACATGGGAATAAGAAGGAAAATGCACAGATCGGTTGAAGGATTTGAAAGAACATGTAGACAGAGGGGATAAATGGTTTGGGAGAAACCAGAAAGAAAAGGAAATGCACTGATTGGACTGGGAAGAAACACAGGAAGAAGCAGAGTAAACTAATGAGGTGAAGTGTTTAGGGAAATATTAGACCTGTGTTATGAGTGATAAGGCGAGGTGGGCTTCCTGCTTTAACTTTCTATTTTACAGTGGCTTCATTTACTGGGATTACATTTATTTAAAACCTGCTCTCACTCTGCTGATGGAATAGCAATCTTTATATTTGACTTTCCTGAGATTTAAAAATCTGACACGCTGCTGGTGTGTGGGCGAGGATTAGAACCAGCCTTGTATTTATTATAATCCATTACATGTTAGGCACACTAGCAGCAGGAGTATTGTAGTCAGTAGGGAGACTGCCCTGCCTACCTAGTTTGTTCTAAATCATGGTTATGAAACAAAAAAGACCAAATGAAATAATTTTACTGTTACTGATTTTGCTAAATGTTCTGAAAAAAATCAAGTGTTTGCTTATTATGGGAGTTGTCTGTATGACATAATGTTTTGGGTTTTTTTTTTTAATTCACTGAGTATTTCAAGTAAAGTCACATTCTGTCAAGCTTATGGTAGAATGACCATTATGCTGACCACCGTACTTAAGGCCATCTCTGACCCAAAACGGTGCTAATAATGTTTTCAGACCAAAAAGAGGGCAACAATGGAATAAATTAAACTTCTGGAAACACCAACAATCTTTATGAGTTGACGTGTAATATGTATAAAATAAAACCTTTTGTTTCTCACAGAGCTTCTGTAGTTTATCATTTTTGCAATTTTAATGCCAGAACCTTCACCGAATATTGAAAATCTCCACAGCGAGAAGAACTACTTTACCTTTCTAACTTGAAATGTGACAGTGGGCTATTGTCCTTCCTTTTATGTGTGTGTGGTGCATGCTTTTTAATAATAGCTTTTCAGATGTGAATAAAGTTATCTCCCAACAGCAGAATGTCCCTCCAGGGCATACTTGCCCCCAGATAAAAGAAAAACAAAACAAAACACAAAACTCACAGTGATAAGCAAATGCTCATAGTTTAAAAGTTATCACTATGGCACAGTGGCAAGGATGGTTTCAGTGAATCTGTTTTACTTTTGACTCAAGGAAAAATTGTCTAACTCATAATTAAATAAATAATACTCATTTCTTCCAATAAAACATGTATTACGAGCTGCGGTGCGTGAGCAGTTAATTAAAATGATGTCACCTAGTTTGCTCATTAACCTTTTCCATTGGATTACTCTTCGTTTTACTCATACTTGGCCCTCTCCTTTCATTTGCGTTCTCTCATACATGATCATTTTAGGCTCACAGTAACACCGCTAGCTCTCCATGACTCTAAGTCTTGCACAGCCTAATGCTGACTGCTTGTAATACAGGAGATCTAGGGACAGAAGCGTATTCGGTTTTTAACTTTGTGAGTAGGCCCGAAGACGCGCACCAGTGAAATGCCTATGATGCAAAAATGTGGGGAAATGAAAAAGATGAAAAGATACAAAACTAATTTGATTGTTAAAAGCCCTACCTAGAACAATTACAAGACCTAACATTATAAGCTGCTGTTACAATAATATTAAAATGCTCCTCCAGGAACATTAATTTCGATGTTACTCTAAGGAGAGAGATACAGATGAACATGAATAATGTCAACAGAGATTAAAAAAAGCTGTGCTTCTCTCCAGTCCTCTATCGGATCCCTAACTCTGCACTCTCACAGCACAAACCATCACTGCTAACGCCAAAATAATGCCCTTATGATTTGAATCTTACCTTCAATTCTGAGAGCACACGAATAGATTCCCTTTCTATTTAATGTACAGGGAACTACTGAAAGAGAATCTTGAGAATTGCAAATTAGGACTATCCAGTACATGACCTGTACGCTAATGGCTTGTGAACAGCATCAGCCCAAACATCAGAATGACATTTTTATGTGCCGTCACTCAAGGTGAGTTTAGTTATTTTCCACTGAACTGGATATAGTTGCAATTAGATTTTTTTTTCTGACATATCAAACTATTTTACGGAGAGAACTCAGATTTTCTTTTTGCGTTTCTTTGCCCTCAAACACAGCACTTAATGATTTTTGACCAATGGTGTAGATGATGTAATATTAAAACACCACAGTATATTTTATATCCATCAAAGTAATTAAAAAGATATGAATTATGAACTGATGGACATTTTTACTAAAAAACAGAATAAGATCCTTTATTTTTCTTGTCTTTACTTGACAGACTATCTGAAAAGTGAGAGATATTTGATATTTTCGTCAATTTCACCATTTTTTTTCCTTTAGTGGTGCAAGTACTTAACTTTCTCAGCATCTCCTCTCCACTCCACCGTTGTTCCTTTCATATTTTAAAGCTTTTTCTGTATTCACATATCATCCTCAGTTGATCTGAAGAGCTGAGGCGCAAAGCGCATGTACCGTGGATGTGCCATCCCTTCAAAAGAGTGCACATGAAAGTCTTCTTAAATCCCTGTTAAACAATAAAGTACTGTTGTAGGTAACTGTATTTGTATTTAAATTCCATCAAAAATAAAGGTGCCTTAGCTGTGCCTTTTCACAATACTTTTGCTACAATATTATTTTTCTTCAATTTTTTTTCTAAAGTCAAAAAGACAAGAAGTCACTTTTTGTTCTTTTGTACTTTAAGTGTATTTATAAAACACTTTTAAAACGCCCAGGGTTGACCGAAGTGCTGTACGATAAAATAACAAAGAGAAATAGAAAAGCCTAACATGGTAAGAGCCAAAAACAAAAGAGATAACTTAGAGATGACTTAACAAAACTTTTCCATAGGCATACATAAGCAGGGAAAAGTTTAAAGATATCAAACAAGGAAGGCTAAAAAGTGAAAAATAAGACCTTAAAGACACTCAAAAGCCTGATAAAACAGGTGAGTCTTCAGTTTTGCCTTCAAGTGTCTACAGAGGAGGAACACTAGTTGTAAACGGTAAACTGTTCCAAAGCTTTGGGGCGACTACGGCGAACGCACAATGGGTCTCACCCCTTGGCCTTGACCTAGGGACAGCCGGGAGCAGCTGGTCTGAAGAGCTGAGAGATCCGGGGACGGAGAGAGGTCAGAGGAGCTCAGAGATGTACTGGGGGGACCAGGCCATGTAAAGCTTTAAACGCAAATAAAAGAACCTTGGACTCAATCGTATGCCGGTAGCCAGTGCAGGGATACAAGTACAGGTGTCCGTCTCTCTGTCTCTCTAAATAATGAGCCGCCACGAGGTTGGTATATCTCCTGTGTTCTACAGTGCACTGACCCACGTTAGACTGTTTGTCATGTGTTCCTACTGACAGAAAGCGTAATGAAGAGATTACGGCTACATCGCACCCGACACATCAACAGACTGCTGAGCCTGAGGTCTTAATGAAACCGGCCTAAAAAAAGAAAGAGGCCTGTCATCTTGATGGATATGTATTATGTTTACGGTTTATTCAACCTGGCAGAATTGAATAGTGGTTGACTTGAAATGTTGGCAACTGAGTTGAAGAGTGACTGACACTAACCGTGTATTATCGGGCTCTATTGTTGATACATCCTCCTGGGTAGGCCGGGCTGTGTGTCACTACAGCAAAGATTGACTTTCACCAAATCCTGAAAAGCTCACGGACATTTATATGATTGAAAGTTTACCAGGACCACATTTCTAACCTTGGGGAAAAGATTTAACATTACACCCACTGTACACAGCATTTGCAAAACAGATGTCAAGAGGAATGAATGACTTAAGTGCTTGAAGGTCATAAGTATCGTGACTGACCTTAGGAGAGAGCTACAATACATAACCCCCTCTTTGAGGTACAGTTTAGATCTTTCGTGTTTTGCTGCACGTCTTGGCTTTGGCTTCAGTGATAACTTGACATTTCGTTCAAAAAATTAAAAACAAGTCTAATCGCAAACTTTTAATTGTAAATAGAAAATTCTAAATGTCACCAAAGCACCAATAAACATTGTATCTTAAGGAATAAGGTGTTATTCCTTAAGATACAATGCAATGCTCTATACTTTTGTTATTGTCAACAAACAAGCTATATCAAGAAGATCACAAGCAATATTGCTTTAGACTATAGCAGTCTGTATGTGGCCCTCCACACAAGTCCATTAGTTCCAAATGAAGACATAAACCTTAAAAAAAATGGGTCATGAACATGTAGTTTCATTTTTTTTTTTTTTTAGAGTCTCCGTAGCCAGTAATTTCCTAAAGCAGCAGGGCGCTGCAGTTTGTAGCGAACGTGACTCAGACAGGAGTAAATAGTGCCTGTTGAGGGGCACTATTATCAGTCATGGTTTGGTACACATTTGGTTCACTATGAAGTACTTGCAGCAGCAGGATGGTGAATGAGGGGATTGACTCATAGTAGACAACAGTGACCGTGTTCACCGTAATGAAAGAAACCCAGTGCAACGGCGGCACTGGGGCAGATGAATGGGCCACTGTACTGTATATCTGGCTTTAGCTACACGGTCATTACGGATGGAGCTTTCCATCATGTTAAATGAACTTAATCAGTAATTAGTGAGTGCCCACTTGTCATAAAGTTGCCTTTTCTGTCCGAGCAATTCAAGAGCTTCACATCCATGGCAACTGAACAAACTTCACTAACTAAACTACTTAACGGACCTTGTTATGACACAGTTTTCTCAAATGCTGCCTCCAAGGTCGCTTTCATCAACATAGTATCTCGATTAATTACACAAGCGTGCTAGTACTAAAATTATTTTGGCAGAATTTTCTGAATTGAGATGCTTTTACAAAAATTAAACAGAAGGGCATTTCTTTGTTGTCACAGGTTATTACATTTTCTTATTCGTGATTTTTCAAAATATCTTTAATTTCATTCATTTTCTTTTTTAAAGAATCTAACAATTTGGAAAGAATTTTTTTGTAAGTGTTTCAGAAGAAAAAAAAAAACAGTTGCTGTACATGCAGGGAATCTACCACGCATGCAGAATGCAGTGACTGCAGGTAGATATGTGACGGATACCTATAGTGCACTGCACATTGCATCTCTTTGCACAATAATTGTGGTCGTACTCTGCATGAAACATGTGTATGTGGATATAATTTTTTAATGTTGTCAACTGTCCACATAGTATATCAGCGCTCTAATGTCACAAAAACAAATTTTCTTGCTGTTACCGCAACAGCAAGTTATCGGATTCTGATAGCAAATAGACTCTGATAAGGCTCATAGGCATATTTATCAATCTAATGGAAAATGATCCCGTTAACCTTGAAACACCTTCCATGCATCACACGGATAAACGTAAGCTGCACTCATTATCATATGATTCACATAAACAGACACCAGTATCAGCGGTGTCATTCATGCCGGGAAAGACAATAGGTTCCTGTCAGATACACACAAAAAAAAACACCAACAACTGTCAGCTCAACAGCCAGCAACAAACTCAACCTCCTTACAAGTGATTCTTTGAAGTGCTGTTGACACAGTAATGATATGTAACATTTTCCCTTAAATGCCTTTTGTGACTTTAACGTGGACTGACATAACACAATATCGATTCCACCAAGCAAGAGCGATTTGTTTGGAATACAGAACGGACGTTAGGCTGAGAAAGGGCCATCAAAATTGTTGAAAAGACAAAGAAACAAGCAGCAACTTCTTTCCTCGATACAAAACCACTCGCTCCATCAAATTACTGGCAACGTGGTTTGAATTTACAAACACCCCAGTTTGTGCTTTGTCATGTGTTATCATTATATCAGAACTAAACATTCAATTTTACTGATTTGGTATTTCCAGAATCTTCAAAGACTCTTCCAAAAAATAACTGGATGAAAAAAAGCGCTCCTTTTTTGTTAAACACAATAAAAAATATTGGGAAGCTGCATGAATATACACTGATCAGCCACAATAATAAAACCAGTTACCTATTTTGATGTTGTGGCTGAAGGGTGTGTTAGTGTGTGTGTGTGTGTCTGTGTGTCTATATATGTATATATATATATATATATATGATATATATGTGCTGATGTATACCTGATCATAAAATTTGAGCTTTTGGTTCATGATGTAGGAAGATGTTTAATTTTCGTGTCCATCTTTACTTGAAAAAGATGCACAATCTTGGATGACGAGTTAAAGATTTATGTTTTATCCCGCAATAGAATTAAATCCTTTTCATCCAGATGGTAAGAAGAAGGGTATTCACTTTTCTGAAAATGAGATGAATGGATGTTAGTTCAGGGACTGCATTGTAATGGTAATGAATGAGAAGCACAAAGTGTTACTAGTTTTCCAAATAGTCTTTAGCAAATACTTTTCAAAAACGGTTTATATTTGTTATATTTGACTATTTGTAATGTGGAATTTCCAGCGCACTTTGACCATTACACTGTATATTTCATGTAGAATGTTTTATCATCATAAGAATCAGAGAAGACTAATGAGTGTTACTTCTCTAAAAGTTAGTGGTTTGCTGAAAGGGTCCAATATTTCAAAGAGCCTATGTTTATTCATATGAGGAAAAGGCGGTTTCTTCTTGCCGGCCCCGTCATTTTTCTCACTAGAGTCGTTAGGAAAGACAGTAGGCCTTGTATAGATTCCTCTGTGGTAATTAAAAGGTAAAAATCCTTTAATTTCATGATTTATACCTTTTTGGTATCAGTCATGGCAGATGATTATATTGGAGCAAGGCCAGTATAGGGAATTGAACACTTCTCTGGCTTCACCCATCACTTTTGCCAAACAAATCACTAACATTGAGTACAAGGTACTAAATCGTGAATATGCGTATTCAAATTCCGATATTACTAGATCGGTTTAATAATGGCTGATGGATGGCTCTGCAGCCCCTGAATATAGGTAGATTACCTTAACGCCACTCAGCAGGCAGGAAAAGACTAAGTTGTATATTCACAGGCATGGTCGAATTGCTCCAAAACATGTGTATCCTGTTCTATAGATATGTATGTAGTAGGTATTTAGTTTTCCATGTAGCTTTATTATAAAAAACTGTATGTGCATTGATTAACCACACAGCAGCTTGTAAAATTGAATTAATTCATGTTTTCATATTTCTTTTTTCATCAGCATCAAAACACAAACCCTCAAGCACTCCCCCAGTTTGCTTAAGATTCAAGATTTCTGTCTTGAGGCTACTAGGTGAGAACCCAAGCTATATAATAAACATTATAAAATATTGTAAAGAGCCCCCTTGGTCCAGGAGTTAACATCAATATTCATGACTTAGAACAGTCCTAGATGTTGCTCTGAGCTGTGATTAGTTTTTCTGTCAAATCAGCTGTCAGTCCCAACGCATGCAGATTATGATTATGCATGAAGCAGCGCACAAGTATTCTAAATATTCATTTGGAGTACCCTTGTATAGAACACATGTGGTCATTTACTTTCCATGACAGTAACAGAACCACAAACTCTAAAGGCCTCTACTCAAAATCATTGTCGACTCCACCTTCTCATCTTTTCTTTTTTTACACAGTATTTCTCACATGGATTAATCAGATAAACCTAATGGTGTGTAATTGCAGAGTTAATCTAATCTGCATATAGAACAAAACAATACAACATAATAAATAAAAGACAAAAATATTTAATTTATTTCAGGGAAATAATAATCTTCCCGCTTAATGCCAAATAAATGCCTCTCATTAACTCGAAGTAACTAACACATCAGTACAACAGTGCAATAAAACTGTTCATTATAAACTAAACATTTTAGATTTCATCCCTCCTTAAGTGGACTATTGATAAGAGGTACTACATGGTGATTTCCACACTCAGACGCTGTATTGACAAAGTCTAAATGGAACACACAAGTCTCAGGACACAAGCAGCATCTTTGAACATGGTGTCAGGAACCCCAGCAATTTCAGAAATATCCTCTACTGACCCAAACAGAAGCTTTAGGATCTGTTCAATAATTGAAGCATCTGTTTGTATAATTTTGCTGAATACAAAATATATGTTTTTAAGGCAACATAAAAAAAAAAAAATACTTTGGAATAGAAAATCCAATTTAGTAAGCCTGAATACAACATCATGTCTATGGCTGTAAAGTAAAGGCACACAGTATGTGTCCATATTTTCTCTAATCAAAAGAAAACCTTTACACTATATCAGACATTAACGTTGCCACGGAAAACATCATAAATCAAAGCAGAAACACAGAAATATTATGGCAGCTCTGTTGCACTGCAGGTCATTACGTTACTGAAAACAGCGCAGCTGATGAACTTTGTGACTGCTGCTGGCAAATTCCATCAGACAAAATAATATATACAATATGTCCCACCAGTGCTCGTGTTCCACTTTTGATTATCAAATGCATTATTCAAACTCAAATATCAGCTGAATTATTTGCATAGCCTCCCACTGTTCTCGCTGAGCAAGAGTATAATCTGTTTTGTTTGGTCTCAGTCCTCTAAGAAAACTGCAATTTGTAATCACGCTAGCAAAGCAAAATTAAAATTAGGATTAATTCAGACTTTTGGCTAAGTGTTGTAATGTTTTTCTGACTGGCAGATTATTGGACCTACCCTTAAGCACCTTAACTTTGCCCAGGCAATTAAGCAACATTGTGAGTGTGCATAAACCTTGAATAATGCTACTAGATGGACGGGTGTGCAGTGCATCAGAGGTGCAGAGAGAGCATCATTTGAATGCCACATATCACCTTTGGCGTCGGAATCACAGCAGTGGATGTTTGGTGAGGCTTTGGGCATAATATCCTCAGTGAAGTGCTGTTTTATGATCGTGTGCAAACAGAGGCTAAACTACCGAACAACTGTAACCACTGATCGTGTAAGCTTTTTTGAGGTCATGACATATATAGTGCAAATAAAGCTCGTTTGCTAAAGGCTCACTTTCACAGTTATCTGTGTATGTGTCTTCATACATTCGTGCTTGATTTGGAAACAACAAATGTAATATTTCGCCTTGGTATTTGGGTATGGCCCTGGGCCTGGAATTTTGTCCTACATAATCATTCTGTTTCTGTGCCTGCTACCACAGTGTGCAGTCTCTGTTCCAATTAGACCTCCTGAATTAGGAATCATTTCTTGATTAAACAAAATTGATTAAATATCATAATGGGAAGTTTTCCAAATGTTTTCCCTCATCCATTCTTTTGTAGTTCATAGTTTCTCTTACCCCTGGGTACAGATTGTTCTAATGGAGTTAAGTGCTTTTGCAAAGCTCCACCGTGGCGCTCTGATTTCTACATTAAGATTTATTTACTCCCGATGAAGAGGTGCTTGAGGGTTTGTGTTTTGATGCTGATGAAAAAAGAAATATGAAAAATGTTTAAGCTACACTGACTGGCCCCTAGTGAGATATCCCTGGAAAACCCGTCATGAATTAATTCAATTTTTATGACAAGCTGCTGTGTGGTTAATCAATGCACTCGCATACAGTTTTGTTTTATAATAAATCGATTAGATCGCTACATGGAAAACTAAATACCTACTACATACATATCTATAGAACAGGATACACATGTTTTGGAGCAATTCGACCATGCCTGTGAATATACAACTTAGTCTTTTCCTGCCTGCTGAGTTACCCTCGCCTCATTCTGCCCACATCAAAAGCCGAAATGAAAGATTTAGCTGCAACTCTCTCCATTTCAGCCAGTGCTTGGCATACATTATTTTGATATGTGTCATTGGCCGCTGTGTTTAATTGGGAGGTGTCTCCACAAATATAAGCCCGGGGAAGAGGGATGGGTCGACAGCAAAACATTTCCCACCAGAGAGCAAAAACCTGCCACTAATAAAAGATGTGATCGGGCCTTTGTGTTTTTCAAGTGACAGTCCATTAGTAGGAGGAGAATATGGGTTCAGGATGGATAGGCGGATCTGCACACTCTGCAGTGGTGTTATTAGCATCTACTGCATGGATGTGGACAAGAAGCGAGTGTGTGTGTTTATTTTCTCGTGAGAATAGATGGACTACAAGCAGTGCAATAACGAAAACACAATACATGCGTGCACATCTGCAGACTGAGAGGTGCCATTCGCAACTCTAATCATCCATATTTCAACATCAAAGGCTTATAAATGCAAATGGATGTGAAGGTCGATGTCAATGAATCAACATCTGACTTAATCCACATTGCAGTGTCCTTTAGATGCCTCCCATTGTGCATTAGAAAGAGACCATCATCACAAGTTTGATTAATGGTACTATTAAATGCAACAATTTCCTTTTCATAAATTTGAATTCCACATCAGCGTAAGATTTTTCTGCAGTTTAAATAATTGTGAACCAGATCCAGATGACCACAAAAGATGCCCTTTGAGCCTGATAACTGAGGTTTGATGTCTTCTCTGTTTGTTTTCAGTAGTTAACAGAATAAGTGGAAATTTTCAAAGTCATCAGAAATCATCCTTTGGCACCATGGATCTATGCACCAAATTTCAAACAAATCAGAATTTGGCCAAGATCCAATAGCTGCGATGATATTTCACTAAAAGCCAGGACAGGGGAAACTAAAAGTCACGCTGACACTGAAGTTTCCTCCTCTGGGGACAATAAATGTACAAAATTCATGGTAATCCATCTCAAAGTTGTTTATATATTTCAGTTTGGACCAAAGTGGTGGACCATCCAACAGAAGAGGCAACATGCAGGTCTATAGAGCAATGTCTCCAGTGTGGGTGGCTAAAAAATTCTCTTTTTGCCATGAGATCATCTGGGGACTCAAGTGACTACATCCTTTTAACATCCTGAGTGCAAATTTAGCATAATGTTGAGTTCTAACAAAGCCTTTACAAGCAGCATAACTCACCCCCCCCCCCGATTGTGCAGGGTCTGTTGCTGTGAGGAGGAGTTTAATGTGGAAAATGGGTTTTACCTTAAGACAACCTCTAAAGGATTGGTTTGAAGTTGGACTGGCCCAGCACATGTTGGTTTGTCTGCTGGAGACCACTAATCCTAAAATCAGACTGAGACTGTGTGAAAAATTCATTTTCCTCTGTTCATTCTGGCTGTGCTTTGAGCATTTTCTGTATAGATCAATGAAATGTATGTCATCTACTGGATGAAGGGAAGCTTTGACTATAGGTTGCATTGATTCCAAAAGGATATTCAGTAATGGGTAATTATCACCTTACTCTTTTTTATTCTATGTGAATTTTATTTAATATAGAACAAAGTTATCAGACTTTCTTTGGCTACCCAGGTCAAACTGAATTACCCACTCAGCTGGGATTTTTGAGTTAATTTGGACCAGCTGGAGCCGTTTATTTCCCATTTTGGAATTTCACTGAAAGTTTCACACAATTACTGACTTGCACCCTGGTACAGTGTCTGAATTACCATATCACCAGTGATGGGTTACAATAACATCACTCCTATATACAGCCAATTAAAGTTTTTCTGGTTTTGCTCTACTGTGGCTGATGCTTTGTGATACACAGTGCATGGCCCTGTTCCTGAATTGCCAATGTTCCTTCTAAATTATTTTAGTGCCTGGATGACTGACTGAAATTTCCAATTTGCATACGCAAAATCAAATTACCAGCCTCCTCTGGTAATACTAATGCAGCCCAGAGAGAGCTTTAGTATGCAAAACAGTTGTTTCCTATTCACAGGAAACATTGCATGCATAACAGCACAGGTAAAAGGCTTTGTTATTGTGTTGGTTTGATAAAGAATTCTTCACATCTGAACTGGAGGCATGTGAACAGAAGGGTAAAATTTGAGAAATATGTGCAGGGGTGTGTTTTGTTTGATTTTTCAAAAATACAGCATTTGAGATATTCTGATTGGAAGAATACAAAAATTAAGTGTTGCACACAGATGGTTCACTCTTCCTGCTTATTGTCCTCCTCCTGTTTCATCACCATTGGTCCCCCATCAGAAATTAAAATGGCTCACTGAGGGTGTGAAATAAAGATTATGGCCTTGACAGCCCAGAGCAGCCGGTCCTCCCAGACCCAGCCATATGGACCACTAGGGTTGGTGTTATTTTTGCATTCTGTCCTGTCGAACATGCTAGAGGAAATTAGAGTTCAACCTGTCTGTCTGTCTATGGACGAGTCCACCGACTCTGATTCAGGACAGGAATTAATCCTGACTGTAGTCATAGCAACAAGCTAGGTCTAATGTTCTTAGCTTGAAATGACCAGGAGGCATTTTTATTGAAGACCACTTTCTTACATCTTTGCCTCACAAATCCTTATTGATGATGTGAAGAAATCAATATCTGCTTATACACCAGTCCACAAATACCTGCTGTTTCAATATCAGACTGAAATGATGAATTGTGTGCATTGCATGATTGGCATAAGGGACTGGGTTGTTTCATGTGCTGGTAAACAAAAACAAAAAAAAACAAACAAAAAAAAACCTAAATCAACAGAGAACCAGGAGGATTTTTTTTTAACCTTGTTTTTGTTTTTTAGTGAAAAACTTTAAACAAGAATTTACAAGCTGTAAATGCTTCTTTTACCTAAACTTCTTCATAAAGTCAATGGAAGCATTTCTTAGTTATTCCCCTAGAATTAATAACATTACAAGACTATAGCCATGCTAGCTGCTCTGAGGGACTATAAGACTGTGCTTGCAGTGGTGCTTTGAGCTTAATGATAACTGCAGCATGCTAACATGCTCACAACAGCTGTTGTTCAGCAGGATTAATGCTTACCATGTTCACCATCTCAGTTAAGTGTCCTAGCATGCTAACATTTGATAATTGGCCCTAAACACAAAGTACAGCCAAGGCAACGGATAAGTCATTCGTTTTGCAAGGTCATAAACCAAAGTATTGGACAAATTGAAATTTTGACCCGATGATGGCCCATAATGAAAAGTTAAATGCTCACTGAAGCTACTACAATTAATCCTAGGGCGGACATGTACAACTGTACATGAATTCATGACAATCCTTCCAATTGTTGTCAAATTTCACTTGAAGACCGCAAACGTAAACCTGATGGTGGTGCAAGATGAAAAGTGAGGGGAACCAAAGGCAATAGGCTTCATCATCTGGCCTCAGATGAAGGAGAAAAAGGCTTCCCAAGCAGGAGGGAGTCATAAGATGCAAAAAAAAAAAAAAAAGATTATAATGTGCTTAATATGTGCACAAATACAGGCACTAAATGGCTTGTAGAATGCAGAAAAGACTTGGATCAGCAGCTACACTGGATTGCATCGCATTTCAAGCTTGGCGCTCTTCCTCAGGCAGCATCAAAAGGTTTATGCTGACATGTCTCTAGAAATAGAGAAAATTATAAGAATAATGATAATAATACAAACTGTAATGGGATTATGGTATTATTATTGATAAATAGTATTAAACATGTTGCATTCCAGCTCAGTGACATAAACATAAGAACAATAGTCAAAGGGCCTTACCGTTGATGCTGCCTGAGGAAGAGCACCAAGCTTGAAACACACTGCAATCCAAAGCAGCTGATGAGCCAAGCCTTTTCTGTGTTCTACATGCCATTATTGCCTGTATTCGTGCACATATTGGGAGCAAATACAGGCACGAATCTCTCTTTTTTTTTTTCTTTGCATCCTGCGGCTTCCGTCCCCCTTTGTCTGAGTTCATCTCTTGGCGACCACGAATACCTATATTAAGTATTATGGCAATGCGTAAAAAGGTGTGATTGGTGTGACTGATATTTCAGTCTCAGTGTTGGAAAGACCAACAGACCAACATTGCCATCCATAGTGCCTAGCTGTTAGCACGGCTTAAAAGTTTTAGGACCCCTGGTTTGGACATTACAGAAACAAGCTTCTGACTGAAAGGCTTACATTTCAGCATTTTGACTAGGAAAATATACCTATAAAATATACAGTGGTGGTATACTCAATCACCACTGTCTAGATTCCCTTAAGCAAAGAACTAAACTCTCAGTAATTAGCATTCAAGCCTTAGCATCAATGGCTGTATGAATGTGAACAAGATTTTGCCGGTGAATGCCTACTCAGTTGACTTTCCCTGGTTAAATAAAGGTTTAAAGAACGACCAAAGAGGGAAAAAAAAAAAACCCCAAAAAAAACCAAAAAAAAAACTGATTCAGCGTCCTTTACGTGAAAAGTCAGCCTGTTCATCGCAGAGAAGCTCACACACCCGCTGTGTTTTTTAATCCTGAGAATCCCAGTATCCCCTGTGCCCTAAGGATGAAGAGGGTACGGGAGATGTAGAGAGCAATGGGGGCAGAGAGGTAGGATGGGGTTATGTTGGCTTTCAGAGATGCTGAAAAGTGTGAAATTCCGACTGACTGCTGGAAAATAACACAGTGGAGTTTTGAAATTCCGAGTACAGAACTGGGATAAGATCTCTCAAATTGAGACCCTTTTTTTTTTAATCAAGTGTCAGTCCTAAACAGTCCAAAATCCTCAGACAGGGACATGTTTTTCTACTTTTAGAAACAGAAGTAAAAGTAATTTATCAGTATTCTTACACTACTGTAGGACTGTAATCCTATGTCCACTAGGATTAAGGGGAGCTCCAGAGCTGTCATAATCCGCTGAGAGATCCCAGCAGGTGGTGAAGGCTATAACAGCTGACATAACAAATTTCCTAATTAAAAAAAGAATGCATTTCTTCAAATATATCTTGGATTAAAAAAAAAAAAAAAAATGTTGCTGATTTTTCCAATCCTTAACGAAAGCTTCACAGAAACAAGTTCTTAAAACGGCTGCTTTTTGACAACCAAAAAAGTACAGCTATATCAGCAGTGATTTGCGTCCCCCAAGACTCCAAACTCGAAGTTTAAATACCAGGAATCCACAGTAGTTTGCAATTTTCCTTACGCCCTATAAATATGAAAGTCTTGGACAGAATAGACAACATATTAATGAGTTTGCAAAGAGAGATAGGATTAAAATTTGCCCCAAAGGAGGCCCTGGAGGAATCCAAAAGTTTATCTGCTTTAGTCTTCTTATTACTATTATTATTATTACTATTACTGACAGTAATATAATTATTATATATTATTACTATTATGTGTTATATTATTATAACATCGATGGCCAGGCTGACAATTTGTCTTCTAGAAAGGAAAGGGTTCCTTTCCTTTCCCTGGGTATCATGAATGTACTTACTGTAATAACTGCCATGGCAATGTGACTGTTAGATTTAATACATTTGGCGTACAAGTGTACAAGTGTACAAATTTAGGCCCGATGGTAGCGGAGGAAAGGTCAAAGGAATTACCAGAAGCATTAGGAGTTATCCTCTTGGAGCCATGATTATCCACAGAAAACTGAAGAGTAGTCTGGCCTCTTGTTGTTGATGACATAATAACTGACAGGCCAATAGCATCACCATCCTTATGCTGTGCCACGAGCAGGGCAAAAAATAAATAGGGGGTTACCGACAAAAATGGCACAGTAGGCAGCAGTATTTTTAGACGGAGGTAAACTTTCAGCGTGAGCCAAGACACATGAGAAACACAGACCCTGATGTCACGTGAACATTATGTAAACAAGCACTACATAACTGTACTGTACTGTATATTTATAATTCTTAAAATACACAGTTTGAATTTTAGTAATATACTGTATGTGCATGCGCGTTACTTATGTTTATTTAAAAATCTCCAGGCATTCAAGTCTCAAGTTACTCAAGTCTCTCCTTGCAGATGCGGTCATATTTGCAAACTACCAGAATTTCCAAGCAGAAGTTTCAGCGTCCATTTGAAGCCTGAGTAGAAATGAATTAAACAGTTCAAGGTCCACACATGGCACACAGTAAATATATTTTTAATTGGACCACATGCATGTTGAGGCCAAGGATATATTACTATAAAATTATGACTGCTAAAATCTGGGACTATTTGCATTAAACAACATATGGTCATGCCATCCATGCTTGCACTGCTAGTGACTATGCAAATCAACATGACACCATGATGCTCCCAGACACTGACCAAAAGAAAAAAGAAAAAAAAAGAAAAAAACCCCTTTCCTTACATGCCAGCACAGCTTTTATGGTAATGAAATGCTAATGCTATAAATTTAAAAACATAATGAGATGTTATAATGAGATGTAATGTGATATGCCCGCACCCTAACCTCACTCCCTGTCTATCCTGTTTGCATGCATCGTATTTATTTGTGTGCGAGAGAAAGCCAGATTTGCACTGATGCAGGCTGCTGTGGCACTGCGTGACTTGACATGGAGTGGAGTGGTATAGGTGCAGTGTGATGCAGTTACAGCAAACCTGGTAGAAGTGTCATGGGAAACAGCTTAACAGTTTAATGTCAATTTATCATGTTTTTGTTTTTTTTTTTATTTAAAAACACATTTAAACAGTATGTTGATGAGTTGATGGGCCTGATGAACAAAGTGAACTTTATAGTTTATTCAAGATACTAATGCAAAAGCCATCATTCAGTGTAAGAAAAAAGCCTTTAACCCATTCACAGTGTTGCGTATTTGTTCTGTTATTTAAAAAGTATAATAAAAAAAAACTTCCTGGAACATGTAGGCTGGGGTCACTTCTGATGCCCTCGTCTCCATATTCCCTGAAAATACTGGGAGATTTGAGATTTGTTGTCTTACTGTTGCTTTCCTTAATATAGAGCATGATGCTGTACTTTCATACACCAAGCATCCTGTGCGTGAAATTCATGTCTTGCTTTCTGACAACGCTTGTATGTATTTCAGCTTTAATACAGTAGACTTCAGAAATACAGCCCAAGAGGCCATTAACACGCTCACAGAACGACATAATTCAGCTTCTGGCCGAGCCACAACAGTGGGGCCAGCCTTATAAAAACGAATGTCTGTGATGGAGTGAGTGCGTATTAAAGTTACGCTACTGGTCAGCTGAATGCCGCGGGACTGAGTCCTGACGTTACACACCATTTGTCGACCGGCCGAGCGTTGGAGTTTCCCCATTGGCCGTTGCTCTTTCAAAATGAAATGGCCAGCTTAGCACCTTTTTGGCTAACGACAAATCTAGCGGCTTTTTGAACAAACCTTAGCTACTCTCCGTAGAAGAGAGTTACCAGTTTTGCCCCGCGAGCGCGAGCTCGGGTTTTCCCTCCACAGGCACACCTCTCTATGCGTCCCACTCAGTTGACCACACGGCAGCTTACAGAGTCAAGAATGAGCTTCTAACTTTCTTACTGAGTGATCATTTTACAAGTAAATTTAGCCGAAATCAAAGCACAGCCATTGTCTTTAACTTATGTGTATGGTGACTTTTTTCAGACGACGTCAGGGTTATAAAATCAGGATTTTAGCCGAGCAGAGCAGCGGCTTGGAAATGGCTTGGATGTGACTGCTGGTTAACATGTCGTCTTAATGGGCTGCGTTTCAGCCACTGTTTCATACTTGTTCCGTTGTCTGACAACAGAAACAGCCGAACATGTAAATGAGAACAGCTTTATTTGGGAATTCGGTTGTATTAAAACACTGTATATGTGAGCACAGAGAGTAGGAGAGAAAAAACTAAATGCGGTCCAGCCATATACTAGTCTTGCTGAAAAGAGGACTTTGATTTTGGCTCTGTGCTTTTTCAAGTGATGAATATTCTTCCAAGGCTATTTTTGAGATAACCTTTTTCATGTTGACTCTGAAGCAGTGTCTGCCAAATACCTAGACATCAAACAATGGTGGCCTATTGATTAGAGCAGCCTAACTCAGGGGAAAGCAAGAAAATGAATATTTTTTGGTGCGATTTCAACTTGCTTTGGGTTTGGTCAGGAGGCTTTCCCTTTGAATCGAAATCAGTGATAAATTAATGAGGCATTCACACCATCAGTACAAATACTTTCAAGTGGCAGAGTACATTTGAATGTATCATTTTTCAGAGGTAGCATACTGTACATCAGAGGGCTGTAGCTGCTAAAAAGATCAATTGTTTTACTAAAAGAAAAGCAAGATGCCATAATGGAGTACTACTCAATTTTAAAAATAAATAAATTATAACTTCAAAATTTAATTTAAGTGAAAATATAAGTATAGAAGAAAGTCTGGCAAGTGTGAAAATTATAAGCAGTAATTGTAGAGGTTGCTTCTTTTGTTAGATTGTAGTTGCACCCTTTTGGCCATCGCTGGGAAAAAGATCCGCACCTTGCATCAGCAGGAGATAATCACAGCTTTAAAGTGTCACAGCTATTTTAATGTTGAGGCTGGCTTAACTGCTCCAAATGTAGCTGCTTCGTTTAACAATGCATCATCTTTTATGAGATTATCACAAGTTTTCCATCCATGCATTCATCCATTCTCTATTACCATTTATCTTTTTCACAGCTGCAGAGGGCTGGAGCCTATCCCAGCGTGCAGTGGGCGAGAGGCAGGGTAAACCCTGGACACGCTGCCAGTCTGTCACAGGGCTAACACATACACAGACAAACAAATTGACATTGACATTCATACCTACGAGCAAGTTAGAGTTCCCAGGACACCTAACCCGCATGTGTTTGGACTGTGGGAGGAAACCGGAGAACCTGGAGGAAGAAGAGACACGAAGAGAACATATAAACTCCACAGAGTAAGGCCCTTGGTCCGTCGTGATGTGAGATGACTTCTAACCCACTGCGCCACCATGCTCATGCTGAAAAGCATCACGTATGTATGTATGTATGCCTGCCAAACGAATGTAGTGAACAAAGTATAATATTTTCCTCTGAAATGCAATGAAGTAAAAGCACTAAATCTGGCTAAGAGTAAAATATCTTGAGTGGAACAGAAGTACCTTACGCACTTAATTACTTCACACCGTAGGTTGTACTTTAAAGAGCTGAAGCTTGTATACACGGGGGGGCATGCCACTGACGACATGCTTAAAGATCACTGAGTCCCTCTAATCGCCTGTAGTCAAGTGTAGCCCACCATGTGCTCGAGCACGTGCGGCGGCATGTCATCAGAGCCACGGTGTGAGGATGACTCATCGCATATGCGCTCGCTCACTGCCGGATCTCCAGCAAGGCCCTGCCTGCAGGTACACGCACAAAGAGGAAACACTGACTTTAATGCTGCTGCCTGGAGAAAAAGGCCTGTCCAAATGCTCCACTAAGTGCACAGCAGGATAATTAGGAAATAATGCACTGATGCTGAAAATGAAGAACACAGGAACTTTTTGGGAATCACTTGCAATTACTGGCTCTCTCCTGTTTACATGACACATTCATTGCTTTTGTAATGACTCCGTACTGTACACAACCCGGCCCTGGCAAGGACTACATGGGAAGGATGATTTTAAGTGGGAATCAATGGTGTCTGTTGATTATAGTATTATGTTACTGGCTTCAGATTTAAGAGGATTGTATGTATGTTGGTAATTAGCTGGTTTGCATGCACATATCATAATTATTAATAACCAAAAATTTTTTTCATCCTCGTTAGGCTTAAGTTTACCCCAACTTTGGATACGGATCAGCGTCAACATTTTACACTGGCAAATTCTTATACCGTAGGATCTGAAATTCTGTTTGTGTAATTCATGACAAAAATACATTTCTGTTCGAGTATGATTTAAAGACAACTCAATCTTTTGAAAAAAAAAAAAAAAAGACTCTTTTGAGTGCATCTAAACAGTTATTTCACACTTCACTAAACTCGCTATACAGTATTAGCTCTTTAAATTCAGCTGTTGACTGGTTACATCTATTCTTAGACACTACAGCACTCTGTAGTGTGTAGACATTTTTTTTTTTACTCAAAGCTCATTAACATGCTCTTGCTATCCTTGTCATAGTCAACCCTCCCTCAACCCACTCAATTAATCCCTCAACCATGTTATTTTTTAAACCTGAAAATAAACATCAACAACAGAAAAAAATACATTTATATATATATAGGACATTATTACATTATATCTGCGTCATTATTATCAAAGTTATGACAGTCTTCTCAAACTTATTTTATATTGAGAGGAGAGGATTATGAAGATAAATATGCCCTACTAAGTACACCCAACTAAGCTTGAAGTTGGCCTAATTACAGAAACACCGGCTCTAAAAACCCGTTCGAGCCCTCTTTGTCTTCATATTGCATTCATGCTGGGGTGATTCATTGTGCCATGGAAGAGCTACTGTCAGTCTGATACTGAATCCGCCTAATATTGTTCAAACAGGTATTTAATGAGAAGTCCCAACTCCCAGAGACTGATGGGATTTAATGGAAATATTTCCCATGTTAGAACACAGAGCTCAAACACCCCAAATACGCTCACTTTTTCAGCCAAACGCTTTGAAGTGTACGACTATAGGGTAGAAATATATTCCTTATGTGACCACCAATTAACCAGACTTTGACCATTTGACCACGGACAGTGACAACCAGTATAAAAGACGAAGGGGTGCCGAAACAGGGGAGGCGTTGTAATGTCCACTAGCCTGGAAGATGGGACAGAACACAGACTGCAAGACTGAGGTAGGGAGGAATATTTCTAGGGTTTTCTTGTACGACAAAATATATGTATTGTATTACAAAATAAATATCACAAATTTAAATATTTTTGATTCGGATATTTAATATGAACAGAATTGAATCTATTGCACGTCAGAAGGCAAGTACCCACAATAATGTTTTCTTTTTTTCAATATGGCATTGCCATTTCACCACAATGCCACACTTTGATTCATACATGTCCTGGACAACGAATTAAAGCTGTTTGTTTGAGAAACGTCCATGGCAACTTTGGATAGAGCCTAAAATAGGAAAATAATTTAGCTTTGAATAGGTTTTCATTTTGTGGTTTATAACCTATTTTGAAGTGTTGGAGCTACTTCTTTGTAAAGGTCTAATATATTTTTCTCTGCAAAGACTGCAAAGTTCAATCATTATCTTTCTTAACTTGGCATCAGCATTATGCTCTCTCCGCGTCTATAAGGTCACATCTTCTAGTCAGATAGCTCTACTTATTTTATTTTGTAGGAATGAGGTGTTTTTACAGAACCAAGCGTGATCTCGCAGATTCATGCATAGGTTCTTGACTTTCCATGTTGCATCGGAATGGTTGAAAGAGGATGATTGATGTATTCAGACCCTGTTCTTTTACCTCTCTCTCCCCCAAGCAGATCTCATTGACTTTTGGAAATGTGGTCGGGAATCACAATCATTCTTGAGAAAGTAATAGCCCAGTACATATCAGATGGGTGAAACAAAGTCCACCTGCTACTGCTGAGCTTAGCTCACCGGGGAACATAAACTACCATGCCAAAAGGCTGCCTCTATTAAAACTAAATGTAGAGTGTCTCAGTACACAGACATGAAAATGCTTTGTTACCTTGGACAACCAATGGTGGCTGTTCTGGGCTGATAACAAAATTGCCCTCCGGTCAGTACCACAGTGCATAAAAGCACCATTGAGAATCCTGCAGTGATGAACCTGTAAGTGAGATATGGTTTCTTCTGGACATTACTGTCAAACAGCACTGCCTGTGTATATTAATGAAAATAAATGTGGTTCATTTCTCTAATATCCCTGCCTTGTAAACACGTATTCATCTCAATAGGCCGATTAAAATAACCCCTTTTTTATATAAGCTGCTCTGACACAAAGCCGGTGTTCAGTAATACCACATCCACCATGGACATTTTTAATAGTTATTTCTAATTCTATTATCACTGCCGGATGTCCGATTACCTCCCAGGCCTATTGTGCCATGTCGAGTGGGTATACAATTTACAGCCCAGGATCCAAGGGATCCAATGACACTGGGGTAATCTGATGTAATGAAATAATAAAACTGACCGTGGAAACCCAGGAGGGGAAATCTTTCTTTGGCATTTGATTCCGTAAGGGCTGTTTACATATGATTCCAGTAAATCTCCAAATCATTATGGATGATCCCAGTGACTTTCTCTGCCTCTCTCGCTGTATCCCTTCCTCCCTGTGTGATAGATTAACCAAGCAGTAACAATGTCTCTCTTGCGGAATGGACAGTGCAAATCGTTGTAGGTTCTAAGCCAGCCAGCGGGACAGGGCTGGCTGGACAGAGTGATAGATTAGGCATTTTTAAATACCCCTCCTGGTGAGTTCTGCTGCAGCCAAAAGAGCAGCTGGGGTTTTTCCTCACTCTGCAAGGGGGGTGGAGAAGGGCCACAGATGGCAATGGGCCCTGCAGGTCAGCGCTATTCAAAGATGCATCCTGGAGTGAATGAATGCGTAAATTAATCAAGGCCTGTGGATGCACTGGAATTTACTGTGCTGTGTTCTGCAGTAATGAAGCCTGTACTTTAAATCCATATTATATACGACACATAAGCTATTAAAGAAGACTTTGCAGAACTATTACTGCTCTGTCAAGCTCAGAGAAACATTATTACGCCTTATTGATTTGAAGATAGATATTACTTCACACGCAGCGAGGAGAATAATAATGTAAACACTTCAGCTTTGAGATAACTAAATCACCACTGAAAGCAATGCCAAGAGGGTGGTTCATTTTAGGATGCGTTCCAGTTAGCAGTATTCCATCACCCTCCTTATATACTGTGCATTTCTGTTATACCCCTGTTGGTTAGATCATCCCCCTTTTTTGTACTGCAGGTTGTCAGTGTTTGGGCTAACATGCACATCCCATTTAATCTTTTTTTAAGGTGAGCACAGATGATTTGGCCTTTTTGAAGCCCTGTTAGTTGTCACATGCTGGTGGAAAAACATCAAAGTGCTGATTCCAAGACCTCTTTTACAGCTGACAAAAGCGTCTGATGCCTTTCAACTTAACATGACCCAACTTTGTGTGAGTATTTATCTACTATTTATCCAGTATAATTAAGAAAAATTATGGTGTTGTTGTTGCAATGAGTAGAAGTGTTATTGTACATGCCACCAATTCAAATGTCGAAAAACTGTTACCAATAGATACATCTAAATATGCATACAAACATCTATATATAAATCTTTCAGATGATTGCAGATGGAATGAAGGGTTGACCACATAATTAATTACATTTTCGCATTTTCTCATTGAAGCCTTGAGCCTTTTGCTCATCACTGAGGTCACTCAGGCGCTGTCTGACTTAATTAAATTAGAGGTGACCAACAGGTTGGCAGGTTGGTTTGTTGGCGTGAGTGCTTATAAAGAGAATGAGGCTACATTTAAACACACACACAGACACACAGACACACACACACACACACACAAGCATCTTAGACAGATTAAGTACCTGCATAAACCTGTACCCAAACACACTGCTGGGTGCAAATCTGGATTTAAACAAAAGGATCTTTCTGAGCAGGCTTTCCTGACCCTAGAGGTGTGAATCTAGTATGGATTACCTAGGTTAGTCACACTATGTAGGGGGTCTTACCTCAAGGTGGATTTTAGAAGCTCAAGTCAACAATTGTTGTCTTCAAACTTTGGCTGGTGTGTCAACTAATACTTGCATAATTTGATTGCACTTTTTTTCCTTTGCATATACTACATCAAGCATTATTTGGAGGAATCATTGCTGGCTTGGTATCATAAAACACTGGTGTAAAGTCTGCTTGTCAGTGCTTAATTTTCAGGCACCTCAGTTATACTTGGTAGTGTGTTGGCAATTTCATTTTTCAGCAGTGCAATCTGTTTTGAAAGAATTCCAACTGCATCAACCCCCATACACAATGTCATAAAAATGGGTACAACCTTTGTACCTTTTGTCATTGACACTGTACCTTGACACATCTGCCATAACCCATAAACCCTTATTTTTCAAATACTTGAGTGCACTGTGACCCCTCTGTGAGTGTGTGCGTGGAGCCCACATTTTGGTGCCGCACGCCACCATCAAGCCTCCCCAGGGGCTTTGATGTGTCAACTGATTTCCGGGGGTGGAGGCACAGAGCGATTTACAGTGGCAGAGATGATCAATCGCATCAGGAGACGATACATCTGGGTTTGCAGTGAGAGCAGAGCCTGTTCTTGTCAGGAGAAGGAGGAAAGAGAGAAAGGTGCACACTATCTTACTTCAGGCATAGTGTCATCTCAGCTGGGAAGATTTGTATCACAGTTTTAATGTTTTTCCCTCAAGCTTTCCCTTGTAAAGTAGTCTCAGCATACTGTTAGTATACTTCTTTCAAAGTTATAGAATGACAGCGTATTTCTACTTTAGCATACTTGCAAAAAGTCAAATTGAGAATAGCACGTTCAAGCTTATACTTATGATGTTTTTATTTCGCACAAAAGAGCTACTCTATCCATGTAAATAAAAGGGTGGTGCAATGGATCAGAGTACGGTGTTACTTCAATTGAGATCGACTTTAAATTTTAAGTAATTTAAGGTGTTTACATTCCAGAATTAAACTTAAGAGGACAGTCGATCAATCGGTCCTGGGGTGAAACTTAGTAAAACCGCAAAGGTTGCACAGCATATCAATATATTAATTCAAGTGCAGCCTTTTCCTCTGAGAAATAAATGGATACTGAGTAAGCAGACCTAATATGCAAATCATTAACTCAACAGCTCAGACAAAAAGGTCCTGGGTGTGTATGACTACTTGGAGGTCACAACGACATGCTTCTTTTCAATGATCACATTGATTCACAGTTAAAGTGGTCCCATATCTGTGTTAACATCGATGTAGAAATAGTAACAGTGTCCTAGTTTCACATGTCGATTGTATGATCAATGTCCACCGTGTAGAACGGATGTTTAAATAATGTATCGGGTATCTTTCACGATATATGCATGGAAATGTATGTCACTTAGCCACTGGGTAAGTGGTGGTCTGTGAGGTCAAGACAAGCTGACAGCCTGTTTCTGCTCATAAAGAAAAGAGCGCATGATACCGTGTTTCTAATTCACACAAACTACATTTCCCTGCTGAAGGACCATGCTCAAACTATTGCTGAAAAATGATCCCTGCTCTGCTTTTGATTATCTCAAAAAAGCTTTATAGGCTATATAGTATCTTCCTGTTTAAACTGGTTAAAAGTGCCCAGTGGAGTTTTCTGGTGAAACAAAAGAAGTTTCTTTTCACATTCAGTTATTACTCACCAAAATGCATTGTGTGTATCTTACAGCTCTAACAAACATGATGAATGCATTTCCTTCCTCATAAAATATTTGAAAGCTGACTTTTCTTAAATGTTCGAGACCTGCACTATTTACATATGTTTATTTGGCAGCTGTCTTCTTCTTAACTGATGTTGGTTTCTTGATGCGTTGCCGCCATCTGTAGATCAGTGAATTTGTGTGAAACTACTAGTGTATCGTGGCACCTGCATGCAACTGTACATGTGCACGCATACATGTACATCCATTTACGGAATCAGGAGAACAAACGAAACGGGGACCCACATGTACGACATTG
This sequence comes from Xiphias gladius, assembly GCF_016859285.1. Classification (NCBI taxonomy): domain Eukaryota; kingdom Metazoa; phylum Chordata; class Actinopteri; order Istiophoriformes; family Xiphiidae; genus Xiphias; species Xiphias gladius. The sequence goes on along the minus strand of NC_053407.1, from coordinate 24,125,615 downwards.
CTCCGTTGAGCAATGTTTGATCAGAAAAACTCCCCAGGGCACCTTTAACCCCTAGCGCCCAAGCAGTGGTATGTACAGAATAAGATCACAACCCAGTCTGTACGTTGATGTTTGCAATGAGAAATATTAGGTGCTTAAAAAAAAGGGCTTTAATTAAAACCAACACCAGACTCGCCAACACCATGTCAACATTAAACTTCCTGTTTGAATCACCAGACAGGTGATGGCAACTGTAGTGCAAAAACTCAAAACATATCCAGAAATAGAACACACAGAAAGATATAGGAAAAAGAAAAATAAGAGTGACAAAATTCATGAAAATTAGCTTTGGTTAATTTTACACTATCAGTACATTTAATGACAGCATTAAGGCTCAGAATGTCCCATCAACATGATTTTTATATGACTTGATTTGATTGTAAATTAACTATGTTAATTTTAGACATATTCTCGGTGGTGCAGAACGGGTCTTATAACATTCAATCATTCTTGTGGGAACAACTTACTCCAATGCCCTTATTGAAGCTGTTGAGGCAATTTATTCCATCAGTGGTATAAAATGTATGTGTGAAAAGGCCCAGACTGTTGGAGAGAAATGCCGAGTCTCACGAGTTAGCTAGCATGGTGTCTATCACAAACGTGTGTGAAGATCAAAAGCAGGACATCAACAGTGTGTTAAAATACCTATCCTGTGGCAAGTTCTAACTTTTGTATGTGAGTTTAATATGACAGACAGCATTGAGGACAGTATTGTGGGTGTCACTTGGGAGCCTATGATGTTATAAAAACTAGAATTTAGGGGGGACCATCAGGGAGTTCAAGCTGAAGGCACGAGGGGCGAGTCGGAGACAGACAGATCTTGGCCTCATGTTGAAACCAAACTCTGCACGATGGAGTTATTGATTAAATGTTCTCTTAAAGGCCAGTTGGATGGAGAAGGTCACACCAAGGTTTTCACTACAGGGGAATGGAGATGCTTTTGACCTGTCAGCTGAAGATAGCCTCTGAGTGGGTACAAAAAGGCACTGCAGTCTTCTTAAATGGAATCCATCCATGCTGAAACTCACTGAACTCAACCCCTACAGACTGAGGTATGGGTCAAAATGTCCGAAAGTCTTTCAGGAGTTTTCTACTGAGTAATGATGACTGGCTGTGTATGGGCCTTACATAAATCTCTCAAATGGTTTTCAGACTTGCAATTAATTCATGATTTAAATGGCATGTAATTGTAGTTTGTCCAATAATTGGAACACAAATAGAGGAATAATTTGAGCTAATTGACCAGAGAGCATAGCTATGAATGCAATCATTATTTTAAGGCTCTTTTTAAAGGTTAATGTGGGAATAATCAGGGCAAAGTGTTTTCTATTAACAAACTGGGCAGTTCAAGAATGTGTGACTCACATTAACAACAGTGCAATAGTAAAAACAATTTAATTGCAATTAGCAATTATCACGTCAACCTTTTGGAGACATCACAGTATTACTTAGCAATAGCAATACTGTTGAGGGTTTTAGCAAATAACTGCCTATTTACACATCAAGCAGACATGGAGCAACAATTAGCATTAATTTGGAGTCATGTTCCTGGCAACCTGGCCAATATAAGTCCAACATTCCCTCTCCCTTTTAGGTCTGTTTTGGACTCGAGCTACTCCTCTACTGTGCAGGTAGTGTTCGGTGGGTTTTTTTCACTGAAAACAGTCGCCCTGGAATTGAGGTTGATCAGAGCAGTGAGTCTGAACCAAACAAGCGAAGTTGATGGCGCTAGAACAAAAACAATAAGCCGCGGAAGACTAAAATGCTCAGTTGAGTTGAGGGAAACTACAATGTTGAGTAATACTTCTCTGTGTGTTTGTCACTACGAGCAATCCCTTTCACATTTAACGGTCATTGTTTGACATTGTTAATATAGATATTGATTAGTGCAGCTCTAAACACAGCGCAGTTGGTTCAAAGTTTTTTACAGCAGGAAGAGAAAAACTGAAAAAAGAAAAGAGAAAATAAGTTTTAAAAAATGTGAAAGTCAAATAAGTACACTATATAGTCTTCCACATACTGTATAATCAAATATACATGCTGTATAATAATCTTAAACTATTGGCCACTCATCAACTTTACGGGAAAGAATCAGGCTGCTCAAGGGCACATTGACAGCCTTTGTTGAGGGAGTGCGACTGGTTCGATTGTGGGATTTGGTCCAGCGGCCCCCTGTTTCGGTCACCTCTACATTCTGCCCCACAGAGTTGAATGCAGCAGTAACTGGCCGCAGCCTGCCAGGGAGGAGTCGTTTAGACTTGGAGGAGAGCACATGCTGTGAGCTTTCTTTTCATGGTGACCATGTTCCTGATTTGGCCGTAGGGCAGGATGCAAACAGCTGAGCAACACACAAACACACACACACACACACACACACACGCACCCCTTCACTCAGATCTGTATTCCCAATACCCATGCTGACTTTCATTCCACTGCTTTGACTTCCGTGCTAAAATCAGAAGGTTCATACTTAGCTGAAAATACATGACAAAGATTTCAGGATATTGCACTAATTTTAAAATTATAGCATGAAAAAAAAATATTATAGAATGAAAATAATGAGTACTTTAAATGACACAGACCTGGTCATACCTGTATGGCATTAATGACTGAAAAAAAGGTTTGTTTTGCTATTGCCTACAATCGACATCCTGTGCTGGTACACTTTATGATTTATTTAGTGTACGAAATTGCTAATATAATGGCCTTAACATTTTGTTATGACAATAAAAAGAAAAATTATTCTATTTAAAAGAACCAAAGCTTGGTTAGTCCAAATTGTTACCGATCTGCAAGATACCCTCAAACCTGCATGCTGGCAGCTGGCATTTATTCTAGCTTCTTTTATTGACAAAATGCTTAATTTGTTGAACGTGATTTTAGGCCTTACCTGAAACATTAACATTTAAAATTAATTTGGACCGTCTGTTACTGGACCCCAGTGTGCAATCTGGAAAAGGGGTGAAAAACTAGTGTACAATCACTGTTGAATATTCCCATTTAGAACTAACCCCAAATGAAAAAGCCATAATCTTAAGGGTCCTGTATGGATGTTTACTGCTGAAATTTGGCACCCACAGTTCAACGTGATGTTTGCTGCCATTTAAGGCCAGAAGTACAGAATTCCCTGCATGTAAACAACCCCCTGTGTTTGTACAGTTGCAACACAAACAACAAGTCTAAATGTTATTTCTTCTATTATGTGAGCAGCTTGAGAGCCATGACTCGGCTTCATGATTTGCATGACAAAACAGGTAGAACTACTCCCACTTGTGTTAATGCTATTCAGTGAGCGTGAGTGAATGGCCAACACAGGGGTGGTCCTTATTTACTCAGCCGTTGCTATAGTTTGAGTCAAATCAAGCCGGCGCTCCCTCAGTATTCCCGGCCTCACAGTAGCATGAGTGGAGGAGGATTAGCCTGTATTACATGCTTTTCTATGATGCTGGCTTGCACAAATCCTTTTCTTTCCTCTCTTCCTCTTCTTCTGTTGACTGAACATTGGAGTGTGTGCTATAAACCAACACCAGAACGCCTTGAAAGAAAATCTGTCCTTGCAGTGAGTTATCAGATTTCATTGGGAAGACTATTTGCTTTTTAATTAGATCTGGACGTAGGCACATGTGACAGATATGCTGACCCCCCAGAACCATTTACTTAACAACTATTGCTTTCGGACCTTCATCGTGTCCCCAGGGATCATATTGTCACCTGGCTGCCCAACGCCCTTGGCACTTAATTAATCAATTGATGTGATTGAGTGGCCTCTGTGTGTGAGACATAATGAGCTCCTGATTAAAATCGTTACAGGAGGACATGTAGACACTGTCATGGCTCACAGGTTGCAGTCATACTAAGCTCCACTGTAATGTGGCATTTTTTAAACTGGCCCAAAATAATAATAATAATAATGTCATCAAATCATAGCACATAACAATAAATGTACATTACATAAATAAAGAGGGGTGCCTGCCATTGAACTTTAAGGCTTGGAGTCCACTAATAAGACACAGTGGTATAACTGGGAATGTAAATAGAAAAGACTTGATAGGAAACTTAGGAATGCATTTATCTCAATGTGTTTGACTTGTTTCTATAAGAAATGATCCTTCTTGCTCACTCGGTTTACTATAATCTAAAGGTGTGCAAGTGAGGCATTCATTCAGCCAATATATGCATCTATCAATCCATCCTCCAATTACCCTGTTCAGGGTCACAGGGAGCTGAAGCCTATGCTGCCCAGCGTGCACTGGGTGAGAGGCGCAGTACAGGCAGGACACATCACCAGTCTATCCAATCAGCAACAACCTGACCAACAAAGGTCAAACTCTAAACTCTCCAGAGTTTTATTCACAAACATGCGACCATATTCAAACACTGGCTAATGTAAGCGAATGAAGACACAGCGGCATAATGTGGTAATATATTCAACCTAAATACAGTATGTACTTGAAGCAAATGAACAATGAACAAAACTCAGACTTGTTTTGAGATTTCCAGATGGTTCCGTTCCTAAACCACACATGCCGCGGCTACCCTTTTGTTTTCATTTGAAGTAAAGCCTGCTCAAGAAGGATTAGGAAGTAATACTGATACCAGGTATCTGGTTACAAAAAATAATTTAAAAAGCTAACTTTGTCTGTTCTTAGAAGAATAAAATCATTACACAAATACACATCAATCCTGTCAAATTTCAAAGCACACATGGAGGTATCAGGTGATATTTTCTTTCATATAGTCTGAGTCAATAAGCTTCAGCCTTCAGTCAGTTAGCAAGCCACTGAAATAGAGATGGAAGATTGGAAGATAAGCATTTTAGAAAATGGATGGATGGAGTATTAGGCACATCGTTTGCCGAGGGATGACGCACGATGTGACTGGGCTTGTCACTCATAAAGATAATTAGAGTTTTATTTTCACATGTAAGCTTTCACTGGACGCTTTAGTCGAACAATAACTGGGCTTATGAATGGGAGGAGGAAGTTATCAATTTTTAAGGTTCAGGTTTGTAAAGTATTAACAGACGGACACTACATGCATTATATGTAGACAACGACACATAACCGCAAAATCAGAAAGTCAGGGTTCATCAAGGAAAAGATCAAAATGTAGTTTAGCCAGGTGCTCACTGAAAAATTTTCAAAAATGGCGAAATACAACAAAACATAAATGTTTCCTGTTTACACCATCCAGTATATTACTGGTCTTCAGAAACCAATTTGTGTTCAGTTTAATAACTGTAAGTTTGCAAGTTTGGAAGTTTACTGAGGAAATAAAGATAATGACTTACCACAGTTATCGTAATTTGTTCATAATAATTTTACCTGTATGTATGTATTTCACATTACAAGTACAAGTTATTTGATTGTAAAAGATGTACTTCTCTAAGCATTAGTTGTTTATGCCAATGAATATCATCATGTTGTGAATGTACATGTAATGATCTAGTGGATGGAAAACACTAAAATCTCCCAAAACACCAGAAGCACAAATCTGGTTCCAAAAAATAAGGGAAGATGTGCACATGATTCAAGTGTTTCATATGGTTGATTGAAATTAACTGGTCGGAAAATAGTGTTTTTTATTTATTTTATTTACATTTATCTAAATGTGTGAAGGAGATTTATTTAGCAGCTTGGGGACAAAAAGTCACACTGATTTAATTCAAATAAAAAAGAGGAAGGATAAAAAAAATTGCATTAAGACCATATGTTAACATTATGGGTCCCAGACTCGGTGCACAGAAACCCAACATATAAATGATAAGTTTTAATGAAGCCACTAAGGCAACCTCCAGGGGACACTTTTCCAAAACTGTTTCTGTTGAGCCTGACATCTTTCCAATAGCCCTGATGGTGCTGCTCCAGTCAAGACAGAAATGTGTTGACTGGAGCAGCACCATCAGTTTCAAGAGTGGCTCCGCTGAAAACTTTGAGATACTAAAAGAAATTTTAAAGAAAGGTGGACAAAACGCGCTAATGATTTCCCCTTCTTTGGCTTAACTTCAGACTGATGGTCACATGCCTTTTTATGGTCCAAGATAATGAAGGCAGAGATATTAATGTGTGCGAAGAGCCATTCACATTCTCACAATATCGTATTTTTTAAAAAAGATAGGGCTTTATTGTCTGTGAAGTCATTTCTATTGTCAGGAAATTCAAGAAAGACTGAATATTCCTGTACAACAACCGAACCTTGCCTTTTCAGGATACGTTATATTTATATTATCAGGTTTTACTGCATAGCTGAGTCATGATTGAAGGCATTAGAAAAAGATGCTTTCAAAAACCATCAATCAAAAGAACCTAAATTAATTAGGCTTTGCACTGTGTTTAACAGTGCCTCTTTCCCCTTCTGTAATCACTGGCAGGCATTTTCTCAATGTTTCATTTTGTTTCAGATATTTTCTTGAGATATTCTGTTCATTTGTGTTTAATGAAATAAGCGTAATTTGAGTCCTGCAAAATGCATGCTGCATCTGTAACGGACTGTTCCACATAATTTGTTTAATATGAAACAACTTTCATTAAAGTTATCTTTCTAAAGTGAGTGATGAGACAAATCCATCGGCATAGTTCACGTGAAAAAAACCTCATTCAGTGCTCTGCTTGAAAACATCTGTATGTACAGTCAATTGTATCTCTATCATCGTGAACAATATAGTAATATTAATCCCAGAATGAAAAATGTTTGCTCACCATGGCAACATCTAGTGGCATGTAATGACCACACAATGTGGTGGCAGCTTTAGTTTATTAGTATATAATTCCATTTCAAAACCTACTTTCCCTTGTTTCTTCCCTATTATTGTCGTGGAAATCTTTTTCTATCTGTTAATGGATTTATTCTACAATTCTGTAGAACTAACTGTCCAAAAAAAAAGAAGAGAAAAATCTCAACTAACTGCATACAAAAGATGTTTTAGCCTAAATAGCAAGTGTTTTTGAGCTCATTGTTTGTTTTTTTCCAGTTTTAATCCTTAATTTGTTTTAGTAAGTTACTCACATTGTGTCCCCCTGTCACATCAACATAAACATGCCTTTATCTACCCTGGCTTGCATTTGCTTGAATGCATTTCAACCCCTCGACTTGTTCTAACATACCATTACGGATGACGAAGAGAAAGAGGATTTTTCTGAAGCGAGCAGTGTCAAAACTGTTTGCTTTTTGCTCCATCAAGAAAAGCCTGGAAGCAGCTTTCGTGCTTATGTCTACCAGTTGACATCTTTACCACATTATGGTTCATGGGTCATTTTGAGGTTGTCTGGTGCAGATGTAACAGACAATATCTGAGTAAACCTAGGCCCCTTTCTTTATCTCTCCATTGCAGCTTTTGATTCCTCCCTTGCAAAAAAAAAAAAAAAAAAGCCCTCACAATCCCCTGACGTTTCAAGCAACTGCAATATCAGCAAAAAGAGCTGAAGTAAATATACTGTGGTATTGATTGTACAGGCATTAGCATTTTAGTAGATTAAGTGGAAAACTGTGGGGGTGTTCAGTTTTTCCATACCGCCATCGAAGTGTCAGTCATCAATCTCTTCGCACGCATGCGAACATGCACTCCGGGTGAGGTACCTCTGTAAATAAAGACAATGAACTGTCAAATACAGCCATCATTCTGATAATATAATCTTGGGAGTAAACTGATAACATTAATTTCGCTTTCTTGTAGAACACATCCACGTAGTATTTAAAGCAGGGTAAACGTTGCATTGATACTGCAACCCCTAGGAGCCCGTGTGAAAAATCAGGCTGAATATCCCAAGACAGCAGTTGTGTTCTGGTAGTTAAGAGGCGCTTATCCGGCTGTGAAGATATACTGAGGAAACTGTAGATGGCAATGGAAGTAGACAGTCAGTCCAAAACAGAGTGTCTGTTACTAGTGAAAGCACTTACACACCTATCAGGGGGAATTGCTTAACATAGGCAATTGTCCTGTAATTTGAAAATGACTGATGCGATATAAAACGTACTGAAGTCACATTTAAACATCAATTTAAATCAATTAAAAATAATTAAAGACATAATTCCCTCTTATTATTAAATAACAATAGTAAATGTTCTTGCTTTCTTTGCATTATTATTATCTTAGTCCAACAAAATGTCAGTCAGTTTGTCAAATCAAGCTGAAGTCTGGTTCCTAGTTTCATCCAAAGTGTCAAGATTATACAGTTGGTGTCTAATTATACAGTAATGCAAACTAGTTCAACTTGGAAAATTTAATTTCTAAAATATTTTTCAAAAGGCAAATGTGTGCGAAGTACCAATAGGACTATAACACGTCATTTGAACCTGACTTACGGACTGAAAACATATTACACTACCCCCACTTAAGTGGCTTGTACAGTAACTGCCTACGTCAGATGTAACAAGCAAAAAATGCAATAGTGCTATCAGTGGATCGCCATTAATAATGATGATGGAAATAGTGCAACAGTAGCCTTCCAAAAACAAGTGAGGTTTCTTTGGCACCAATTGCTATAAAACAATTACACAGTTTAGAGATTACACATCCCTATGAGGAGCCTCCGTGAGGAGCCTCCATTATATTCCCCCGAGGACATCTGAAAAATGCGAGCGCAGTTCTTCCTCCTCTTTTTTTCCTTCGCCACTCATCATAGAAAGCCAAACAACAAATACCCCATTATGAAATCTGTTGGGAGATCAGGTTTAGTTCCACCTCAACCTTGACCTACTTGATCTCAAAATAGACAGCCATTAAGAATGTGAGCTAGCAAGTACAAAACACAGAAACATGCAGAACACTTTAAAATGAAGGTTACAAGAATTCCTTTGGCGAAGGACTTATTAAACAGGAAGCCACAATAAAACAGCGGACTGTGGGTGAAAAATATCTCAGTGAATGGTTATTCTTTTATAAAAGCCAAATCAAATTTGGCACCTTAACCCTGGCTTTGGTATACTGGTCAGCGATCATCCAATAACCTTTTTCATCATTTGCAAATGCGTCTCAATCTGAATTTAATTCTTCGCTTCTGAGAGAGACAAAATGAAATGCAGAAAACTGACTAACATAAAGTAGGTGAATACTCATCAGGTATATGTAACGAAAGCATCTATTCACCGGTGTTTAAGAAAGTGTCAGGCCAGTGTCCCTAGCAATAACGTTCATAGTATTTGATTTACATCCAGTGCCAACTTTCACTGGCAGTACAGGAAGTAACTTTTAAGTAGCAGAGTGGTGGATGGGCATGTAGCGCATCCTAAAGTGAAGACCCACTGAACGTGACATGACGCAGTGTTTTCCCATATTCCCAGCAACACGGGACTGGCTGGCAACACAGAAGGTGGAGGAGGAAATCGTTATTGGAGTTTCAGGGATTCCTCTTTTGTGTGCCTGCAAGATTACAGATATAAACAAAAGCAAAGTGCTGCCTGGCACAGCATCAAGTAAATTGGAGAAGGTGAGGTTTGTTTATTTATTTATATAATGTTGGCTGGGTTGTGTTGACGAGCCCACAGCAACGAGCGAGAAGTGGTGAAGTTGATGTTGCTTGATTGTTCAATTCCAGTGGGACTTCACCTTTAGACTGCAGTTTGTTACCTGTCACCATCCAACATTAATATTTGTTTTATGAATGTAATTCAAATCATTTCCTAACCTTAACCATAGTTTATTGGCCATGACCACAGTCTTTCCCTTATCTTAACCATACTGTAGTTGCCACTCAGAGACTAATGAAAAATACTTAAAAACACTTAAAAAGAGACATTAATAAATGTTGTCATTGAACATAATCCATTTTGTCCAGCGGTAGCATAAGGAAAATATACAATATACTGTAAACAATATACAGAAATATTGCTATTTCTAACTAGCTACTGAGAATAAAAAAGTAATGTGCTTAAATGAATGGCTGTGCAAATGAGACAGTGATTGCTTTCCAACCAAGTACTCTACGCTCGTTTTCAGTTTCACAATGTCTGTTTTTTCCTTATTTTCACATGTGGGTGTTCCTGTCATGGTATGGATCAATCTTCTGGTTTTTTTTTTTCAGAGGCATTGTAGCACTGATTTTTCACACCCTTTTCCCTCAGATATCCTTGGACCTGCCACGATCATTTGGATGCTGCAGAGAGTGCGGCAATGACAGCTCTGAGTTATGACAGATAGTAGAGTTGGCATTCCTGGGAAAGTGACACAATATTCTGCAGTCTGGGGTTTAATGGAATCTCAGCAATCAGATCTCTTTGATGCATCCACCAGGCCTTTAGCCACTGACACAGGGAGGAAGAGCACCTTAAAAATGAATGAACTTGAAAATGAGAAGGTTAACATGATTTATGCTGAAACATAGCGGGGGGAAAACTCATTGAGATGATGAGGAGCGCCCTTGGAATTCATTTGTTCAGAGCGACGTTTGGCAGCTTGGAACGCCATTCATCTTCATCGTTCATCATCTGTCTATTGTCTTCCAATCTATGAATGACAGGAGAGCCAGAGCCGTTTGTACGCTTATAATTTCACTTCCCATATCTAAGCTGACACACATATAGTGATATTCTGTCAAATTGAAACTTGGAAAGTCTGGTGGCAGCATGATGGTACAGATGTGTCATAACTTCAGCTAGAGAGCCATGCTCACTGCTAAAGGGACTTTATTAACTATTGGTAATTTGGAAGTGGGCAATTTCTGCACCCTATCTGCATGACATACAGTATCTGTCAAGCCAAAACATGTAAACATGAAGACAACTGACGTTAGTTGGCATGCGTTAAGTACATTTGGTTTATATTTCAAACTGTACAAATACAGAGAATATAAAATACTTGACTAATTTACCTATAGCTACCCAGGAAATATTTGCTGAACAAGCTTGTACTTTTAGAACATAACCCTATTCCATTCTCATACGTTTATACATATTGACTCCTGGGAATTGACCTGTACAGCCACAGGCTTTTACTGTTCACTGACCACCGGTTCAGAGCTACAGTAAGCGCTTTGTTTAAACGATACCTTGATCCTGAGTATTCATTAGTGTCTGAAGCTTTCGCAGCATCTCAAAAGCTGATGAACAATGGAATATAGTTGGTAGGGGAAGGATATAGTCATTGTATGCCAGTCAACCTTTCAGTTTAGAGGTGTGTATCGGCTCATACAATAAATAACCATTTCATCTTTTTTCTGGCACTCAATCTCAGAGAGATTCCCTTTGCTCTTGAATTACACAAACACAAAAAAGATAAATATAAACCTAATTAATGCAACTATGAAAAAAGATATAAATTATTGAAAAAAAAAAAAAAAAATCACCGTACAGTGCTCCGGCCATTCAGAACCTAATTATAGGGGTTTGTTTTGTATGCAAATTATAGAAAGGCCATGCACATAATGAAAGAGACCTGATATATTTCACAAAACAAATGTACATGGTTTACATTGACAGGCAAAAATGGCCTAAGCCTGAGCCATTGGAGCTTCAAGAACTTCCGTTTCTTGAAGTATGGGTATGAGTAATAATAGTAACTAATAGAACAGGAATGCACATTAGAAACTGGATTAGCAACTTCTACAAAAATTGCACAACCCAACAACATATATGGCATAAAAGCCTACATTTTACAATGTGTGGGTACTTACTTTGACATTGCATCCTAGAATAAAGTGACCTTGTCATTAGTCCCAAGTGCTGCATACAGGCACGCGCTTCATCTGGCATCCAGGGAAACGAGGTACAAAACAAGGTAAACAAGGTCTTTGTGTTGCATGCTCAACAAATAAGGGCCACTGGCAAGTTGCCATTCTCTCAAGTCAACCAATTAATGAACCTGTCAATCACATATCAAACGAAAATGCCCAAGGAGTTACTGTTGACATCTGTATGAGCTGTGGCTAGTCCAACAACACAACACTGGGCTTTAGAGTTAGAATCTCAACATTTGTGAAATTCAGGTTTGGGCTTTTTGCAGATTGCTACATGCAATTACCCCCAGCCATGCTAGGTCTGTACTGAATCCAGCTTAAGGTAGTTTCAACTAGTTTACATGGGATGCTTTGTCCAAACAACACAGTATTAGCCTGTGCATGCCAGCTGGGCAGAGAACAGGCACCCTTGTCTGTAATCCCCTGACCAATCCATTGCTATCAGTGTACATGCAGTGAACTGGCCAGGCTTTGCTGGATGTACATATTCAGTGCCAGTCATCAAGTCAACAAGCACTCCTTTGTTGACATCTGCACTTAATCCTCCACCCTCATTTATAATGAAAGAAGTGGCTTTTGATTGCGACTGCCTCTAAAGGCAAGAGGACAGAAGAAGTAAAATTGCTGAACCAGTGAGAAAGAAAGGGATATTAAATGAGATCTGGCATGAGTTAAAGGAGGACCAGCATTGTTTGATGAATTATTTCTTTTATTTGAATTATTTGTTGAATAATGCATTATGTTGTTGTTTTCTCCAGTATCAGCACTAGCATTCTTTGTATTTTACAAAGAATCCGAGTGACAGGAGGAGAGCTGTCGAACTTTAACAAACTGAGATATCCCACTCATGGTTGCAGTTCTGCTGAGTTCCCTCTCGCTCTGAAGTCATTTCATCACGCTTTCTTCCTTAGATATTTTTCTGAGCTAAGAACCTATTTTCCTTGCACTCAATATGTCTTTCCCAGTTTCAGCATCGTGATGTCGCCGACACATGGAGCGGCCTTGTATAGCACGCGTTTGGCTAAATAACACAGGAACGGGGCAAAGAAGCTGCAAGCTCTGCTTTCATTGCCAGTGCATTTTGGTGAATCTTTAGCATAACTGTATTTGACTCATTAGATTACGGATAAGAGTGATAATATGTGTGTTTCCCATTTCTGCAGCAGTTGCCTTGTGACGCTGAATTAAAGATAAATCTTTCCCTTGTCATTTGTTCAGGGTGAAACCAAGTTCATGTATTTAAGAAAGTACAAAGAGCTAACAACGATGTTTAAAAAGTATTCATACCTACCGTAAAGGAAATACTGTATATATCATATTACTGCAATTAATGGGAGTTACTGACACAAAATTGAATTTGACTTGCTCCATGTTTTGAGGCTACTGAGATTTAATTTTTGGAAATATACAAGGTTTTTGTGTGTAAACAACTAGATGTATAAAGTTATACATGCACTTACTTCACTTACTGTACATTTTAAGAATTTGTAGCACAGAATCCCAGAGCGAGAACGATCATGACATGAATGGCACACTAGCTAAAACATAATAAAGTATCCGCTCCCTCTTCAACTGAGAAATTGCTTCTTTCATTTTATACAGAGTAAAAAAAGATGTATTCTAATACAGTACACATACTAAAAGTAATAAAATACACGATAGGAATGTGATAGTTGTTGTATCCGGCATGTAAATCTGACCTTGGTTCATATAAGGTTTCAGGTCTGCAAACATCATTCACCCTCCCTCAGGCAACCTGGGATTACTCAGATTTCAACTTGTGTCCATTTGGCAGAAAACCAATTCCAGTGGTTCTGCCTGTTTGAACACAAAGCTATCTTGAAGCTCTTTCAGCTGTGGTGGATGGCTCTTTACATTTTATTTGCCATGATTTGCAGCACACTGAGTGCTCAAAAGACCTGAATTGTGCAGGCTGTGCATCCCACTTCAACTGGGATGCATCATTAACATCACTCTTCAAGCCATCTTTTAAAACAGTACTTGTTTATTAAACTGTCTTGTGAAATGTGAAAAGGGAATGGATGCCAGGGTGTAGATGTTTATCTTTATGGATGTCCTCACAAGTGGTATTCTTCTTTTTGCAAGGGTCCCACACTGACTGTTTATTCATTAACTACTTTACTTTTTCTGAAATCGGATTAAGCTATTTTTGATCAATAGGGGGAGATAGATGGCAAAACTACCTCACAGAAACACACTCCTGATATATCATCAGCTTATCAAACAACTGCTTATAAACAAAACCAGCAAACACAGCACAAAATGAACATGCATTGAAATTTCTATCCACCTTATGAAAGTGTTAAGAGCAGTCTATGTGAAGGCCAGCAAACCAAAACAATGAGCTAAAACTGTATAAAACAGCAGAGTTGTGTGGTTGTCACATAAATAGCAAAATTCAGCACACATTTCACACACAGACACACACACACACACACACAAGCACAAGCACACACCACCCAGTACCTGTACCATAAACCTCAAACTCCCGACACACACATCAATACCTTCTGGTAGTTGTGGTCAGCTCCCTTTGAATGTGTGAGGATGAACATGAAATAGAGCCTGGCTTGCAGATTTGAAAGCCTCCGAGTGCAGACAGGTCACTGTATTTCCCTCCTTACATGTGACTGAATCGTGAGCAGGGTCAAATATGGCTGGTTACACAGGTCATGTACAGTATGCACTGTTCCACACGACCTGGCTAAGCATAAATTGTGCTGCATGCGCCAGCAGGGTTAGGCATATGGAACAATGGCAGGTGGTGATAACATCCCCACAGCCTCACACATGGCCTGTGTTCTTGTTCTGAATGATGGCCAAATGTGACCCTATATGGACAGTGTAAGATGAATGCATGACTTTGATTGACTTGTGTTCAGGGAAGGCTGTCCTAGTGTGCTTTAAAAAAAAAAAAAAACAAACACTGAGATGAGCATCATTGATGGGGAGTGCATGATGCATGGCTGACCTTTGTTGGAAGTCATTTGGATGTATGTGCTTTTAGAGCTGATTTATTTGACCTCTAACCTACACGTCATATGTTATGGACTTCACTCATCATTCTGCTTTGGTCCTCGGCAAAGTTGTGTTTTTCTGTGCGCATGAGGATAAGATGTGCACGAGGATATCTTTGTTTCCAGTTTTCATGCAACGTCAAATTTAGTGTTTGTTTAATCTCTCTCTCTCAAGTGCATTATGCTAACTCCATGGCCTCATCTTCAGAGAAATAGATAGACAAAACTAATTTTTAGTGTCAGTTCAAGAGGAGCAAATCCACAGCAAAGCTTAGACTCAAAATCAGCTTTTCCAACATAAGCAGTTATGGCATTTTAATTTCTACAGATCCTAAGCAGAACCAGCGAAAAAAAGCAAGACAAGAATATTTATGCATTATTTTCATCAGTGTCGCCTGAGAAGAATATTACTTTCTATCAAAATCCTTGATGCCTCTCACAGGCGCCCTCATAAATCAATGTGATAACACAGTTTGAGAAGTGTTGAAAGATCGGCTGTATGTAGAGCAAAGTCGCAAAGACATAAAATGACTTGAGCTTGCATGTGCTTTTCCATTTATTGAAAAAAGGGAAGAAAAATGCTTTTCTTTCATGGGCCTACTCTGATCTCTATCAGCTGTTTTAGAGTAGGATGGTTGATCTCTGCTTTAGCTTTCAGATGATTAAATCCAATGTTCAAATCCTCGGTCAACATCTCGCTCTAAAATTGCTGTAAATGCTTATGCATATAAGGCAGAGGCAGAGCTTCTGTAGGTAGCAAGGTCAAACATTTTGATTTCAATCTACTGTCATATGGAGTTTGAATAGAAAGCAAAATTTGATTCATTTCACATGATATATACAGTAAAAGTTCATATCATGATATTGTCACGCTGCGTGACTAACTAACATATACTTTACTCTGTCAAGAAGTATGACATGGTGTTATTCAGTCATTTTGTAGTGACAGGAACCAGCTGAGATGGTTCAGGCATCTATTACGGCTCGCCCCTGGCTGCCTCCTTTTGGAGGTATTCAGGCACAGGCAACAGGGAGAAGACCCTGGAGCTGACCCAGGACACACCGGCCTTGGAGCACTTACAGCCCAGGAGGAGCTGAAGAATTCTACACATATCATCCAAATTAGTCTCAAGGGGTTTCAAGGCCATGCTGGCCCAGTGGTAGATACCATTGTCATCTCACACCCTCAGAGCTACGGGGTACCAGGTCCAGAACCTGGGCCTGGTTCTTTCTGTGTGCATTTGTTTGTCAGTCTCTCCCACACACTGTAGACAAACATTGACCCAGCATCGGTGTTATCATGAGGTTTCTCAGGGGACATTTTGAAGCCTGGATTTGAGTTAATCATTCCTCACCACCTTTGTCAGCGCTGGTTGAGTTAAGCTGGGACCGGCAAGTGACAACTACTATGACTAAATCTGACAAGCTGTTTGTTAGGCAGCAACCTGTCAAGGGTATATCGCTCCATTTGGATGAATGGATGGATGGAAAATGTCCTCAAAGAAAATTTTCATGGCAAATTAGGCTGAGTTTGAAACTTAAATTTTGTCAAATGTGGAGAAGAAATATGTGCCACGTATATCAATAGCAGTATAACTTTTAAGCCTCACCCCCTTTGTTCTGCATCCAGTCCCAGTAAACAGATAATTAAGATTAGGCTCAATGTGACACTAAAATAGTCTAAAAGCAGCCTATGAAAATCATGAATTTTGTCTGTACTGGCACAGGCTCTCTGCCATTCTAACTTTGAAAGGGAGTGAGATAAACGCCTCAATAAAAACTGAAATGCCTTTCATGCCTTTCATGCCAGCATTATTCATTTAGCTTGTAGATTGAGCAAATCATTCCTTTCCCAGGTGGGAGTCTTACTATGCAGACACCAGCAGACAAAACCTAATCTGTTTTTACTGCCACTGGGCAGATGGTTCTTGTCTATGGGAAGGATACAGCCCAAATTTGAATTGTTCCACTTTTTTCCTTTCCTCACTTTAGGACTGCTCTTCCAAAACAGTCTCCAGAGAAACTGAACACAAACCAAAGAGAACAAAAATTCCTTAGCATTTAAGGGTGCTCTTTCTGTGACTGTCTGTTTCAGAAAGCTAAATGGTTGTCATGACTGCTACACAGACACGGTACTGTTGAAGCTCTGTCTATGATAACAGGCAACCAGTGTGACTACAGCGTTCTTAATTTGTTAAAGTGGCAACTGTGACGGTGAGATTACAGAGCACTAAAAGCATTGTCACAACGAGGACACTGTTTATTTTTATGTTTTTTACAAAAGTGCATCTTCAAGCACTTTTGTAAAAATAAGCAGAAAAAACTGAATATCCTGTAATCTGGTGGGACAGTCGTGGAATCTCACCATATTTAGATGAATTAAATGTCTCATAATTGACTAGGTGCTGTCAGTATAGTCACAAATCACAGATGTCAGATGTCAGTCAGTGCTGCTGTCTGGGATGCTACTTCCTAGTTTGACCCAGTTTTGAAATAGTCCTGAGGATCCCGTTTAGTTGCCACTGTTAGAAAAAGAGAGAAATGTTAATTGATTGATTTTTTTGAACCACTGGCTGCTGGGAAACCTCTACCGCGAAAGTGGTTTGGTAGCTCTGTTTCTCCCCCAAATCTCACAATGGAAACAAGTCCGCAAACAAAAAGAGAAATCAATGGACTTTCTGTGGCAGCTTTGAGAGAGGCGCTTAGCATCACAGAGTGTTTGCCTGAGGTGAACATCCCAGAGTGTATTATGGTGTTGCTCCATTGCCCTGTTCACATCCGCAAGCTGTTCTAAACCCATTTGAAGCGAAGCACGCAGGGTTTTAAGAACTATCAGTACTGGTGTGAATAGTCTCCTAGGGCCCTCTTGCTCTATTTGGATGTTGAAATGGCTTCCCATCTCAGTTGAAGATCTATATATTTCAGTGTGAGTGTTTTAAGAGGAGTATTTACATTAAGGAAAAGTGCTTCATCCAGCACTACAAACTGAAGCACCATTTAAAATCTACAGTTTCCAGTTCATCCCTTAATCCTGCATACTGATATCCACAGACTATCGATACGGCTGTTTGGATTGGACTGATCACTGCAGAGTGGAAAAAGTTTATCACAGATGATGTTAGGGTGTTTTTTTCCATTTCCTTTTCTCTTTACTTTTATTGTTTCATCTCACCACTGACAGAGACTTCAAACTTTCATTGTCACCCCAGGTTGAACTGATAACTGTGATTGAGGAGTCTCATAAGCTGCACACATCTTGGATACATCCCTTTGGTCCTTCGGAAACCTTCCTCTCCTCTGGAGGACAGCGGAGGGTGTAATTCACTTTACAATATCAAATAACCACCGCTTGTGATTCTTGTCTCCTGACTAACTTGTCGGGCATGAGTTTATGGCTTCAAAAAGCAGAGGTGAGCGGCATGGAGGAGAGCTTCCACAGCTGTGGCCTGAAGGTGATGAGCCCCAAAGTGAAGCTCTGCCTCCAGGTCATTGAGCAATAATGAGTGTTATCAAGCAAGTGCCAGAAGACAGGTAACGCTGGTGGAATTTATGAGAGGCCTTGCAGGATGACCCTTAGCAGGACCAGCCATTCTTCACTGGAGACAAGGCTTCGGCTAGGAAAAGACTAATATGGCAGGATTGTGATTAAATAGGCCCTTGATTTTATAGGCTTTGGCACCAACAAGCGAGTCAGTATTTATCAGCATAGATATAAATTTTAAAAAGTGAACACTTCACTGATTACTGTACTCAAGGTGATCTCCATGGGGGCAAAGTATCTGTTTCTTCAACAGAGGGATATTGGTGAACCAGTCATTTTAAGGCGTCAGTATGATGAAATCTGATTCATCATTTCGATTTTCTAGTAGACATTTGTGTTTTAAAATTATTTTGTCAGCTTCCAGGCCAAAACCAGGTCTAATGTTGTTAACACGTAGCAGATTTACCATCAGTTGCTAACACTTGTAGTCCCCATAATTTTTTCCCTGATCCATTTGTCCTTCAATTTGTCTTTGCCTTTGTCATTCAAACACATTTCCTCCTGTTTGTCAATTGGTTGGAAGGCAGCAGTCTATGAAGCTGTCTATGAATCGTCATCCTAACAAGAGGGCATAGCTTCTTTTCAAATTCAAATCGATGATATAAATAACAATGCAGTGTTGTGCTGAATCTTGGGCTGTACATTAAATTTTAAAACTAGTGTCCACTTGTTATGTCAAAGCAAAAGGCAGCTGAAGAGAAGAGGGGGGAAAGAAGGAAGGGGAGGGATCAGTCAACAGGATCAAAAAGATCTGTGCAAGGTTTCAGTCTCTGAAGATGAGTTTGGCTGAACAAAAGTTTAAATACTGTGCTTTTAAATTTTCTAATTACTGATGTAATTTTCTGTATTTGTATTTATTTTTATTCAGTTTTGAATTTTATTTTGATTAATTCAAATTAAAAATTTGACCTGATGGCAGTGCTATTTATATATATATATATATATATATATATATATATATATATATATATATATATATATATATATATATATATATATATATATATTTTTTTTTTTTTTTTTTTTTTTAAATCAGGAGTTCACCAAAGAATTGTCACATGAAAGTCTGTACAAAATGTCATGTCATGTCATGTGAAAACAATTAGCTCAAAACCACAAATGTCAACCTCACGGTAGGGCTAGAGGAAAAAAGTCACCAAGGATTCAGCCTCTGGACACACTGTAGTGTATCTACCAGCTGTCGAAATAATTTACTCTGGATCAAAGGTATTGGACTGACTCACCAACCACCCAACACTGCCATCGCCAGAGCCACGCCGGTAGCTTGGCTAAATATTTGATCTTGAACTGTACACGAGAAATCCCACAATGCAATGTACCTTAACTGCAAACACCGTGTTAGAAAGTTGCCTGCTCTCTTGTGTGTTATATCAAAGATTACCATAAGGGACAAGTGAGGTAAACTATCTAATGCTGATAGTCCAACCCTTTCAGCTGTAGCTGAGCTACTTAACTTTGTATTTGACACGGAGGATTTGATCACGATTTCCTGACAATAGTCTCTCTTTACACACTGCCTTCTTTATGGTTGAAATCTGGCTCCTAGCTTAATAAAACAAGTGCATTTCTTTAGTGTTGCCTTCGATTGTCTCCCCGTAGTTTAAGATTCTTAGTTTAATGGAAAAAGCACAGATGCCACTAAAACAGTTTGTGTTCTGTGATAAACTGCCACTTTTCTCAGATTTCATCATTTGGCACAGGCACTGAGAGGCGGGCTAACTGCTGTTTTCATGGGGAAATAAAACAGCCATGGCACTGAAACCAGGACCTCTGTTTAAACATATTTGCGCTCCACACGCAAAAGCCTCAGACTTCCCCCTCTCTCAGTCATGCTCATTATAGTTCATTGAAGCAGAATGTGGGGACTGTATGAATTTCAAAGTTGATAATTCAGTAACCATAATAGAAAATTCACGGCAACATGCTTCATAATTCAGGTCTGAAGTATTACAAATTATCAACAACAACGCTAATAACAACAATAAGAATTTGCTCATGTCCACCAAGAGAGAAATAAAAAACACATAGCTATTTCTTTACTGTTTTCAATCATGTTTAAGTTGTTGCAAATTTTGTAATGTTGTTGTCTTTATCTATTTAAATGTTAATTATGGTTACCACAAAGTTAACAATGTGATTTTATACATCAGAAAGGTTCACTGGGTTTTTTAAATTCACTCATAATTTTTGCTCTTCTGTATGTTAATAGAGCACTAGCCTACAGGCTTCTGCCTTTTCCACGGTACTCGTGTTTGAATGTGCCAAAATTTATGATGGGAAACATTTATTTCCTTCCTTCATTCCCACCACCAGCAACCTGCGCTGAATATTTTTGCAGGTTTGCCAGTGTCCACACATGTGCACTGTGGTGATAACAACGGCCTGATATAGTCTCCTACTTTAACAGGCATGTACCATGTCTGCCACATTGTTTTCAACTATCAACGACCACAGCTCTCCCTTTTAATTGGGGTTGAAGTGATGAGCAGTCAGCAAAGTTTCTAAGACATGTCTGACAGTCAGTATTCATTATCAGACTGAAGCTTGCAGCGCCATTTAGCTCTTCCACAGCTGATGGACCAAACACTGGCACATTATTCACAGCATGACAAAGAATGGAGGGATTCTGTCATGACTGTTTAGGATTTCCATTATCTTCTAGCCCCAAGATGATGCACAGAGTAACTGAGTCATTGAGCTGGTGGAGTGCATTCAGCTGACTTTAATGTTTGTCTCAAACTATATCCGACTCCATAACAAAATCAAGGACTCGCTATGTTATTTGTTTGACATGTATTTGGTATTTGCGACTTGTACAATACAGCTGTTTTTGTTAAAATTCGATAGACCTATTTTCCAGGGGAATACTATGTCGCAGCACAATGTACAATAATTAAATGTGAATCTCCATATTCATGCTGTAAAGGAGGCTGAAATGATAGATTATATGTCTCACACCTGGTGGCCTGTATTCTCATTCACAATGATTAACAGCTGCTGTGCAACACAGAAAACCTGAGTGACACTTGACTTGCAGATGAGCTGCTCGACAGTTTTTGTTCTCTTATCTCACTGGAGAGGCAACATGATCAGGATTTGACTCGAGGGACAGCAAACATGATGGTCTTCTCTTCCCGCTCAAACGAAATGGCAAATTATGGATCGGGCAGTTGTCGAAAAAGCAAACCTACTCAGATTTTTAATGAGCTGGACATGACTAAACATTCGCCCCTGCTCCTGCCAAGCACAGAGATGTTTCTTTAGGTCAGAGTAGCCAGCAATGTCGGCCCCCTCAGGGATAGGGTCATGTACTCATGTCATGCAGATACCTCAACTCTATCACTGCACTGGTATCTAGACTACAAAAACAAGCCTTTATGCTGCACTGCACGGTCATAACCACATAACACCACTGTTAGCAGGCCAGCAATCACAGTGAAGGGACTGACAAAACAGGGCTCTTTCAACAAACATGGCTTGCATACAAAATCTCTGAATGTGACCCCCCCCCTGCACTGGGAAGACTAAGCTGTAAGCACTGCCAGCATCTGCATCCAGTGGGAAGCTGCCAGCCACTGTGCCAACCAGGGGGCTCCTCTGATGCAGGAAACTAAGCAATCTAACTACAAGAGGCACCCAAGAGTGTCACATCTGCTAATTACAGCAATGGCATCTACTAAAATGGGTACACACGTAAGCTGACATTATGTTACAGACACACACAGACACAGGCACACCTCCTCCAATCTCCGTGTTAATCAAGCCATAATCAGTAATCAACCCAGTGAGGATGGTTCCTGTCTTCAGGTGGTACAACCTTATCTGTAATGTACACAATGTTGAACATAAAGCCAGCTTATAACAATTAAGTTATGTCCTGAGATGGCCAACTTTGGAAAAGGCCTTGTTGCTTGCAAGGTGCAGTCTGTAAAAACCACATTAAATTTATCACCTGCTCGCCAGTGAAAAGGCAACAACAACTAAATAGCCTGTCCAATGAATAATTTTACAACTGTGATTTATTAATATTATTTGGAGTTGGTACACGAGGTCTCCATTTCGATTGATAGCTGCTCTAATGTCATGCTGTTTCAGGCAATGTCTATCACCATGGCAATGCAATAAATAGAGCTGGTGTTCCCTACTTGACCCAAATCAAACTGAGTTGAATGTCAGAAGATATATTGTATATAAAACCCTGTATTATTGCTGAAAGAGTAATGCTTTCTGTAATAGAGGTTCTTATGATTTAATTAAAAGTTGAGGACAAATTAAATGTTAAATGTTATTAAATGTTACAAATTTGCATGGTGCAAATTTACATTATTGAAAACTTTTCCCCTCCATTTAGTGGAAGGCCACAATACATCTAAATTACAAGACGCTCAGTGGACTTTGTGTTTTCCTTGCCTACACAAGTCCATTCCTCTGGAGAATTGGCCCCACTTAGCTGAATCTCAATGCACTTGTTTGCCCAAGCTGCTCTGCTGCAGCAGGGGCACACTGACCTGGTCAGGTCCTTTGGTTAGCATCACAGCTGTTAGCACGTAAGCACCATGGCTGAACCTATGCTACCTATAGCTAAACATCAGGTGGGCAATGCACACAGAAAGAGACAGGTCCCGTCAAGTGGTACATGGGTAAAATCATATAACCAGTGATGAGCTGACTGGTTTCCTTACAGATCGGTTTTAACTGCTGACACGAGATCCAACCATCCGTGAGTTAAGTGTTCAATTGAACCTCTCTGAGAAGAGAGAGCAGAGATTCTTGTCTGTTGTCGGTCAGTGCTGTGATGATTTCTCTGAGGCCCTAATGATGTCTGCTGTTGTTGACAAAGTGGACTATACAGGAAACGAGGGATGTAAGTGACTGTGTGTGTGTGTGTGTGTGTGTGTGTGTGTGTGTGACTTTCTGCTGACAGAGGAGGAGAGAAGTGCTCAGTGGCAAAAACAAATCTGACATTTACTTGGCTATTTAAAGATGCTGTTTTGTCTATCAAACATGATATGAAGACATGAAGCGAGTGACTCGCAGTAGTTTTAGTGAACTTGACAACCTCGTGAGAGAGATCATGTTTTGCTCATTATAAACAGGTATTACATGTGCAACAACGCTAAAATAAGTTTTTATTCCAAAAGTTGAATTTCTTAACTGCATTTCTTTGCACCACATATGCAGAATAGAGATTAATTTTCCCAAAACAAATGTAATCATTTCATATTAGCACAGACCACAAGTAAGAAGCAAGGGTATTTCGTTGACTTATATTCCATAAATTACGGGTTTATTTCTTTATGTGCAGATAGTGTGAGGTTTAAATTTGTTCTGTTAATCCATAAGAAGCTGCAGTATTATCCATTGCCTTTACATGAGAATCTTTCAGAAACCAGGCTTAGTTGCACGAGTCTCGACAGTGACTGGGTAAACACTGATATGATTCATGATACTGCCTAATCCCACATCCATCATCCATCGAGCAAAATGCGAATACTACATAAATGCACCCACACTCCCATGGATCATTTGTGAACAGTTTGTCACCCACATAATTCAAGCGTCAGGTAGGTTCGGGCACAGAACTCTGCAAAAATTTCTAAGGATGAGCAAAACCGAAGTGAGAGCTGTCTGCAATATCATTACATTTGAATGGCCTTTATTCTTTTCATTTGTCCACTTACACTTTAGCCATTTCTAGTCTCATTGTTATTTATTCAAGGACAAGGAGTAGACTCGAAAATGGGATTCTCAAGTGTATCTAATAAACTTTGACAGACAAATCAGCAATGAAATGAATTGAAAACTAGAGAATCAAAGTACTTGTCACATATTTTTTGAAAAATATTCGTTATTTATCATGCTGAGCTTCAATTGTCTTTTCTCCTACACAAATACATCTTCTAAACTGGCAGAGCTGTCTGCCTCGGCGGTGGCCTGTTTTATTTTATTGAAGCACTCGAAAGGCATCCAAAAGAAAAACAAGGAACTTGCCATCAGAGAGGAGATTCAGACAATCTGACCTGCCATTCGAGAAGACAGGGAAATGTCTCCAGTATGTGAGACATCAGGTAGAGTCTCGGTTCTGTTTGCACCAACAGCTCACGTCAAGGTGAAGTCAGACTCCTCTATGAACCCTCTTTGAACTTCTCTGACAGCTTGTGTGATATGAAATGCTCCCCCCCCAACCAGAACTTTTGTCATGCTTCACAAAGTGGAGAGCTTCTGATGGAGAGCTTGTTTCTCTCCAGCAAGTGACAGAGAGATGGTAGGATCTGCTGGTTAGATTACTATGCCATGGGTGGCTTTCCTCTTTGAATTCTGCCAGTTCAGTATCAAGCAGCGACGGATCCCACTGGGAAATGGTGTTCAGAGGGGTTTGGTGGGCTTCCCACCATAAATACCAAAAATTTGCCAGTACTATAATTGCATGTGTTTATATATACGGCTAAATCACTATTCCTTGTGTTATGACACAAATCAAGTCTTTTTGTACAAGAGCCCCAATTAGAAGTGTAAAATGCAAGCTTTTAGTTCATGTTGACTCCCCACAGTGCAACAGATAGCTTTAAAGCTGCTGTAATCTGTATATTAACAAGGGTTTAAATCACTGTGTGATATTAAAGGGGTCATTCGTAGTCGTGGTAAACTCACAGAAAAGTCTGCAGTTCTCCACTTTAGCAATTGTCAAAGTCATTGTTTTGACTTTCTCGCCCGCAACTTTAATATTTTTGATTTGGTCTCTGTTTCCAGATGCAGGAGACAGCTGTTTTCAGAAGTAAAGCTCAGACAAACCCACTGTATGCAATATGCCCATCAGCGATGTCCAGAAAGACACCTCCAAATGAATGATTATGTTGCTCCGTTGGATGTGTAACCAGGCAACTCTTTGTTAATATGTAATACAATACATGACAATTTCGTCAGTGTTAAAAAAATGGTACAAAACTTGAGTCTTGAAAGCCAAATGATCCCATTATTTAACAACATAATTTGAGTTATTGGTTTTTCTCAGCAACCTTGTACTTTATCTCTTACACCGTGCTGTAATTTGTTGCTGGGAATAGTTAAAAAGCCAACTTGATACATCATTAAAGAGCAAATTCACTGTGAACTACACAGCTGCTGTCCTGTCTTCATATTCTGATTGGGTTCCCAATTCCCAATCACCTAAAAGCTAAAAACAACTGAAAAAGTGTCACAAGTTTGAAACTTTGAACCTAAAGAGAACAGCGTAGCAGTAGGTTTCTGCCGCGTGTGATTCATTTTACCATTTCAAAAAATCTACAAATCCTATATTGTTCTTGCATTTGGAGAGAATGTTAACTTCATATTTTGTTCTTGAATACTGCTTAATTGTCTCTGGGGTTGGTTTTTATCTCGTCTCAACCCCCTTTGGTTGCGGCGTTGGCACCGCCTGGATCAAGTTATGAACTTGATTTAGACTCAACTATGATGGTGTTGACTACAGTGCTACGATGTTTGTATGCATGCATCTTACAAGTTGATGTCCATCCCGCTCCATCAAACAGCGGTGGGCTCAGCCTCTCTGCATAGAGCCAACTCTAGGCTTGGCTCACACAGAGTGGACACACTCCATCAAGCACTGCAGCCTCTCTCCACTCCCCCTACGCTTCCACTCCTCTCCTGCTAATGATTAACATCATAAATCACACTGTACTGTTTTCTCCCGCTGCCAGCAGTGAGGAAAGCAGCTCCTTACTGACCCTACATGCTCAGCAGCAACAGCGTGTACCTGTGTACTGAAAACTGTGTTCTGGGGTTGGTTCCTGTCAGTATTTAGGTAGTAGGATCCAACAATGACTATTGTGATACAGTAGAACGGCCACTGACACACCTGCTTTAGCAAACATAACCTGACTACACTTTACCCATCACATGGTTGGTTTGGCTTTCCAGCCTAATCATCAACAAGCATTTCTGGCCAGGACAAGGACTTATATTTGGTTTATTTATTACTATGAATTATTTTTCAAATTAAGATAGAAGTTTTTGTGAAAATTTTATTTCACAATATTTTATCATATCGCTTACACCATACTCAAATTCTCTTACAGGCCCAATCGCTGTTTGGAATTCCTCAGCTGTAGCTACACCAATCTCAAAAAAAAGTTACGTTTTAATGAAATTTTTATATGTTGCTTAATTTTTTCTGTTTTAATTTAAATTATTGTGTCCATTGTGTAATTTTGCCTTACATTTCAATGTAATATAAGGGTTTCATTTTTGGATTTTAATAGATTTTAATAGATTTAATAATTTAAAAAAGCAGTGGAAGCTTTAGAAGGGACACAAATTATTTACTTTTATGACAGGATCAACATTTATCAACATGTGGCTTTAACAAATGCTTTTGAATCAGTAAGAGTATCCAGTTCCGACAATAACTTATTAAGATGAAATGAGATTAATTGAGTCTGTTTTTTTTAATCAAGGATTTCAAGTACAAAGTTTAAATTGAGGAAAAACTCCTGTTCTTCTAAGTTTGGGTAATATATTATTATTATGCCCATTTTTATTAGCCATGCTGAGCTTGGTTTTTGAGTGCTGTTTGCCTGATATGGCTTTCTCTACCCTTGATAACCAGTTTTATTATGGCCTCTTTTCTAACCATCAGGCTAAATCTGGTCTCTAATCCTCAGACATATTTCTGTCCTGTGGCCTTTAGTAAATGTGGCTTAGTTCTCTCTCGCAAGTAGAACAAAACGAAACAGCAAAGGAATGCCCCCATGACTCCCATTCATCTGCTGTTAGTCTATAGAGTCAATTTCGCTGACATTTATATCATGATCACTAGAGATTTACTTTAAAGAGGACTTCTAGATTTCAGCTACCTCATACTCATGAGGCTTCCTATTGAAGATGTCTGACGACAGCTGTCTGCCTGGAGGGCGGACCACTACACTCTGGATTCATATCAGGACCTTTTGTCCTACTGGGCCTATTGTTGCACAGTTTTCTCATCCAGGAGAAGTCAACTGATGTTATTTGCTATTCACACTTAGGGCATGCTTTATATTAAAAAAATTCAACACATTCACATCTTGGTGCTGCCTTCTCTTGAAGGCCACTGAACATTACAGGTTGAAATGGCCTCTTCAGCCAGAGAGATGTAACTGTAATTTTTCACTTTAACCTATTTCCATCCTGTCTGGACGGAAGAAGTGTTGCTCTGGTTTCAAACATGTTTCTGTAAACTGCACACGAGTAAAATCTCAAAAATGACTTAAAATGAAATTAACAGATTATCAACATCCCTCTCGAATGGTTTCCTGTTTGTTTTCTTTGTTTTTAGTGGTGCATCTGACCTTCTATTTAATGGCTTATGTAAGGTTCCAAAGCTACGCCCAGGATAACAATCCTTAAATTTCAATTAGGTGGCACAAATTTCAATTAGTGACTTGGCCACTACAGGCAAATTACGCAAAGAAAAATTCCCAATATGTCATATGTTGGGAAATTGCAGATATATATCCCGTGAACGTGTGATCTGATTACCCACACGAACATAGCATCATACAACACATTCATCACACCTGGTCCATCAACTTTTGTTTATCTAAGAAAAATCTAAAAACAAGTGTATAAAATATCTCTCTGCCACCCTTTCAGGTTTGGTATCACAAACTGCAGCACACGAACAATCCCACAATTTGGGAAATGTGTCCGTAATGGACGGCTCAGGGATAAACTGTAGGAAATATTAAAGGGCAGCACTAACCTGAACCTGAACTGTTATGACTCTCTGAGCCCGCAGTTTTAATTATTGATGTAAACATCCACTTTGACACTTTCTCTGTCAGTGATGACAACCCAGCCGCTTGCCCGACACATGAAAGAATAATGATGGCACTGGTAGCGTTGCTATCAGCAGGGTTCAGAGGGATTAGCCAGAAATTTGCTGTCCAAGCAGTAACGCACATGGTTTTTCTTCTTCCACCCCAACGCCCCCACTCTTTCTGACAAGGTACACAAGGTAGGAAACTTGAAAGACAGGGCCTGAGAGATCAAAGTGACTCATGCCGCGGATCCTCAAGGGAAGAGGCTGAGGGCACATTTAAATGTCTGCACCCTTCATAGATGGTCCGGCTGGAAGCCCTACAATGATAAGCCTCTGGGACATGTACATATTTGAAGTCAGCAAACAAAGGTCTAAAGGAAATGGCAAATGGAAATGATAGAATTTTAAATAAGCCAAGCTCAAACTCAACCTTTTTGATAATGTAGAATATAATAAGATGTATTTCATCATGCTAACACAGCCCGAGATTATACAGGAACTGATTAGAATACACAGAATACTGAGGTAGCACCTGTCTGCCTGTACTGCTACTGCTCACACAGAGCTGAGCAGAAGCTCAGGACAATGCCAATCAAATTGACCCATGAGCTTAGATTTGGGTAGGGACAGTAGGGACATGTCCCTACCAATATATTTACCAATCTCAAACGATCCCCCATTTTAACTCCCCTCTATGTTATCGGTAAGGTCTATGCAGAACTGCCAGATTTGTGTGTTTTCTGCAAATCAATGATCATTATGATAAAGAGGGAAAGACTGGGATATTGGGGATAATCAGCTATGATCTGGTAACCCTGAACTTTAAATTGCATTACGGATTGTTGAACAGCCGTGGCCCAGCCGTAGCAGTACTGGAGTTGGTGATGGGCAGTGATGAATCCAAAACGCTAAGTATTTATAGCTTAAAGGTTTCAAATGTCACAGAATTGAAAACATCTGCCCTGGCCAAAATTAACATCTGTTGATATTATATTTAAATTCAGTGGTTAAGCGTTAGATAATATGTGTGGGGGAAAATGCCTCCCAAAGCAAATTAAGACATCAGGTCCTTTTTGAAGAAGAACTGAAGTTTAAATAACAGCTGAGCCTAGTTAATAAGAATGTTCTGTAATCAATACAAACAAGTATCTTCTTTGAAATTAGTTGAACAAATATTTATTATTTAATGCCTCCCTCCCCCTCTCCATTAGGGGATCATATGCATATGGATCATTAAGACATGAAAATTTTTTATGAAGTTAATTAGCCACAGCTTGTCCAATTTATTTGTTTTTTTAATGTCACGTATCATTTTATTCTGAAAATCCTTTCAGGAGGAGCCCAAGCCACACAATGTACAGACAGGTGAGCGGTAGGCTCTCAGGTGAACCCTGAGAGTTAAAGATCAAACAGAGTAGCACACTACATACAGGGTTTTATTTTTTTTTTTTTGGAACACTTTCTTGAAAAATCTATCACGTCAAAATTTCAATTAATTGAAAAAAAAAAAAAAAGTATAATATATGTTTCAAATAAGAAAAAGATCATCATACAAGTCCAGTTTCAAGTTATATAAGTTATGTAAGCCAACACATATTCAGTTAAAGTAAACTTTCTGCAGTCAGGCTCTTTATGTGTGTGTGTATGTGTATGTGTGTGTGTGTGTGTGTGTGTGCGTGTGTGTGTGCACGTGTGCATATGAATGTGAAAAGAGAGACAGAGAACAAGTGTGCATATCATTTTCGCCATTTTACAAAAAATGTCCCGACCAAAGATCAAACCAAACCTACGCCCTTACATTGACCCTGATCTGACCCGATTCAATCTCTTCCATTACATAAAAATGATCACAACTGTCTTTTACAATGTTCAGATAGAAAGTCATCAGATTTTACTTCCTTTTTAGCCTATCCAATTCCAGATAATTACTTTTTTCTGAAGTCTGAAAAGTGAAATAATTCAGTTGGACAAGATTCAAACATGACTGAAATATTATTCAACTTGCACTTCTGAAGATGCACTCCAAACATGCTAACTGGATTCCAAGCATAACTCAAAATCTGTACAAAAGGTAGGATAAGTCCGCCTCCAAAAAACCAGTATGGACAGCCCCAGAATAAAGAAACAGTACCTTTAATATTCTCAGGTAGCCATACTTCAGCGTCCTGGGTAGCAGGGTGATACAGGGCCTCAGTATCACATTGAGACTGCTGCAACATGACTGAAAATATTACAGTTCAAAACTCCAACCCAAACTCTGACTATGTTCCGCAGTAATCACAAAGATTTTTGTGATTTACATACAGCGCTCTTTCAGAATTCATTAGAGTTTTGAACAATCTCCATTTAAAGATGTTGTGTACAAATTTATCTGTAATATATTCAATCTCAGTTCAATTTCTCGTGTGCTTTTAATGAAGTTAGCTCAATATGTTTGTGAAGCTTAAGCTTTGGTCTAACTTACCAACAATTTGAGTAAGACTGTATTTGACAGCGCCTTTTTAAGCTCCAACTTAATTTGAAGGCTCTAGTTCCAATCAGCTGAATAACTAGACCTGATAGATTCAGTTTCGTTGGTGATGATTAAGCTACATATTCTCTTCCCAAAAAGAGTCACTATTCTGTCCCAAACTCAGGGATTAGTAAACAAATTTCATTAGTAGTGACACTGTAAAATAATAAGTGAGGGAGACTTCCAAAGATGGAGCATTGGCTTGCCAGATTGCATTTAACAGTTTATTTGTCAAGGCAAGGGTACAAAGCAATAGCAGCCAAAGGCTCCTAAATGATACAAGCAGTCTCACTGGAGATTGTCAGTCGGGTAGGGGCCTCTGACAAGCCTTGAGCCCTTTTCACAAACGAAGGCAACAGAACTGTTTTTGTTGTTGTTGTTGTTGTTTTGTCCTCAGTTACCCTAGTAGAAGAGGTGTGATGATTAATTCACTTGATTCGATGGACTGATTATGACTATCCATATACTGTAGATTTACTATATGGTCATTTTCACATGAGTCCCAGAAAGATTAGGCTTTTTTCTTTTCTTTTTTTTTAAAATTACAACTCCGCACAAGAGGGAAGCACTGCTGGACAACAGCAGTGACTCAAAAAAAACCACAAAAAAAAACAAAACAACAAAACCAGAAAAGCACTGTTAATACTCACATTGTGTTGTTAAACCAATTAGTTATCCCCTGGTAGGACTGCAGACACATTAATTAGCACATTAGTTCAATGAAATACCAATGCTTTTTAGACTCTGCTGTAAAGTACTGATTTTTCTCTGATTTGCAATCACATAGACAGGTGATTAAAAGTCCAGTGTAACGCCACAGAAGACGTTGCTTTGGTGGCTGCATAAACCTGCCACACATACTGCAACAGCCTTTTGAAGGCAAATATACAGGAAACTTTCTGTTTATCCTCCACCTAGTACTATGGCGCAGTTTTACAGAAATCTATGGTCCCTCCGGCTTTTTGAGCTTACCCCACGAATGAACCTATTTCCAGACTTGAGTTCTCTTTCCCTCAAAAAGGCACCAGCAGATCGAGCTGCTACTATAATCATAAAAAGGCTTCTTATAGAAACTGTGTACTAAGACGTACCTAAGAGCCTTTGCTGTTTAACAATCCAAATTAAGTTGGAAAAATTTGCACAGTGGAGATAAATAGCCTACCTATATTCACTCTGAAAAGATGAAGATTATCACCTTTAATACTGTAGCAAAAATCAGCAATGGAAAGCTAAATGCAGAATAAATAATGGTCAAACTCAGCTGTTGTCTGCTGTCAGAAGCGTTCCAGTGTCTGATGGGACACAAACCGTTCCCCCATGACGGGTGGCGTGGGCACGCATTTGAAAGTGCCTGAATGGATATTAATATTAATCATCCAACAATGGTGCAGAAAAGCACAGTTTCTTTCCCTGAAGGTAATACTGCCTTATAAAGAACTTAACTAAGATAAAGTTGAGCTCCAACACATAATGTGTCAAAGTACCATTTTCTGAAGCGAGGAAGTACAGAGTTTGTTGTAATGTCACATCAGGTTAAATGTTCTCTTGAGGCAGCAATGTGCATGTTGTGAAGTTTCTCAAAAATATGCTGAAGGTGTTTATGAGTCTTTATTCAGACTTTCAACTAAAAGGTATTTTTAAAAGGCATGGGATTTATTTGTGAAGGTAATAGCATACATCCAGCAAACCAAGCACCATGAAAGCCGGTTATTCCCAGTCTGGAACAATTTGTACGAGGCCCTATTGACTCATTTTGTTGGGGTAGAGGTTTGGATAAGGTTTATTTAAATAATGATATATTTGGTTCTTGTGTTTTGTTGTGACTGGTGATCTCTACAGGATTTTTAGTTTTTTGTACCATACGCACACACAGATGAAATTCACATCACTCTTGACTAGGAGTTTGATGGCCAACAAGTGTACTCCTAGGAAGGCTGGACTTTACCTTGAATTTCTACAGCCCATTCCACCAAATCTAATTGGATATAACATCACCTTGACTTGAAAAACGTATTTTCCACCACAATTGCTCAGTGAGACTTTGGCCCAGTTTTTTTTGTGGTTTTAAATTGGGTTTTAATCAACACACTCACAGATTCAGTGCCCCCTTATGACATCTCAGGAAATTAAATTCAAACTCATTGACTTACATAGCAGCACCTTGGGACGGGCCAACTTTCTCCATTAGGCAACAATGGCCTCAGAGGGAGGTGTTAATCCTCATCCCAAAAGATTCACACTTACAGTAGTGGCACACTGTTCCAGTGCACATTTGGATCTGAATAAGATCATCAGTACCACCTCGCTGGCAGGCACAGCTGAGTGGTAAAGCTGATGGGTAAGCCATGTGGTAACCCCAGGACATGCTGGATGAACTGTATGTCCCCCCCTGGAAATAGAGCACTGGATCCCCCCAAAAGAAGCTGGAGAAATTCCAGAGGAAGGGACATCGTGTCTGCTCACCTTGTTGCTCGTACAATCTTGACCCAGACAAATGGATGGAAATATAAAATCTAGCCATATGAAAACAAAATTACACATAGTCATTTATGGTTTTGTCTATGTGTGAGATCAAATAAAAGACTTTGTGCACTGGAAGTGCACTGGAGAATACAATGCTTTCTTTGATTAAATTTTGTTTTGCATTATCTGGTCCTGATGTGTGTCTGATTGAACCTTATGAATTTGTAGGGCAGCGCATGAGATTGTTTAAATAAATAACAATGTCTATTCACTAATCCTATTAGTACTACAGTTGTAATAATTGGCAAATCTCCTGCCTAGAGCTCGGGTCTAAAAATATAGTATAATGACATGATTTTTGGTTTGAGGCAGCATGCTTTCCAACTTGTTTCTGAATACTGTGAGAGATTTTTCTACTTTAGAAGTGAGTGTAATCTACAAGCTTGATTATACAAGAGGAGCTGTATAGAAAAATTGTGTAATAAATCATTGTACAATTTATCTTGAGAAATGAGATGCCTATTCCCTATTTTGAATGAGTCTTGGCTCAGTAGCTTATTTAGGTAACACAAAAGCACGATGAAATACAATCTTCCTTTTAAAAGAATTTGAAAAGAACAATCTGCATGGTTGATCTGCAACATAATTCTGTCTGTCACCCCTCCAATCCTAGTCTGGAAAAATGCAACCCTGATTATTATCATGCAAAGCCATTGTGAAATAAGACATTGTAAATGAATCCATTTGGCAAGCAAGTCTTTTACAGAGAGTAGAATCTCATTTTCCAGCTCTTGCGTTGGAAGGAGGGAAAGAGCGCACAGCTGCAAAGTCGAAAAATGCAAATGTAATGGACAGATGTTAGATTTATTCAACATGTCTCAACTTAAAGAGCACAAGACTCATTGTGAACAGAACCGATAATTCAGGAGTTTCTTCATTCTCATTTCAGGGACGAGTTTGGTCTCCCTGAAGCTGGTTACTATAAGAATTTGTATGTGCCTTGACCAGTGAGTTGCAGCTGAGTGGCAGCAGTGTGTAAATTCATTGTTCATTGAAGCACCACACACCACCACCACTCAGATTTCACAAAGTCCAGTTGTCTTCTGGGCAGAATACGGGCATAGGTTTCTGAATTTGCCTTTGAGGGCAGTTTGATGTAAGTAGGAGCTGGTCCGTCTATCTCTCTTTGAATGCTACCTACAGCTTTACAGTGGCCATTTGATTTAAACTTTAAAATCTGAAGTCTGGCAGTTGCAACCCAAATTATGGAAAATACCTTATTATTGCCATGTACATTTATGGCTGGATGTGGGAAGTCAAAAGTGGCTTTACATTTGCAACTCCCAGTGAGGAGGCTAAAGAACTTAGAAGTGGAAAGCCCATAATACATCAATTTATAAAACTGTTGTTATAGATTTAGTGAAAGATAATTACTTTTATTACTTCTGCTAATTGTCTGCAGGCCTGCATGCAAAATAAATTGCTAAAAGGTTTGACTCCAGTTGTAAAGACCTATTTTATTTATCCTTAAATGTTTTTGATGCAAAACACAGCTGCTGAAATTCAAAGGCTTCTGCTCCCAGTCCCACTCTCGCAGCAATCACGTCATGTGGAATTAACACTTTTAGTTACAGGGTTCTAATAATATATGAGTGTATGTCTGAATGGGTTAAAGTTTTGAATTGAGGATGTTGCTATAAATAACATGGTCCAAGTCGCTGTATCAATAGAACAGGCTTCCTCACATGCACCTCACGGAATTACTACTTATGCTTGAAGGCACTGACATCCTTGTTGGCTCCCGGGGTATTCCACCGCACACTTGACATGCACTCTCATCTGGGACTGCTAGTGTCACACTCTGTCCTGAGGGTTATAGTGGGACAGGGGAGCGAGGGAGCCTCTCTGCCTCGTCTCGCTGTGGAATGAAGCACATGTGCATTGTGAGCGTGAAGTGATTGGGTTTGTCAACCCCCACCCAAAGCCCACCCCTGCGACACACACACACACACACACACACACACACACACACACACACACACACTCCTCCCCTCCTGCTCCTCCTCTCCCCTCTCCTCCAGCTGTGAAACCAAACATGCACTGTGAAACTAAAAATTTAATTTGACAGCTGAAGGAAAGCAATAAGCATTCACTCTTGTTAGTCCCGTTATTATGTGTATCCCTGAATATCCCTCCTCTGAAATATGTAAGACAAAGTAGAAGTAAAAAAATGTGTAATATTTATATTCTTATATGTGAACTGGCCTTCAATGCACTGTACAGGCATGAAATCAGAGTAATGACCCAGAGTGCGGCATGACCTGTACATGGTCTGCTGGTTTTAAGGTCACATTGTAAAGGTCTACCAGGGGGAGACGGGGTGGCTGGTGCCTCAGTGGGTGGTGGACAAGGCTAGTTAGATTCAGACGGACTGTGGAAAGACACAAGTTCAATGTCGGGCACTTCACGCAAGATATTTTTTCATTTACTTCACTGGATAAACATATTAATACTTATTAGCAGAGACATGAAGTACGTGTTAGTAGATCAATATCTGCTCTTGTACTGTATGTACTTATGTGCTCACAGGATGTGTAGCAGGGAAAGTAAATGAGTGGGAGGATAGAGACCAAGTTTGAGTCACGTGTGTTTACCTGCCAAACACAGGAAGTAAGAATTAACTGGATAGTGATGTTGCATGAACACAAACTCCAAGATTCATTGTCAAAAAGACAAAGTCCCATTCACAGTGACATTGCTAATTACAAGTGGTTAAAGAGCTGGTGCTGTCAGCAAGAATATTCACCCCTACGTAAGCAGTGACGGATCAGAGAGGGTGGGGCTGAAGTTCTAACGAATCCCAAAATGGAAAAAAGTGAGAAGATAATCTCTAACACAAGGTCCTACTGTATGTGCTCGTTGGTTGAAACATTTTACCACAGTTACCACTCAAACAATCAGTCTGGAAACTCGTGTATGACGGCGAGCCAGAAGCATAAGGACTACATCAGACTGAAACGCAAAGCAGAGATGTGAGCTTCACGTGTGCTTGGTTGTTCAAGTTTTTCAGTCTGGAGAAAAACTTGGACAACTTGGCCGGTTTGATATATGCATCTGGCATTTAGTGGCAGCACAGAGACTGCAGTTTTGATCCACAAATAGTTGTGTGTTGTAAAATAAATGTCCATACTCATTTCTTATTGACTTTGCTTTTCTCAAGAACCCACAAAACCGTGTTCAACATGAAACAAAACGCATGCCGTTCTACTTTTAGTTCTCGGTCTCCTGTTAGCAGATATCTAAGGAAAGACAACTAGTCAAAATGAAACAACTTTTTTCATGAAAAACATCACAAAAATACCCTGAACAGAAAAGCCATGTACCCTTCATTAAAGCAGAGGCCCAATAGTAAAGTCTACACTGCTGAACAGTGACTGCTGACGTTGTTCTGTAAGTTCTTAATGCATTAAGGATTTATTCTACTGTATGATACTATACAGGACACATTATCTCTGTGGTTTGTTCACTAATTTACTCTGACATTCATTTTCCATTTTCTCAGAACATCATTGAGTATTTACAATGCAGAGCGTCATCTGACAGTATGAATATGTATGACTACAAGAGTGTTTGATAAATGATGATAGGACACGCAACACTACTGCAGTTACACTTCTTCTTTTCTGCGCCAATTACACTTCACCTAAAATGACTGAGACTTTGATGTAATCTGAAGCAAAGAACATTAATGACATGATTTGCATGAGGTGATTAAGAGCAAAGTCACCTGAGGGTTTTATCTTCTGGTTAAGTAAGACTGGAGTCACACTGAGCATCACTCAGCTTCAACAAATGGGGGGCTACAGACAGTGAGTAATACAGATGATTCAAGACAAATCCTTCCATATTCCCCTGTTTACAGAGTGAAGGCTGATACGCGTTAAGGTACTGGAGCAAAACAAATTGGTTACAAGATGAAGGAAACTAGCAATAAATGTAGGGCTAACTTTACAATTTGAATTCGATGTATTTGTCTGATTCCCGCTGGACTGGAGAGATTTAAAGATAATGAAGTGATATTAATAGAGCACCGACACCACATGATATTTTCAAATCTCTACCATCGCTTTCAAAGAGGTTTTCATTACCAGCAACTCTTTGCAACCAATTTCTCACTGCTATGTTTTCTTGTCGCTCCTCCTCGCTTATTGTGACTACTAGGAAGCGCTGAGTACTAAATGATCCAAGATGAAGATGTTACCTTACATATTTTATAAAAATTTCAAACAAATAAGCCCATTTAAATTGTTAAACATCACTAATATTAAGTTAAGTTAAGTATTTAGCAGTTGGTTATGTGTATTAATGCCTAAATAAATGGACTGGCACCAGACTATTTACCGGTGTTTGAGTGTAAGAAAAACTGCCATAAGAATAATTCTAGGCATAGTCAAAATTCTTTCAGTGGATGGGGGCCAAGATTTGGATTATTTTCCCAGCTGATGTGAGATATTAAGGAGACTATTAGAGCTATTAATCTTTTGAAAACAAGTAAAAAGTCTTTTTATTAAAGGAAATGCAAAGAGGAGAGATGTGTGAATGTACATGTACTTAAAGGTTTTAGTCATCTTTGTTCAGTGGTCAGGACCACTATAGAGATAAGTATTAACTTTTGGTGTTTTTAGCGTGTGTCATGCTTCAGTTTTATGTATAAAATGTTGTTTGCTGTTGAATGTTTTTGCTTTTCTTTTGTAAAAATTCGGAAAAGTGCATATGTTGTTTTTCAATTCAACAAAATAAAATGAAACACAGCTATATAGCTCAGCCAGGGTAAACAAAATGTATGGAATTTGAAAATAAATAACACAGCCCTCAGTGCCAAACACTCTCCTTTTGGACAAAAACACAACATAAACTGAAGGAATTCAGAGGGGGTTTGTTTTCTCCTTCTGAATTCCTGCAGGTGCCACAAAGAAAATCGGATCATCATGAATCTTGATGATTAGGGGAATATAGAAAAATGTATTACAGATCTCCTCTATATAACCATTTACAGAAAAGAATAACTGTATAAATATCACTCTCAATCCCACAAGTGTTTTTATTTTAATTCATAAACTGTGAAATAAAGATTGTAGATCACTTTATCTCTAATTTTAAAAAGAAGGCATCCAAGGAGTTTTACTGTAGAAAGTTAGGTCCTACTTGGTAACTAATGTAAGGAACAAAGGTCATTTACATGAAGCTAATAAGCCCATTTGTGGTTGTACAGCTTGATATCTGATAACATACTGTATGTAACAACAGTGACATCTAATCGTTGTTGGGAACCATCAAAAACGAGTCGCAGATATGACTCTACATGGCAGGAAAACAACTGATGTTACACTAAATGACGGAGATGTACGAATTAATTTTCTAAATCTGCAAGTTATGGCACTTGTCACTCAGGGGGGAATGTG
Organism: Xiphias gladius; assembly: GCF_016859285.1. Taxonomy (NCBI): domain Eukaryota; kingdom Metazoa; phylum Chordata; class Actinopteri; order Istiophoriformes; family Xiphiidae; genus Xiphias; species Xiphias gladius. Next base: position 24,087,071 of record NC_053407.1, on the reverse strand, counting down.
AAAGGCTCTTTCTCCAACTCCTCTAGATTTTCATTCTCATTTAGCTTGAGGGCAGTGACTTTCCTTTCAACTCCAAGTAATAAAGCATTTCTCTCTCAGGTCCAACTTTGGAGGAATTAAATGGGTTTTCTGGAAGTCTGACAGACAGTTCTCACAATGCAAACCCTGCAGCATCCCAAGCAAAGCCAGACAGTGGGGAAACTCAGTCCCTCATCTCTGTTAATCATCAGTGGCAAAGTTTTCATGTAATATTTGTTGTCATGTACTTTGATAACCCCTAACTGCGTGAATTACTGGCCTGATTGAACAAACTCAGCTTGAAAGCCATCCCGCTAGACACACGAGCTTTCATGATTTCTCATTCTCCACCTCGCCTCTTCTCTCTCTCTGGCTTTGGTTGGTATATGCATGAAGCTGTTGGCACCGTGGGCCTTTATTTGAATGGATATTCAGCTCAGTAAGTAGTGCGATCTCCCAGGGAACTAGGAATGACTCTGTGAATTATACTGCTGACCTTCCACACAGAACTTCTCTAGTCTACATGAATTCTAAAAGAAGAGGCCAAGGCCCTAAGCAAGTACAAACACTTTATATTCATTTCCTAAAAGTTCTCTTATTAATTTATTGCAGAGGAGCTTCAGTAAGAGAGTGTTTGGTTGGTGTCTTGTCATTTGGGTTTATGGGTCCTTCCAGCTCAGTCACAGCTGAGGTGTCTGTGATGGAGCGATTGCTCTAGTTAGAGTTCATTCACAGAAAGTTCTACACGGTCTTCTAAATTGTGTCAGACTTGTGTAAAGTGTCAGACTCTCTCAGCAGGGATGAAAGGGACAAATGAGAGAAGACAACTTAACACTGTCTTGGCCACATTATTTTTTAGCTCTGCTCTGTCATTGTGTGCCGATACATGACAGGCATTTGAGTGGAAGTCAAATTTCTGACTTCTTGAAAAGAGCCTTAATCAAATCAACAATCAAAATCAGTTAGTCTGAGCTATGTGAAATAAGCTACGCATTTGCAAGGTGCTCTTCAGTGAATCTATACACAGGAGATATTTCACTATAGCGTCTGATTAAATCAAGCTTGTCTTAATTTTTCTCTGTGGAAATAACTTAGAAATGTTCGAGACTTCGCAATTCACTTAATGAAATGTAAATTTAATTTTTTTTTTTGCGCTGTTGAGAAATGTTTTAAGTGTCTTATGTGCTAATGAGTAATACATGGTTGGTTGATCATTGTCATTATAATTGTCATTATAATTTGATTTAATGAAATGCAGGCATCAACTGTCAGTGGGAGCAGTACAGAGCTGATAGCACAGTAACTGCACATTATTTTTGGAGTTGGTCTAAGCAGAGGCAAAAGATTCACTGCGTTAGAAAAAATTCAGAGTTTCATCTTTAAATGTACACAGAATTTGCATAATGTGTTACTGCGTTAACGATACAAGCCATTATATTCCCCGCCATCTGATACTTAGGTATGCTAAAACAAGTAGCTTTATTGCTTATGGTATTTGTTCCAGGTGTGGAACGGTATTGAACAGCTGAGAACAGAATCTCTCAGCTTAAATGAGTCATGAGGCAGGGAAGCAATTAGAAGAATTTGAGTTCCTTATCAGCAAAGGTTACATCAGTCTCTGCCGTGTTTACCATTGGGGAAACACGCAGCAGCACTATGGTGAATGCCAAACAATTTTAGGCCACCGTAAAGTATCATTTTTTAAAATCGCAAAATATTTTAGCCAAAATACCACCGTCTATCAACCTAAAAAGACCCAAAAGAAAAACGCCTGAAACATCTGTGTGAGGCTTAACTGCACAATCGCACCGTGCCTATGGAAAGGTCATGGTTTGGTTAGGTTTAGGCGCAAAAACAACTTGGTTGGGTTAATGGGGAGATCGTGGTTTGGATTAAAATAAATATTTCATTAAGGTTAGAGGACCTTCGTGATCATTGTTAGAATAATGAACACTCACAAGTTGTGGAACGGTCAGGGTCAAAAGAAACAACGATGACTATTGGTTTAAAACGGGAGCGTCTCCCCTGTCAATTACTACCAACGCAAGAGGTCGCCTAACAATAAAACGTAACTATGGGTCATAATAAGCTGCTTGCAGAGATGACCGATAGAGTCATTTTTTTAAGGGGAGGACAGTCTCAGAGATACACATAGTTATGCATTCCATAACTATATTTTATATAACTACCCAGTTTTACTAAATTCTAAACTGGCGCTTCTCAAGTTCAAAGTGATTCAGGTCAGGCGCCACACTGCTCAAGCTAACAGTATAAGCTAAAGTTAGTGTGTCTTACATACAAAGCCTCGTCTACAGTATGTATTCCATTCCTTTAAAACTGACAAATGGCTACCAAGTTGTTGGACACTGAGAGTACACAGTCATCAAAAGCCGTCCTCTCATGCATCCTTGTATGGTTATCAGGTTTCTAAGGAGAGAGCAGGGAGGATGTTGGCTCCTGGCGGCTCTGTAGGATTCGCCTGGCTGCAACCGGGAGGATCTAACAGTGGAATTTCGTCTCTGTCTCCAGTGTCTGAAAACTGCCCTTTGCTGAAGGTGAGGGGGAAATTCGTCCCCCAGACTTTTTAATCTCAGAGGCCCTGTCAGGGAGGCAGTTTAATTATGACTGATACTACTGTGTGTGGCTGTGTGAGCTTGTGTGTCTATAGAACATTGGTGTCAGTGTGGCAGTGTCAATGCTGCTGCCATTGTATGTGGGGCAATGGGGGGGGGGGGCACCCAGCTTTTCAATTAAGAAGCCCGTCTCATGGACATGAACTGAGCCCTGTACTAGACTACACTCATCTATTCAATAAAAAAACCATGTTTATCTCTAAAGCTAGGCTTAATCCGCCTGTAAAACCACTCCACTAGTGATTAGCCAACACATACTTAGCATCGACAAGCAACCGCCTTGTTTCTGCAGCTTTTTAATTGCACATGTGGCTGTGCATGTGTTTGTGCAGATGAGCATGAGTACATTTTTGAAAAAAACGTCTAACTCTTCCCTATGACCTTTTGTAAGAGAAGCGTTCTCAACTTCCTGAAAGCTTCCTGATTTCCCCCTCTACCATGTCTGTACACTTTCCTTTATCAAGTGCTCTGTCAAACTAGAAAAAAAAAAAGGTAGACACTCTAACCCATGTGTTTATTTTATTCTTTTTTTTTCTTTTCTTCTTTAATTATATATGTTAAATTATACTTATATATATGTTTTACTTTATGTTTTACTTATGCTTTACTTTATAAAGCGTGGAGTGGCAGGTCAACCAATGTCAATCACTGGTTGGGGGTGCGTGCCTCGTGGGGAGGTGGAAGAAATGAATGGCAAACAAACCCCCAAAGGGGGAAGGAAAAAGGAAGAGGGGGAAAAAAAAGGGTTATTAGTACAGAAAAGACCCCACAAAGAATAGGATCCCTCATTGTGGATCTGGGGCCAGTTCAGGTTGGGAGACAGGGTCTTGGGTTCTGGAGCGCAACCGCTACAGGGACAGCCCTGTATTACTGCACTCAAGATAGAATGTATTTATTTATTTATTAATCTATTAGCAAATACAAATGTATTAAAACAAAGCAAAACAAAAAAAAAACCTCCCATCTCCCCAGTGTTGCTCACCCTGTCCCACTGGTGGATATTGCCGATTGCCGCCCCCTCTAAATTCTATTAAGTTAAGCAAAATTCACACTAGAGTTGCTCTTTTCACAGCTTTGCTAGGTTGTGGCAGTGAACTACCTCATCATCTTTTTAAGGTATATGTCTAGCAGAGAGAAATGAGCGTTACAGTTGCTGTGACACTGCTGCCAGCATTCATCATCATCATGTCATCACATTGCAGTATACACTTGAAACTGTATAAGATTTTGAGGGCTGATGTGTGGGGGATTGGATCTGTGCAGTTGCATGCCGAACCCCCCCCCCTCTTTCCCAGTTGCCTAAGTTCACTAAGGTACAAACATAATTTACTATGCAGTGCATCTACACACAAAACGTGCAGAAGCTTTGTGAACACAAGCGCTAGACGCAAGGACTGGAGCATGAGAGGTTAATGTGAAAATGAGTGAATAGAAACAGCTGCATTTTGTCTAGGGAAATATGGCCAAGGTTCTTTAGGATTAGCCAAAGTGGATTTAACTGGAGAGTAAATAATAAGGAAAGGGGCAATTAAAACTGCTTCATTAGGAAAATGCCTCTCGACATAAGTATATTATTAGCCAGGGAAATGGCAGGCATTTCTTTTTTTTTTCTCATAAGTTGACTATTAGCAAGTTCCATTGGTCAGGGCCTCTTGAGGTCAGACAGCTTTTAAAACCTACACAGCTTTTCTGGTGATACTGCTGCCATTTTGGTCTTAAATTGACTCTCTCGGTACTTGTTGAGGTCAGGGCGCCCTAATAAGTGGGAAAGAGGTTGATCACTGCTGCTAATTACACGCCACATGGCATTGTTATTCTTTGCTAATTGCATGCGGTGAGTTGCTGAAGATGCCTTGCCTTGGAGATTTTTTTAAAACTATGCATTAAGCCCATGAATTTGGCATCAACACTGGCGGCTCACAGGCAATAAAGTAGGTCCCACCATAACTTTATAGTAAATCCACTGACAGGGGCGGGGGTACTTACTTCACTTTTATTAGTCACTGAAAAAGAGTCTATTTTTTGGAAGCAATGGCTATGAGAGGGGGAAGTTATAACACACACACGTCCACTAGAAAATTAACAAATAATGTAGGCATATTGCAATGGAATAGACCAATCGATTCGAGCATATGACTGTTGTCAGTTCTTATTTATGTGTGTACCAGTTTGTTTGTTTGTTTTATTTTTGGCTTTTCTTTTAACAGTAACTGCATAACACTGGTTAGTATGTCTCTGAGAAAAAGATCTGCCTCCAACATTTTGAGAACTCTTGCTTTGTCTGTTGAATGTCATTAAAAAAAAAAAAACACATGAAGAGAATTTTAATTATGTGCTAGTTTAATGTAATTGAAATATAATTGCGGCTACATGCAACCATAAAATAAATCACATGTACATTGGTTTAACTTGCATCAACAACTACTGTCTAAGAAGCATTAGATAAACTAATGAAAATCTTGTACCACATATGTCTGGATGCTGATCTAAAGGATAAAACCTAATTTTTACATTGTTTTTTTTAAAGAAGTGATCTTTACCCTGATGGTTGAGATGCTCGAGGGTTTGTTAGCTGTATTTTTCAGACATAAGACCAACAAGTCCTCGAGTTAGGTTTACGCACAAAAACTACTTGGTTAGGTTTTGGAATAGATCGTGGTTTGGGTTAAAAAGTGCATTAGCGTCAGAGAAGCAGTGACAAATATATCTTTGAGGAGCGAAATGGAAACAGGAAATGGAATGTACATTTTGAAGCATACTGTCTATCTAAGAGGGTTGCTGTTTTTGAAGGGCAAGTTTGTCCCCCGTGTCAACAACTTTCTTACCCCAGCTAGTTGACAAAAACTAAAGTCTTGCATTTTTCAAAGAAAATACTAATTTGGGGCCGTTCTATCATCAGTTGTGGTAGATCAATGACCTGAAAGTGAGGAAAATGTCTAGATTTATGGGAAGATGAAAAACAAGTTAGCTGAATCAATGGAAGATGAGAAAGCTGTCAACTGCAATACTGTTCACCATTCATAGTGTTGATCCCAAACTATAACAATTAAAAGACCTCCCTGCCATATTTTGATGTCATGGACCAAAAATTCAACAAGACTAAGAGTGTACAACCATGCGAAAAGCTCTGTGAGGTTGTACCACCGCTTGGGTATGTTAATGTGACTGCTTTGAGAGAACAGTAATAATCTAAGGCGACTCACATGCAGTGTATTCAAAATTTTTAGCAACTCAGATCTTGTCTTACGTGGACCATTGCAACAGGACAGTAAGAGAACAATGTTCAGAGAGACTTTCGCAGGCTAAGAATATACACGTCATGTCAACCTTATCGTGTTGCTAGAGGAAAAGTCAGGGGATCACCATACTCGATATGGTACATTGTCTGGGAACCACAAACGTCTTTACAAAGTCGTGCGCCAGTGCACCGAGATGTATTTCACTGGATAAGACAACTAAAAGACTAGATGGCACTAGATGAAAAGTCAGAGGATCACCAAAGTCACTGATTTATCTCTCTGAGCATCATGGATATCTGTACCAAATTTCATTGTAGTTGTTGTCACATTTCCCTAATAAACCGAAAACATTAACCTCATGGTGGTGCTGCGGAAGAGGTCAGGAGATCACCAGAGTTGGTAGGATTCATCATCCGGAGATCATGAATGTCCGTTCCATATTTCAGTGCAGCATTTGCCAAGATATTCTAGTCTGGAACGAAGCGGTGGACCGGCCAACACAACAATCACTAGTCATGCTGCTTGCGTGGCTTAAATCAAAAGGGGAATTTTACATACCAATGTAGCTTGGCCAGCTGGCTCCAGTCTCCAGGCACCATCTTCACCTTCAACGTGTCTTTTTTCTAACCTGCTGCTGCCTTTCTGTTAAGTGACAACTGCTGCGTAATGAATTCCCTTTCATTACAAGCACTCTGTCACAAGATCAACTAGCTGTGGAGCTTGCGGTGTGTTTGATGTGTTTTTGTGTGTCTCTGTGTCCTTTTGCTGTCAACCACTGTTGACTAAACTGTCAAAAAGCTGGACATTTTACCTCAGTAGCTCAGATTAATCTGGTTGGTGTATGTGCATATGTGTGTGTATGCATGAATGTTTCGATTTATGCCAGAATGCGTTTGTGTGTACATGCACAGTCATGCCAAAGAGGGATTTGTTTTTAATACTGAGATAGGTCAGAGAGATCTGTGTGTGTGTGTGTGTGTGTGTGTGTGTGTGTGTGTGTGTGTGTGTGTGTGTGTGTGTGTGTGTGTGTGTGTGTGTGTGTGTGTGTGTGTGTGTGTGTGTACTCACACTTCTATCTTTGTGAGGACTAGTTTGAGTTATATACCTTACGGAGTGAGGACATTTTGTTTGGCCAGTCCTCACACCTTCAAAAGGCTGTTTGAGAGTTAAGACTCGGTTTTAGGGCTCAGGTTAGGATAAGGTTTAGGTTAGGGTTAGGGTAAGGGTTGGGGTTGGGCATTTAGTTGCAGTGGTTAAGGTTAGGGTAAGGGGCTAGGGAATGCAATTAGTCAAGGAGTGCCCTCACAGAGATAGAGGTACAAGTTTGTGTGTGTGTGTGTGTGTGTGTGTGTGTGTGTGTGTGTGTGTGTGTGTGTGTGTGTGTGTGTGTGTGTGTGTGTGTGTGTGTGTGTGTGTCTGCAGCACAAACAAGAATTAAATTTCAAGTCACGTTTCAATACTAACAAGAATGACATTTTTCTGCTCTCATCATGACATTTTATCACAGTCATTTCTTTGACCTGAGGGCCACTGGAGAGAAAATCCAGAGAATGGCCAACAAGGAAGAAGTGGAAGAGGCTACGTATTTTGTGAGCCGCAGAAATGAAGCCTATCTAATTGGGATCTTATGTATTGTCTGTCAATGAGTCTATTTCCGGAGGCAGTCTCTGATACTGGCGTTAATAACATTTTTCTTTTCTCTGGCTCGGGATCATTTCCATGCCAGGATTGTTCTTGTCAAACAATTTCTGCAATTTCTCATTTTAACAAACGTGTTTCCCGTTGAAAACTCTAATGTTCAGTGTTTTTGAATACAAATACTAATGAGTTCATTACCATGAACCTTTTTGAGTTGTTTATATTTTCCAGCTGTAAAAGAAAAAAATTAATGGATAAATTATTAGCAAAGGTACACACAGTAATGATAACTGCAGAGGATAAATGTATCCAGAGGAGACTGATATTGTTTAATTACTCTAATCAATAGTTATTTGTTCGAAATAATTTGTTAGGTTAAATGCTTCATGCTAATGATTCAATCTATAATTCCACAGTGGCATTCACGATATAACATACATAGAAAATTACTTGTGAGATATATAATAAAGCTATTGATGCTGGTGCATGGGCAATATTTCATCCTCCATCCACTCAACTGCTTGGATCAGAGCCTATTTAAATAGCTATTATTTCAAAATATAACTGACCCCAAGGGACAACGTAAGCACAGGAATGTCTCATTCAGTTGCTGCTATGCAATACACTTAATCCCATTTTCCCCAAAGATTCTCAAACGATGGCTGATCTGATTTTTGCAGCTAGAGAAAGGACAGTATGGTTTGCCCGACTTAGAGCTGGAAAGAAATTGCTCCCTCTTAGACAGAAGCCACCTCATGACCTTTCAATCCCGCCCCGGGTCAACACATGTCATTCAATTTTACCTGAGGAAATTTGGGTTGGCACAATCCACGTAGCCAATGCTAAGGAATGTATGTCTGGGGTCATTTAAGCTCTCTTCATCTCTCGTTAATTCAAAAGACAATTTTGTGTTTTTCTCGTTGCAATTATGTCTGGTGAGATGGGTGAGCACTTCAGCAGGTCAGAGTGCAGAGAGTAGGTGTTTGATTATTCATTTAACTGCTAATTTGTCATGGTATTCACCGAATTGTGCATCAATTGAAAACAATTAAAACTGTTTATCTCAAAAATGAGAAGTTACGCAGAAGGTTAAATGATAACAGAGGGGAGAGTCCTTTAGCGGCATTCGCAGGAGCCTTTTACTGGTGTCAGTGTATGGGTAATATTTGAATTAGGATTTCACCATTTTGATTACAACCCATTTTATTATGATATTTAATTGTAATAAAAACAAACAGTTTTGCATAACATAGTTTTTAGTTCCTGAGTTTGTACATATACTGTACAACTGGTGCTGCAAAGACGACACCCTTTAACTGTAACCATTTTCGTTTCTGTTGCACTTGGCTGACAACAGTTTTGATTTTGGTTTCAAATCTTCGACTGTTTTGGCTTTATTGCAGGCTATAGCAGTAAAAAAGGAATATAAATTCTCGAAATTAGCCCCTTGTGTTTTAATATTGGAAGTGAAATAGTCCATTAATGTGTTTTTTTGTTATTTCTCTTGTCCTCCTGTATATGTGGGTAGTAATTTCCTTCCTGTGGATCCTGAACACTGTTAAATGAGTTCTGAGGGAACACTACCAGCTGTCACTAAGTGTTTGAGTTCTGTTTGCTTTGAATGGTCTAAACTTCTGAAAGGAAACCTGTCTGAAACTGCCATGTTGTACTGTCACAAAAAAAAAATACCGTATTTATGGCAGTTCATCAAAGCAGTTAAAGTAGCCTAAACTGAAGGTAGGATGGAAGCTTAAATTAGAAAATAAACGTAGAGTTGATGATGTGGTGACAAGATAAGCTTTCCATTAATTTCATGCTTGAAGTCTTCATAATTTTCTTACTGATCTCAGTAAACCCCATCCTGACTTGAGCATCTAAAAACTGCTGAACAAACACAAGGAGTTTATTCCACCATAAAAAAGGTGAGGCGGATTGAGAATGTGTTTGATTTGTGCTTTTGTTAAAAATTCAGATTATAACACACATTGGTAAAAAAACTGATCATCACAATTACCGTTATTCCTGTCTTTAGGGGCCCCCAAATCATTTTCCAGCAGGATCTTAAATTTGTTAGAGACTAAAAATGTGAGAATCAGTTGTGCCACGTATGCCTTTATTCTTTGACCCCCTAATAATTACCTGTGGAAAGTGTAACAGAACCTTGACATATTCTAGCAGGGTTGTTTGCTTTAATTTTTTACCCAAAGAGAGACTACGATGAATAAGATTAAATTAACTCTGAATCAAAAACAGCTTCTCTTTTCATTTGGCAGACGTTCTGTGTTCATGCAAACTCTGAGTTGCATAACTTAGGTCTTCAATTCCCATTATGTGACATTAAGAGAGACCTGTGTTCTTCTGTCTCACAGGTCAATGCCGTTAAAAGCACTGTGCCTGGCAACCAGTAGTTGTGAGAGGACCCTGCTATTCCAAACATTTGCGCTCGCAGCGTATAATGAGGGCAAACACACATGCTGGAGTGAATAATCATTCCCTTTAACATGTGGTCATCATGACAGCAATTTTGCATGGCCTTTAAATGCAGCCTGACCCAGACTGGCTCATGAATTTCCTCAAGCCACTCTAGGAAATGAGCTCAAGTATGATAGTGCTGACGAATCCCTTCGGTGTCTATTGATATAGCTAGTCACGGTGTTTAGGGGGCCATTTTAGATATTATAATCAAGTCACATCAGATCCAAGAGTTATCAGAATTGTCTTCAGGCCTGTTCATTTAATGCTGCCATGGGCTTTTAATGAGGGGCACATTGCAGAGAAAGGCAAATAGCGATGTGATTTTAATAGGCTCACTATGGTCCACTGGCAAGGGAAAACAGTCATTGCATTAGTTCTCTCAGAGCGCATAATTTAAGTAAGCGAGGGGAGCCGGGATGTTGTCTGCTTGTCGGAGTTCAGTCTTATAGAGGGGCTGTGTCGACGAGATGGCATGTCGTCTTTCAATGTAGATAAGGTGTTTGGAATACATTAACCTTTTCCTCATTTGTTTTGTGTGTGTACCCTTTTTGTTCCACCGTGAAATGAGGAGTTCTTGCTGCTACAGGGCAAATCGGAGCTCACATGGGGCTCACGAGGCAGAGGCATGTGGCACCTGCACATTACCCTTCAGTTGGAATGAGAAAAGATGAGGTGAGAGGAGTGAGAGGGAAAAAAGACAAGAGATTGGGGGGGGTGGGGATTTAGGTAACAGCTATTTCTTGTCTCCCCCACTCATTTTATCTTTTCATTCTCTCGCTCACCGTCTCTGGCCGTTAAAGCTCAGTGCCTCGGGCACTGCAATTATTGGTACAGTAAAGATGAAAGGTCACAACTGTAAGCAGATGAGAGACTAGCGGGGGAAAAGGAGAAGGAAGGGACAAAATGAGGAGGGTCGACATTCCAACTTTCCAAAGTTCCAAGTGGCCAGGACGAGGAAAAGAATGTAGTAATGGTTGTCAAAAGTTCCCCTTATAGACTATGGATATAAATGGTTCCTGACCTCTCTTCTTTATTGTTGCCCAAAACTCTAACCATTTTGTGAAAAGTGTATTTTTACCTCTATTAGAGACTATTAAAGCTGCAGTATAAAAGATATTAGCATTGTTTTCTCTCAACCAAGCACTCTGAATCAGCCCCTAATCAGTGGCAAGTGGCCTGTATTTGTACCTGTAATCTGCCACGGTAGCCAACCATGGTAATGCAACAAAAAATCCCCAAAAATCCCCTGCAGCAATTTCCCCAAAGATATCAATAGCGTATAAAATAGATATTATAAAAGCATTGACAGGACATTTCGAACTGCATTTGAGACTTTTTAAACCATGAAGGTTTTATGTTTGCAAAACTTTACCCACAAAAAGAATATTTTATGGAGCCCGGTCTCATCAAATGGTGTCTGAATAACACACCAATTTCCTTAATTTGCATTTTATCACTACGCATTGTTGGTTTTTCGCATGACATTTCACGCCACGTCTTTTCTTACCAAGAATTTCTTACGTTCTCTTCTTCCCCCTCCTCCCTAACCCTAACCAAAACAACGTTAAATGACACACGATAGTAAACGTTGTTACGCGAACCACAAAAAGCTTAAACTGCATAGACGTAACACGCAAAATGTCCTGAGCGTGAGCGTGATTTCACCCACTGGAGGCAAAATATTCTGTATCACCATATTGTCAGTTTTTGGAGTCAGAGCATTTGCAACAAGACAAAAAGGAAACTGATTCTTGGTCATTCATAAGCAGACAACCAAAAAGTAACACGGTATCTTCACTAGCACACGCATCTGAAAAACGTTCTGGATCAAAGAGTTAAAATAAAGGCATAAATCAGGCAAAAGATATGCAGTCAAAAAACATGTATTTCATTTCATGTATATGTAAAACATATATATTTTCTGTTGAAGCGCTTTTATTAAGACAAGGCACCAGCTGGTTAAGTCTGGAATCAGATTGATTTTAAATCATACAAGTCCCAACCATTTTCATTAATAATGTGTTTGTGTATTGCTGTTATACAGTGTATTGCCTGCTCTGCTCTATGATGTTTACTTGACAAAGCCCACCGAAAATTTTCTGAGAGATAAAACTGTCGCTCTATTAAGTTTATAATGAGCAGTCGATACAGTGTATTGATTGCCCTATCATACATGAGCTCATTTCATAGAGTGGCTCGTGTGGGTCTTTTGTCTGATTTTCCGCCTTCATATTCTCTCAATGAGGCAGTCATTTAAAATTTGATGGGGCTTACATTTTATTGAGAAGTTTAGCCGTTTTCCCAACAACTTGCATGGAAGCTATTTTGGACGCAGTTTCTAGATGGCATTATGTGCCCTCTGCCACTTTCCCCCTGGCTTCAATATCCATTTCTTAGCTGCTTTGTGAAAGGGTAATGTACAGTATTGTGATGCAAAGTACTCTGATTATGGTCATTATTATGGTCATTTGTTTTTTTGGCATGAGAAAGAAGCTCATTAGCCTTTAAGACTGAAATATCTCCAATGCTGGTCACTGCGCTCCATCCGTTGAATAGCTGAAAAAGTGTGTGTGCGTGTGCGTGCACCCACGCATATCTGTGTGTGTTGGGGTAGGCTGGGCCGGAACTTTAATCGTAAAATTATTAGTTCACTAGTATCAACTAGGATCTACAAGCTCATCAAACCCCGCAGATACATTACAGTATCTTCATTAAATAGAAAAAATGTACTTATTTGTGTTGTTTTAGCTGCTCCTTCACTCCCAACTGAGAGTCATCCAGCAACCCTAGAAACTCCTGAGTGTTCCTGTCGAGAGCAAAGACATAGGAGAAGGACAAGGTGAGAGTGTGAGTGAATGAGGAGATGGGCGCAGAAAAAGATGGATTTGGGGTGTATATGCCAAGGCGGTTGGGTTGTAAGGGGGATGACGAAAGACTGGAATTGCAGGCAGAGAAAGAAGCAGAAACACCATCAGACTGTAAGAGACAACAAATGAGGAAATTCGAGGGAAAGTAAAATCAAGCAGAGAGATGCTGAGAGGGGTGGAAAAATGCAAAACGGAGCTGGGGAGATCTATATGCCAGGGGAGGAGTGCTGTATTTCAGGCCCAGTGCCTTTGTGCCATTTGAATCACTACAGGTTTCTCATGCCCTAGGCTCTTCTATATAAAGCTCAGACAGCTGCTGGATTTTCCACATTACTGCCATGGAATTGGATTAATACAATGCCCGTCCATGTTTTTCGCCATCATCAGCCAGCATCCGGAGGGACCTGCTCTCACAGGTCGCTGGCCACCTGTCTCCTTCTGCTCATTGTTATGGGGGGCATTAGCCAGTATGGGCAATGTATGGCACTTTGCATGCAGACCAACACATCATTAGGAAACAAGTTTGTCATTCAGCCTTGTGTTCTGCCAAAGGCTGAAGGCCCAATCCATAGTTATTATATTTTCACCCCCTATTGAAACACTGTTACCACACTGTTGATTTTGTCTACGTTGCAGGTTCACTGGATTGTAAGTTGCTTTTTTGGTAGAATACAGTATGTGCTGGTAGTATGAGAGAAATCGTGGGTTTCGAATTGATGCTTGGACTGCAGAGTTTGAATTAAACAGATAGCGATAACAGCCAACAGAATCTTTGCACGGCGCAGCTAAAAAGTATGTGGGCATGAATTCAAAGTATGTGGAGACCCACACAACACACCTTTGTGACTGATGAACATTTAATTCCAAAACCATGGGCCATATTATGCGGCTGCAACCGCCTCCACTCCTCCGGGAAGACTTTGGAACCTGGCTGCAATAGATTAGCTCCCATTCAGCCGAGAGAGCATCACTTAGGTGGGCCAGTGATGTTGGATGATGAGGCCTCGCTCGCAGACGGTATTCCAATTGATCCCAAAGGTGTTGGCTGGGATTGAGGTCAGGGCTCTGTGCAGACTGGTCAGGTTCTTCCACATCAAACTCGTAAAACTATTTCTTTATATTTCTTTTTCCTGCATAGGGACATTGTCATGTTAAAATTGTTGCCACAAAGCTGGAAGCATACCATTCTACTATACTATATACTATTACAGCAGCTGCAGAAAAACAATAGACACACCAAAATTTGTGGACAAGGTGTCCACGTATTGTGTGTGTATTTTTGGTTACAGGGTGTATTTTCTTTTCATGTGAAAAATGAGTATCTAGCCACAATTAAAGATAACCAATAATTGCATTTACTACTTCTAAAGTAGACATCGTCTTCAGATTTCTACAGGCCTACAGGAGGTAAAAGCAGCTTCAAGCTGGACATGGATACATTTAATTTCAACTCATAATTGTTGGACATGGGAAAATTTTCTTTATAGCTGGTGAAAGAAGCACTGACTGTTAACCTGTATTACTGTGCTGCTATCATCTATCCATGCGAGATTACTGTTTTATCTAGAATCAAACAGAATAAAAGAACTATTCCAAAAAAAGCCCTCATTTTTTGAAATCATAATGCATCTGGCAAATGCTGAAAGACTGCCCTTTTATCAACCTTCCCTTACTTCTTCCCATTACAAGTTTGATGTATCAAGATTTTCTGACCAGGGTCATACACCTCACATCAAGGCAGCCTTATGCCCCTGCTGAACACCTAAGTTACCAAATTTCCATCATAACCTTCCTCATATGCACCGTCTTGCACCAGCTGGAGTGTCTCCAGTACCTTTTTATGAATTGTTGGGTCTTGATGGAAGCACTCTTTATAAAATGCTAACAGGGAGCTGGCAGAAACTCATAAATGTCTAATCAGCGCGGGGTCTCTTATGACAGTAATGCTGAGGTGCAAACAGTGGTACACACAAGCCTGAGTTTCAGCGTGTGCGACACACAAGACACACAACATAAATCCACATTTGCACTTTATAGCATGCATGCCTTCCCTTTTTCGACCTCACACATTCCAGCACTCCTTAAGTTCTACTAAAAATTCTGGACCAAAGGCATGACATCTGCTGAACTCCAGAGAGACTACCAATATCATTTTCATGCTTCCTCTCTATCCCTCTTGGGGATCGCAAACCGGGGGAAGACAGCAGTACGAAGCAAAGTAAAGCATCATGGCTTTTTCGTCGATATGGCAGTTTTCTACTGCTTTCACTGTATCCCTGGGTGTTTGCACAGCCTTCAGACATCCTTCAGCCTCGTGGTTTATCAGGTCCAGGAGGTATTTCTTAAAAAAGGGTGGGCAAAAAAAAAAAGAAAAACTTTGGCACTTCCAATTTCCCCCCTCTACAACTGGGTGCTGGAGAATTGTGAAAGCTGATAGGAAAACATTCTCGACATTCTATAATGGCTTTCTGAGAAGGCCCGGTCATTTCTTTTGGGCAAACAGAATCTCAAATAACCTCAACCCTATCACTGGGAGCCAGATGACCACCACAAAAACCGGCCCTGCTGAGTGGAGCACCCTCAGCTGAGCTCAACAGCAAAAGATTGTCTATGTGGGTTATATCATTGACAAATTCACAGCCAAGTTCAGGCACATTTTCATGTGCATACAGTTGAGGTTTGGGCTTGAAATATACATAGTATTAGCCCATATGAAATGTTTCTATGAAGTATTACTTTCAATATTAAAATTACAGTGATACACTAACAACAAAGAATACTGATAATATTTTTCCGTTTTTAGGTTCATCATAAATGCATCACTCAGTTGCAACAACAACAGAAACAGGAGTGACACCAACAGGCCATGATGTTCATGATGTTCCAACGAGCTTTAGCTTACTGTTTTGGCCGATTTTTGGATGGTTACCTAGCGACAACATATGGAGTAACATGTAAATCTAATAAATATATATATATATATATATATATATATATATATATATATATATATATATATATATATATATATATATATATATATATATATATATATATATATATATATATATATATATATATAAAGTCATTATAAATGGAGAGGTCGATTAATGAACAGCAGACTACACCAAGAATCTAAACAGTGCACCAGCCTTGGGCCCAGAATGGGCTCAGGCCCTAAATAATTCACGCCGGGTGGGGCTTGGACCACTATCAGGCCTGTGCAGTACTCTACTGCCACCTAATATATGCTCAATCTCTCATTACAAAAAAGCCAAGGCATTTTCTCTCTGTATTCATGAGACAGTGAATATTGTTAAACTGAAATAAAGCTGCTCCAGAATCAAAAACAGTTCATTTGAAAGATCAGATGGTATAGTATATTATAGTTGTGATGCCCAACAGAACTTTTATAGGATTTTAGATCATATCATTGAATATACACAGTAAATAGATATATTTTTGCAGAAAAATAAATACCTATATAAACATTTAAAATCATCAGCTCTACTTGGAACTAAATTGCCTCCAAGCTGATGAAGTGAAATAGAAGTACAGAGTTCAAAATGTTTCCTCCTTTTTTCACAAATATAATTTCTGTTCAGACTGCTTGCAGGTATAATTAAAAGCCTGAGACTTGAACATTACCGGTCATAGCCCTGACACATATTAGGTCTTTGACATCACATTGCTAGTACAGTGTAAGTGTTTCAGCCACTGGTCTGACTATGAGAAAAGGTCAGATAATTATGTGTCCTGTCTTGGGCTGTGTCATGTCCTTTACAATTAGATGTTCTAACATTCCACATAGCTTTAGGTTGTGACTAGCAGTCATGTGATATTACTTCTTAATGTGCATCTGACACGAGCAAGCTCTTATTACAAGAGGCACCATTATTTCTACATCTGGAGAAAATTAAGCTTTGTACATTGGGGAGTTAAACAAGGTAGTCTGCTGTTATTTTTGTTTTGTTTTGTTTTGTTTTATTGCTTGTACTCTACGGGACCGTGATTGCCAAGAGATATGTATACTGGCCTTTTCAAATTGTAAGTATTAACTGACAATCTCACAATACAGCCTGAAGGCAAGACACTACAGGTAACTAAGGTAAAAACTTCAGCTCATAGATATCACCATGAAACTTCTCCAATTGATACTTACATTACAGACAATTATTTTTTGGATTGCAAGTTTTCTGAAATTTTATGTTTTAATATGCAAATGATGCATTAGCTAGTTAAATATGCACTAATTTGCATACATTGCGAGAACAGAAATCTGAATATTGGATAAAGCCAGGTTTAAAATTCTTGTTTCATTTTGTTGACATATTATAGCCAAAGGTTATTACAGAGGGGATTTTTGATCTCTCTTTTAATCACTCAATAAATTAGAAAAAGGAATAAAATAAAATCTTATATAAATCAGGCTTTGAAGGATATATATATAAAAAAACTCTCTATTAAAACCTTCAGAATATAGATGCGAATAAAACTGGAAAGTTTGGTGTATGTAGGTGCTACTGAAGTGGAGACTTCTGGCTCAGAGTGGGAGAAAAAACTCATTTTGAGATAACGGCCTTTAAAGATATGCATTGTAAAATTCCATACATTTTTATTGGAAACTACTATTTAAAGATTGGTTGCTGATACAAAAGGAAATGACCATGTTTGGATTTAGTAACATTGTGTAGTAAGATTAACACCTGAATGTGTATATTGGATGTTTTCTTTCCACTAGTCTGAAAGAAGACACGTTCTGGAAGCAAAAAAGCCCAAAATGTCAAAATTGACCAGTGCATCAAAAAAAAAAAAAAAAAAATCATGTTTTTCCTGTACTTTCTCGCCATAAATCTGTTCCAGGTTTTGTAAAATTTTCCTATGAGCTTTAATTTATTTCTGAAGCACTGTAAAACATGGCTCCTATTATCTCTCATTGATTGAAGTAGTTCATTTTACACTCTGCCAATACAAGTTAAACTTCTCTAGTATATCATTGATTCAGTAATTACACATTTTATCATTACACGACTCTGGGTGCTCAGTACAAAGCCATTTTGAAATCCCATTGAACAAAGCCCTACATGAGTAATTTCAGTCAATGATAGAAAACTCTCAAGTAAATGTTTAAACTAAGATATGAATAAATTGCCGACCACTGTGTATTCATGCTATGAGTGGACTGCATTTTTTGTGTTGGTAAAAGTCTAAATAACAGAGAAAAAAATAAAAACAACAACTGTTGTTTGTCATTTCTGGTTGAGGGATCCCTGCATCAGCCGATCATTGCTGAACCATAGCAGAACCAATAGATCCTTTTTGTTAAATATGACAAAAGAGGCATTGATAACTTCCAGCGGATCTGTGGGTTGTTTGGGGAGGCTTGACACGTTCGGTGTCAGCAGGACATCACGAATGTCCATTTTACTCAAACTTTCTCTTGCGCCTGCATATGCTCTGTTTACCTGCTTAATTCTATCGGGGATGGAAATGACCCCAAAATACTTTGGGTAGAAGTGAAGGACACACAAAGGACAAGGCCGCAGCTGCTCATAGGGCGAACATGGGGAGCCAAAGACATGCACATATCTGACTAACTGGTCTTTTACTGATGGGACGAAAACCTACACAAACAGGGGGCGAACTTTAAACCGTCCACACGGAGACAAGGAGCGAACCGTGTTGCTGTGAAATGACAGTGCTAACCACTGAGCCACGGCGCCACCTACATACTGGTGGGTAAGGATGTGAACGCCTGGCAAAGAATCTGTCATGTTCAGACTGAGAGGGTAAGTGTTTTTCAGGCAAGCGGAGCCATCTGATGTGTGGTGGAGACACCAGCTGGAGGGAGGTAGGAAGATGGGTTCGATGGGCCTGCGAGAAAATAGCAGGAGTGAGAGGGTGAGTGCTCCGAATCAGGTGATGTTTCACAATCAGGACTAGAGGTCTGGCTAGTCACTGCTGTCGTGGATTGCACCTGCTCTGTGCAAATGATCCGGTCTCCTGTTGGGAGGAGAATGACAGCAAACACAAATTCAACTCAACTTGTAAAAATCTGATTTTTTTTTTTTTTCTGCAGTTTGTCTCTCACTAAGTACAAGGGCCTGGATTGAAGGTCACACCATTTATTTCATTATTATATGATAAAAAAGGAATAAATGGAAAGTTTTACTATGGGTACTATTGATAAATTATATTCTATTCTGTTTTGTATTTTTTCTATTAGTTAAACTCTGTATTTGCTTTTCAAATGAAAATTAATAACAGAAATTTGAAAGAGCTAACTGGTAAGAAAAATAACAATTCTGAAAACATTTCTCCATTCTCTATTCAAGAAATTGTGTCCTAAGATACTAAACAGTAACCTATTTTTCCATTCCTACAGGTATTTTTGTTTGCTACCCTTTCAGTTACTACTTCTAAGGAAAAGACATCTTGATTTTAAGACTGAATACACAATCCATTTTATTCTGAACCGGTGGAGCATAAGTTAACAATATTTGACCAACTATGGGGAACACACAGCAATTTAAAGTCAAGGATATTTGACTTTGAAACCAAGAACACATACAAGTGAAACTTTGACTTAATAAGCAATGAAACACACCCTTGCTCAATTCAATACCCTCAGGGTTTTTTCTTCTGCTACTGCAACTTAGCCTGGTATGACCGGTAACCCAGTGTTAGTGGCCAATGTTGGTTAATGTTAGCAAACCTTAGGTATATATTGTAAGTCCAGCTGCAGTCGTGTGACATCTGTAATGTTTTGCTTTTAAATTAAAAGCATTAAATGAGGAACATTTTAGAGTTCACAGACTCACATTAGAACTAATCAGGATTCTAGTTCATTTAGGCTGAATGTGAATAAATGTATTCTATCATTACTTACATAGAGATGATGGCATGGAAGAGTATAACATAATGAGAACTGCTGATAGCGTAATGTAGATTGGAAGTGTACTTACATGCTCTGGCAGAATGTAATGCAATCAACATATGCTGTGCGGCCCTTTGAGGAGCAGATTTTTTGTGACTAAACATTCATTACAAATAGCAATTAAATCCAGATGTAAATGTTGCTTTACAGTGGTTATCCAATTGTTTTATCAAATTTAATACTCCAGTGCTCCCTCTTTGCCTTTCCCTCCCTCCCCCTCCTGTTTTCCTCTCTCTGTTTCAGAGCAACAAATCCACAATTATCCTCACAGCAGAGTTCTTGTCAATGTGAAATTAAGATGTGGGGAACTTTTCCTCGCCCGGGGCTATCGACTCATCCAATAAGGAGGCTCCCACATGCATTCACGGGCTTGTTGTTGAGACCAAGCGTTTTGGCAGCAGCGGCTGGGAGCTGCCATTGAAGATTTATCCAGCCGAAGCCCAGAATGCAGCCCCACTAGACCATACCCATGCCCTCCATCACTGCCACCACTTGACACGTGCTCACTGTGACATCTTCACTGATTGCCTCATTGCCAATGAAGCAGAGGGCCATGACTGATGTGTTGCATGCACTGTCAAGCTGGGTCTCTACAAAACAGAAATGACATGTTGGAAACACTGCAGACTTATTTTGTTTTACACTTTGGGTTTATCTTAGGGGTTAAGTGATGTTTTTTCCATTCAAAGTGCAATTAATAGGCTAAAAGACACAGGAAGGTTATACCTTCCTGCGTCTTTTAGAAATGAGCCTGTGGTTTGATTCTCAATACACTGCCTACCATACACTGAAGGAAAACTGGAAGGTGGGGTTAAAGGGCACAAACGACACTGGTCATGAGGATGCTACATCAATACACAGCAGACAACCTAGCCAGAGGCAGCAAAGGATCCTGGGAGGGGGAGGTGAAGTTAGCCGTCATTTATCACCTCTAGGTAACAGCAGCAGTGACTGGGACAGCAATGCATCAATAACCTACCGGCACACACGTACTGAAACCCACATGCACAGTGATACTAATGAGGAACAATAGAAAAGGTCACTCAGCTCGGCTCAGAGTGTGAAGTAGGTGCACAACCATGTGGTGGATGCCAAATTCCCAATCGCATGTGATTCACCCCTTGACGAGTCCCTCGGTTTTCAATCTGTATGATAAAGAGCTCTACAGTAAGCACAGTGTATGAGGGATTCTGGCAAGAGATAAAGGGCACTCAGAGTAGAAAACAGCATGGAAGAAAAGCAGCCAAACCCCTCCAGACAACCGGCTTGAAAGCTAAGGGAATTTTCATCCGCCCTGCAAATATTGATTTTTGTCTTTGCTGCTCTCTCCATCAATGCTTCAAACTAAACCCCCCACCCCCAACTACCACCACCACCACCACCACCACCTCCCCGTACCCCCTTTGGCACAGGGGCGCCAGTGTCCTGGGTCGTTTTATAAAAGTAGCACACTGAAGTCATGATGTGGTTCACTCACTCTTAACTACAATCTCCAGTGACTTCTGAATTCCACTGTACCATTGTCATGACTTGAAAAGGTTTTTCTATCAAGTACAAACTCTGAGGCAGAAGAGGACTGTTTAGCTCTGGCTTGCACAAATTATTTGGAGTGGTGCACATTGCATTGTGTGTGACTATTGTGTGTATCAAAGGACTTGCAGCCAATTTGGGGCCACTTGTGCAAAACTAAACATCCCTCCAACTGAACATGGCCATCGCTGCTGTGCAATGCTGTGTAGTGGTTTTCAGCACTGAATAGGGGAACATGTATTTTGCTGAACAGATTCTGTGGGTGGATAAATCCATACTACGAGTTTCTATTACATGCTTCTATCTAGGATGTTCTTCCAAATGCTAATATCTGTAGGCTATACAGCATGCATAGTATAACACAAATATATATATATACCGTATCTCTGGTAGAGATATGACACACTTTGTGATGAGAAGCTGAGTTGCTACTACTACAGAATTAAAAAAAAAAAAAAAATCTGTGTTTACTCAATTACTACATCAGTAACAACAACAACAACCACCACAACAACAGCTCATCTTGTGTAACAGAAAGCTAATAAAACATTTACCATCATGCAATTCTATACATGAGCTTAGAATCTAAAGCTACTCTATATGTTGAGTGCAGGCATGGCAATTCAAATGGATACAGCAATTCAACATCATCTTTTTTTGAACATCTTCTTCAAAAAAATATATACAATGGTTTCAACACAATGCATGGTATTTACAGATAGCAGCTAAGGCAACAGTTATGATTTGCACCGGTATATTGTGATAACGACAGTATCCATTGACAAAAAGCCTGGTCACTCCAGAATACTGCATTTCAATTACTGGCTGTTAAAGAAGCTAGGTAGATTGCTCACTAGTGACATTAGCAGCTCGCACACTTGCAATCTAGCCAGCACGCCACTAAAAACAAAGCACATAAGTATACGTGGTTACGCCATCTACTCTTACATATGTCATGACTGACCACAAACCACCACGGGCTTTTTGTACTGCACTTTTTATTTTACCAAAAACAATTAAAAAATAACTTGACAAAAACAGTGTTCAATCATTGTCCAATTATAATTGGTTGATTTAAAAGCCACTGTAGTTGAGCTTTTAAAACTGTAGGTGACAGGGAATCAGACAGTTGCTCAGTTGTTAATCCTTGTCCATCTGTGGATAAAGACCAGGAGACGAACCGGAAAGTTCCAGAGGGAAAAACGCTAGAAAGTGCACTTTAAAGTCAAGATTGTCCTTTTCAAACTACTATTTTCAAGGTCAGGAATGAACATTTCCAGTCAGTAAAACAAACATTTTCCTCCATTTGGACTCTCTTCTAACTTTGTTAGAACAGTTACTTCACCGCTTTCAGCGGCACAGATGACTGTGATTTCATTGAAATGAATCAAATTTGGTGTGAAATTTCACTGTCATAAAAGATGGTGTGACTGGGCCTTAAGACTCAAATGTATTTAGGGTTATGGCACCTCTCTCTAGAGTGAGGGTAAACTCTAAGCAAGATGTAAATTATATGAGTGTATATTTTTTAAACTGTAAGAATTAAGGTACAGATGAGGTATAAATTAAGGTATAGTCTATGGAAGATATATATAGTATTTCATCGTTTATATATATAGTTTCATATTATATGTAGCACCCCGACTGTAAAAGTAGCAGGAGCTATTGACTCAGCTTCATTCTGCTATCATGACAGAGCAATGTAATATAGTTCCCTTTCCAAAACTCTGTTTTATTCAACCATGTCACACCTCCAGTTTCCTACGTTACTCACTCATCCACGCGTTCTATGAGACTACGCCATCTGGCACCCACAGCACCGCCACGATGGCTGCCTCAGTCTCTGCAGACAACCCCTCGGTCATGGATTTGGAGCAGAGGCACCGCAGGTTGTGAGTGCTGTCTGTCCACCCAGATGTCATAATTCCCCAGTCGAGGACTATTTCCGTTGAGCTGTTGCGATGTTGGCCCACATTTGTCAGCACTGTCACGTCGGTCACCCTGTTACGCCAACTTCTTTACGCCTCCGAGAGGAGTTTTGCGTCACAGGTGTTCGGGGGAGGGACACCTCAGCGAGATTTGTGCGAATCAAAGTGAGTTTTGCAGTCGCTTTGGTGAGACCTTCACTGATCTCACAAAATGTTACCGCAGGATTTTAAGAGGACGGGACTGGCAGAATATCCTTTTTGCTAAGAGCAAGACCCAAGATGTTATATTTTCAAATCCATTTAGGGATGTTTCAACATGGACATTTTTATTTAACATGATTATATCCTAACATCTTAAAACACTCCACTGAAAGTTTAAGACACTTTTACCCAAACAAGGCCCTCAAAACAAAATACATAAATGCCATAGAAAAGAATCCTAACATGACAGTTACTTTTCAGATGCTGTCATCTGTCCTCTCAGGCTGATGAAAACGCCTCATGAAGTCACACTACAATGACAGCATTCATAGTTTCAGCCTGAGCTACTACTCATGGGATGCAGCTCGCCTCTATCATAAATGCTCCACAAATAAGTGTAAAATTACATTTGTGCCTGTGGCAATATTGCTACACTATAATGCTTTGCGGCATGTAGGTCTGTGCTTGTGTCAATGCCTCTAGACAAGATGTTAAGATTGAGAGTTATTTCCCCTCTCTCTATTACTGCATGACGAATAGAAGAGGCTGAAGAGAGAATCTGAATTTGGCTCCCTATTGCTCTCTTACTGAGGATCTTTGACTAACTTGGTGCTGCAGATTACAGTCAATAAGATATCTACTGAATTTTTGAGGCAACATAGAAAGAACTGCGTCTAGTTGCGGAAATATGGACGATTTTTCTTGTTCTTTTGCCATTATTGGTGACTCATCCATTTTATCTTGTTTACTTAAAAATAACTGCTGCATGTGTTTGTCTGGATTTATTATGATATGAACATTTCCCAAGGGGCTTAAAGAGCATTCTGAATATTTTTGACTAATGTCTGCCCTCGGCATAATATGCAATAATGACAGCACTTGTCAGATTGCAGCTCAAGGTGTTCTTGAATGTACAGACAACTCAGAGGGAACACTGCAGACGAACAGTAGTCAAGAGCAAATTGTTGGAAAATTGTACATGTACTATGAATATGTGTTTTGCGTATGGGGCAGTGGGCAAAAAGGGTGAGGGCTGTTTTGGAGTAAACAGCAGTGTGACTTGAGAAAAGGCCAAAGAGTGGTTAAACATTAATATCTGCCAGTAGAGCCAGTGTCACAGAGCTTAGATAAAGAAAACAGCTGTCAGCTGTTAAATTCATGCCATTCTTGATCTTCTTTGCCAAAAGTGAAGGGTACAAACACTCCCTGAAATACTGCTCAAACTTGTAGCTTGTCAGTTTTTAAAAAAGGGACTGGAAAGCTGTACATCTCATCTTAAGGAGGTCGAGCAGCAAGAAAGCTTTGTTTACTAAATGCGGGTATGCTAGGAGAAGTGGTGGTTACAGTAATAGTGACAGTTTTTTCTGCTTGTAAGTCACTGAAGCCTTTGTGAATTCCGTTTCTGCGTGGACAATAGCAGAAGGTGCGCTTCCATCTCCTGCATCTATTTAGCAGCAGGATATTTCTCCCTCCTTCCACCTTTTCCAACTGTTAGGTGTCATAAAAGACTTAAAATAGAGGCAGACTAACAATGAGACAAATGCTGGAGGCTAGAGATTTTGTGAAAGCTTCTGCAATCTAAGTTGAAAGCTTGCAAGAGTCAGACAAACACTCTTGAACTCTCAAACTTCATTGCAGTACAGCGGTGGTGGCGATGGCTCAGTAGATGGCTTTGTTGCCAAAAAAAAAAAATCGGGCATGGCCTCTTCTACCTGTGACCACACCCAGCTGTGATGTAGCGTGGTGAGTTAGTGCACCGTTACATCACTGCTGCACAAGGTGTGGAAATAGCACACTCCCATGTGCCAAGAGAGCAAGCTACACTGTACAATGCCTACTGTTCTAGAGAATGACGAATGTTAAACGATAGAACAGAACAGGGGAAAGAAAATCACTTTGTTATATATAAAAATAGCAACAAAAAAAAGAGAAAACTGTAGAATAAGAGTCTATTGTGCAGCAATAGTATAAAGTCTAACATTAAAAAAAGATTACTGAAACATAAGTTAGTAGGCTAATGTAAGAGGAGGCATTAAAATGGTTCACATCCAATTCAATTTACAGTAGACAGGGAGATTCTAAGGTTTGTCGGAGGACTGTCTCTGAAAGAGTTGAGTCATGCTGGAAAAGCCCCAAAGCTTGATGGAGAAACTAGACAGAACCGCTCCAAAGTTTAATCTTCCGTGTGCTGCGGCGAGAACTTCGCTATTTTCACCCTAAACAAGTCTCACGTGGCTCCCTCCCTCACACCACTTACATTTGATTAATTCACAGCTGCATAACAAATAGAATCAATTCCAGTTGATGCATTAAAGGCATTAGATTACGTGTAATTAAGACACTGATTGAATGTTCTGATCTAGGTAATTGATTTTATTGTCCATTAATTTAAACCAAAATCTTCAGTGAGGGGCTGAGATTCAATGGCTGCTGCCATCCTAGAGAGAGACCAATTCGTCTTGCAGTGTCTGATATGAAACATCTTTATTGTGGGTGCAGTAACGTCGGTCACTTAGTGTCTAGATGTTTCAGCGCTGGAAATACCACCATGCACAATTTCCAGGATGAGTAAAAGTGAAAAAGACAATCACTATCTGAGCGTCTGTCTGTGCACATGAATATTTCCATAAGTAAGAACCTGTTTTGGATAACGCTGAAGGCTTTACTGAACAATACAGTAATCATGTTACAAAAGCAGACGCCATAGCCTTTGGCCCGGGTAATACTAGTTTTTGTTTTAAATTATTTCAGTTTGAGATATTTGGTGGCAAAAATAATTCAGATATGCTGCAGATATTATGTTTTTGGAGACTCCACATAAGTCGCCATCTCCCTTCTGTAATTTTTTTAATAACCTTCTACCCCTTACATACAGTTTAGGTGTCATTATGGAAATACTGCTGCTAAGTTATGCATGCAACCTCCCCGTTTTCAACAAACTACATGGCATTCCTCCATGAAAACACTGGCGCTGAATAATTAAAGGGGACTATTTTGTGTTAATGCATTTAATTATAATGTTGTCATGATGGAATAAATAATTCATGATGATTTTTTTTTGGCTTTATCCAAAGTATCTACAATTCAAATGGAGGACTTTTTTTTTGTACTTCCCACTTTAGGTTCATGGAGAGTTTTTCATGACCAAGGGGGAGACAGCTCTTTGATGACTCCGGACACCTGATGCACTTGCGAGGTCTTCCTCAAGGTCTCGTTAGGTTTTTCCTAGAAGCTACAGTTAAAGCAGTGAAAGCTTATTCGATTGCTTCTATGGACTCCTAAAAAAGTGAAAAGGCAAAGAAACCTGGTTAGTTTTGAGGTTGTTACATATTGTAGCTACCTTGTTCCCACACTGACAGCCGGACTGTGTTTTAAGTAAGCCACGAAATAACCATTTTTCCTTGCTAATTAGGAGGCCAGTTCTGTTCCACTATCCTTGCCTTTCTGTGTCTTGTTGCAAATTACTATCCTGCAATCTGGTCAGTGATGAGAGGGAAAAGTTGTTATTGGTCCACTTTATAGATCAAAAGCACCACTAATTGGCTGGATATAGAATAATTTGCAACATTTTTTCCCCCTTCGAAAATTCATCACGCATAGGCAACTGATTATAGTTCTGAATGAAGAAATAAATCAATAAATAAATGTTGGTGGAGCTCTGCAAGTTACATGAAGGTACAACAAGATAACAGCAAACCTCATCTTATTTACATAACCTACAGTCTGGGCTCTCCATTCTGAGCTGATAAATAATCCATTAACGTTTTAGAATTGTGCAGCTACATTTGCATTTGCAATGTTTGACAGCTGACATGTAAAATTGTGAAATTGTGAAGAAACTGAAAATAAAAATTAACAAAGTGGACTGAATTTTTGCGTGTTTGTTTGTGTCCTAGGTGGGTTGTTGTGCACTAAACACTTACGGTAGCTTAATTGCATAGCTTTCTGTTTGTTTTTCTTGATGTTTTGTATGTATATTCCAGTTGAGTTTGGTGAACTCTGAAGTCCCATTTAAGGGCGAGTATTGCAAACCAGTTCGGGCTTTAAATGCTGTGGTATGTGGCATTGGTCCATGCTCTATGCTTTTATCCCTATGAAAATAAGTATTAAATAAGTAAATAAAAGAACCCACACACTCACCATCTAAAAGATGTTCAGTGCTTATTAAGTAATTTATAAAGTTTGTGACATCTGACAGACGACAGCATGAGCAAGACAGTAAGAGGAATGGCATAAGTAAACTTTTGTGCTGGATTTCCAAGCTTCATCTAACTGTCAAACACAGATTTCCATCTGAATACCATCCCAGGGGTAGTTATTAATTTTTAGAATGCATTGTTCTCTGCTCAAACCCAAGACAGTGTTAAGTCCAAGTTATCATAAATTAAAGACACTGGCAGCAGAAAGGACTTGGTGATGGTGATTACCGCTACAACAGGCAAGAAAACAGCTTGTGTTGAGAAAGAGGGCGGACTAAAGCGGCAAAGAGGGTACTTTTGACACATCCTTGCAAAGACCACTAAAAAAGGTTGCTCATAGCAAGAAGTCATTGAGAGAGATTTTACTACAGCATGTTGTGCAGCACATGGATGATGACTAGTCTTAAAAAAAAAAAGAAAAGAAAAGGGTAATACATAAAGACAAGTCATCGCGTGAGCTTGAAACCCCCCCGCGTGCGGTCTTATTTGCAAATTTGCCGCTAAAGCAACTCAGATCTTTGAATATGGTTAAAAAGAACTCGCTTACAGAGAAAGAAAAGGTTTAAACTAAATCCTGCTCCACCATGTATTTTGTTACTTCAAATGACAACAACTTGAATGCATATGTCACACCGAAGACAAAAGCTGAAGAGTTGTGAAAAATTAATAACACTTCATTTGAGAGGCTGCTAAAGCATCACAGGACTAAGTGTTGGTACTCGGCATGGTGCCGCAGAAGCTGTGACTTTTCTAATAATTGTCATGCTTGCCATTTGCTAATCTCTGCTGCACCGGCAGCAATGTCATGAGGTCAGAGCATGAGGTTTACCTGCCCTTGTTGTACCAATGAGCCCTGGAGAACTCAACTTACCTTAGGAAGTTGACAGGACAGCTTAATTGGTCTATGAAATAGTTCAAGAAGAACACACACACACACACACACAAACTAAACTGTTTGTTGAAGTGTTTCTAATTGTATGTATCAGCATGGGAATTCTGACTAATGGAACCAACAAAATGTCTAATTGTGCGCAAATTATGATAAATAAGTATTCGTAGTGTGTAGATTTAGCAGTTTACTCTAGCAGTCTAAAAATAAATGCATACACATGCCCCAGTATCTTACAGTCGAACACACAAAAATATAAACATCCACACGCACACATCCACACTCACAGTTTAATGCTTTTGTCCATTTTCTCCACATACTCTAGAGAGAAACCAGTGGGAACTTGTTAAATCTCAGGCTTTTCTCTTATATTTCAGCCGACTGCTCTCTGCTAGCCTGCAGTGGCTTAGGTGAGAACTTCGTCTGTACTCCCACCTTCAGCATTTCCTCAAAGTCCCAATCCAAATCCCAACCAGGATAATCTCATCCCTCCACTCTGATGTACTTCCATTTATCCTAGCCTTGTACTACTGCCAGCTCAGTCCCGTGTTAGGGAAAAGGAGAAAGAGGATTTATTCTGCTTTGCCCCTGCTCGGGCACTTCACTGAGGTTGTAAGTCCGTATCGCCTTGGAGCTCCACAGAATCTGCTCAATGTCACCCCTGCAGTGCCTCAGGACACAATGGCCACTTGCTCGTTATCATGGTACTTCCAGCCGTGGGTTCATCTGAATGACATAAAGACAGAAGTTAAATTCCTGTACAACATTAGCAACCAGAAAATGCATGCAGTACAATAGTGTTGCAATGGTACCCGCCATCGAAGGCCCACTACACAGCAGTACAGGACTTGTAGATAAAGTGTGCGGAGAAAATGCCATGTTCAGTTTCCATGAGGCCAATACTACAAGGAAATAAGTATGTGAATGGGTTGCGTGCAAGATGACAGTAATGTTTTAAATCCTTGAAGCCAATATACAACATTATATATAATATTACTCTCTAGAGACAAACAGGCAACCAGAGAGCCAACTGACAAGCCTTACTACCCTCAACACTCACAAAAAACAACCGCAACAACCACACGAGAAATATGTAACACTCAAACATGAGTATTGACACTTCGTGACTACATATATCAACACCAGAAATGCGATAGAATGCAAGTCCAGCAACAACCAAAACAATTTAAACAACCACCAAAAGAAAAATAAGCTCAAACACAACATCTTTAGATTGATTTAAAATTAAAAGCAATGCACATACTGCACAAATATAACACCAGTGAAAAATTAGCACCCAGCAAACAAGCACAAAACGGACATAAAAGCAAGGGTCGTCAGCCCTGTTGCCAAGCACACGAACTGAGCAATACCAAGACATCATCTCACAGTATACACGTTAGCAAAAGCAGCAAATGGGCACTTACCTTGGTGAAGCAGGGCACTTACCTTGGTGAAGCAGAGCACTGATAGCCAAGTGAACTGTTTGGAAATAGCTGCTGCAGTTCCAAGTTGCAGACATATCTCACACACACACACACACACACACACACACACACACACTAACATCAGAAAGGGTTGACAAATATTACTCCACAAAAGCATCCTGAAGGAACATTTTCAGACTGTCGGCAGGCTGAATAAGAAGGGTGAGATGAAAACTATGAACTTGACAACCTTCTTTGTGCATAACAAGCCATGTTGAGTTTCTTATGAAGCCAGTATTCCACCACTACATAAATCCGCAGCATGAAAGCATCAAAGTCATACAACAGTTTAAAATAATGCCAGAATTAAATAGCTCTGCACATACTGCACACAGAAGAAATTAGCAGGCGCCAGAAAAGCAGAAAGAAGCAAAGCAGGCCCAACAGCCATATTGTGAAGCACAAAAAGAGTAACTTAACAAAGCCAAGCTGATCAGTATGTGGACATAGTGTAAAGCTTAAGAGCAACAATGAAAAAACAATAAAGCAAGCTTTTGGCTTTGAGTTGAATGTTTCTAATATTTAGCATGTAGTGAAAATGTGATAAACTACCTTGTGTGTGTCAAAAGTCACCTTCAGTTCTTCATAAAGTCAACTGTACAGAGGAATAGTAATGTGAATGGGAAGACTATATTTTATCATCCTTAAAGCAAATATACAATATTATTCTGTGGATGCTGTGGTCTCAAGCTTCAGACGTCACACACTGAAAATTCCCATTCCCAGCTTAAAGCGGAATTTGAGGCCGACAACTGATATCACAAACGGCTTATGATTATTTCAACACAAAGCCGTCTTAGCAATTGTTGCGTTACCAATATTAAGCAAGTGGAGAAAATGGGAAGATGACAACATACCTTGAGTGTGACAAAATTCATGTTGAGGGACATGATTTAAATGGGATACGTACATGACTACAGTCATGGAAAGAACCAGGCTATGATATTGTAGTCTGTAATGGTCCAACATAATGCAAGTCAGACAACAATCCATACAATGGCAAATACATACCATCGCACATATTGCACACGGATGACAGCAGCAGAAATCAACCACCAGCAGAGAAGCACAAACCAAGCACAACACACTAAGGTAGGGCTGGTCACCATTTTTCTTTCAAGCACACAAACACAGACTGAACAGAGAAAAGATGACAATCAGAACATAGATATACAGTTAGCTTAAGAGTGACATAGGTGAAATACCAGTAAAACAAGCTGTTACATTAGTCCACTGTGTTGAGTTAACATGTATACTGCATGGTGGAATATGAGGTGTGTGGTGAACATGTAAATATGACGACAAAAATCTTATTGAGATTCCATGAAGCCAATATTACAGGGAAATAATTATGTCAAGGAGCTGTTTGCAGCATTACAGTCATGTTTACTCCCCTGAAGCCAAAATACAATATTACTCTCTACTAGAGACCAATAAGCAACCAGTGAGCCAAAAGAAAACCCTCACCACTATAATACTTGCAAAAAACAGCCACAGCAACCACTAGGGAAATATGTAACACTCAAACATGAGTATTCCTACTTCACCACTATAGGTCTCAACAACATGAAAGCAGTAATCCAGCAGCAACCAAAATAATTCAAACAACCACCAAGAGAAAAATTAGCTCCACAACAACAAATTCATTCACAATTCATGCTATTGTTGCACACAGATGACAGCGGTAGAAGTTAGCAACAAGGAGACAAGCATAAAATAGCAAAGCAGTGTCAGCAGCCATATTGTCATCTCAAACATGAGTATTCATATTTAAAACTACATAAATCAGCAGCATAAAAGCATCATAGCGTAAGCTAGACAACAACCAAAAAACCACAACCGCACACACACTGCACATAAAATGACAACAGCAGAAGTAAGCATCCAGCAGACAAACACAACACAGGCAGCAAAAGAAGGGTCAGCAGCCATTTTGTGAAGCTGTGGCCATTTTGTGTGAAAAAGCCTCAATGACCATCAGTACATGGACACAGGCTTAAGAGTGACAATGCCAGAGCAATAAATATGCAGTTAAATAAATGCATTTCCAATGCTTAGCTGAATATTTAGTGTGTGGAGGAAGTATGAAGATGACATTTTGTTTGTGTCAAAAGCCACATTGAGTCTCCATGAAGGCACTGTACAGGGAAATAATTATGTGAATGCGCTGCGGGCAAGATTCCACTGATATTTACATTTCCTACAGCCAATGTACTTCTCAACTAGAGCCAAGCAGGCAACAGTGCCCCCTCCAAAAAACAAACAATGGTAATAACCATGAGGGAAATATGTTGCAAAACCAATTTAGCCAATACCATCCACACCACTTAAACAGGAGTACTCATATTTCACGGAATAGACAGCACGAACACATCATTTTCAACTCAGAAAGCCCAAAAAAAAAAAAAAAAACAACAACAACAGCAAGCAGACGAGCACAAAACAGGCACAGTGTTGCATTGGAGGCCATATTATCAAGCACACAAACAATGACTGAACAATCACAGATGACCATTAGTACAATCGATATGACCTTAAAAGTGAGAATGCAAGAATAGTACCTCAAGATGTCGCATAAGCCCGCTGCTCTGTGTGAAATATTTCTTATGTTCAGCTAAATGTACTGTACGCGTGAAGAAAATGTGTGGAGATTATTTCATCACTACTAAATCAACAGCATAAATTACAGATAGGAAAATAAGCTCACCGACTACAACGAATTAATTCACAATTAATAACCTTAAAATCACTGCCTATAGATGTCAGCAACAGAAGTCCACAAGTCCACAAGTCAAGTACAAAGAAGCATAAAAACACCAAAGCAGCATTGGCAGCCATATTATCAAGCACACAAACATTGCCTGACCAAAACCTGGACATAATCATAACATGCTAGTAAGCAGCAAACAGCAAGAAAAAGGCCTTTACCTTGTTGGCAAGAAGCAAAACCAGCTGACATTTTCACACTTCTGGCAGGCAGCCTAGCTTGAGAAAAAAAAAAAAACACACACACACACACACACACACACACACACACACACACACACCCAAAATGCGACATGAACAACAGCAAGTATTTTCAGCAGTGTCACAGAAGAGGAGTGTTTACACTAACTGTGTCTAAAAAGACTGCATTTTAACAAATGGTACATTTGATAGGCTATGCACAGCACCCGCTTAGCTCTCAAAACAGCCTCAGTTCCTCGGTGCATGGATTCCACAAGATGTTGGAAACGTTCCTTTGAGATTCTGGTCCATGTCAACGTATTTGCGTCACACAATTTCTGCAGATATGTCAGCTGAACATTCATGCTGCCAATCTACCGTATTACCACATCCCAAAGGTGGTCTACTGGATTCAGATCTGTTGACTGCGGAGGCCACTGAAGTCCACTTAAGTCAGTCACTTTCATTCAACTCTTATTGATCAGCAACAATATTCAGATAGGCTGTGGTTTTTGAACAATGACCAATTGGTCAAAGTCGCTGAGATCACATTTTTTCCCCATCACGTTATTTGATGTGAACATTAACTGAAGCTCCTGACCTGCATCTGCAGGATTGCATGCACTGCACTACTGCCACATCATTGGTTGAGTGGATAATTGCATGAATAAGCTGGTGTACAGGTGTTCCTCATAAAGTGCTCGGCAAATTCCTGTATGTGAGTAGAGTACGTGTTAGTGTAGCATTTCAAACCTAGTTGTCTGCCTGAACTAGAAGACAGGCTGTCTAATAGTTTTA
Organism: Xiphias gladius; assembly: GCF_016859285.1. NCBI lineage: Eukaryota > Metazoa > Chordata > Actinopteri > Istiophoriformes > Xiphiidae > Xiphias > Xiphias gladius. Next base: position 24,053,286 of record NC_053407.1, on the reverse strand, counting down.
TAATATTATTTTTGTAATGGTTAGCTTTTCTATTTTATAATGTCATACGTACATGCAAAGCCTTTTCTGGAGTGCTGCTGTGCAATGTTGTTATGCTAATCCTTTATTTAAACCTTTTCAAGAGAGACCTCTTTACAAGAAAATTAAGTATTAAAGCACAAGCCAACTTTGAATACGATTTACATACTCAATGAACTAACGGTTCATTTAACAAGTGCATGCTGCATTTAACATGTATAATGTTTTGAAATCTGCAAATGTAGTAAAAATGTATGATGGACATGAGCGACGATTAATCTGTCTGTGAATCTGGATTTTGACAGCTCATAATTTGTTGTGTTGCACATTTCCCTCTATTTCGGTGTAACACAATGTCCTAGGATACAGAGGAAAAATTAAAAAAATTACAGGTGTGCAGATTCTCATTGTGGCTGATAAATAATACTTATTAAATCCTCTATTGCCACATTTTTCTATGTATCACGTTTTGTTTTTATAGACTGCAGGCTCCTGATATAAGGTTTAGCACAAACATTATCTTGCATTGTATAGTTTTTGTATTTTTAATGGCAAAGGACATAGAAAGATTTTCACAAAGTGCATTCTAACTCTACTAATATAATATGAGGATGGTCCTGCGCTCTTTGCAGCAGACAAACAGCAGAGATTTCTCACATGCTACTATACCTTTTTTGACTGGACCACAACAGCAGGACCAGCCCTATAAACGGCAATGTCTGTCGCTGTCTGACTGACTGGCTGAAGGATGAGGTTAAACCATTGGTAGGCCAAATGCCGCGTGACTGAGTGATGAAGTTACAGCATAGGTCTACTTTCCATTGAAGAGAGTTGCCAGTATTGCCCCACGAGCACGAGGTCGGGCTTTCCCTCCACAGGCACACCTCTCTATGCGTCTCATTCAGGCAACCGCACGGCAGCTGACAGAGATGCGAATGAGCTTCTAACTTCCTCTCTGAGAAATCATTTTACAAGTAAATATAGCCAAAATCAATGCACAGCCGTTGTCTTTAACTTATGTGTATGGTGACTTTTTTCAGACGACGTCAGGGTTATATAATCAGGATTTTAGCCGAGCAGAGCAGCAGCTTGGAAATAGCTTGGAAGTGACTGCTGGTTAACATGTCGTCTTAATGGGACGCGTTTCAGTCACTATTTCATACTTGTTCCGTTGTCTGACAAAAGAAACAGAAAAACATATAAATGAGAACAGCTTTATTGGGAATTTGGCTGTATTAAAACACTGTATATGTGAGCACAGACGGTAGGACAGAAGCAAATAGATAAAGGGCTAAGACACCAAGCAGAATGCAAATACGATGCAAAGACATCATGAATATGCTAATTAGCGTATTACGTCATCTAGCGACATGCAGCAACTTTTCATTTTTAGCTAGCTACTTTTTAGCTACTTTCCATTGAAAGCAGTTGTTTACAGTGGTTCCACAATGGTTTTCAACTTCGTCCTGAGTTTCACACAGTGATCATATGCGGTCCAGCCATATGCTAGGTTTTGAACTAGTCTTGTTTATGCTAAGGTGACTTATGTGAGGCAGCTTTTCTGAGCGTTTAACCCTTGCTTCCCATAGATGTTATCACTGCTGGTAGCTGCCCTTTCTCTGTGAATTTCCATGTGTCATATTAGCTACTTATCACCGATCATTAGCAGTATAAGGTGAACATTTTTTGGAAATGTGAGGGTGAGTGCCACATATAAATTCACCTTGAAACACTAGTTTTACTGGTTTCCAGTATGTTGCTTTATTCACAAATGGTGAAAATACATATAAGATATTATGACATTGTGGCAATTAGTTTTCTGCACCCCTGCTGCAGGCACATCATGTATCATTAATAAATGGGAAACCCATCTATATATTGTCATACTGACTTTAGATCACGAAGTTTGTTTCAAGTAATAGAGCTGCTAAAGAGGACAGGAAAATGCTACTAAATCCAGATATAGATCCAGAATTTTTTTTCTTGTTGTTCCTCAGTTTACAGAGCCCTTCTTATGACTTAAATGGACTGATTCTAATCCGTCCAACACAGTGTTTGCATTCCCACTGCTCTGCTCACCAACTTATCATACAGGCTCCAAATTCATTCTCTGACACTGATGCGGGCGTCCACTCTGTGTTGGAGTGAGGTTTTTGGCTTGATCGAAATGGATTTCCTTTGTGATGTGAAATTAGCCATTTGAAGGCTCATATAAGGTCTAATCTGAACCCTGGATGGAAGTCTTTAACACTTGTCAGTGATAAGTAAGGTTTTCAGTAAGCAGTTTTGCATAAATTGAGTGAGGAAAATGATGAATAGCTCTGTGGTGCACTGATTTCGGGGTATTAAAGGAAAAACCTACCGTAAATCGCTTTTAAAATATTTATTTTGTTGTTTGTTCATTTTTGCTGTTGAGATATTGCTAGTACAATTCCTTGAGATATTTTCATCAAGATATTTTCAGCATGGCTACAGTGAAGTTTGATGGTATAGATGTTTTCAGGAGCATTAAGGATTAATGTTAAACATCAGGTTGGGGTGTGAGCACTTTAGAATTGAAACGAAAGCAATGATTTCTCATTTCCAACCAACAATCAGCATTTGGACAAAAAGAAACCGTTTAAATAAAGATGAACACCCGCTTCCCCAATAACAGCATGTTCATAATACAATAGGGTGAACAGACGTCCCCATTTTCTGGGGACAGTCCCCATTCTCGGTGGCCTGTGCCTGGCTGGAGCTGTCCCCGATAATGTCCCCGTTTTTAACTGTGAATTAAAAACAGACTGGGAAGAAAGACCACACAGTAGAGCAGACGGGCAGATGTCTCGTGTTGACCCTATTTTGGCCAACAGAGGGGGCTGGCTGCTCGCTACGGCAGTTCCATATTACTCTACTTCTACTACTAACCACTTGCGCCACATCCACTCGCCTAGCTTTAGAGAAAACTGCCTTGTAAAACTTGACCAGACACTAGCAAGTGTCAAGTGAATCCACAACATCACCACAAATGTATTTTCAAGCCAGGAGGTAACCTGGGGTTAGAATCAGAGGCCGAGTTAAATGTACTCCAACAATTTTCTATTGAACATGCGATTTGTTTAGCAGCCGTCGAGGGCTAATGTGAGCAGCCTCTTTAAGTTGTTATACAAAGTGTCGTTGGGGACTATGACTTGGCCTGAAAAAAATATTCGGTTATAAGATTTTTTTTTTTTCTTTAATCCCTGTGGGGAAAGTGGAGAGGAAGGAGAGGAGGGAGACTGGATAGGAAGAATGTTGAAGGAGATAGAAGAAGAAAGGTAAAGAAATAATGACAGAAGCTGCCACTTTATTATTCTAAACATAAAATACAAAAATTAGCAAGCAATGGGATTCTGTTAACCAAATTATTTTATCTAATACTGTACTATTTAAAGTCCATTTTCTTTATTGAGAGTACCATAGTTCACCATAGCTTCACTCACCATGGTAGGCTAAGGTATAATTTTCTGACACGGTTTAGAAAGTTACTGAGTTAGTACCCAATTTTAACAGTTACCAAAGTTAAAAGACACGAAACCAGAACTGTCCCCCTTTTTTATTTCATAGATGAAAACATATATTTTAATGATATGTCGAGCGCAGAGCTGGAAATGTTCAGCCTGTCAATTTGATAATTTGGTCCAGGCTTTGGTACAGACATTCATCTCCACAGGATGAATTGTGATCTATTAACGTTTCACCTAGCACCATAATCAATTCTAACTTTGAATCTGTCCGATATACTTTGGTCTATGACCAAATATCAGCAAAACTAATAGCATCCACATCGGCCTCAGCTGCATTTAGTTTTTTCTGCTAATTAGCAAATGTTAGCATGCTAACACACTAAACTAAGATGGAAAATATTACACCTGCTAAACATCAGCATGTTAACATGATCATCGTGAGCTGACCTTGACAATTAGCTCAAAGCACTGCTTTGTACAGCCTAACACAGACTGTAGACTCTTAGTTCTATTATGTTTTAAGGTTAGGGCATGGTTTGCTTTTTCCACACTGGACACTTTGGTCCAAGTATGTTGTCAAGGGCTTGTCAAAAGTAATCCTGGGAAACCCGGTAAAACACTTACTAAAGAAGCTGTAGAGACATATTGAGGAAAATATAAACAAGAAAAGGATACTTTACAACACTTTCTTACCAAATGACTCCTAGTAGTTGGTTAGCATGGCAGATTTATGATGTATAACAGTGTACAATAGTCTAAGGCAAGGCAAGTTTATATATGTTATTTATGTGCACCATTCAGACACAAGGCAATTCAAGGTGCATTACAGAGGCATAGCCTTACATTCAAAATGAGACATTAAGAATACATCAAAATTAAAGACATTAAAACTGCAGTTAAAAATATAATAAAAGCAGAAACAAAGGCAAAACTCCAAGAATGGAATTTAATAAAGGTAGAGGTTACTCATTGGGAACTCCAACCAATCATTCAACAGCTGCCTAAAATGGCCTGCCTAAAATTTAAAGACTTCAAGGTAAAAAAGTGCATGGGAACATCTAGGAAAGTGAAAAATATGAGGAGCACTTTTCTCTCCTCAGTGGTTTTCACCAAGGTGCCCTTCATTAGGGCGCTTAACCCCCAGCTGATCCGGTGGCAATCAACTGAAGGCCATTGCTTTAATTGGTATCTATTTTGGGCTAATGTTAATAACCATAGGATCGTCTGTTAGGGTTGTGCTGAAGAAGACGCTCTCAGAGAGGAAAAGAACGCCATAAAAAAGGGTTAAAACGGCTCCTGGAGTGTTGTCAATGCATACGTTTTCCATGGAGTTGGTGGTGTGTGTGTGTGTGTGTGTGTGTGTGTGTGTGTGTGTGTGTGTGTGTGTGTGTGTGTGTGTGTGTGTGTGTGTGTGTGTGTGTGTTGACAGCACAAGCTGTCAGTGACTCAACCCACCAATGTCAGCTGTCACGCACATACAGCAGCACCACCTGACATGAGACACCTCAGGCACATGTACTGTATACAGTGTAGACATGTATAGACATGATATTGGTCAAGGTATCAGCTGCATTGTAACACATGCACATTATTGTCACGAGGTGCACGGTCATGTTAACACTGGGTCTGGAAATTTTTAAGGATTACACAAATATGATAGACAGTATTTTGGAAAACTATGATTTAATTACTTAAGTTGCTTATTTTCTACTCTCAGTCTCTTTATGTTCAATATCAGTTCAATTCAAAACGAAGAAAATTTGCTTCCAGCTTCTATACAATACACAAACCAAAAATCTCAAGAGACTTAGTCCAAAAATAGTTTCCCTGTTCCCTTCTTGATTATTTTATCCCACGTGAAGACATGAGTCAAGGTGATTTTAGGCTTAGCTGAGGTTGGACAAAGTGTAAGAAAGTTCCCTACTGAACAGACAGCTGTTATACTGTCATACATTTTTCATATCCCAATTTTTAACAATATACTCTTTTCAATTTAGCTTTCTTCAGGCTAATGTAATCTGTTCTCACACACCATACCACTCATAATGGTAAACCTTAGTGTCAATTGTAATGTAAATTGGCTTTATTTCACTCACCTATTTATTATTACGGTTTGGGTATGTTTAAGTGACTTGTCAAGCCAGTGTTTTAGTTACATGAAACTGTACCTAAATGTTTCATGGACATAATGCAGGAAAATAATGGTGCAGAATAAGATGTGTGTACATGTTTGTGAGAAACAGCTTTGAAAGGATTATTGTTGGCATAGATCCAGAGGCCATGAAATAAGGAGCAGGCAGAGCCAGAGCATGAAAGCAAATCAGAGCGCATAAAAATACAACAGGTCTAAAACCAAGCCATGCAAAGGCGACATCAAAGCCAACATCACTGTGAAACTAACTGGTGATCTAAAAGAAAATCAGAGGCCACAGAAACCCCTCACTGCGGAAAAACAGAGGAAAATATTGGCATCCTAAGAGGAATGTATTTATACTGGCCTGAAGATATACAAAGATTTCAGACCAGACCAAAGTCAGCCAAACCTCATTTGAGTACATTTGACCCTTGGATAAAGATGAAAGCTCGACTGCCTATTACATTTCAGCAGTCCTCCCAATTTTTTTCTTTTCTTGGGCTCAAATGTACTGTAAGATTGAAAAAACAAAGAAAATTTTTCACCAAAATGTGCAGTTCATGTCGCTCCACAAGAACAAAAAATAAAATATGACCAAAATATATCAACCCACTATGACTTTCATTCACCTTCATTCACTTCCAGTATTATTAATATTGCACTTACATCTCAGTAACTTGGTCAAGTTTCAATTGTCAGGGGAAGTAAACAAACAGACATACAAACAAAAAACTTGTTTACAGGAAAAGGTATAATTTTTAATGACCTGTTTTAGTGTCAAAGAAAACATAGTATGTAACCTAAAATCCCTCTGAATGTACTTCAGTATCTCTGTCACATGAATATATCAGCATAAATCCATATTGCAGGCTCGTTAGTCAAGCACACCCCATATTGTTTTGCTGCTCACTGTCAGTTCGTTCTTTCTATTATTAATTACCTCAGCTTAATATGAGAGGATTTCTCATTTTAGATGGTCATTAGAAACACATTACTGCACCGCTGATGCGACGTGACTTATTTACTCCGCAAGTTTCCTCTCTCGTGTTTGCTTCAAAGGCTCTGAAATGAGCATGGGAAAGAAGGGACAAGCCCAGGTTACGCTGGAGAGAAAACACACAAGATTTTATGTCATAGCAAACAAGGCATGTCAGTGCTAGTGTGCAGCTTGAGCTGCAAGAAATGGATTTCTGACTTTCCCTTTGCAGCCCTCAGCAGGGCACTAATGTTATATTATTGGCTGTTAGCCACTCTCAAGATTTCTATTACCTTGGTCCGTGACTTGACATCACTGTTAAATAGCAGCACAACATGTGCCTTGCGGCCTGTTCAATTGTTCTGACCCCATGAACCCTCAGGACTGAGGGAAATAGAGCCACAGAAAGGAGGGGGAGGTGGAGAGGTCATCACCAAGGTGATTGGCCTTTAAACGGGAAAGTATGTTTGTGCCTGCACACATGTGTACAGTAATGCTGCTGTGCCGTGTTGTGTCTATTTAACACGTATGAATGTCTGCCCGCCTGGGTGGATGTTGTAGCAATCCAGTCCTCTGTGTTACTGAAAGTGCACTGGTAGTTGCTTGGCCTTTGCCGTATGATCCACGGCTGTGAGCTTTGAGGACAGATGAAACCAGTAGGTCTCCCCCGCTTTAACTATTGTCCACTGTCTGATGGTGCTTCAATAGCCCCCTTCAGCCCAAACAGCAATAAGTATACTGCTCTATCGGTGTCCATTTTACAGGAGCGTGGAGATTTTAAGAAGAGTCACTGAAGTATCAAGTGGTAATGAACAATCTCTTGCCCTGAGCCTGGCTTAGACAGGGATTCCCTCCGCACTATGTCACCAAAAAAGTTTAAGCATCAATGTCCTTATTGGGTGTCAACAGTTCTGTGAAGTATGAGGCTTTTGCAACACCCACGATAAAGTTGTGCCCCTTCATTGTACTGTACTATCCATGTTATATTTCAACAGAATTTCACATGCTAAAATGTGTTTTAGTGTGTAATGGGTCAATATTCCGCAGGAGAGAGAGAACAGATCTTCTCTGAATTCAAGTGGATGTCTGGAACCTCTGTGAGAGCCCTGAAGCCTTTGGAGTGATCTTGGTTGGGAACAGTAGGAGCACAGATGTGGTAGACTCAAACATTTCAATGCCCCGGACATCTGCCGTGCCCGCGAAAAGACCATTCACAGTCACTGGGATTGCAAAGCGTGTGACATTTTACTACATCAGGTGTCAACCTGCGTCAAAGGATAACGCAGACACCAAATAGGCTCTTTTAATGCTGCGATTGTCTCATTGTTTGAATAAATGGAACTTTTGTAATATCCAAAATAAATGTACAGCTCTGTGTCACACATTACCAACCGCTTTCCATGGAACGTCAAGGTGCCGAAACACTTGTATGTTTTAGTTTGTCACTGATCAATAAACTGTAGGCTGTAGGTACAGGTCACCTCTGACGTCACTATTATCAACCTGCCAAAGGCCTGACCCGATGATTCTTTCCAATTTCTAAATCCAAACCTACCCACACACGCATAAGAACTTCAGTCTGTCTCACCTAGTGGGCCTTTACACACACTATTACATCTATTACCCAAAAATAAAGACACAGAAATAACAGTGTAGGTTCAAACCAAGAAACATTTATCATTCAGCCAACGTAGCCTGTAGCGTTTGATCAAATTATCCAAAAAAAGTTGACAACACCCTCATGAGCTAAAATGACCCACTTCTCACGAGGTGCAGATGAATGTACAGGACATGCAGTTTTCAAGTCAACGTGTGCATTCGTCCTGCAGGTGGCGGCACACCACGGAACGAGGCTCTAAAACTTTTAGATGGGCCGCTTGACAGAAAAACACGCCATTGTTTTCTGATTTAAAAGAAAATTCTATTTCAAAATTATTCAACCCTAAGCTGAGACATACTGCTGTGCATGCTTACTACAGTACTGGAGAAGGGCAGCTTTCTCCATGTAGATGCGACGAGAGGCCTCGCGTAGTTGTCCCCCTTTGTCTAACCTCTCTGAGCTCCTGGTCAATGTTTCTTTTAGTTTATATGAGATATGAAGTGTATAGTGTGCCGAGGTAAGTCGGAGATGCTGTTGGTCAGAGCTAAACTCCTTATGATGACATTTTGTACAGCAGCTTTTACGCGTGAAATATAAAATAATAAGCCAATTTTATGCGTTGATGTCTACCTTCAAAGGGAGAGAATCAAAATGGGAATAATTAGCAGGAAAGATTTAATAATAAATTCTAATCAGTCCTTATGACAGTCCTTATGAAATTGTACCGTGAACCTGATCTGGCCCCCGGGATGTTACTTTTAGATCCCTACCTTTAAGTATAAAACTTGAATCATTGAAATTGCAACTCTTCTCCAACTAAATGACAAATATCATTTTTACCCTTATTGACATTTATTTTATAAATTACCCAACTGGTGCCAAAGAGTTCAACCATCTTAAAAGTTGCAAAATTGCCTGATCCTATATAGAATAACGCGACTTTTTAACAGAACTTAAAGCATCACTGTACAATCACTGCAATTGACGTTACAAGTCACTGTCCAACAGAGAACAAATAAAACCCCTTTATAAAAGTGAATTTTGACATCCATATGCAATGGTTAACACTACTCAGTTATTAAATATTATTTTCTGGTCACTGCCCTTTAGATGCTATTTGTTACCTTAAAATTCTGATGGCATAATGGCCGTCCATGCTATTCTCTTATAGAGTTTTCATGTTTTGAATGTAGTGACCCAACAGGCTGAATGTCCTATTATCCTCTAATGAAAGGATAGTGAAATTAAGTTCTGGGAAATCTCACTTTGGTGGTTGCATAAGCTGTGTGTACAGGAGAAAGCAGTGGTAGTAGGCTGCAATAAAACAGCAGACAATGTGGAGGAAGTATGAGAATTGCCAGAAATTATGTGATTTAGGACAAGGTAATGGTTGAGGTAAGGTGATTGTTATGCAGGCACATGCAGTACCTGCAGTGCACCACTTTTTTGGCGAAAAGAAAAAAATATGTCTTGTGTAATCTTACAAGGGGAGAGTTGATCTCAATCAGTCTCTTGTCCTTTTTCACATGCTGGGGAATGAGATTACAGGAACATTCTGTGGTTTCAATCAGCAGTGACAGTTGGTGAGTAGGCGTGTACCATCAGGACAATGGCCAAAGACTCTGGCCATTTGGTATGTCCTTTATTTTTATCTGGATATGACGAACCTCTCTAGTACTCCCATGGAGAGTGATTACCTTCCAAAGCGGGTCATGCCATTTTGTCTTTGCGATGTTCATGGCTTCGGATGGAGACAGGTACATTCATCCGTTTGAGGACACTAAATAACTGCTGTACCTATGGAAAACCTACTGAATGGATTTGCATTTTAGATTTTTCAGTATCATGCCGCAACCTGCCTCAAGCGATAACAAAGAAACCAATAAAACCTGACCAAACAGACTTTTTCTGCATGTATCGTGGCTCTTATATGACCAAGACTCCAGTAAAATCCTAAATAAAATGATCACTCCGAGATACATATGCTTCTGCGAACATTTTATAAGGCAATGTAAATTTACTCTGCCTTGAAATTAATTGTCTTAAGACTATATTTCTGCACGAGCATGAAATCAGAGTATGTTACTTTTCACATTTAGCCAAACTGTCAGTCACCTTCTGAGACAAGAGCACCAAGGGCTTTCTTTCACTACCTCAGGCAAGGATGCTGCATGCGTACTACCTTAATACATGCACTCCTAAGTGAGCAACCCACTCCCTGCTTTGGGATGTGGGTATAATGTCTCGTTCCATTGGTTTGATGCCGCTGAAGGGTGCACTTAAAAAGCTTCATTTTAGTTCTCTTCTGTGCCCCAACCGCCGACTACAGAGGCTGCGTTTTACATGTCAAAGCAGACTGGGTTGATTCCAATCTGTGAGCCACTCATGAGACATTAATAACTCACCTGTGCGTGTTTGTATCCGTGGGTGGGCGTGCGTGTATGTATGTCTGAGTGTGTGTTTGTGAGTTCCTGTCTTTTCTGTGTTGTCAAGGAGAGAGAGAGGAAGTCTGAATCTGGATATTATACACCCACAGCTCCCTCTAGCTTCTTCACTGTGAACAACTAACTGCTACAGATGCAGAAGGGGTGGAGGGGTCTGTGTGTGTTTGCATGTGTGTGTGTGTGGGGGGGGTTCTGTGTGTATTTGTCCTTGCATCAAGCCTCAACCAGGTCATTATTTAAAGAAGGGATGGTGATCTGGACTGGAGCAGGGCCGGAATCACGGACCAATTTGCCATACAGGTTGGACTTGTTTTTCAGTGGTATCTCTTGAAGCAAACTGATAATGCTGCAAATCACCAAACGCCTAATTATTTAGATGGCAGCAGTGTTCAGCCAATTATAACCCTGTATCAGCGTATTTTTCCTTGAAACCTTACTTCTGCTCAGGCTATAAAGAAAGACTCTGTTTCCTTTTTCACACTGCAGACAGTAAGAGAGCCACTGGAGCTGCTGAAGAAATAACAATGTGAAATATTCTGGGAGACAGACTATCAGAGACTCAGCCAATGAGCTGATAGAAAGAAGCAATGAGACTGAGTCGGAGCCACTAAAGACCAAGTGAGATGAGAGAGAGAGAAAAAAGTTTAGACATAGGGCTTTACTGATGGTTTTACTGAGAAGAAAAGTCTAAGTGAGCAAAAAGACAAACTGATAAACACTCCACAGAGAAAGCTGCTGTTGTTGAACAGAGCAATTACAATCACTGACAAAAATGTTATATTAAAAGGTCAGCGAGTTTTTTTTTTATCCAATACTGCAGGTTCTGTACAAGAGGCTTGTGCAGAAGATAATTTCTACAATGTTTTTCCAATTCTTCTTGGGACAGATGCTTTTGAAATACTAAATATCTGTTTGTGGCTTTCGTTTAAGGTGACACAATGAATAAAGATGCCACATTAGCTACACATGAGATGGAGAATCACTGTGACTAGTCTGTAACCATTTTTGAAAACCATTTTGCAACTTGTAGCACTTGCAAAACAGTTCAGTATTCCTGCAGGAAAAAACAAAATAAAGAAACTCTAAGCACAAAAACCTGTCGCGCAACTAGGCACTGTCGCGTCATACCTGTACCATTTTTCAACAACACAAAATTGGAAAGAAACTGTATTTTATAATGTCCTCGAAAGTGTGGGGCCAATAAGAAGCATTACTTTCCACAAAAATTTAGTAAGAGGTAATATGGCAACATAATTACAGCTTAAAGCAGCAGTTTTCTAGCGGCGATGCATTCACAAGGTTGTCATTATTTTCACAACCTAGCTATAATTGTAATCTCTGACCTATCATAATCCCCCAGAAGATTACTCTATTAGTTTTTTTGGTCACTTTGAAGTAAAACTAAATCACGTACGATCACCTTTATATTGCAAAGATGTAAGTATGCTGTGGATGGCGGAAAGGGGTGGAGCAGAGCATCATCTTATTAAAACCTACAGAAAGGTATTTTTTTTACACTGTTCTCAAAGAAAACTAAAGTTGTCATATGTGAGCATCTTATATTTATGAATCAGGTCCCAGAAACAGAGCGGCATTATGTCTCTGCTGCTAATGGGGTCGATGATGAGCTGAGAGCAACATATCAAATTTTTTGATCCTTATGGGGGAATTCGGTGGGAAATTGCTATTGAGCCTGTGTACAAAGCTAATGTAATTTTACAGCAGAGGGATTTTGTTAAATAACAATTTCACCCCTAAACATTGGCCTAAATAATCTGTAAACACCTCCTGGAACACTAGCCCTGTGTTTACTCACTGTTCTTCTTCTTATTAGTGTTATTATTGTTATTACTTTGGGGGGGGGGCGTTTTTGAGTGAATTAATCTGAAAACTTTTACAAACTTTTGTGTGACATGTACATGAACTTATTCAACTGCATGCAGTTATTTTTTACATCCATTTTTTTTACTGTGTGAGAATCAACCATGAGACTCTCTGTTTGAGTGCAGATTGATTTGAAAACTATGCACTGCATTACCTCGCGACAATAATGTGACGCTGGCAAAAAAATTATGACAACAATTAAATAACTGGAGAAAAAGGAGGATATATACCATATGGAAATGAATTTAAAGCAAGGGCTGCTTGAAAAGTACAACAATATAAAACATCCAAAACACTACATCATGTTTTGCAAAATAGTCAGAATAGATGATTTGTGGTAAATGGGCAGCACCATGCTATAGCATTAATTTAACAAAGACTTTTAGAGGCCTTCCTGCACTCTGGGCAAAAATCTGGATTCATGGCTAATGACTGATGAAAAATTACTGGCTGACACACTGCGGAGGCTCTTTAAGGGTTAAAATAGGTGCCAGTTTAAATCCGACAAAGAATTAGTACCATTCTTTTCAACACAAAGTACCGCCATTATCATGCGGTAGTTAACCCTCACTCTCTCCCTCACTCTCTCGGTGGCTTGGCAGTAAAAACGTATGGTTGTGCAGCGCGGCCCCGGATTTTAACTGCATAAATGCAGTTAATTAATTTCGAATAAAGTCTTTTCCTCCAGAGCCCGCAAAGCATGGAGTCCAACTCCTGCCTGCACGTGTGATCATCACACTCCAAAGCCATTTGGCGGGGAATGTGCCTACCTGCTTGGCGTGTCCAAAGCCTTGCCCTCTGGGATTAGTTTTACTCAGTGTCGTGTAATGTTATTTTTACCCACACAATTCCATGATTGTAGTCCCAAGCTGAACACTATTATTTGTGATTATTGCTGGGCACTCTGCAAGTAAACAACCCAATGTGTTTTTTCTTTACTGTCAAGCACTCAGTCTCAACAGTCTGGGTTGAAAGCAGTTTTCTAATACCTCATAAAGTAATTAAAAAAGAAATAACACATTCAAAACTTCTCTTTTCAATTTCAGTACACATGTACCGTTAGGAACCTAAGTATTTGGACAGTGACACAGTTTTCACAATTTTGCCTCTGTACACCAACATAGTGGATTTGAAAAGTAGCCATCAAGATGTGATTGAAGTGTAGACTTTCAGCTTTAATTCAAGGGGTTTAACAGAAATATCACATAAACCGTTGAGGAATTACAACCATTTTTACACATAATTCCTATTTCCAGAGACTCGAAAGTAATTGGACAATTGACTGACAATCAGTTTCATGACCAGGTGTGACCTGTTCCTTCATTATTCCATGACAAATTAAGCAGATAAAACGTCTGGAGTTGATTCCAAGTGTTGAATTTGCATTTCGTAGTTGTTCATGGGAACTCTAAATTTGCAGTCCAAATGAGGGAGGCCATCGTTAGGTTGAAAAAACAAAACAAACCTATCAGACAGATGGCAGAAACTTTAGGAGTGGCCACATCAACAATTTGGTACATTCTTAAAAAGAAAGAATGCCATGGCAAACTCAGCAACACCAAAGGCCTGGAGGACCACAGAAGACAATTAAAGTGGATGATCGCTGAATTCTTTTCTTGGAGAAGAAAAACCCTTCACAACATCTGGCCAGGTCAAGAACACTCTTGAGGAGGCAGGCATATCGTGGTTAAAGTCTAAGAGACGCCTTCATGAATATAAATACAGAGGGTTTACCACAAGGTGCAAACCACTGGTAACACTCAAGTACAGAAAGGCCAGATTAGACTTTGTCAGGAAACATCTAAAAAAGCCTGCCCTGGCCTGGAACAAGATTCTTTGGGCAGATGAAACCATGATTAACTTGTACCATAATGATGGGAAGAGAAGAATACTGAAAAGGAAAGAAATGATCCAAAGCCACCACATCATCCTTCAAACATGGTGGAGAGAGTGTTATGGCATGGCAGACGGATAATGAACCAAAACATACTGCGAAAGCAAATGGAATATCCGTCAATGGCCAAGTCAGTCACCTGACCTCAACCCAACTGAGCATGCACTGAAGACAAAACTGAGGGCAGAAAGACCCAGAAAAAGCAGCAACTGAAGATGGCTGCAGTAAAGACCTGGCAAAGAATCTCAAGGGAGGAATCTCAGCATTTGGTGACGCCCATGGGTTCCAGACTTCAGGCAGTCATAGACTGCAAAGGATTTTCATCCAAGTATTAAAAATATTCCTTATAGTTATAATTATGTTGGTTTGTCCAATTACTTTTGAGCCTCTGAAAATGAGGGACTATGTATGAAAATGGCTGTAATTCCTAAAAGGTTAATGTGATATTTTTGTTAAACTGCTTGAAATAAAGAGTAGATTGAAGTCTACAACTCAATCACATCTTGATGGCTTCGTTTCGAGGCAAAATTACGAAAACTGTGTCAGTGTCCCAATACTAACGTACCTGACAGTATGGTCACCAAAGAACTAACTTCCACGTGAGATGGGTGATGCCACTGTAATTGTGGATTTAGGGATGAGGTCTGCGTAGCTGAAGAAAGATAGCATGAGATGGCCACAAACAATCTCTTACAGGTTTAATGACGAGCTCGGGTTCATTCACGCTAAAGAATGAATCAGTAGTAGAGAATGACAATTTGACCAAGAATGGAGCTGCCTAATACAGTATACAGTAAATGAGCATCAGCAGAGCATCAGCTGTTTCTCCATTAGGCGTCTTAGTGTAACCATATGTGGATACCCGCAAACTATCCTAGACTTAACATAGTTTACCTACGCAAGTTTCCTAGAGTCCCTGTCATCTTCCCATGTCATCCTTACATTCTCTCTGTCACCCAAGCTGAGAGCCTGCTAACCTTATAAACTCATCACAATATTTTAGTGATATAATAGTTTTTGGGGGTTTTTTTGCCCTTTGTGATGGTTGATCAACAACAATTAACGACCTGAACATGCTTTTTACATTTTCATTGTCATTTTAACAGTCTTTCAGGCACGTGTGTGTACAATGTCAATGAATCTGCATCTGTATGTGTACGCGTTTACAGATGGTTTACTCCTGAGTGCCAAACGTGTACAAACATGCTTGCTTTTAACTTCACACATTGGGCTAACGGCTGCTTCACACAAGCTGAGGTGCAAAGCTAGTGAGAATAGCTGTCAGGTTGTGTGCCTTCTGGCATTTGGAGGCGGTCTGTCACTGGGGTGCAGGATAAAAGCCGGACCATCACAGACACCAATCAAAGCAAACTCAAAAACTTAAGCTGAGCACGCTTGTATTTCTCTTAAAAAGATCAGATGAGCATTTTCACAAGTTGCGGCGAGTGACACTCGTGTCGTTGCAGTGCAAAGAAAAAACAGTGTGGCACATTTCATGATGACAGCACAGACAGAGGCAGCACAGAAAGGCTTACATGTTGATGTGTTGTGTCAACCCAGCACAAATCTTAAGACTAAACTATCATGGATAAAAGAGACTGAACGGGAGTGAATAGAAAAGTGGTCTAGACTTTTGGACCCAACTCTTTGTGTTTAAATATATGTATATATATATATATATATACATATACATACAGATGACAAATTCAATGAAAAACCAACATAAAGGGTCTTAGTAAGGTGTTGGGCCACCACGTGCCGCCAGAACAGCTTCACTGTGCCTCTGAAACTCTACTGGAGGGATGTAACACCGTTCTTCCGAAAGATATTGCCTCATTCGGTGTTTTGATGATGGTGGTGGAGAGCGCTGTCTAGCACGTCGGTCCAAAAGATGTTCAATTCGGTTGAGACCTAGTGACTGCGAAGGCCATAGCATATGATTCACATCATTTTCATTCTCATCAAACCATTCAGTGACCCCTCGACTGGGGCATTGTCATCCTGGAAGGGAGCGCTCCCGTCATGATAGAAATGTGTCATCTCTTCTGTTTTTCCTTACATATCGCTCTAATGCATGAGAATCACAGTCTTCAAATGTGCGCTACTGACCACAATTTCTGACCCTATTTCCTGATGTGTTTCCCATTGATTCAAATGCAGATGTCACTTTAGTCGCTGTTCCTATCGAAACACAAGCTGAGCAGTTGAGCAGTCCTTGTGACTCCTGCCATCCGTGCCCAAATAATGAACCCTCTGTTTGAGGTCCCTTAGCTCTTTTCCTCTTGTCACCTTGATAAAAAAATTCAGAAACAACTGGGCCTGCTCAGCATTTTTATACATGCCTACAGAGCATATATTTGTCAATACAGATATATACGGTAGTGTGTCATTTATGTGCGTATTTCAGTGCGTATATGTCTGATCTGTTACATATGACTCACGATTCATGTTTTTCTGACACGAGACACTTTAGTGCCTCCGGGAAAACAAATGCAAAGATTGAAAATAGACAGCTTCCGTCATCTGTAACTGTTTTATCACTCTCATAGTTACAGATGCTTACGTTCAGCTCGAGCTGCAGGTGGGATGAGAGGGGACAGGAAGCAGGAGAGAGAGGGGGGATTGTTGTTCAGGTCAATTGGCCTTGAAATAGAGGCAGACTTCACCTGAGGTTAAAATGGGCCCCGTTTCCCCTGAAAATATTCATGAAGCAATTATAATTCATTACATCAACAGGGAGGAACACAAAGAAACTGTGATGAGCATTGTAATTATGGGATTTGTGCAATATTTGAGAGATAAGGGTGTTTGGGGTTTTTTTTGCATGGGTTCGCGTGTATGTCTGTGTGCACGTGTGTATGCTTTGACACGCGTGCAAAGTGCAATTGACTTGATAGGGAAGGTAAAAGCCGAATATCCTTGAGCTGTTGCTCCCACAGAAGCTGTGTGCAATTGCTGGCATCAATATTAATGAAGCAGATCAGTAGCAGCTCAGCGTCTGACCACAGAAGTCTATTTTTATCATAATAAGCTACAATCTGTGTTTATTGGTCATAACTCAGATTCTTTGTTCTCCTTATCAGTCAGAGGATTCATTTTAAGGAGCAACATGGAAACATGTGTTTCTCAGATACAGATGGGTTTTTTTTTTGTTTCTGTCCAAATCTCATCCGTTGTCATATTATACCGTTGTCAAATGAGAACACACGTTCTGTCTGTCTCTCTCTCCACCCACTGACTATCTTGCTGGATGCACCTCACATCTCCCCGTGGTCAGAGACTCTGCTGTTGTTGTTTTTGTTTTCTACCCAAAAGCGGTTTTCCTTGCTTCATAGAGAGATGAGCATAAGTGCTTCAGTTCATCAAATCCGGTCTGATCTTCCTGCTAAGTGGAGAGTGTTTTTGGACAGGTGTGTTGGAGTGTTAAAGTGTAAACAAGTATGCGTGTGCACGCGGGTTCGAGCAGGGGAGTGTGTGTGTGTCTCTGTGCGCTTGCACATCGGGGTTTTGCAAACCATCGTAGAGCTGAAGGTTGCTATAGAAACACTTTCCCTTCAGCCACACGGCCACTGACACAGGTTTACATTTGATCTATACATGAATGTGTTTGCAACTTCGAAAGGGCACCGAACTTTGCGTAGCGTCCTTTCCAAGACTCTGTCAGGTGTGTGGTTGGGATCCACGGGTTCAAGCTGGCGACATTCTTACAGCATAGGTGAACTCGCCCGAAATCCAACATGTCGCACAGTGTATGTGCTTTTTGCAGTTTAACGCCGTTCGCCCGATCAGAGACACTTAAACAGAGGCAACGGGCAAAAAGGAAAGATGCTTTGCCACAAGGAAACAGAAGCGTTTATGTGATACTTGAACTAATTTCAGAAGATCACAAACAGTGAGCTAATATGTGAAGAATTCAGCTAGCCTGTGCGTGCAGATTGGGTCTGAGGAAATGCAGAGGTCCATTTTCTCTGCAAATGTGTCCTTTTGTCCATTTGAACCAGAAAAACATCATTTCCGCAGCATGCCTCTATCCAAAGTAGCACCTCACATGCACACAACGCAAAATCTCCCTGCATGTAGTAAACAGAAACTGCCTGCAAAATGACTTTGAAGAGAAATGATTAAAATTGCATGTTATTAAAAATTCTCTCCACATAAACCTGTGTGTGCCCGTCTTGATAAATGAGGCAGTCTCTGAGCAACATGAGCCGATGCTCTCACTATGTTCAATACCTCAGACTTCATCAGTTGTCCCACTGGCTCCATGGGAACAGGTAATCAAGTTTGGTGAGCTATTGTCTTGGAACGGCAGTCACCTGCCTGGTAATTGGAAATGAGTGAGTGTGTTGCGGAAAGACTGTTGCAAGATTTTGGCTCGGGTGAGAGAGAGACAGAAGGAGAGAAGGGGGCAGAGAGTGAGACAGGTTTATGAAGTTTGTGTCATGGGTTTTTGTGTGCGCTGGGTTGTGCGTCCAGCCAGACTGTCAGGAAGAGAGATGCTGGCATGGACACTGCCGGTGAAAGCTTGCTATCCCCCAGGATTCCTCTGCAGTGATGGCTATTGGTGTCTGTCTTCCCCCGAGGGAGAGCTGCTCTGTCATCTCAAGAACCCAAACACACACACATGCTCACACACCTACACACACAGTCCTCAGAGACAGCCTCCTGACTCCTAGGTATTAGTCTGCTTTTTGGGACAGACACACTCCCACAATGCTCCACGGCTGCAAACGCGCTCCTGTGTATTAGTATGTTTTTGTGAGATATGCACACAACACACACACACACACACATATAAAATGGCTTGTAAGTTCCGGCCAATACCACTCTATGGCATCCATTATTGCCCTGCACAATGACAACAAGGTCATACCTGGAGGAGATCTGCATTTTGTCAAAACTGACAGCGTAATGCGGCCACTGCCGCTGCTGCCCAGGATTTATGCATCACTCTCACATTGTTCATTCTTGACATTTTCAGCTCAGTAGGTGGCCAGAAATCTTTGCAGCACAACAATGTCCTTTCGAAAGCGTTACATCAATTCATATTTTTTTTCATGCGTTGCCATGTGTTGGTTGCCTACGGATGGAGAAACGGGAAAAGCACATTTAGTCCAATAAAGACCTGAACTATGCATGTCACACATTATTTCCATACTGTGTACCAATGTTCAATACAGCATAGTTCATAAAGGGTTTATGAGCTGTAAATGTTGGCTTTATTAACTTTAATAAATCATTTACTAGTGCTTTATAGGCCTTAAATAATCCACTAATAATGTTTGTATTGGCTTGACATTTAAAAAAAAACAAAAAAAAAACCACATAATAGCTGATGTATATCCTCCTCCAGCATAACTTGCCTTGTGTTTCAGTGAATTCCTTAATTTCCCAGAAAGACCCTGCCAACTACTTATCTACTGCTAAAGAGCTGCAGCGCGCCTGGACCAAAGTCCATTTACTGACATATTAGCGTTTACAATTGCAGCCTTGATAGATTATGTAGCGGAAGAACCTATTACTAATAACTGATTGACACCTCTAACTGCAGACAGATGGTTTAAGACCAAGACAGAAACTCACGATCCTTTAATAATTAACTCCCTCAATGTCTAGTAAGCCAACCCAGAAGTTATTCTTATCAATGACTTATTACTAGTCTATAAAAAACGATTAAATGGTTATCGGAGCATAAAATGTTTATTAATAACTAATTGAAAACCTATAACTGCAGATCATATAGCTTATGAGAAATTCGGGTCCATTTAATGACTTACTGACTTTCTAATGAGCCAACCCCTATCTGTTCTTATTAATAGCTCATTCCTGATCTATAAAGTATCAATAAATTGTTATTGTGGTCGGAGGAAACCTTAATAATAGCAATAAGCACGTAGTACTTCAGACTATTAATGTTAACCGTAAATTTGTTCTTATTAATTTTCTTATTGCTGATCTATAAAGAATGAACAAATGGCTTATAAACTTAAAATAAAGCAATTAGTTGCAACTTAAAAACCTTTTATTTCTTTATTCTCTTAGTTTGTTATAATGTGGTGCAACACCTTGTATATCCCAGAGAGAAATGCTGAACATGTTGGATATGGCTACTAGAATGCCCATTCAGACACCCAGTATAAAAAACTCAAGACTAAAACTGGAACAACTCATCTGCAGAAAAACTGGGTTTCAGACAAGTTTTAAATACTGCGAAAATATTCTATCATTAACTATCATATTTTGAGATATGTACATGAAGAGAAAGAAAAAAAAAATGACAGCTGGTGAGACTGCTCAGCAGAGGGATTTGATAACTCCAGAGCATCTTCCTCCTTCCCACAGTGATCCGTCCGCTGAGTCCCACAAACACAAAGAACTGGGTCTTGGATCGGGGCATTGCTTATTACTGAGTCACAGAGAGGAAGAGAGAAGGAACTTAAAAGGAGAGAGGAGAGAGACTGGGGGCAAAGAGAGGGCCAGGAAAGGATGAGTGCCAGCTCTGCCTCCAATCTCAGATCCCTCCATCCTTCCCTTCATCATCTCCCTCCATCCTGTCCCTCCTCCTCCTTCCTAGCAGCTGGCTAGTTTTTACCCCGGCAGAGAAAGAACTCTCTCATGGTGAAGACTGAGACATCAGTGTGTGCTCAAACTAAGAACAGAGTCTCTCTTCTCTCTAAACTCTCCATGAATTCACAGCCCCTGTCTCCTCTCTCCTTCTCTCACATCGTCCTCTCTGTCCTACTGTCACTCCTTTTCCCCTCTCCCCATGGTCTCCTCTTCGTCCTCCAACTCTCCTCTGTACCCCCCTTATTTCCCATGATTTTCCCTATCTTCCCTCCTTATTCTTTCAATCCACCTCTCCTTCCCACTCTCCTCATTCCCTCTCTTAGTCCAGCTGTCACTCCTGTCTCTGGTCTCTTTGGACCTGCTTTCCATTCCAGTTTTAATTGACTTGGAGTGACATGCAGCTCAGACGATAGGAGCAGTCCTCCTGGGGAGGTCGATATGTACAGACATGGAGCGCTTCCAGCACCAACTGGACTCCACAGTCAACAGTGGTTGGCTCCAGGGTATTGGAAGCAAGGGGCTTTTCATGGGAGATTTTCTTATATTTTTAAGTGCTGTTGCAGAAATTAGGCCATGGACACCATGCAAGGTACTTCGATTTGATACAAGACACTAATAACATCCTAGGAAATACTCCACACATTTAGTCTGAGTTCAACCACATCTGAGATATGCATTACTTCTGTTTCAGTGTTCTCTCACAACTGAGCTTGACCGGCGTGTCTTATTTCCCCCGTTAGTGTCAGCCATTACATCAAAATGCTGCAATGTCCAAGTTTCCAAACTATACTTAAAGGATATAAAGTCATTTCTACCAAAATACCAGAACATTTTTTTTCCATTTGTTGCATGGATGCTTTCTTATTTTAAATAAGGAGGCATGACGGTCTCACAAGGTCAGAGTGACATTACATTCATTCAAACATTAATCATTTTAGGCGTTAATTTTGGGCTGCACCTGTCCCGCTTGTTGTTTTGAGCAGAGGTTTTTGTTTTAATTAATCACACTTTATCATCAAGGATAGAGTAAAATAAAATGAAAATAAATGAAGCCAAACTGCTGTTTCCTATCCTGGTACCTTCGCTCCTCTTTTTTTGAAACACCTGAATAAATATGGCAATATATTCATGGAAATGACAAAGTTTACTTAAGGAACGGGATGGAAACACAGAGGCAACGGTACATCTGAAATCATCAAAATACTGCCACTAAGCACACTTTTGCCTCTGAAATGCACTGAAATTTTTGCCCAGAGGATAATGAGGTTTGATTACCTGTGTCTGCTAGAAGGTCTGCGGGATTTGCACTAGAGTAAACACAGTAATCACTCGTTTTCCTTTTCTGATACATTTTTAATTCTGGGGCTTTCAAACGGAAAGCCGCAGTGACCTCAAAATACCAAGAAGTTAAATAATACATTTGAAGGTGCTCATACATTGTACATCTCTGGAGAGAACCGTAGGGCAAGAGTAAATCTCCCCCAGTTCTTCTAATGAAAAATTTTATTCAAAAAAAACGGTGAAAAATTTAATAAAGAAGCCGAGTGATATGTCTTCAATACATGTGCATAATAATATTAAATAACATAATATTGGCAAGGTCTCATTACATGAACATGATGATATGGGCTTCGGGTACAGGCCAACTGTGAGCAACATCCTGCCACATCTGCACATCAAGGTTGTCCTGCCCGTTTAGGTTACAAAGTTTCCATGGTGAGGCTAATTACAACACAAACCAAACTGTCATGGAAATTCTAAAATCACAAATTCAAGTTATTGCTGCAAAAGTAAAAGAAAAACTCCTGCCTTCTACTTGCACAGAGGGAGACAAGTTTGTCTCAAACATGGCTCCAAGCAATGCGAATTTAAAAAAAGTATTTTAAAATGTCAGCTTGGCAAAGGTTTTATGAGGAAGGAAAGGCATTTAAAGTGTTTGTTAGTCCTCAAGGATACGCAATACAAAAATGTATCCTTTAACAACAAAACTCGGATGGGTCGGACTGTTGACAGCGTGTTTTAATCTGTCCAGTAGTTTTCATTTAGACACAGGAATTTTCCCAGCCATAGCCCACACTGCTATCACATCTTTAGCGAAATTGCTTTCTGATAGCTAGCTGGCAAAATATAGTCCACTCTTTTACAACTTCAGCTATACACATATGCTCCAATTACTACTCATCACAAGATAAAAGTGTTACCTAAACTCCATTGTAATTAGGAATTTACAAGATTCCATGTTTAGTTTGTAGTTCCAATTCAGTCTGATTATATTTAGCCTATGGTTTGGCGCATTCAGCTAGAGCAATAGTAACTCCTGTTTGACAAGTGAGGGTCGGCTTACAAACACTAGTGCAGTGTAAATTCTTAACACAGACGACTGCTGTCAAATGTCTGTTGTAACTTGCGTTGCACTAAATTCTCAGCAGATTTTAAGTAGTTTAAAGGGAGAGTGGACCGAAATGTCTTTCTAAGAGTCACTTTGCTTCAAAGCACCTGTCAACAGGCGGAGGTGAGCGGGTCACCCGACGATTTTTGTTGCAGCAGCGCTGGGCCTGAGGTGAGGTAGAATTTCAGTCCTCTAACCGCGCTCAGCAGGTGCGAGCCCAAATGGATGACCAGACAAAATGGCGTAGGAGCAAAGAAAGGAGGCTATCATGGGGTTACCGACCTTATGACCTTTGCCGTACGGTTCCAAACAGAGTCCTTTGAGAGTAGCCTGTATTTGAAGGCAACAATGCATCTGTGATGGAAAAACATCAGGGGGTAGTGGGAAGCCACGGGCAAATTCACAAACACCGGTGCAAAGTTTGGAGGTTGGTTGAGTACCCTTTTTGTTTGCTGCTGCTGGAAGCTGCTCTTTGCCGTCCAAAATGGTCTCAAACTTAAATCTGTTGTTGCAGTACGGCACCGCCAATTGAGTTTCTACGACTTGCTTTGATGCACTGTAATAAAGAGACGTTGTTCCCTCACATTTATTCACTCGGACAAATGACGACCAGTATGTGGCAAAGAAGTTACGGATCAATATGTATTGACTCCGCTTATTAAAAACAAGGCCAAAACCGACAAAGGCTACAGCAGACGGGACAGGGAAAAATAACTTAAAGAGCAACTTAACGCCATGTCTTGGCCTGAACATGCCCCCATTCACAAATTCAAAAAATGAATTCAAACCCTGACACACACCCTCACCTGGCCACACCAGAAGCAAAATTCATGTGTGCGTCTTCTTTAAATATGTGGTTCCAAAGGCAGTTTGCCATTGGTCAGAACTGTGAATTTGCCTGTCAAAGATCCCTGAGCACGGATTTACTTCATCCCTGTTAGCAAATCCTCTTATTGCGGCAATTCATTTGCAATGAAGCGAAGTTTTGTTTTAATGCATCAAGGAAAACCATTTGCTGTCAGGCCCCACCGGCAGCATTATAACCTGCCAACATAAAAGATCGAATCTGGCCTGGACGGCTCCAGGGTCGGCACCGTGGACGGAGGTCATGATAATTCTGTGGCCGCAGTGTTTGTAACCACTGAGATCAACAGACGGTTTCCAACTTTGATGTATAATTCCTCAACGGTCCAAGTGAATTTACATTACCGACAACACCACAAATACCACCGTTTCATATACAAACAGTTTACATGAGTTTGCAGAAATGTCCAATATCAGCAGCTGACAGGAAATGCGGACCCCAGCTGTTTCCTAGTGATGCCTTTCCAATGAAAAGGTCTATACACAAATTATATATGTGCTAATAAAAGCTGTTTGAAGCTTAATTTATTCAAATTTCGGGGAAAAAAAATGTACATTTGCAGTATAATTCATTCCCTCTGTCAACTGTTTCTGAAAATAATCCCAGGCAGCAGGCAGGCAGAATGCTGCCTGAGGAAGAGCACTGAGCTCAAAACGCCTTTCACACTGTATCTGCACGTTAGATTACTGCTACCCTTCTGTTCATCTACCGCTCTGTATGCACTTCCATTTATTTATGTACATCTAACTCATCAATAACCTTTCAAACTCAGTTACTCTCAAGTAACGGAACTTCCACCTTTTACTTTAGATGAAATGCTGGCCCATTGTTTATTAAGTGGATACTCAAATATTAACTCATCAAAATGAACATTATGGGTGTATTGTGCATGGGTGCACTTACATGGTTGTGTGTGTGTGTGTGTGTGTGTGCGTTGCAGCTTTAGAGAGATTCATTAACTGAACTCAATTATCATTAACCTCAGAATAGGTTTGCTTATCAAAAGAGCTGTGTCTATGAGCTTTTCCATACATGTGTATTGTATCCACATGCAGTGATATGGAGCAACTCAACTAAAAGAATATCTAATGAGATAATCGGGTTGCCTTTCTCTCTGTATTTGATGCCAAGTCATGCATACACTCTGCGCTGGAGGAAAGGCTTTCCAGCACAGCACTAAAGAAAATGTATGTGTCAGTTTTTCTCCATTTGCTCCAGCCTCTCTCTCTCTCTCTGTTTTTCGCTCTCTCTTGCCGTCATTTTTAATTATGCTGTTTAAATGGAAATTCCTTATAGATAAAAACAAAGACTGCCCGGTCCCTCGGTCACTGTAAGAAATATGGACACTTAACAGAATGCTGATGCAATTGTAGTATTCGTAATACCTGTCATTGTGCTGGAGAGAGTTCAGTCCTCCGTCTCATTGTCGCCGTGTTTTGTGTCACACCAGATGGAAAGCAAGACTACCCCTTGATTCGACCATAGAGAAAGGCTGTTCCATTTTGTTTTAATTCACCGAAGCTGTAAACATGCCTCTATAGCACGCTGTCCACTGCTAAAACCAATTTTTTTTTTTTTTTTTTTTCCAAATTCCAAATTGCAGAACGTGCACACAAAGCTGAAAGGGGACAGAAAGCTGGGTTAGTATCCTAAAAACTAACTAACAATACTGATTGTTGAGTGAATTTGATCAAAATTGGATCACTGCAGTTTACTTTTTCAGTGCTGAAAACCAAAGCTCTCAACAGTAATAGTTTTTAGCTCAGCTTTCATTCCCCATATACCCAAACAATACACTCTAACTTATCTTAGAAAACTTTTTGTGAAGTGAAAGAAAAAGGGAATATGACAGGGCTTGCCACCTTGAAAGTTTTAACCATTATGAGAAGAAGAAGAAAGCGGAGAAATTTGAATGTTGTGAAGGAAAAAGAACAATCTGATTTTAATCGGAATGCTGGAGTCATATTTTAATGTCAGGTCCAAAGGTAATCCGGATAAATCACATCCAGACACAAGCCAGATAAGAGATGCATGTTAATGCCGGGTATAAAGGGAGACAGTCTGGTCTCCCTGACAACCACACTGGATGGTCTATTGGGATCAAGCGTGTGAGACGCTGAACACCTGAATTTGCTTGATGAATAAGCCGTCCTGGGCACTGGAAATTTTGTCTGGAAGTCAATAACCTTCAGCAGATATCACTCCCATTCAGTTATATCCCGGCCTGACATTCAGACGCAGCCTGTTGCTACGGGAATCTCATTACCACAGTTTGATTATGTCGCTTTCGACATGTTATTGGATGTCAGTGTGTAATGTTTTCTCACATTGTCTGGTGCAGCTGAGCTCCGTCATATTTTTAGTGTAAAACCCGAAGGCTAAATTATGCCAGACACAAAACTCTTGTTCTGCCATCCGATTAGTTTTCGGAATATGAGATTAGATTAAATCATTAAAGAGTCAAAAACGACAAAAACGCATTTTAAAATTGGATTTTTAAAATCTACTGGTATCTAACCATACGGATAGTTTTGGTTTCATTAGCCCAGATTTTGATACATTAATCTCTGAGATTTCTGTCTCCATCCAAATACAGTGGAGAGGGATTGAATTTTGTTTGTGTTGCTCACAGCATTGAAAGATTAAATTTGAAAATGCAACATCTCTTACCACAAGGGCCTTCACGCTGGAAAATCCATAGACCTCATTGTCATCAATTTTCACTGCAACTGCTTTCTACCAAAAAAAAATAGTGCCTGGACTACTGCCAGTCCAGTAAAAGGGACACTTATTCTGAAAAGAGACGCTACTGAAATTCCATTTAGCTCCGTTGCATCGGGGTCAGAAACCTCAGAGACCCCCATCCATCCATGCATCTAAGCAAGGTATCCCGGGCGTCCTTCTCCCCAGTCGTTCCTAGGCTGGCCGAGGTGGAATATGTAATCCCATCGTGTGTTCTGGGCCTCTGTCCGGTTTCACCTGCCCAGAAAACCTGTAACGGGACACATCATGATCAGACGCCCGAACCACGCCAACTGTCTCCTTTCAACACAAAAGAGCAAAGGTTCTACTTTGAGCTCCCCCCAGATTTCTTCGATCCGCCTCACTCTATCAAGAAGGATCAACCCAGCCAACCTGCGAAGTAAATTCATTTTGTCAACTGGCTCAGCTCCTTCTGCTCACAACCTTTTTTGAGACACCTGATTCGGAGGTCCAAGGTCAGGTACCGGTACCCAGCCTCAGAGACCGATACCTCAAATTGGACAACTAAAACCATAATCATCAGCATGGCTAGATACCAACAAGTCCTCCAAATGAAAGTACTTTGTTAGTGGCCACCCTCCAGAACAACGTACATATGCATTTTCTGATCTGACGCCACTATCGACAAGACGATGTTGTTTGTTTGTGCCTTCAAAAATTAATATGAAACACAGCTCAAACATAAAACCGTTTTGATGATCTGTCAACACTGTGGTTAAGGTTTGGTGAGGTTTAGACAGAAAAAGACTTGGTTATGGTTTGGGAAAGATCATGCGCCGGCTTAAAATAGGTACTTGGATAACGTTAGAAAAAAAAGAAATCAACACTGACCGTTGGTTTGCAAGATGGAATGAACAGCGGTCTCCCACAGCAAAGTCCCACATTTTATTGACCCATCGACCTCCTCAAGAGCTCCTTCCTCTGTGGACTTTGCGGCTGTACTTCCTCCTTTACTCACGAAAGTCAAGAGTCATAATTACTCAGACCACAAGAGGGCTGTCTCACTTCGGCACCGAAAAATGAAACAAATGAATCTGTCGCTTTTTCTTGGGAGGACATTCTCCCAGATGCCCCTGCAAGTAAGTGGGAAAAAATGTTTAATTTAGTAGTACTGACTCTGTAAGATATGATTTAAACATGATTGAGTAGTTAATTTGAGAAAAACCCGGTTAATTACAAGTCATATTAACAACATTCTTGATGATGAAACACCTAGAAAGTTTTATTACATTTCTAAGTAATCCATTTTTAATGACTCTGGCGTCTTGCTGTGTTACATTTCAGACTTTGATAGGCCATTACATGCAAATAATTTTTCTGACTTACTACTTACTTCTGTTACATTTTTACTTACTTTCTGTTTACATTATTTTACATTATTGTTATCCCATATTGTACAGTACCTCACCATTTTGTCGGCCTAAGGGCCTTCACCACTTAAGAGGCACACTTCGCTGATGGGTGGTGTTGGTGTGGCTCCTCCAGGTCCATCTTTACTCATTAGCGGGGCTACGTCAACAAACAATGTGACACTGGCCAGTACCAGGGGCAATCCATTATTAATGTCCTCATGGATGAGTGTTATGTATATAGTGGTGGGGGAGAGGGAGAAGCTGATGTAATACTCTATTAAACATAAATAAAAGGGCCTCGGGCAGAAATGATAACAACAAGGCAAGGCAGGCTGGGGAAGGGTCTGTGTTCGGTGCTCCTCTCATCTGCATATGAGCCGCAGATCTCCTCTTATCATCTTGTGTGGAAAACATGCTGTTGCCGTTGGACATGCCAAGGGATGAGGTGTAACATTAACGCACGAGGAGGCCAATCTCAAGTCCCACACGCTCATGCTGGGAGAGAGGACTCGGAGGTGATTTGATTGCTACATGACGAGCATTAAACAACACAAAGGCCCAGAGCTTTCTTCGAATTCTTTGAATGTATATGAACTTGAATTGGAATTGACTGAAAAGTAGTAATTACTTCTCTTCTGTACAGTACATTTTTAAAATAAGTATCCCTTATCTTCCAATATACTGTTCATAGCATATTGTGTACCTTGTAAATCCATTGTAAGTGTTTTATAAATGAGACTGAACTGGGGCCTTATAAAGAACTTAAGCAATAAATGAGGGGTAAAACAGCTGAAAAAAATGATTACTTTTTAGGGTAAGTTTCCCACTGCTAAATACTGTGTGTATAATGTTGAAGGTAACAACTGAATGAGTGTCATAGCAGTTTCAGTAAACTGGCCAAATCCCTGAACGATAGCGCAAGACAAAGCAAAGTATTTCGAAGGATTTAAAACAGGATGGGATATTGTGTTTACTCTCTACAGTTTGAAGGTTGAGTGAAGGTGGGGGTATGTTTGAAACAAAATAGCACGTAGTCATCTGTCATCTAACCACATCGGGAGGCAAAACTATTAATAGCTGTTCCAAATGGCCACACTCAAAGGCAGGGCTAAAAGCCTGCCATCACAGAGAGGAGCAAGATGCAATAATTGCACAAATGGGGATACTGTAACGGTGTACACTTTCAGACAATCTCTCCTCGAAGGCATTCAGGGTGTTGCACTTACAGGAAAAATGAAAAAGAGAGAGCGGGAGAGAGAACTTCCACCGACTCTCTCACGTTTGTATACCTGGCCAATCGCTGCCTGGGTGTGGGCGTAGTTGTCAGACTGTCAGTTTCAGACAGGTGGGAGGCAGCCCCACCCAAATCTGACTTTGGAAAAGGTGCTGGCGGGGGTTGGGGTTTCAGACGTCATTAGACCATCCGACGGGCACTTTGTTTGAAGCCCACAGACACCTTTAGGTTTAGAGAAAGAATGAAATTACAATATTTTACAACAGGAAAACAACAGGATTTAATCAAATAGCAACATTCATATGTGTTTGTTTGTTTCTATTCTTTAAAACAGCACTTGAAGACATTTAATGTAATAAATACAATATATTATATCATATATAATACTCTTATTCATTGTGTGCTTCCATCCTCTTCGAACTGCTACTATTGAAGCCGCATCCAAATTCAGGCGAAAATTCAGATGAGCATCATTTCTTTTTGTTGATATATAATTTTAATGCACTTTTAATCCACTGTGAATTTCATTTCTCCTTTGGAAGTGCCAGTATTCATTTTCAGATGGACCTGGTGCCAATCCACTCCACACACAGCAGAGTTTCAGATTGCCATTTGGTTCAAAGTGGTTAGAGCAGATGATGACGGTTGGGTGCATTACACCGTGGGATGACTTTGGAAAAGAATGACAAAAAGTGAAAAGGCAACAGCCGACTGTAATAGGTGTAATATGTGTCCTCTGAAATGTTACACTCTGAAACAATCACTTGGTTTGTGGCCTGTAATTGCAGAACCTGTTAATGGTCAAGCGGTGGCATTTTGAAACTGCCCGAAAACCCCTTAAAATCTCCAAAGTTTCAACGAATTCCAGTCGGTGAGGTTTAAGATACATGCATCTGATGAATGAAGGAAGAAAGAAGATTAAGAAGAACAATTTCACAAATACCCCGCACCTCGACAACGAATGTTGGATTGGACCCAAACACACAATGCACAGAAGAGAGATCAGTTGGAATGAACAACAAATACAGAGCGAGATTTTGCCCATTAGACTCCACTGACATGAAGCATCCTCCTACAGTAAGAAGAAGGCCCACGAAGGCAGGAGGCAGAACAGGATCCGCCACAGTAGAGATGCTAGCGGTGCAGAAAAGCCTACAGGTCGACGATGGAAACTCCACGGTCAGATCTCTCTAGGACTACAGGCCAACAGTTTATTGAAAAACATACTCAAAGAGTCACTCAAAGACATTTTAAGCTATTGTCCGACGGTCACAGGAAACACAGTGTCACTGAGGTTAGCGCTGACTGCGATAGTTCATCAAAGGACCACGGTCATTTGCAACATTTTTGTTTTTAACATGATTCATTTTTGGAAGAAAGTAACACAGCAAGAAGGAGCAGCCACAGGGAGCTGTTAGTTGAAGAGCTGCAGGCAACAGGCTGCACACCTCCAGCTTCTCAGCAAAGTAACCAACTCCTGTTACCGGTACTGCGCTCTGCCTTTGTGTGGAAAACTACTCATGCTGTGCGCTGCAAGAAATCTCATCATGTTATAATTATATGGGCTCACTTTCGTATTTAAACGGCATGAGTTTGTTTTGTTGTTCTGTAAAAAGACGCACCTGTTGCTTCTCTGTAGTATTTATGACAAAGTAGGCGCTCCGTTTCTTTTCTGCTTTATTAAACTGCAGTTGCTGTTGCCACGGTAACCGCAGGTGTCGCCAAGACCGTGTTTAATTTTGGGGTCCTCCGTACTCACGCTCGCTATCTTGAGTGCATAAGTGAGTTCACCCTGGCGCCGTGCACTGTGAGTACCCGGACGGTACGCTCACGCAAAGGTGAGTGCGAAGCGCTGGACACTTCTTCCCCCCTCAGTGTTCGCCCTCCTCCTCAACTGTTCGCTGACTTGTGAAGGTTGCCATTGAGGTGCTGCTTTGACGCCGGGGAATTGTGGAAAAGCAGAGAGGAAGGGGAAATTAACCAACGAAGATATATGAAATATGACATATTCGAAACTCGCCCGTGGAGGAGTAAAGGTGAAATGCGAGAGGTTGTCAAGCATTTATTAACCTGAGACGATCCGCAGGAAAGACAAAAATGTCACCTGATGTGCAGAGTTAAGTGCTCAAGCTTTATTTTTCACTGATTGATCCACAGAAGGGTACACTGACGTGGAAAGTACAGTAAGTAACGAAGGCTGTCAAGTATGCACCAATGGCGTGTAAGTGGTAACCCACGTGGTGTGATGCTGACATTTCTGGTACATTCTTTATTTTCAGTTGATTTGAGTCTCGGTTCCCTCCGTCAGCCAGAGCCCCTCGGTCTTTTCACCTCCTGTCTCTCTGTTGTCTCCATTTCGGAGACAAGGAACACGTGTGAGGAGGAAAGGCCGCATGCTTTCCTGAAAAAAAATAAATTATAAAGCCAGAACACCTAGATTAACGGCAGTGTCATCCCCGCAAGGTCGGGTTTTGATGTTAGTTTGTAATCTTCTGAACTGACTGTCACAGCCCTTTGCCACAGAGTGTACAAATAATACATTTAGAGAATGAGACGGGGCTGCGTCTACAGGGGCGGCGGACATGAGTGATATTAATGGAAACCATTAAAGAAATCTTACATGAAAACACGACCTTTGGATGGGCAGTTGTAACTGGCACCGAGCGGGCCGGGTGTCACTTCTCAGCCGGGCACTAGCGGTTTTGTCTGCTGGGGAGAGAGGGGGTGAATGAGCACAACAAATTCTTATGCCACATTAAATGTCGCCGCTCAGCTTTGCCAGGGTGACCTCTGTGGCCAATTATAGGGGAGGATAATGCTTTGGCTGACATATCTATTTGAATGGATGAGATGTTTTTCTCATTCGCTGACACAGGAGATCACACGCCTATTATCATCACAATGGCCATATACACAAGCTTATGTAAATGCCTCCTCACACAGTAGTGACTGTCAGGCCCGCTGCATATTAGCTTTATGTTTGGAAGAATGGCAAGTGTGGAGAGAATAGGAGGGATAAATTCAGGGTTGCGTGGATATCACTGCCTGAGCTGTGAAGGCCACGCACCCGAAGATAACAAAGCCTTTTTTCCGGTGATGTTTAATAATATTTAATTAGTTCATCTGAACTGCTTTTGAGGCTGCATGGAGGTGCTACGGGCATCGTAGCTCTGAGCGAATCTGACAACGGAGACATCGTTAGATTTGACGCCTGTGACCAGAGCATCAAGAGGACTACACTCAGACTCAGACTCCGAACTGATGGCGATATACTGTAGCGTTAATGTAATCAACTTCACCTTCAGATCAATTCCTAAAGTCCTAAAGGCTGAATCTGAACATAATGTCACACGAGAAGCGACAGGCTCCCCGGCTGTCCCCCAGACTCGCCCCTCCACTTTCACCAGACTCAGAGTACCTTGTGGACTAAAGTAGGGCAAGCACATAGGCTTGAGGCACAAAAAGAAATGGAAAACAGCAGCCTGGCCGCATATCAGACCGGGCAAATAATACAGCCGGTCTAACTGGCTCCCGCGGGAAACGACCCTTAATTAGGTCCCTTCATTCTCATCCGTACCAGCACCTGGAGAAGAGGCAGGGAAGAAAAGGCTCCTGTGAGGTTTCGGAGACGCTGGCAGAGATTTTATCTGTCGGGCCACTCCGTGACTCCTTTTGTGTCGGCTGGCGATATCTTCTGCTGCCCGCCTAATTGTATCTCTGGATGAAGTGGACTTCCTCATCAGGACCCAATTAGCTGCATGCGTGGCAAAGGACCAGAATAGTCGGGAATTTACGGGACGTGTGTGCACGAGCTCAAGCCTGGGCGGATGTGTGCGTGACTCAGAATTTTGTGTGTGTCAGCACGACTGTGGGGTTGTGTTCTGTATGTTTGTATTGAGGCTGTGAGCTGCTGTCAGTAGTCATCCCGTCTGGGGGAAAAAGTCAACTGATTTGCCTCCTACTCTGCTCTGTTTGATCCCACTGCTTGCTCAGCCGTCAGCTTGTTTGGTAACCTTTGACATGCAGATGATGGGGCCATATTGACGAGCGTGCACGCATGACAGGTGTTAACACAGTTTGAATGTAAACATTACACCCACACACATGCTCGAAAAAAACTGCTGTATATCCGTGTAATTATTTAGAGAAGCGTACCGTGCTCGTTTGTGTATTATTTTCGCTTTGTTTATGGCGATAAGCTGGGGCTGTCCCTGCATCGTCGGAGAGCAGAACAGAGCGTCTTTGTTTTCCAGTTCGACCAAACACTCCTCTCCAGGCCTTCACCTTGATTAGGGCACAATCCAAGAGAGAGGGAGAGGGAGGTGGGGGGGCTGCAGAGGGCTGTCAAAAGACCGACTGATATGCTTGTTCATACACACTGAGGCATGTGTCTGTCTCTCTCTTCCTGCATGCCCCTAAAGAACCCTCGGTATCCAAAGTGCACGAGTCCGGTCTTATTTGCCACCTTTCATTCTGTCAAGTGGCACCCCCTCTTTTTTAATGACCCTCACACTGCGCCTCCACTTCTTTTGAAAAGTTCAATCCGGTTCCCCTCGCGCACTGTCAGCTAGTCTCTGGCTGCGATAATTGAAGCTCCTCATCTTTGGAGGTGGGCTAATTTGCTGTCTTTGTACTGTTTTGTTCTCTTCCCCTTTCAGGGCATTATTCGCTCCACCTGCCATACTTCAGGCCTCCTTGATGTTCCACAGCCCTCGCTGCCCTTCATCTGGACAGCACTCACAGTGACAGTCATCACTGTCACCTACTGCCCTCTGCTGGCCCCGGCGGGCACCGCATCGGTTTGCAACACAATGCCAGGGAGATTAAATGTAATGGTTGATTTAGCAGTAATAGTTTGGCTTTCACGTAGTTGTAGTCTTTAATGCCACCATCCCGTGAGTTTGTCGGCGTACTTCTTGACTGACTACGATGTAAATGACAAAAAAGCAATAATTTGGCAGACGATTCTCAAGGGGCCCATTGGCTTGCGATGTACCAGGTGTCCAGGTGTGGCTTAACATCCTGGATTGGCACATTCGTCTCCATATTGTCATGCTCAGCAGCTCTGTGAGCTGTGGTGGATGAGCAGGCGTACCAGCTTAGTACAAGTTTACTTTTTCACCCCCAAAAAAGTCTCTGTGGGGAGGAAGAAGAGGCAAGACTTGTGTCCCCTTGAGATCTAACTTCAGAATAGCATGCAGTTACAAAAACAATCCACTCATTTGAATACTACATTGTGCAGATGGTTCACTCCATGTTTGACAGACCAAGTCCACTGCAATAGTTTCTGTGGTGTGTTTCACCATTTTGAGAATGACTGGCTTAAAATAGCTTCTACCATTTTGGATTTGGCTACCGTCAGTGAAGGGGAGGATGTGCTGCAGCTGGCAAAAAGGTTTCTGACAGTGACTATTGAGTCTCCCCGGATATGTGTGTGCACACATACACACTTGTGCTCAAAGACAGCGCACATACAGACACACTTATCCTCACAAGTTGGCAGGCCTTCCGACAGAGCTGGCCAGGGGAATGACGGCCAGAGAATGACTTTGCTTCTCTGTGTCAGCAGCGGCCCCCCAGCACAGAGGTTGGGGATGGAGGAGGGACGGCTACTATCCTTTGCTTGAGTGCTATTAATAAGAACAGGAAGCCCAGATAAAGGGCTCTCTTTCACGCTGTACCCGTAGCCATAATAAGGCCTGGCATCTGATGGATTACCCGGACTCATTTTGCAAAGGCTGCCTCATTTTTCCATTCGGCCTCGGCTACCCTCCGCTCTCCCAGTCCATTGAACAAAGACCGGTCTTTTTAGTGCCTTAATGCTTTCATTGTACAGCCATCACGCGTCTGGACTTTTTATCTCCCGCTCGTTAATCGTTCGGTGATAAGTCTGACGTGATTTCCTTGGAGCTACAGAAGAAACTGCGAGAGCGCGCGGTGATGACACTGGACCTAACGGCCCCGTTTAGTCGAAATCATAATGACTGGCTATACGTTGCCGGCAGAGGTCACGTAAAGCAACTGCTCTAAATTGGGAGCTGTTTTAAATAGCTGTCATTCACAAACGGGGTGACAGAACTGGAGCCCTGAGGCCTTCATTCAGCACAGAGGATTATCAACCACTATAGAGCGTCCTGATGTCGCCTCCGTGCTAGCTACTGTTGCACTAGCCTCAGTGACTTAATCTGTTCTCTCACGCGGCGATTGCTTTTATCAGCCTTTATGGAAAAAGGAAACATGTTCCTGGGGTTCAGTATCCTTATTCTAAGATAAAGGTGCAGCTACTGTGGCATTTATTATCAGAGGCTGAAACCCTCATGATTTAAGGTTAGAGACAATTAATTTATTAGTGTACGAATAAACTGCTGCTCACAGGAGAATGTACTATCCATCGCCCATGGACTAGCGTCATTGTAGAGCTGGCTTGATAATAGATATCTCCTTTTTTACCCTCTTTATCCAGCCAAGTAAGGCTCTGTTCCAAAGCTGGAGAAGTCGCTCAAGTTTGGCGTTAGCTCTCTATGGCCTCCTTCCAGTCTAGTTCTTGAAGAGTTTGGTTCTTCCCTGAGCTGCACACTACGTTCACGGTGTGAAAATGATAAATTGAACCTGCAATCATTGATTGTTTTGGCCACTTGGGGGCAGATATAGCAAGCTTGTTTTGCAAACATTTGCTTGTTTACACCTGCAGCAGTTATGGAGAAAACATTATCATTCATTTGGAGTAATATTTCTTGGCACCTGGCAAATTTAAGTCCAATATTCATTCTTCTTATAGCCCTGCTTTTGGTCTCTACCCACTGGGCAGATAGTGTACAGTGGGTTTATCTGAGTTTTTTTTTTTTTTTTTTTTGAAAAACAGCACTATGAGAACAGATTTGGGTGATAATTCTCTGTAGGTTTCTCACTACAAGCAATCCTTATTTGCATTGTCCCTTTGTCTTTACATTGTCATTTGATTTATTTGTTATAATAAAAATATTGATCATAACTGCTTTAAACGGGCCTGACGAATGAATTAAAGATTTCTGGCTTTGCTGTTGGTGCGAGAATACCTATACAATACATTAGGTGTTTATTGTTCTACCCAGAGAGAATATCATCGCATTAATTAAGCTTTTGCTCGACTCACTAATCTGAAGACAGATGTCTTCCAGTGTCTGCTGTGGTTTAAACAAAAATACTTTGGGGCGCATAGGAGTGGTAATGGAGTATTCCTGAGCCACACATTCAAAGGAAATAATTTTATGTGTAGCTACACGGTAGAAAAAGAGAATACTTAGAATTTGAATCATCGCCATTACTTATTTATCTAAAAAGTGGCTTCCAAAAAGAAACGTCATTTAAGATCCACTCAGTAGTAACCTCAAAGAGCCTATGTGATGCACAAAAAGCCTGTGAAGGCCTGCTCACCTCTAAAAGTCTTCTCTGATCAGCGGGACGTGAGACACCAAGGACAGACTGGCTGGGTCCATGAACTGGTATTGCAGCCACATCTGTTCTGTGAGTCTGTGTGTGAACGTGTCTTTTTCCATTTGTGCGTGTGTGTGAAAGTAAACTGGCATGAAAATAAATCATTTATTCACTTTGTATGTATTTCTGCTACTCTGCAGGCCTTCGGATCTAAAAGGAGGAGGACTGACGTCTTGTCCTAGTGACCTTTTGCTTGAGGTTACCATAAAGGGTGATGTAGATGCTGACCTTGACTCTCGTTAGGGTCTGGCAGTTTTCCATCGGATGACTATCTCGTATAAACAACTGAGGGCTGATCATGTGTGATTTCTTTTTTGCTGGAATACGATAAAGAGTGAAATCTATTTTTCTTCTGGGAGATGTATCTTTCTGACTCCTGACTCCTGCTAGGGCATTTTCTCCATATCGTACAATATATTTTTTTTAATCTTCAACTCGTCAGTGTTTTGTGTCGTATTTCATGTGTGCTGAGTGCTTGCCGGCAGTTTCCACCACAGTTTGCTACTGAAGACTCTGTGTTCTCTCCCTGGTGCTTCCTGGGCCTCAGCCAAAGCCAGAGCTCTGTAACAGGAGATAAAGCTCGCCTGTTACCCAGACAGGAGGAAATGGAGCTTGGCTCTTTGGAGAAGGCCACTCACAACTGTATTTACACCGTTTTGGAGGAGAGCACAGCCACGCTAAACTCCCGAGTACTCATCAGTGAAGTGTTGTGTCTGCAAAAAGAGAGCTGTGGTTTGTTTAGAGAGCTCTCCCTACAGGCATGAACAAAAAAGAGGGACTGCCTTTTAATTGCTGGGGTAATTTATCACCTGAATTGCTAATTAAATTGCATCTTCAACCAGCCTGCCTAACACCGTG
This sequence comes from Xiphias gladius, assembly GCF_016859285.1. Classification (NCBI taxonomy): domain Eukaryota; kingdom Metazoa; phylum Chordata; class Actinopteri; order Istiophoriformes; family Xiphiidae; genus Xiphias; species Xiphias gladius. Next base: position 24,015,347 of record NC_053407.1, on the reverse strand, counting down.
ACTGCACCAAGCCAGCATTCGAGCAATGGAGTGGAGTGGAAGACTTTGCCATAGGGTTAAAGGGGAAAAAGGGCCTGAGGAAGAGACAAAGGCAAGCCTGGTAGCGAGGTCATGGGGCTGGGTAGGGGAAAGAAAAAAAGAGATGAAAGGGGGCCTGAAACACTTGTCCTGCCACATAACGTTATTGTTCCCCCTGTTGTAATGCCACAAGTTACAGAAGTCGATTTCATGTGCACATGTAAGCTCCAATTAGTTTAGCAAGGCTGAAGAAACGCTGCACCGATGGAACGAGCTTGAAGTCACGTTCCTTCAACAGAAAAACTGTAGCCCGCTGAAACTCGCCTCGGGCCCGACATTTCTCCGTGCGTTTGTGCGTCTTGAGGGCAAACTGACTGTTCAAACAGCTTATTTTCAATCATGAGCAGCCAGCTGTCCATGAAGACATGATGGTACAAATCAGCTACAGAATATCACAAGCTTTCTTCATCGTCTCCGGGGACATCAACTTGACAAGACTCTCCCCACTGTCACTGCGTTTGTGGACCACACTAAGAGAGGAGACAGGACCCCGGACCTGCTGTATGCTAATGTTAAAGAGGCCTGGTGATTCTATCTCATACATCTTCTGGACATTCACATTTGTACCTTTTTTTTTCCACTTACTGAGTATTTATTATTATTATTACTATTTTATGGTAGTTTTTCCCTCTTTTCTAACTGCGCGTCGTGCAATTGTAACAAATTAATTTCCCTGCGGGGATCAATAAGTGCACATTTAAGTGACCACTCGTTTGTAGACATGAGTGCATGGCTCGGCTGTTGTGTGACCTGGTCGGGCAGTAAAAAAAAGATATGTCGTGCTGTCCCATGCCCATCATGTTCATCAAAGGACATGATGGACATAGAAAACTATTCCCCGAAGTCAAAGGTGTGTTCGCCTTTGCCGCAGGACAACAAATGCATATAACACCGTGAAGTGCAGATACATGTATGGCAAAAGTACACAGCTGGCAACCTCGCCGATATCCTATATCCAACATGTCCGTCGCTGTCACCCAGGGGAGAGGAATGGCTGAGGATATCCACAGGTTACAAGACACTTATTAGCACTGGCTTCTTGTTGCAGCTGTGACAATTTCCCCTTATGCGATCGCATAACAGGTTGTGTTGTGGGTCAGTGGGAAGCGCACACAAATACACACCAATGCAAAACGCATCTTAAACGTAATCGTGTCTGTGATCCGACCTGACATCCATAACTGGAATTTGTCACAGGCACAATGAGCAGCTTGTTGCTGCACCGATAAAAGATTTGTTTCTTCAAGAATGTTATGAATTTATTAAACTAAAACTGTTTCAAGGTAGTCCATTTCCAAGAGATAGTGCTTGCATAATTAAGATGAAATTCAATTATTAAAGGTTACACACTGACTGAATTTTAACAGTGGTATCATGTTTTTCTTTTGTCCAGCTCATATTTCTTTGTAAGAAATTACCAAAAAAGCATAGTGACGTGCCTTTTGTCAGTTCTTCATTTTGTCTACAGTGTGTTTAAGACAAAAAGGAACACACTACTTAGCTTTTCTCCTCTCATTTGAATTTCCAATCTTCAAATCATCTTTTTTTTTCACAGAACATGGCATTATACAATAAATGTGTTCTTCTGCAGTAACAACCCATCAGGTTTGAAGGCACAGCAAAGTCACAATTAACACGACAGCAGTAATGTTCTTGTTGTGATTAAAAGCTATAAACCTTATTTTAATTTTCTCTTTTACAGAGCAAGACTGCAACAATTACCATGAATTTTTCTGTCAAATTTACATCGTTGACGCCCTATTGGTGTTAGCATCAGACAGTCGCCACATAACGATGTGGGGTTCGTAGGTAGCCCCCGGCAGGTTAATCATGGCAATGGATCACTGAACGTCTATGCCATAATTTTTTGTCTTTCTTGTTTTAAAATGAAATTCCTGCAGTCAGGCTTCTCACACATGGCCTGTTTTTTTGGGTTTTTTCTGTAAATGCACTTGTGTGTTTGAATGTGGTATTTAAAATCCTTTTTTGTTCTAAATGATGCACAAGTAAAGAGCTTTGTATTATTTTATATCTTAAAGATGATTGTTTTCTAACCCAGTGCAAAGTCTTAAATTAAATGCTGCATAAACCCTGTGAATAAGGCTCATGACCATCCTCCACAAAGTCAATACAGTTTGCGTGAGAATAGAGTGCATTCATCAGTGCTCATTGCTATCACCCGGTGATTCATTCGGTAGGATTCTCTTACTTATTGATTTTCTTTTGTCCATTATCTGGCAGCCGGTGCAACGAAAATGATAAACCTGACATGGTTGGGGAGAAGCGCGGTCATTGTGTATGAATTTAGATAAGACATTTAGAGCTTACTTCAGACGCGTCATACATCATCTTATTATCCATTGTCACCTCCTCTCCCCTCTTTAGCCCTCAATCAAAGGGCAATCTGGTCGCTTTCAAGCCATCACTTCAAGTCTGGGTTGACTCACATTAAAGGTTATCAGGTTTATTTAATCTGCCTCTATTGTGTGCTTCTGTGGAAATATGTGCTACCAAAAATATACATGTCTTTGAAATCAATTTAGTGCCTGAACATACTGTAATAGTTTTCATTAAAGTTATGTGCAGAAATGAAATTGGTGTTAATCATCCCGGCTGTAGGGTAATTCACCATCTATCATTGTTAGATTTTTTTTTTTTTGTCAGATCTCTTCTGTTTATATTTTTAAGGACAAACATTTCCTTTATTTTGACAGAAAAGCCAATTACATTTCCTTTATTCTTGGCATTGCCGCTGAATTCTGAGAAGCCTCTCCTTTGGTTTCTCAGAACAGTTGTATAAGTGTAGCCGAGCTCTTCTTGTTTAGCATCTTTGTTGAACTTATGTACCTGCTTCAAATGCTAATTTTATGCCAGTGGTGATTAGCAGGGGGTCTTTCTTTACTGAAGATTCAGATTTCGACTCTAAGAAGGATTGTCGTTTCTATGCTGTTTGTAAGAGATCTGCGAAATATGTGCATCACCCAGATCAGTGAATCACATATATATTTACATTTCAATCAGTAACATCATCATAATATCAAAGGCTAAATAACGGCAGGTGAGTGTAGAACCACTATGAAGGAAGTGAGTGGTGCACATTGGTATGAGACTTGTATTTTAGGGGAAGGGTTTGTGTGCAGGAGTTTCTGTAGGATTCACACAGGGTCCTCCAGGAGCTACTGAAAGTCCTTGATGTGGACAACAAAGTGAGAGATCCAGAGGAGTAGCATGAAAAGTCAATAAGACTAGGTCAAAACCTAGTATCTTACTGGATTGGCCTTTTATCTGTTTGCTTCTGTTTTACCGCCTGTAATACAAGTGAATTCCCAATAAAGCTGTTCTCATCTACATGTTTTTCTGATTCTGCCCTTTCCACGCTGCTGCTCGGCACTGCTAAAATCCTGATTTTATAAATGTGACATGGTCTGACAAAATTATCATAAACATAAGTTAAAGAAACCGGCTGTGCTGGGATTTTGGTTACGTTTACTGAAATAGTAATAAATAGTATATAAATAAAGTGTTCAATACCATAATGTCAAATTATGTTATTCTGGAAATGATAAGGTTTAGTATAGCATTGTACGTGCACCAACCAATTATAGACCAAATCATTTGTCACTAAATGAAGAACTGTTTGGGAGCCGGAAAGGCTTCTCTTATATGATCCGGTTCACTAAAAAGAGCCAGAATTCCCATGGCTGGTCTGAAAAGTCGGTAAATCTAGTGACAAAGGCGCTAAGTTAGCAACACTCCCCTGATGTATCAGAAACTGTTAGCGCCCATTTATTTTGAAAGGGCAACAGCCAACGGGGAAATTCCAACACTCGGCCGGCCGACCAGTGGCGCTATTTCAGCACTCGGTAAGTTAGTCAGTCAGTCAGTCGGTAACATTGACGTTTATAGGGATGGCCCCACTGTGGCGGTCCAGCCTAAAATATCGGTTGAATGTCCTGTTAGTCAAAATCATCATTTCAAAGAAACAGTTCAACATTTTGGGAAATATGCTTATTTGTTTTCTGACAGAGATTTAAATTAGATGATCAACCACTCTCATGTTTTAACTTGGGAGAGACTGGCTCTCTCCAGAGTTAAAAAAAATAAATAAAAATCTTCCTACCAACAATTCTAAAGCTCACTAATTAACATGCATCTTATTTGTTTGATTCATACATAAACAGCAATGTAAAAGTTATGTGCGTATTTCCCCAAATGCTGAACTATTCCTACAAGAATAGATTTTTTAAAGATTAAACTGCCTATTGCTCCTTGGTGAATTTAGTACTCATTACTGAATGTTTTTCATTACATGACAGTGCGGTGGCAATTTCTTCCGTTCCATCTAGTACTAGGAGACAACTCTTGTCTTTCCATGAGTTTAATTCATCATCTGCAGATGGTCTCAAGCATAAATAGATCGAGGGTCACACAGCAACGAGCAGTGTATAGCAATGAACAATGCATCACAGTGAGGAAAGAGTAGAAAACTTAGTAAGCATTTCTACACTTTTAGTGAGTACAGAAGGGAAGGGTTGCTGTGTAACTGTTCAAAGAGATAAGACACACACATAGCAATTGTTCCATCGCAGCTGCAGGGAGGCAGGCCATCAACCTGGCATCGTTTTATCACTGAAGGTAGCAATCAGTGCTTTCCATAGATTAATATAACTACAGCATAAAAGGTGTATAGTAAAATGTGAACGGTATTAAAATTTTTCCATTACAACAGAATCTAGCTTTTGCCAGGGTAAATTTATCAGCATTCCTGTGAAATGTCGGCATAAAGTCAGAAGTTATAAAAATACTTCCACTGGGCGAAAACCAGCTTTTTCTGCCATTTGTCCATGAAGGCCAGACTCCATGAGCTGAGAGAGGGACAGGGGATTGTGATAATGACAGTTTTGATACAATTAAGCTTTAACCATTGCGGATTTTTTTTTAACTCATCTGAGCACTTTTCCAGGTAGTTTCACTGATTACCTTCAACCAGAGAGGGGGTACTAATCACTGAAATCACCCGGTATGGTATGAAATCCTGGATACTTGACCCTCGTGGCCGCCCCTCCCAGCTCCAGCCACAGCTTTTGGAAAAGATGAGGAAAAAAAAAAAAAAAAACTCTCCAAGTTGTGTGGTCCCAGAGAGGACAACATGTACCACATCCATCCATCCATCTAGCCCATTCTTATTTTCAACATCGCCCCTTTGATTCTTCAGGTAAGCAACCTGAGACTAATTAGACTGTTGCGTAGCAACAAGATGATGCAACGTCCCTGGCACCCTTTGAGCTCTTGTTCTCTGTGGTATTAGCAAACCTGACAGCTGTGCTTTGTGTTTGTGCACGAGAAGCAAGGGGTGGCTGCCTAATATCCTGCCATATTCTCCATCATACACCGAACCATAACCAGCTATGCTGACGAGGTCATTAACTAAGGTAATCAATGCATTACTTAGCATATGTTGACATACTTGTTTCCAAACAACACACGCTGGTATAAACATTAACTACCTATCTTTAAGCATGTGGGCATGGAGGAGCTGCAGTAAATGTATTCACATTAATATCCAAATGTATGCAGCAAGATGATGAGAAATTGATGCCAATTATCTGCTCTGTAGGGGATGGCTGTGTTGCAAGCATGACCTTTATTTCATGTGAAAATTTGTGTTTGTGTTCAAATGAATGTGCCATCTAATTGTCTACATGTGGCATACCATGGCAGCGCCATGACTACACAATGTTACATTTAATCTTATGTATGCAAATATTTTGGATCACAGCCTCGCACTGCTTGCTGGTGGGAAAAGTGAACATTTTACTGTGGATTTTATACCCAACAAATATGAACTTCTCCTGTTGGGATGAAAACAAGCTTGCAATGTTCATTTTGTATTCACCATCTTTAAACACTAAATGTAATTAAATGTTCTGTCTGTTTATAACTCTATTTAATTTACCGTTAAAGCCTGATCCATAAGCGAGAGATAACCAAAAGGAGTTTCTCTCCAGCGTGTGGTCAGAGGCTGGGACACTACAGTATGCAAGCCTCTGATGCTGATGTGCTCTGCACTGATGTGAGGCAAGGCGAGGTTTATTTGTATAGCACATTTCAACACAGAGGCAATTCGCAGTGCTTTACGTAAGGTAAAAGGGGGCATATGAACAGCATTTAAAACACATAAAAAGACATGAAATCAATTAAAACAGAATGGACCGCAAGCGACTTTGTGCGTACAATTGGTGATGTTCTCCCCCCTCGCCAATGGAAACATCTAACGCACAGATATGATATGCCTGTTGATGCCAGAAAAAGATGCTCCTTGTTGCTCCGTCTCAACAGCTGAATTCAATGGATGACTTTAATGGATGAACAGGAGCATCGAATGTATGATATACTGTAGTTATCACGGGGGCTGTTTTTGGTTTTGCTGGCTAAGATCACAGGTTTAAACTCACAGCACCTTGCTATGCTCTCAATTCATACAGTGGTAAATCACGCTTATTTACTCAGTAGCAACATTTTTGAGACAGATGATCCACACATTCACCAACTTGACCGTCTATTCTCACCCTCCTGGCACGTCAAGTGACATTATCACTCCGGATATCCCGAGGCGTGAGGAGGACTTGATGCATGCGGTGTGGGTGTCCCACTGTTGCCACTTTACAGGCCACACAGGCTGACTGGCAAGGACATACGACCGACCCATGGAGGGCCGGTGGCTGGAAACCTTTCCTCTGCCCTAAACTTCTCAGGCTAGGGCCAGATGACTCGACACGGCATGACAGGTGGATAACAGTACAAGGGACAGCTGGACACTGTGTCTCGCAGGCCTGCTGGGACCTGAAGTGTCTCCAGTTCAGAGCTAATTGAACCTGGCTTGCTGTTCTCCAAACCTCGTTGGCTGTCTCGCTGCCCGTCATTGGCCTGCATCATATCTGTGTTTCAAGTAGGCCCATTAGCGACAAGCATGATCCCACAGGCAATGCGGCCCCTTAATAATCCATTACTGTTGGAGAGCTAGAATATGAACTGTCCACTGGTAGAGATTACCATATTATTGGCAGATCATTTTTTCTGTTCACCTCAGCTAAAAATTATTGTAGCTAATTTACAGTTTGCACATGTTGTTACAATTGTTAGTAAATCCCCATGGGAAAAAAAAAATACAGCCTCATATACAACCTTAGAAAAAAAAACAGCTTCTAGCCAGAAATCTTTTCAGCCATCTAAAACATCAGTTCCAAATGTCAAGTTTCTTATTAACGTGGGCCCTGAAGACTTTCAAATTTGCACGGATCTGTGCAGAATTCCATGCTAGAAGAGCCACAGATGTCACTTTTTCCGCCGAAAGCTGCCTCTGAATGCACTGCAGCCGCAAAACATTTGAATAAGGGCTGTTACTCTACCACCTTCATGCTGTTAGCATTTTAACTCCATTACCCTGAGCACCTACAGGCAGAGCATAACCAACAACTAAATGCAACAAGTCTGGGTGAATTTTCGGAGGGTTATCTGAAAGGCGTGCTTAGAGCTATGTCAGGACTTCGAGGAGAAGTAGACAGAACAGGTTGTGGGAGTGCAGATCATAGTATTCAATTTCAAAATTTCACCACAAAATAAACAACCACAAATCGATGATATTAGATTGATGTTTATTCTTAAACTCCTTAAACCTCACTGACCAGTGGGCAAGTCATTACAAATCCATGCTGTGCCGCCAGAAAATGTTCAAATCCACAGAACTTTGTTTTATAATCTAGATTATATAGGAGATTCAAAAGTTTCCATGGATACCAAATATGTCAGGCTGCATTGTAAATAATGTCTAATGATTCGTAAGACATTCAATTATGTTCCGTTTGAACGATGAGGCCATAACAATGTCCATCTCCTGTACAGGATTCTGTAAAAAAATTTTAGAATAAGAGAATTTTTCTGGGGAGACTTAAGGGGAGACAAAGAGCATCTTCGGACCTGGTATGTTGATACTCTGAGGTTTGCTATCTCTTGTCACTTTTTAGTAAGCTCTGGGAGAATTTTGGGAAGATAATTTCTTATGTCCCCAGCAATTGATTCGACTATCTACACGATGTGGAAAATTTGAGGAGCATTCCGAGCTAATTATCTTTAAATTGCTTGTGACTTTATTTTTCTGAACTCCACGCGGCAGCTGGATGTACTGAACCTCTGTGTAAAGAGCCTGAGAATTTGGTCGGATTAACTCTGGATGATTTGCAATGAGATTGCAATCAAAGTTTCAATTAGCCTGCAGCCACAGTTAGGTTATTCTCGCCCGGGTGTTGATTTGTGATCTGTTCATTAGGAAATTAGGGATTGGGCCACTCACTCTCTCTCGGTCTGCAACTCTCAATTTAGGAGAGGGGTTGGGAGCTTCATTATTAATCCTGTGTTTTCTTTCCACAAAAGGACAGTGTGTGTGATGGAATCTTCTGTTTGTACAGACCACAATAATCACAGAGGACAAGGCTGGGCTGAAAGGTTTGGTATCAACAAGCAGCAGAGCAGAGTTTTGTGTATTTTTCTCAAATGAATAAAATCATTTATTGATGGATGGGGGAAGATCAGTGCAATATGATGACCACATTGCTCAGAGAGGTTGACTGTAACCCCAGCACTGTAAATATTGCCGTTGGCGAGTTGTTTGTGCGCGTGTGTGGCACCGGCAGCGCTTAAAACACTCACTCACAGTTGCAGAAAGAGCAGAGGGCACTGAAAAAGCAGGTGGTGGCTGCATTCCAAGTTGCAACTGCCACACAGCTATTAGGGATTGCCCTACTACAAACTACAAAAAAAAGAAAAGAAAAAAAAACTTTAAAAGTTTGCCAGCCTGCTCGTAACACAGTTTTGCCCCGAATAACCTACAAAAGTCCAAATTGGGTGAAAGATTTTCTCATCTCTTCCATTTAGTACGTTTTACAAGCCCTGATGTGCAGCCTACTTCTATATCCGCTATAAATAAAGCTTGAAATTTCTCAAGGGAGTTAACTGAAAACGTTCACCACATAAAATAAGACAAACATTTTCGCAAAATTGACGATAGGGGGAGGCAACATCCTAAAAAGGCATTGGTCCGTTGTGTATTTATGAACCCGAAGAAAAAGTTCACCAACGGGGGGGAAGGAGGGAGAAGCGCAGAATTACACTGTCTAGAGCGGCTTGCTGTTATGGAGAGTACATTCATTTAGCTTTGTTGCGTTTCTTTCCGTTGACACTTGAAAGGACATCATGTAGAAGTTGCGTTTATGATATTGGTGGTTCTGGTGTGTACCCATTATGGGCTGATTCAAATCAGAACAAATCCTAATAGTCAATCTTTTAAAATTTCTTACCTTTTTTCTCATCACCATGTTTTCAGAAATGTTGGAAAAACGACGTATTTCCTCGCAAGTTTCATACCTAACAAAGCACAACCACAAATTCGATAATGCAGTAAAACATTAAGTCAGAAATACTAGTATTTTGCAAGGCGGCGTGTGACGTTAGATGCCTTTCTATCTGTTACAACTCTATGGAGAGGCTGCTGTATTGTTTTGATTAGGAAAATCAATTGGACAAGTACAGCCACGGACTACGTATTCTGAGGTTAGTTTCCACTGGACGGTTTTACTATATTTATATCAAATATTTAATTTACCTATGTTTCAAACGCATCTTGAGGAGTTAGCGCAAAGTAAGGCTGGCTGTTAGCTTCCCCTCAGCTAGCTAACAGCTTGCTCAAGATAGCTAGCAGCACAGCTAGATGTTAGCTCAGTGGTCTAATATGCCAGTGTTTGATCAGTGTTTCTTTTCATGATAATTTCGGCGTGCCTCTGACTTTTGAGGTTAACGTTAGTCGTCACGGATATCAGATATTTAACAGCCGTTCAGCAGTAGCAGGTACTGCTGAAGACCGTATTCCACGCGTAGCAGCTGTTAAGATTGATGTTAGCTCACGCAGCTAAATTAACACACCTGACGCTAGCCAATAACGTTGCGGTTTGCCAGCCGGCCATACGGTTTGAATGAATATCGTCAACATCTTAGTTTAACGTTATACACAAGCAACTACGTTAAAGATGATGCTAACCACGCTGACGGTGTTTGAACTTGCTGAACCAAGCGCTTACTGTTGTTATCGTAGCTTCACGTTAACATTAGCCGTTGACTGGGAGCTCATATAGAAGTGTTAGGTGACGTACATTAAGATTACAAACAAAAGAAATAGCTAAATAGCATTAATTACAACGAGAGGATGTTGTGTTAGCATTTAGCATTCTCTTTCGGTTGTAATATAGGAATAGCCCGGTTCCAAGTCTATGTTGGCCTTGGGTTCCTTGTAGCGAGGCTATCCTATTCAGGGATTCACAGTTTAGTATAAAGCAATTGAAATACTAGAATGTACAGCAGTCGTATGCCATTTAAATACTCATAGCTGTATTTTGAAGTTTCAAAAGATAAGGCCACCTCGTAAAAAACAAACAAAAAAAAGTGTTAAACTGTGTAAGACTGTCCAGGTAAAACTCCATGCAGTTTATCATTGAATCGTGCATTACCTGCTCTCATCCAGCAGATGGCACTGCTGCAAAGCCTTTTATCGAAAGCGGCGCGCTACAACGAAGGTCATTCAGTCCACTTTATGCTCTTTGCTCTTCTTGTAGCTTTTGAATAGTTTTCTTCTTATCATTAAGATTTAGCGTCTTACAGCCCTGCCTGCAATTTTTTAAAAGTAAAGTTTTTTTTTTCTTAGACTTAGAATAGGTGACACATGGGGGCTCCTCTTGTTTGGTGGTGAAAGAGCTCGTACTGTAGGTGTCACTGGAAACTGACTTAAGACATCAGTAATAAATGTTTGAAGCACAACCTATGTACCTTAACTGTTTCCTTGTATGTTGGATATTCTCTTCCCAGAAGGGCTTTTTGTGGTAGACTGGCTAATTCCTCTGTGACTTTTCCCACAGTATTTAGCGGCAGGGGAATAGCAACCACATCCAGGATACAGAGGCTCACTTCCCTCATTTCGGAGAGGTCAGAGGTTAAAACACAGTGATATTGTTCCTATTTTCAGAGTTCAAACTACTCTGAGTCACTACTCAGAGTCAGTATACTGTTTAAATAGGTGCTTTGTGCTCTGTCAGCTAATTTGGTATGCTTTTAACATACACAACCTAATATTTTGGAAAGTGGTTTTAAGAGTGAAAAAAATTATATTTGTAATATATTTTTATAGTGGACAAGGTATTTCCAGCTCAGATTTTTAACACTAGTAAATTTTTTTCTGCAAATAATATTGGACCACAAAGTCTCTTTAAAACTTGAGACCAAAGGTTCAGCCAGAAAACAGATTTTTTCTTTCTTTCTAGAGAATTTGGTAGCATGCAGGCGTTCTCTTAACTCTAATTAACAATGCAGAACCAAAACACGACTTCCTCATGTTGAAAATAGGCTACATTAGCGTCTGAGGAGTGAAGGCGATTGGGAAGGCTGTTTTTTTCATTCACTTGCTCAGTAATGATTGATAGCAGCAAGACATTTCTATTAGCGGAAATGTGGCTGGCCAAGAGGAGGTTTTGGGCCAAGGCTGGGAGGAGTTTGGAGGAAAAGGCCAAAAGGCGATGCGACCGTAGAAGGAACAGTCTTCTCTCAATTTCCTGGCTGGGCAGCATCCCTGTTGATAAAGTCTCCTCGCCTAAGTCAAACTCTGTCTCCAAATGCTTAACCCATCTTCAATATGCAGCAGTGTGTGTCCCCAGTTTGTTCATTTGCCTCCTCCAGATGTTACAGGTCTTACCTTAACTAATCACTGGGCTTGCCAGATCATATTTTAATAAAGTTAGGTTTATAGCTGTTACCATTCTGGTATGAGATGTTTTGTCTTCTAACATCTCCCACTGTTTTCCTTTTGGTCCAATGTAGTCATAGAAGTCATGGAGGAGCAGACAGGCTCTCCTGGAGCCAATACCGACAGCAACAGCCAGAGAAATGGAGATGAGGTAAGAGCTGAACACAAATGGATCAAATGACATATTTTTCAGTTTTTCCAATTCAAACTCCAAGAATGTCCTGTCAGTGTATATCTTCGGGGGATTGCAACTTGAACCTTCGAAACATATCTGTTTTTGTTATCTTTGCAGAAGCCCCGACGTGGCAGCTGGACCAAGGGGAGGAAGAGGAAGAAGCCAATGAAGGACAGCAACGCACCCAAGGCCCCCCTAACGGGTTACGTTCGCTTCATGAACGACAGACGGGAGCAGTTACGGGCAGAGCGTCCAGACGTGCCCTTTCCAGAGATAACAAGGATGCTGGGCAACGAGTGGAGCAAGCTGCCCCCTGAGGAGAAGCAGGTCGGTGAAGATGTTCCTGACAGGATTACGCATTGAGCATATAGCTGAAGAGAAATGTGTCAAAGTTCTGCATTTCTTTCCTTACCCCTTTTTATGTCACTCGGTGTATGACAACATGTAAAGTGCTTAAAATTATGTTGAAGTCTTCATATAGATTAGTGCAGCAATATTAAATAAGCAGGGCGACTGAAAAAGCAACGGGAGAAAATAAACAGACCGCAGGCAGGAGTGGCCCAACAAGATGGTGGATTCTTAATTGTCATTAATTATGACTTTCAGTAATTGCACAATTAATGCCCCAAAGCTCTGAGCTGAAATATTGACTGTACTTGCAACATGCCAACACCTAAGACTAACCCCATCCAGATTTAACACTCTCTCAAACCAGCAATTGTCACCTAATTTTTCACCGGCACAAAACATCGTAGGAACAAAAAGCCTGTAGAGCCCATGGCGTCAGTGTTTTAGAGCTGAGAAAGCACTGACTTACACATGACTGTTTGCTAGCTGTGTGACATCCTTTTATGGATTGTATTGCCATAGTTTGATGTTATTTTGTACAGTGTCCTAGACATGTCCTAAATATGCCCTCAACTGTGATGCAAGAATAGCAGAAAGACTTAACAAAGGATAAAGTTGCTTTCTTGTAATGATAGAAACATTATTACAGTCATAGGGAAACCTTTCATAAGCATTTGTCGTTCCAATGCAAAGATATCTGACTGATACCACCGCATCAACCAGGGAAAACTTAGGTGTGCTTTTCAGAATATAGCGGAATGTGAATCGACAACATCGTAATCAGTTTCTACTACATTTAAGTTACATCGACAGCTCAGAAGGTCATCTGAAAGATGTCATATTTATGCTGTGCATTTAACATTATGCCAGCCTCAATGCCTCACACGTCAGTCAACAAAATTCCTCAGCTTTGTCAGTTAGCTTGTTTCCAGAGAAGACTAAAGAAGTCTGGGTATGTTTTGTATTTAAATCCAGGGGTGGGATAGAGCTTGGGTAACTTTGTATTTGTGAATGTGATTTGCACCACATTGCTGTTTTACACAGCTGAGTCCACAGCTGAGTGAGATTTTTCAGTATCCTGGGACAAGGTCTTTGTATGAAGATGGTTTTATTAGCTTTCCTCCTAATTCCTAAACTAATTATATTACAAGATACATTTTTGTTGCAAGCACTGAGTGAATGTAGGTTATTAATATTGGAAATGACTGATTTGTCTATTGAAAGGAACTAATCCTGATTAGGAATAATTACTCTCACTCATCATGCCATCTCACCTACAGTGCTCCTTCATCTTGTTTCACCAAATCTCATTTTGCTCCGTTTTGGCTGAGTCTCCCCATCTCTTCTCACCTTTCTTTCTCGGCCCCGCAGCGATACTTGGATGAGGCGGAGCGCGATAAAGAGCGCTATATGCGGGAGCTGGAGAAGTACCAGAAGACGGAGGCCTATAAACATTTCACCAGGAAGGTCCAGGAGAAGCAGAAGGGCAAGCGGCACAGGGGAGGTGAGATCTGGTTAGAAAAGCAGCAGTTTGGCAAGTAAGAATCAGACACTAAAACTTGATAGTTAGTCAGTTCGCCAACGATCATTTTGAAATTGTACTGTTTAAAAAGTAGTTGGCCAGATGTTTGAATAAACCAGGTATTATTTTTGGTGGAAAATTCCTGCCCAGATAAGTTCACAATAACATGAATCCGTAATGAATGCCATATACTGCAGCAAGTAGTCAGTATGTAGTTGTAGATTCTGTTTTCCTTTTTAAAAAAATCAGTTTTATACAAATATAGACATAGAGATGGAAGTTTGAAATCTCTGTTCTGGCTTGAAAACTTTGGTGAGATCCTCAAGACACCCTTGAGCAAGGTGTTAAGTCACCAAGTGATCAGGTGGAGCTCCTGTGCAGTATGAAGTAGAAAACCTTGGTCTTGTTGGGCAACTCTTATAGATGTTAATGTATGTTTCTGCTTAAATTTCAAACAGGATGTCTGCAAAAAAGAGAAATAAGGCAAAACCGGCACGTAGACCACAGCAAAAACACTGCCAAGGCTAGGGAATCTTTTCTACTTGGACCACTCACCCGAAAGACTTTGCACTTACTACTTGGTATTTTGAATTACTAAAATACTTTGAATAAGTTCCAGTATTTGGTGTATGAACTTAGAAGGCATTATTTGCTTTTATCAGTCAATGGAAATATGGAAAGGAATGAGGTTACTTTACAAGTTGTTAGTAGTTCAGGTTATAAATTATAATTCAGCCTGAGGCCAAGGAGCTGTCACTTTGCTCACACAACACATGGTCTGCATTGTCTGTTCTGATTTTGTTACGGTGGATAAATCTAGGTTTAGCTATCAGAAATGTTGATGACATAGACAGCTCTGCCCTGGCAAGTTATGAGAAATTTGCTCCACTTAAGTAGATGGTCTCGTTTCAGCTCATTCACAACGTGGAGTGTTGTGGTTGGATTTTTTGATTTACTTTTTATTCATTTAAGCAGTTCACAATGTGGTAAAGGCACGCTGCGCCGGGGGAAACATGAATCATCTGCTGTCCTCTTTGATTATCCTTTCCTTCCTCTCCAGATGTTGGGCACCAGGTAGCCAATGAGGCTCTTCACGAGGTCAGTAACTCTTTCCTGTCCTATCACACTGACGACCACTTTCCTGAAGAAGTGAATATCATATTTAATAAAATGAAGAAATCCTCTTCTAACTACCTAAACATAATTAATTAAGTATAATAATTATTTGCTCCGCAGTTTCTTACCAAGCAAAGAAAGCACAAAAGCTTATCAAATTGACTTGAGTGCTTATTCAGAGACACATCAACAATTCCTAATAAATAAATGATGATAATAATAATAATTTATTTAATTTTGAATTTGCGTAATCTTAGTAAGAGGTTTTTTTTTGCTATTTTCTCACCCAGGAACCTCCCAAATCTGTTTGTGTTTGCCCTCCTCTTGCTTTACACATTAAGTTCTTATTGTTGCGTCACGGAAGCTGGGTTAATCCGCTTTGGTGCCGTGTTTGTGATCCAAAGACTTGGCTTCTACTAAGTGTGTAATTCATTTTTATTAAGTTCTGCATCTTATTAAGAGGTCTCCTTTGTAAATCTTTCAGGATACTTTGAAGGATTGGAGCCAAGGTGACTTTATAGGGATTAGCATTCCTGTGGGAATACCAGTGTTTCCCCTCTAGATTTCAAAGGACACAGAGTTCAGCATAAATTTCATTATCTTAAGAAATGAGGAAGGGTGATGCATTCTTTCAGAGGAGGGGATATACAAGGGAAACTTGCAGTTTATCTTGTGCTGCGATTCTGAAATACATTTTTATTTCAAATTATTGTAAACCATTTCAGAGTCTTCAATATTGTAGCAGCACCATGGATGAAATTACTTCTGCCTCCTCATTTCTTAAACTCTATTGCCGTATTTCCCCTGTGGCCAAATGTGAAATCAATTAACCACCCACCTACAGATCCACCCAGCTAGATGAATGACCACCTCCCGCTGTCAGTTTGTGTTGCCCAACGCTTTCCCTGTTCAGCTTATCTCCTTCCCTCTTACTGTGTCTGTCTCTTAACAGAAGGATACAGAAGGGAAGGACAGAACTGTGTTTGACATACCGATCTTCACAGAGGAGTTTCTCAACCACAGCAAAGGTAAAGAGCCTGAACACAGCCAGGTGTATTGTTGAGAAATACTTTTTACTTAAAGTGCTGTGACTTTTTAAAACTTCCATTTGTCTAAGAGTTTCTAAACACAGTCCCCTGCTACCTCCAGAGAACTTTGTTTTATGGTGCTCCAATGCCCCAGAATAGTTCCACAGTCCACTGAACTCAGTGATTCCCTGGAAATAAAAAGAACATACCTCTTTGAGCAAATTAAAAATTCATGATGACCCCAGCTGTTGCATCTCGTATCCTCTCTTTACGTGCCATTGTTTCTGTTTCTCTGTGTGCGTTTGTGTACTCTTCAACAGCACGTGAAGCTGAGATGCGGCAGCTGCGTAAGACCAACATGGAGTATGAGGAGCGTAATGCGGCGCTGCAGAAGCATGTGGAGAGCATGCGCGGGGCAGTAGAAAGGCTGGACGGTGACGTGATGCAAGAGAGGGGACGCAACGGGCTTCTCCACCAACACCTGGAGACCTTGCGCCAGGCGCTCACCTCCAGTTTTTCCAATGTACCTCTGCCAGGTGAGAACAGCCAGCAACACTGCACCAGTATCACTTTATTCAGTGGGACTCCCGGTTACAGATGCACAACAAAAACTCCATATAATAAGTAAAGTAGTCTTAAACTCTCGTTGTCCTCCGTGACATTTTTTGGGGAGTTTTCACCTATTGAGATATAGTGAAATGTTCTATGAGTTCATACACACTGAGTGTATTAAATGTGCTTTGAACTCCAACGCGTCTCTTCCTTGATCCACCTAAGTGAACACATTTTACGGTAGGACGACTTGCTCTTCTTTTAGAGACTGGCCTTGGAAGTCAGGCTGTAAAACCCTTCTTAATTTGAACCTATTCATTCTTTAAATTTAAGGAATGCGGTCCCACTTTGTTTGTACTTGTTTTATGCACAAACAGAACCTGTGCTGAGCTCACACCAACAGCTTTTGTCTTGTAATTTTTGTTCCACACCTTTTTGAATTTCTTGTTCACACGGCAGACACACAGACTCAGCAAACAGCATAAACTGACACAACACTGCTGGAATTATTTCATAACAGCATGACGATGAAAGATGGTTGCCAA
The DNA here is from genome assembly GCF_016859285.1 of Xiphias gladius. NCBI lineage: Eukaryota > Metazoa > Chordata > Actinopteri > Istiophoriformes > Xiphiidae > Xiphias > Xiphias gladius. Next base: position 23,998,141 of record NC_053407.1, on the reverse strand, counting down.
ACTCATTTAAACCTAACTACAGGGAAGATCTCTGGCACATTCTGTGTAGGAGAAAGTGTCAGTAAATTAATAACCAGTAAAATCAAAGCTTCTTCCGGGTCTAAGCATGTTTAACTCTGAGTTTGAATAGGGCAATCTTTGTGTTATTCTGTAAGTTTGCCATTTCATTCACTTAACTTACTTAATGTAGATTTTTATTTTTTTTTATTTTTATATTTCTAGTTCTCACTTTTCCATTTTGCACTTCTTGTAGTTTTGATGGTTTTGATAAACAAATTATTTTGATACATATTTGAACTTGTGGAGTGAAAATCCAGAAATATCCTATCAGGCTGGTGATTGCCTTTGGCCTGATGTTGACCATACTGTGTGAATCTTTGACCCAGCCTTGAGACGTTCTTTGATGTTGCTCGCAGAAAAAAACATTAATAGTGACAAGTAGTGGCTGGTGTTGTTGTGCCTGCATCATTTTCATTCTGATCAGTCCTGTCATTCAGAGATTCCAGCCTCCGGTATTCGGCACGGCTCGGCTCTTTGGACGGACAGAAAATGCAGACATTTTGTTAACACTACAGCTGATTAAATTTTGCTGTGCCCAAGCATTGGTTAAAAATAAGCAGCACTCCATGACGTATAAGAATAATTTGTTAAAGTATAAAATGACATGTCCTGAGATAATAAAAGCTAATAAAATGTAACCTTTAAAGCATGTTTCACTTGAAAAACAAACACAGATGCTAAAGTAACTTTCAACTGCTGACATCACATACTCGTTGTCAAACAGGTAGCGGAGAGACACCCAGTCTTGAAACCATTGACTCCTACATGAAGAAGCTCCATAGCATCATTGTCAGTAACCCCCAAGAACACGAGAATCTCATCAGCACTGTGAGAGACGTCGTCAACCGTCTGGACAGGTAAGAGATGCTTTATTTTGAGCTCTTTAGTAGAATTTGGAGTTGCAACAAATGACTTTTCATTATTGCTTAATGTAATGACTTAAATGTTTTTTTAATTAATTGTCTTTTCAGTGAAATGTAAACATTAATGAAAAAAGGCCAATCACAAGTTAATGGTGCGGTAAAAGTTTCTTTCTCAGTCTGACCAACATTCCAAAATGTCAAAGATGAATCAGTTTGTCTAATTGATAAAACTGTTCGACGTCCATTCATTAGCTGTTCTAGAGCTTGTCTGATTGTTTAGGCAGAGGTAGATGTTTTTTTTTGTTTTGTTTCAGGGGTGAATGAATTACAAACTTGTCTTTTGTTGTCTCTTGCCCTAGATAATTGGACCGAGTCCACCTGATTTGATGGATTGAGATTCACAGCGACATTAAGCAGATGCCGTTTCCAGGTTGATGCCTTGCTCCTTGACGGTGACTATTCCTGTCAATCTGTCATCCCAGTTTTAAAACATGTTTTGTTACTCTGCAAGTGAAGGTGATGTAGCGTTTCATATTTATTTATTGTTTTTTTTTTTTTTTACATTTTTTTACCCAATTTTTTTTCTTTCACACTTTATTAATATAGCTGTAGTTTGTTTTATAAAATAATCAGATGACAGGACATGAAACAGTTTTCTCTCACTCCTTGCTCCTGTTCTGTCTTCACCGTCCATTTATATTAAAGGCTTCTACAACAATATCTAAACCACTATCAAACACTTTGTATCTGATCAAAGAAAAATGTGTCTGTGGGTTTGTATTTACCATCCCAATGAAATATTGCTAAGCAGACTTTCTGTTTTCATGCTCTGTTGAAGAACAACGTGCCATTTATGTTTTTTCCTCTGTGAAAAGGTGTGTTTGTGTTTTCAATAAATGTATTTACATCATTTGAGAAGTTGGTTTGTTTGGATAGGTTTATGACTTGCTGCAAATCTGTTTGCACTGAAATGAAAATCAAACTTAGATAGACTAGGCACCAGTGCCCTAGATTTCTTGTTTCATCTTATTCAAAAAGGCGCTCCTGAATTTGGTGTAGTTTATATAACAGCCAGTGTCAAGTACTGAAAGAATCTCTCTTTGATGGCATGTCTAAAATTTGCAATAAAAATAACAAAGCTGCTAGTTTAATTATTTGCCAAACTAAATGCTGCATTTCTAGTTTCTGATTTGTCAGACTGGGAAGAACTGTTGACTTCTACCAGCCTAGTTTTGAAGTCAGTCTACTATATCTAATAGAAATATTTGGCTAATCTGCTGTAATACATCACTGTTAGGAAGTGTGCTCGGTCAACGCCTAAGCTTATTTACTTACAGTAGACGTGGAGTTGAGAAGATTTCGAATGGTTGAGTTATTTGAGCAGCTCTGCTGTAATTTACTGGATCTGGAAAGAGACACAAATTACTTTGCACTCTGTGGCTCATTCGCAGACACTGAGCTACACACAGCTTTGGAAAACAATAACCTACTGTATCATGTTTGAGAATTTTTCCACTCATAGCTATATTAGTACAGAGGAGAACAACTGAATTGGGTACAAAATGACTATGAAAGAATCTGCTATAAATCCTTGTCATTAAATCAGATTTTCAAATTGAATGTTCCAATTATTTGATCAGGATTCGGCCAGTTAGCTTTGATATGAACTATCAAGTTGCTAATATAGCACTGTATTTGTGTTTAACTTGATGTTATGAGCCCTTCCTGTTTCCTCTCACTGATGCCCATTTCCTCTTTGCCAGCTGAGAATTCCTGTCCACAATGGCCACATGTGTCACAGTGTTATAATGTCACTAACAGATGTTTTGTTCCCACAGGAGAGCATGTCTGTTTCTACAGTGAGCTAATAATACACAATCACTGACTGCTGTAATACTGATTATATGTTCTGACATGGGGGAATCCATGTTTCAGTTTTACATGCACATTGCTAAAGTCCAGCTTCTCAGAGCCCGTCTTCCCTATGCCATGTGATGCAGTGTGGAAAGGACTTTGGCAATGTACAGTTACATAATTATGAAAGGTAATAATTTTACAGCCGGTAAGCTGATCAAATGCCAATGATCGTTTAATTGTGAAAGGAAAACAAACAGTAGATCTGCAGTTTTAAAAAGGTTTTGACCCTATGTACTTTAACCAGAATATGTTCTATAGCTAGACCAGCGGCTATGTGAAGCTGTTCTTATGCACAGCAATGATTTTAGCTAAACGCTTAGGTCAGCATGCTAAAATGTTCACAATGACATTAATGTGGTGATTTTTAGAAGGTATAAAGTTTACCATGTTCACTATTTTTGTTTAGTGTGTTAGCACGTTAACATTAAATTAGCACAATACACTAAGTACAGCTGAGGATGATGGAATGTCATAAGTTTTGCAGGTATTTGCATAAAACAAAGTACTGGATGAATTAAACTTTAGACCTGATGGTAGCACTAGATGAAAAAAAACAAGGGGTCACATAGTTGTTAAAATTCATCCTGAGGGGGGACATGAATGTGTGTACCAAAGTTTTGTGGAAATCCATCCAATAGTTCTTGAGACATTTCACTCAAAACTACAAATGTCAACGTCATGGTGGTGCTAGGGGAAAAGTCAGGGGATCACCAAAGTTAGTAGGATACATCATCTGGCAACCATGAATGTCTGTACAAAATTTAGTGCCAACCTTAGTTGATGCTGAAATATTTAAATGGATAAGTGAAAGTCTTGACCTGGTGGTGGCACTAGATGAAAAGATAAGAGGGTCACCAGCGTCTTTAGATTTAATCCTATGGACACCATGCATATCTGCACAAAAGTTCAAGTCATAGTTGTGAGACATTTCACACAAAAAAAACAAAATGTCAGGCTCATTGTGGAGTTAGAGAAAAAGTCAGAGAATCACCAAAGTATGATTTATCCTCTGACAACCATGAATGTCTGTATAAAATTTCATCCAGTAGTTGTTAAGTGATTCACTCTAGACTAACATGGCTGACTGACCGACCTTTCCATCCCTAGAGCCATGCTGCTAGCATAGCTAAATCTGCAGTGTATAAAGATATCCTAAGTCTTCTAAATGTAAGATGTATGATTGGACATAAACTACGTCTGTTGGAGCTATGTAACCAGGGAGAGACTCTCTACCTTACTGGAGTTGGTCACCTTTTAAGTCCTGGGATCATCCTTCACGTGTACCGCATGGTCTGTGCAATAGGCCCCGAAGCTCATTTGTATAATGAGCTCAGCTACAGCCCTTTTTTTGCTTTGATGTTGCCCAGAGCTGTAAAAAAAACAACATGGAAAAGGGGGGAACAAGGATAAATGGTAAAGAGTAATGGCTCATACCTTGTTATTACTTTTTATCCCAAGTTTGAGTCCCGATGTTGACCCGTTTAACGCACCCCCAAGCCACCAATCTGTCTTCTTTCTTATCTGTTTCAAGAAATGACGGAATTGTTGGAACAGAGACATAGCCTGGCTGTTGTCCAGTCCCTCGTCATGTCACTCCTCTCACCCTCTTCTTGCCAGACCATCATCACACCCAGTCTTCATCCGCACAAAGAAACACCCACTGAAATACAAACGCCCTCTTCCTCCCCAGAAGGGCCATGTCGGCATCCTTGGCCGGCTTCCTGCCCGTGAAGTGGTGGCTTTCACATAGGAGAGAAGAGCCAGCTCCAGCAGAGAGCCGCAGATCCTGGACCCGGGGAGGGAGGGAGTGACGCAGAGAAGAGAGGATGAGTCAGGCGTCGTGTTGAATTGGCACTCGACGGTCTCAACGTCCCAAATGGTTTCTGTTAGCACAATAGCAGGCGCAATAATGGTCAAAATGAGCTACCTTTTATCAGTGCACTCAGGCACAAGGGCCAATAAACAAATCCTTGTCATAATATACAGAGTGATGCAACAGTGATTGATTTTTAAAATGTTTTCTGATGGCACAAACCCCCCCCCCCTTATCTAATCAATATAGTATTCAGTGCAGTGAGCCACTGCCGAAGGCCACTGTTGACCGCAGTGTCTGGGCTGAGAGTTGACTACTATGATTGAAAAGCTTTTTCATGTACTTTTCTTGGTACATTTGAAATTCTGTAACTTGGTCATACTTTTACTTACTCAGCTTTAATTTCCTGTGTATGAGTAAGTTATTCAGCCCCGGTCCAGTTTATGCCCTATTTAAAATAGTCTCTCATCAAAGAGGAGAAACGGGTTCAATGGAACAGTTTATGATTCACGTGTTGATTTCCCTATCAGGACATTAAGATAAGATATAACAGTCGGCTGGTAATATCCGCAACCGGTGTCTTGGTTGTCTTCTGTGGCTTGCTTAAAGATACTCAAGCAGGACGACAGTAAACCAGGTCTTCCATCTCCCGACTGCTGCTCCAATGGCAGTTTTCTCAACATGTCTGGAGGAAATGAGTTCTCATAAAAGTAAAGGGATTGGACAGGAGACGGATAGCACTTCTAATTCGAAACTAGATGATTTTGAGCTCACTTGAAACACAATCAGAGCAACACATGCTGGTGCTGCAGTGTGCAAAACATGAGATAAAAATGTAGTCATCAAAATGGTGTTTTGAGATACAGAGTGATGAGGGACATGCCATTTTGCTGATTGTCCTGTAGATTGAAACTTTCCTGTAAGGTCTGTCAGCTTCTCTTACTTCCATAATAGGGAAAAGTAGAATGTAATTTTTTTTTTTTTTTTTTTGGCCAACAATTATATTTTCTTCTATTCCATCATCTGGGAAAATGTCCTTATTTCCAACTCTGTTGCTGATGTGAATCAGTTCAAACTTCGCTGTATCTCTTCCAGCCGACCCTGACTCATACTGCTCTGTCTCTTTCTCTCACTCTCTCAGACCTTTGTGACTGAACTCCAACTGTGATGCGTATCGGTATTTTGTAATGACGTCTCCTCTATTTTCCATCCCGTTAACTCCTTAGATAATCGCCAGGGCAAGCATGGCACTGTCCTGCAGGTGAGGGATGCAGGCAGAGTATACAAAACCCTGAGAGAGAATTTCAATAGTTGAATTTAACCCCTCTAACTCTTATCTATTCAGCGGGAGGAGGAGAGAGTTACTCATAAAAAGGCAAAAAAGGAAAATGAGAGTCATCCCTCCTCTTCCTTGATCAATCATCCACTCCATCTCTCCCAGCCCTGGAAAATCCTTGGCCTCAGTGCCCGGGCTGGGGCAGAGAGGAGGGGGAAACAATGCTTGGAATGTGTAAAAAAACTTGAGTCATTCCCTCATGTCAACCTCCGGCTCAGCTCCTCCTCCTTTTCCCAAATGCATGTTGCCTTCAGGTTCTCCTCATAAACTCTTACATCCAAGTTCTAGGTGTTCTAAGGTGCAAATGTCACTCGTCCAAGCAAACCAAAGTAGCCGCTGCCCGACACAGACAGTTTATCGCTTGCTTTACCGGATTTTTATTCCACGCAGACTTATCAGAGCAGCAAATGTTACAGCTTTCACAAATTTGTCACTTTTCTGTTATTCTAAAACTATTGACTGTAACTCAATGCATAATTTCAGCTTCAAACATCAGCTGTTGATATCCCATTCTATATATTGTTCTCAGGCACCCTGGGCACCAAGTAGCCAAAGAGGAAATAACGGATCATTTTGCAGTTACACTCACCACTTAGCTTTTGTGTTTTCCATGTGCACTTATCTTTTATATGTGATTATATTATTTCTAACAGCGTCTGAAGGCAGCAGGAAAGGAGGGGATTTCCTCTCAAGCCTCATTATCCCCTATGAGAGACATTATGTCAGTAAAAGACACACTGCTACTCGCCAGGCCTTTTAATCACTGTAACATACACACACTCACTGTGAGTCAATAACTGTGCCTTGTGCTACACATGTGTGATTCCTGCTGATGTCAGCTTTCTTTTTTCATACAAACGGGGTTTTGAATAATTAAAAGTACTTGACATCAATTTTCTGCTTTGAAACGTGGCCTCATAATTTATCATCAGTGAATGTGACTTTTCTTTACAGGCATTTACGGAAAGAATAATATGACGAACGAGTGTCACAGCAACACGAAGCACAGGGTATAATATCCTAGAATAGAATCGTAGGCTAATATATACAGTAGTAGGTAGGCCACAATGCTTATTAAACTGACAAGGCCATTGACAGTGATTCAAATCCTTAACTTGTGTAATACCACTATGTAAAGATATTCATTCAATATTTTACTCTACAATTCCTAAGTATTAGGCTATCAGAGAAATGTATTTCCAATTGCAAAAGTTCTTCTTGTGCAGAGCGGCCTCTCTCTCAGAGTGTTATTATATTATCAGAACGTTTCAGATGGTTTTTGATCAAACATTCACGTATAAGAAGCATTTCAAAGGCTGTAGCTGGTAAGGGCAGAGCTAATTGGACCTACAATTGCGCGGCAGTGTGATCTAACAGTGCATCATATGTTGTTGATCGCATGTTTTGTATGTGGAAATCATCTGAACATAACCATAGCTGTCAAATAAATGTTGCGAAGCAAAAGTAGACTATTTCCCCCTGATATGTAGTGGAGGGGGGGAGTATGAATGAACAGAAAATGGAAATACTCAAGTAAAGCACAGGTGCTTCAAAACTGCACTCAAGGTACTTAGTTACTTTCCACCACTGGTCACTGGCCCCCACCGACTATAAGAGATGCCGTGCCAGGACACTGTAACTTGTCAAAGTGGGAAAAACATTGGTGCGATTAATAATATTGATGATGGCTCCCCTCGGCCACGATTACTGTACAGTAACTACACATGTGGTTCGTGACTCGTTGGCTGTGGAAAGTTGTATCATACACAGACAAATTAGCAAATGAAAAATGTAAATTTTAAGCCTTTAAAAACTTTTTGGCCAATCCATATAAAAATGGTAAAAAAGAAAAAAAAGAAAAAGAAAAAAAACTCCCGTCCATCTGCTGCTGAAGACCGTGAGAATCAGTCGAAAGCTCCCGGAAAAAACTAGTGAGCTGCTATTTAAACAAAGAATTAATGAAATACAATTAAGTGGTACATGTTAAGACAATTTTACAATTTTTGTATTTGGATGGCACGATTCAGAACCAGTATTTTCAACTCGTCAGCGCCTTAAAATGAACAGTTTGAATGTCTCGAGTGGTTTTCGACAGTTGTGAACGGCCGGCTTGCCGTGCCTCGTGAACTGCGCGTTCGTGCGGCCGTCCTGGCCAGCCCAGTATCCCGGTGCGCTCGCTCCCGCGGCAGAGGCTGGTGGAAAAAACTGCAGCGGCTGTTGCCGAAGCCACGCAGAGAGGAGCCGTGTGCGAAACCCCCCCCACCGGCACTGACAAGAGTTTGAGCCGCACAAACTCGGATTTTCCTTGTTCCCGCCGAGGACGACCTTGTCAAAACCGGGATTTATGGCTGCCGGGAAGTGGTAGAACCGACCGGGCGACAGTCGGCGTCTAAAAGGTACGGAAAAGTTAGCTAAGGGTTCCTTTCTCCCCAAAATTGAAAGTGTCTCAGCCACAAGACTCGTCGGTTTCCTTCGGCTGCCAAGTTCCAGTTTGTACGGCGGGGCAATGCCGCGTCTTTACGAATAAGCTAGCGGCTCCGTGTTGTTACGTTAGCGCCAAGTGTCCAATTTTTGCAGCCCATGTCCAGGGATGCGAGGACGGCGGAGAAGTTTGCTAGCCGTTAGGTTTCACCGAACTGAATGGTAGCTAACTGACTGCGTGCTGACTTCGTAACGTTGCAACATAGCCGCTGCTCCTGTCAGAATAGAGTGGGAGCCGAAAAACCACTGGGAAACATCTCAGTCTGGTCAGAAATTCGATGCCGCCTGTGTTTCTGGTTTTGCTCAAAAGTTTGCTCTAAAGTGGTTTAGTTTTGGCGTACGCCCGGCTTGGATACGAGTCCGCACCGAAACAGAACTTCTCAGTGTTTACAAGATGGGATAGGCAGCGTTTCACTTACCGCTTCCCGACCAGACAGGGGTCCCAGGGACCACCAGGGGTCTTTTCAGAGGGAACTGGTGAGAGATGGTTTCATTTGAGATATAGTTCACCACCCGAGATATTAATATAATAACGTGAGGAATAGAGACGAGTAGAGGGAGGATGTCAACTGTTGCGAGCAGGGTTAGCTTCCTACCTGCAGAACAGATACCAATACCACGTTATATGCAACAACAACAACACTTATTTAACAGGAATTTATTTGACCACATCGTCACCAAGTGGGGTCTGTGATGCAACACATAGATTCAGTGCTGCTTAGACTGTTTTGTCAAATAAAGCCATGGATATAAAAGTATGTTTCTTCCCCTGCAGATTTTAATCATTTGATTGTATTAGTGTGAAATAACTCTTCATTTGAAGGTGTAGTTTATCCCCAGAATTCCCTCTACCCTACCTGTGAACAGGTGTAGGGGATCATCCTGTCTTGTTGTCCCTTTCCGTCGAAAACCTGTCTTCAACGTATGTTTCCTGACATTGAGGGTGACCCATGTGAGACCTTTTGTGCCACAAACCTGATCACCTGCGTTATCCCCATTATGTCATTGGAGTCTACACTCTATAGTGGGACATGGGACATGCATTGTACTTCGTAAATGAGCTGCTGTTGTCTACATTGCACTGTGAGTAATTTTATATGTATCTTAGGCATGTTTTGAATAACTGTCTCTCCCTCTGCCCCTGTAAATCAAAAGCGAGACTGTAATTATAGCCTAAAGCATTAAATAACACACAAAATGTACCAGAACCACGACGCTGCTTAATTTTCTAGGAGAAAAAAAATTGCCTTTCTAAATTGGCAATTATTACCTCCTAAAAATGGAGATTGAGCAGGAAGGCTCTAACAAGTGATGAAAGAAATTAAATATTAAATGAAGGCCTGTAAATGACCAAATTTGAGGTTGTAGGAGAAATGTGAACATTTTCTAAAGAGGATATTTTCACCTGTCAACATCCATTGTCTCAGGTGAGTTGTGAACCATTAGGTCAGGCTAAACGTTCAAAAATAAATCCTATTCTGTAGTCAGTTTAGTTATACGACAAAGTAATATCTGAAATGAAGTTCTAGTTCCCATTACTCTGAGGCACTGCAGGTAACAGACCACATGCAAGAACAACATTAAATGCTCTGTTTTGAATCCAGGACTGGCAGATAACAGTAAAAAGTGCACATCGCACATTCTTGGTGATGTCTTAGAAGAATAGTTTTGTTGGACCTACAGACCGAGACCGAAGATGTTCCATTTACAACCATGTATCTCAAAGAAAAGCAGCAAATTCTTATATGTTAAATGCCTAAGCTGGTGAATATTTGCCACTTTTGCTTTAAAAATTGCTGAAGTTGTTAATCAGTTACTTTGCTGTCAATGAACCAATCAGTTAATTCAATAATCATTTCAGTGCTAGGTATAAGGGCTTAAAAATTAGCAGGGGAGAGCACAACATGCACTGTAATTGTCAGCAAGTTAGTTACTCATCCAGCATGTCTTTTCACAGATACTATACATCACAGTATAGGTCAGACGCTGATCTCAAGGTGGGTTGCCAGTGATGGTCTAAATGCTTAAAATTAACGAAAAATGTACAAAATATAGTTAGCTTGAGAGAAAAAACATCAGCATCAGACCCCAGCTACCCATACCGTTCAAATCCTAGTTCAGATTCTGCAGAACTCCACAGTATCCTTTACTTTTCTGCAGTAGTAAGTACTCAACTCTTTTGTTTATGTGAAGAATGTGAAAGTGAAACATTCTTTATTTTCAGTGTCACAAGTTCAGGCCAGTGAAAACTGAAGTACGCTACCACACTAAACCTCATTCTGTTCAAAACAGACACTGGGCCCTTGATAAATGAGATCTTCTTTGTGCGTTCGTGTGGGACTGTAGTTGTCAGTTCTTGTTTTTACTTGCTCCTTGCTCTTGTTTTGATTACCACTCGTGAGTTGACAGTGTCAACAAAGGCGGGCGTCTGACATTGTTACTTCTTCACCTGTTTAAAGCGAATGAGGTGGAGGCGGATTTACTATGATTCCAGATTGGCCCCCTGATAATTGCAGATGCCAGCCCCCAAAGTATGCGGAACAAATATTTGTTGGATTGTTTCCGAGATTTCTGAATTGTGAATGCACCTGACATTCTTTGTGGCGAGCAACAGGAATATAGTATTTTGTGTTGATCTTGACCTTTTGGCTTTACTAGGCTACATGAGGTTTTGTGATTCCCCTTGTCTTTGACTGATGGAGATAAAGTCTGCCTAAATGATCAGAACAGTTCATGACATTTATTGCATGGCAGCTGATGGACAGTCATAAGTATTTTGTTTGCATTTCACCTTTCTGTTGGCCTAGCACAGACCTTCAGCTGCAATATTGATCTACGCTATTACAGCAGTGCGTTAGAGGAGATGACATAAATGTGACATAAATTACTTTTTCCATTACAATAGGCTCTTTTTGCGTTTTAAAGGAATGTCATGGGTGACTCACTGGCCTCGAGGCATATTGTGAAATGGCAGTGCAGTGAGACGTTCAAAATATATCCCTTCACATTGTGAATTGGCATGAAAGTGGTTGCTGTTTGCCAGAAAGATCAGTGACCCAGACCTTCACCTGATCTGAGGCTTATCACTATTTGTTTATCAAATAGATAGCCATACGTGTTTAGGAAATGGATATTAGTGCCACTTCCTTAACAAATAAAACAAATTGTAGTCTTTATATTTTTAATGATAAAACCAAAGTCAGTAACCCTCTGCTTGTTTGTCTCTATAAAACATGTATTGTGAACATCAAAAGTGCTTAATTTTGCTGCAGGAAAAACAACCCAGCCACTGAATCAATATTTCTCAACAGCAGAGTCTCCAGTCACAGTAAATGTGTTAGTTGTGTTTTACTGTAGTCCATCACACAGATACATTCAGTATATTCACATTTATTCATAATAACTGTTATGGCTACCAAATTTAATGTGGGATTTTTAAATCTTTTACTGAAATATACCAAAAACATGTTCCAATGCACTAATTATTAGCACATAGAAAATCTGGCTTTTGAAAGCATTCAGCACATTCACTTATAATTTTGGCATATAAGTAAAGCATGTTATTGAGTTATTTGAATCTAATAAGCCCTTTTAAGACATTTGTGTACACCACACTTATGCTTTTTTCCCGCAGGCATAATAGTATTTCGGGATTTGAATTATGTGCAAGTGCACATCTACTTCAAAGACATCGAGTTATGCACAGTCAAAATGTTTTTAATTGTGACTGGCAGAAAAAATGAATAGTGTTTCAGAAGGGAAAATTCAGAAGTGCAGAATTCAGGAGTTTTCACCTCTTATCCTAACCCTGTAATAACTGATTTCAATATACTGTATTAGCGCTTTATTTTAAATGTGACACAGTGGGGCTAGCTGAGATCTTGTCACATTAATTGTAACTTGAGATTGAAAGCAGCGTGCACTTGTCAGAAACAGCAACCGTAATTCAAAGACTTGTTTGTTGGCTAATATGAATCTCCTGAACATTTGTTTTGGAAAAAGTCAGTGACATAAATAATAGATTATTTCTTGGTTGACAGAATGAATGTGTATGTGTGGGCCCTGAGACAGATCTGTGAGGGAAGTGTCATGTGACGCCCTGACCCTTGACCTCTCCCCCTTTCCCTGAGCCAGGGCTTGAGCTAGGTAACAGGTGTGACCTAGAGGTTAAGGAGTGCACACACACACACACACACACACACACACACACACACACACACACACACACAGAAACCTTCTCTCTCTCTCAAAGATGGGCTGTTTGCAATAGAACAGCAATGATATGAATACCAGATTAAAATCTTATCATAGTAGTTTTAGAATTTTGGATTTATTTTTACAGTGATGTGCGTGTCTGTCTGACTGACAGAGTTCCGTGTGCAGCGGTAACTAAGTGGGGACTGGAGGCTTCTCTGTGCACAGCCACCTAGCTAGTACTTCCTCATAGTCTTCATGTGAGGTGTTAAGGGGACATCTGTAAATTGTAGCTAAAGAAAATAACCTGGGTTACACCTCCTCTAAACTGCATGAACATTGGTCACGCACCGCGCCACCCTCCACCACAAGTAAATGCTACATCTGTTAACAAGGGAAAATAACCTATGTTATAATAACATTAGCGCCACACAGGAAGGCTTAACGGATATTTACTTTGACCAAGAAAACCTAAATGAAAACGAATGCTGTACAAATATTTCATCCACACCTGAGTCCCATGCTTGCCTTTTTTCTACTCTGTTTCTACACTGTTTTCAGACTCAGAGATAATGTAACGGTTGCGTTGATGCTGAAAACCTGCGTAGGGCTACTTCTTTCCACACAGAAAATTGATCAGGAATAGTTAAGGGAATGATAGAGAACTGGACCAGTAAGTAAAATCAATAATGGCATTGTTATCAATAAAATCTTACCAATTCCCATTCTCAGTAATAACACTTTTCAATCCAGATTCATGCTACTCCTTTTCTGAAGTGTCTTTGAACAAAGCGTTGAATCCCTCCTCACTCCAGGACTGCTGTACTTTAGCTAGGCCTGCAATCTGACCCGCCCATGTTGTGGCACAAGTCAAATAACAATTTCTTACGGACAGCAATGGAGTATCACATTCATATTTTTGTTTCACATACTCTTGTTGAGGTCTTGGGCAGTATACTATTAATATCTATTCCAGTATCCTGCTCACAGATGTCCCTGCACACCAGAATAAATGATCAAAATGAATCGAAGTTTGCTCCTCACACTCTTGTCAGTTGACTGAAAAGTCTGAGCTTGTTAAATGATAGGTTTGTTAAAACTGTGGAATTTTTGAGATTGGTAACTAGGATCAAGGTCTAAAGTTCAGCATAACACCTGCATGATTTCTCCAAATTGAGGACAAAAACTCCACAATATTTAATCCCACTTGAGATTTCCCAAATGTCACACTCTTTGTGATAAACAACATTATTCCCCTTTTACACCATCAGGAATTTGGCCATGTAGTTGCCCTTTAAACAAAACACTCCAGGTTTTAGAAGGTCAGTGGTGTCTGATAAGTGCAGTTTGGGCTGGAAGCCATGTCTAAAAACTTTAGCTCTGTCTGCAATCAAGGCAGAGCTGGAGCCTAGTTGCGTTTTGTTTTGGATCTCTGGTCTTGATATAATTCGTGTTGGCAGCTCCAGGTCATGGCTTATACAGAGTACATTTTGCAGCTACCAGGCAATAACATTGCACCTACCAAAAGTCAGTGTACTATCAGCTGAGTCATCCAGGTGGGAAGATGTCAGAGCAAATTAAAGTAATCCACTGGACCCCAGAACTCAACCAGATGAATAGTGAAGCAAGTCCAGTATATTTTAATATTTTTTGATTATCAAAAGCCCCTTTTTTTTTAAAATAAGTGTTTTCCTTCATGAAATCACATTTTTATTTTGGGTTTATTGACTGAGGAATTATGCATCAATATCAGGTAGATATAAAACTGACCTTTTTGGTTCTTTACTTAATTTCAGACTCGTGGCATGTGACATTATATCCATGTTATGTCAGGTCAACCAAATAGGGCTGTAGTCTCATGGTCGACTGGTTGATTGGCTGGTCCATATGCTCTCTTCCAATCTCTGTTGTCACTTTCATAAGGAGAAAAGCACTACATCAACAGCCTTCCAGGATTAATCCATTATTTCCTGTGGCAGTGAGAGAGACAGACTACCTGTGAAAACGGGGTTGTTGTGAAAACTCAATTGAGAAGATGAAAATTTTGCAAACTGCGGTTTGCCTACAGAGCTCAACAACCAACGTGACATATCATCTAAAAACAGAGGGCTAACTTCTCTGCATTTGGATGCTCAGTCAACTTTCGTGTTTAATGCTTGAGGCTTTGATTGTATATTCCTAAATAGTTGTTATGCTGGGATCACCAGTTTATATCATTCAATATAAAAAAAAATAGGAATATGGGCAGGTGCACGCTGGGCAGCTCTGAGTCTGTTGTTATAATTTCAGTATAATTAGGTTAAAATGATTTAACATGCTGCAAATAATAGCTCTTCATGTTTATTTAAATTTCATTTTTGCTAATAAGGCTACCAGATAGAGTGCACTGTGGCCGATTTAGTTAATCTAGAGATAATATGCAGATTTGTCCCCCCCCCCCCGTGATCAGTTGATTGGTTGAAGAGTAGGTACGATTGCAGTTGACCAAGATTTTCTTTTGTTCACTACAGCCCTACAACCAAGTGCAATCAGTCTTTGATCTGTGGCTTGTTGGAAAATGGTGGATGATAAAGGAGTAGATCAAAGTGACACTGTGAACTTCAATTTAGCCAGAAGGCATCTACCCTTGTTGGGGTATTTGATCTGTGAGAGGGACATTCATCAATGTCTCACCAGCTACCTTGTGTTCACTTGTGTTTGTTCAAGTTTCTGTCTGGCCATTTGTGTGCTCATACTGTTCTCATGTTATACATGTGGACAAACATACATTAAAGGAGTAAAAATGTGATAAGACCGTTAATAAGTTTGGGAAAGATTTGTCCCTGTAGTATGCATGTTTCATAAAACCAGCAAAAATTGATCAGCAGTACTATATTAAATGTAAAAATGTTACTACTTGGAGTTATGTTTTATTCTTGGGATTTACTTGTTTGTGGTCTAATAAAGTACAAATTATAAATCAGCTTTTTAATCAAGAGTTTTCATTCAGATGATGAATGAAATATTGATGGCAAATATTGATGCCTCTTATTTTCACTGCATCGATTTTGTTTTCCATGTTGCTTTGCTATTTATTTACTATTTGAAGAAAGTTGATGAATTTTAAACAGTTTAAAATGTTTCTGTTTGACCTTTAAAGGAATGTTAATTTGGTAAACATTTGTGATTGTCTGGGTATGTCAAGGCCATGGCTTTTCTGATAAGCTATTAGTTAAGGTGTTGACCTTGAAAATGCAACTCTAATAAGCTATTAACTGAGTTGTGCATAAAAACTTGAAATGAAATAATCAAAAGACTTGTCAGCCTGTAGTGAAGATGCTCATATCTAGCCTTTAGACAAGTTATTCATATTTGGCCCAGTCTAAAAACAAATAGTTATTGCTGCTTTTCATTAATAAGTCAGAATGCGGGGCGCACTGGTAGCTCACCTGGTTAAGGATGAGTCCTTACCGCCCTTTGCTGCATGTCAGACCCCGCCCCCAACCTTTTCTGTCTCTCTCTACTGACTGTCAAATAAAGGCAAAAATTCCATTAAAAAAAAAAAAAAAAGTTAAGAATGCATTATTCCAACGAGCCTCTGTACCCCAGCTGTTTTGCTATGCATTCAAATGAGGGCTATTAGCTTAGGTGATGACTCTAATGACTAAACTCTGGGTCTTGGCTGAAAGCTGTATGCTGCTGCTCATCCCCTGGGCAAACTTTGTCCTTTCACCAAAGTGTGTGATTTAAAAGTGTGTCTCCTTCTCACAGGGTAGGCAGAGTTCAGCTATTCAGCATATTCCTAACTGACTTAATGGTCTAAACCTGTTCGACTTAATGATTTAGTGGTGTCCGATATTCTCCGTTTGAACTGAATAGTGTGTGTGGGATAAACGACTACTTACTCGCATCACTCTGTGAGGTCCACTATACAAAGGCTGAGCCAGGGCCAGTGGTGATTTAAGGCCTTTTCATTGTCGATGTCTTCCAGACCTCTCACCTGTCTTCTGGCTTGTAAAAAACACAATGTCTGCTTAAAAAGCTCATTGATGTGGGTCATGTCAGACATTACATTAGCTGTTTGCTTTCGGTTGTCAGTGGAAGGTCTAATAGATGATAAAGTGGCAGTATGTAGAATGAATGTTCTGCCATTTTTGAAGGTGAATGACCTGATGGCGCACTTCTGTCTCAAACCCCTCTAACCCCCTCTAACATTTTACCCTGGCTTGGAGACCATCCGCAAACCTGGTTCCAACACCACTTAAAGGGGTTCAGTTAAATATATCTAAGGAAGATTGTGGGTCTTGGCTATAGGCCCGCTTATAAGTCAGCTTACTGATTTTATTCAAACTTCTCATAACAGATTAAATGACTGGAGACAAATTTCTGTTCTTTGTGTGGTTGTTGAGACATTGTGTATACACTCTGGCCTGCATACCAAGCTTGATATGTTCTGTTATTTCTCAGGCTCCAACTAACTAACAGAGCAGTAGACTTGAACTAATTAGTGATTTTGTGGCTAACAGCATTCAAGAAATTCCTAGGGCTTTTCACCAAAAAAAAAAAAAAAAACTAAAAAGTAGTTTACTTTTAGAGAAGGCATCAGTGGAGAAGGTATCAATTTCTAATACATTTTTGCTAAAGATTACAAAATACATAGAACATTTGTTGCGGTTTCCTTAGTTGGAGACCCATCCAAGCCAAACAAAGCCGTTGTTGGGGAAAGAAAGTTTGTGACATTAACAAGCTATGTCAGTATGACAGATTGGGACATATTAAGTAAATGGTCATTGTTACAGTCATGTTATGAAAAAAAAACTGTATAAAATGTGAAAAAAGGCCAGCACAAAGTGGTGGCAGGACTAATGGCAACTTACCTGGCAAACATTAGCCAGCCTAGCTAGTCTGTTACCCTCTATCTGACAAAACGATTACACACTAGTTAGGTTTAGCAGGCAAACTCTTCAGTAAATCGTTTTGATTGCTTAATTATTTGTTTTAAGCTGATTAAACACAGCCTTGATTCTTTAGTAATATTCCATGTTATAATGGTGATAATGCCCTCCGAGTACACCTGGTTCTGCAGTATCACATATTCAACCAGCAAACTGTCCTTGCAATAACAACATGGATTTAAAATATTGAGTTTCTCTGTAAAAAGTAACCGTAATGTTAATTCATGTTAATTGCACAGTGGCTTAAGTGTAGACAGAAAAATGTTCAGAATGGCCAGCACAAAATTAATCAATAGTTGTTAGATCGTACTCCCACAGAAAATAACTGATGGTATGGTTAAAAAAAAAAAAAAAAAAAAAAAAAGAAACGGCCATACATACTTACTGCCAGGCTAATCACATTTCCAACAAATAATACAAACTCAACTTGGCAAATTCTTGTGTCACAGCATTATGGCAAATGTATAAAATTAAAGTCTCTAGCCTAATTTTTTCATACATTTGTGGATTCTTGACGTCAAAAGTCCCAAACCAACCACAAAGAATGTGTCATGCAATAATTACTCCTTGTAGATAATGTGGCCTAATTTTTTATACCAATTAATGCCATTGTCTTTGAAGGAACTTTGCTATAAATTCTTAACTCTTTACCACTTAATTAATCCCTGCTTTCTTTTTTACCATGAAATGCAGATATATTGCCTGAATAAAACATTCTTTCTCAGAGTTTTGCAATCCAAGCTTCTAATACCACCCTCAGTCTGAGAACTAACACATTTTACAGCTTGAGGCTGGAATGGGAAATGGCCAGTAAAGACCTAACAATATGTGGTGGGAGATCAAATCCCTGGATGAATCTGATTTCCAGTTTCATTAAGAAGCAAAATGGCTTCAGGCTCAGTCCCACAGTTCTGTAGTTCTGGTGATTAAATTGGGGTGTGGATAGATATGCAGTAAAGCGAATATCTATGAAATACAAATAAAACACTGCCAATGAAGTGACATGCAGTCACATGCATTTAACCCCACTCAGCATGTGTGCACACCTGCACATCCACACTTTACATTTTCAACACTGTCATCATGTATCTCTGGAACAGGTGAAAAATATCCCCTTCATCAACCGTGCTTCTCCAGTTAGGCTTTTGATCTAGTGTTGGCACCGGTCTGGCCAAGTGGCTATTGCTCTCAGGGATTTGCATTGACTGAATCTGACTGTCTAAGACCCTGACTGACTTTTAACACTGGAGACAAGTGCTACAGCTCCAAAAATTACCAGTGGAAATGGGAAACTCTCCTGACGAAGTTTGGCCAGGGAGAAATGATAGTGTCATGACTACGCTTTCATTGTAAAGCAATATCTTTGCTTCAGTTGTTTCTCCACTGAATTTTGCATTAAAACTTCTGAAGCGTTGTTGATACAAAAAAAAGTGTTACATGGTCTCTGACTTTTAACAGCCTTGATGCTGTATTGAACTCCATATATGGAAGGATAATTCTTCCTTGCAGGATCTGTGGTGATCTATCTACACAAGTATTTGTTTGAGTTAGGGCAAGGCCTCCGTGATTGGTTGTGGCTATGGTGAGGTCAAAACAATTCTGCCTTACTCAACTCTGAGAGCACAAAGGGGTACTTGGTTTGGCCATGTTTTGACCTTACTAGCTCTCCTGGACTCACCCTGCATCTTAAAATAACTTGCTACATGTTGTGCTGAAATCTCTCAGACATACCTTGCTGCTGTTGGACTTGTTTACCATGGTGAAGCCGAGCTCTCCCTAATGTTGGAAATTACAGGCCTGGATGGGGGCTACTTACATGCCTCAGTACTATCTTGTAGATTCATCTGAAGCACCGACCTTTCAGGATGACGTGTGGTAGGTTTCTGGAGGTGGGTTGTGTGAGTCTGTATGTTTTGTTAGGTATCAAAACAGCTATCAGTTACACAGCTTTGCCTGCAGAAGAAAACTTAAAGACTGCTTTTTGGAGCTTCATTTTGCAGAATTCCCTTTGGTTGCATGGATGTATTCTGTAGTCTAAATATTCTATATGGTTCTTAATTTGCATTTTGACGAAGCTCAGTGGAATAAAAAAGTCTCATAAATTACAGATGAGATGGATGGAGGGGGTGGGTGTGGTGCCTCTCTCCAAATCCACACTTAATAATGGCTCTTCCTGACACTGCAAATGTGTAAAACCTTCCTACACTGTTCTGAAATCTAAACTAGGTCATCGTGAGTCCCTTATTTCCATCCAGATTTGAAATTGAGAAATGCTCTGCTCCTTATCTCTTGTTCTTACAATAAGACCCCTTGTCTTTTTTAAGAGCAGTTTTCTAATCTTATCCTAATTCAGTGATGGACAGGAACGAGTTTAATACTGCTGTTCTTTGACTTTTGCCGATTCAGGCTATTGGGAACATTGTGTTAAGTCCTGTCTTAAAATGTAGTAGTGCTTCCAGTATAGTGTGACTACTATCTAATCATAGTTTTATTACTATGTCACACTGCATGGACCATAAAGCAAAACATAATGACAAATAACCCAATTACTACGTCATATATACCATAATCCAGTGTTGGTACTCTTAAAATAATTAATAGTTAGTGTTCATGAGATATAGTCCTCACTCACAGATGTGAGATATTTCGATTGTCAAATTAGTGTCAAGCTCAGTAGTACAGATAGGCTCTGACCACGAATGATTCATCTTTGAAATGGCGCCTCTTTGATTCTGTGTGGATGATAAGAGAAAATTACATTTAGTCTCAATAGAAAGTTCAAAGGCTATATAGCTGGAACAATAAATATCCTGGCAAAGAGAAGAACAATCATACCATACAGTATTTGTCACTCTGCATTCCAAGGTGGTTAAGACATTATGCAATATTCATATGCTCCCCAGCATTCATCACCTCACCACTTGTAAATAAACATCCACAGCCTGACCTTGCCTGACACAGCAAGACTCTTTTCTACAAATAATCCTGCTGGTGCTGCTCAAATTAAATTTGCAGACTCACCCGATTTTCGAGTCACCCAGCTGAGTGAAGGCACATCTCAAATTACCTGTTTAACTCATAGACCCTCCTTTTAGTCTGTGTCTCACATACACAAAGGCACAGACAGCCCATTCACGCTGTGATCTCAGTAACAATATTAGTGCATGGTGTATCTCTGTGACAGTAACTCCCCCTCGGTTGCATAAGTTTTTGTCGTTTGGCGCATGACAGGATCTGGATCACATGAAGAGCGAAATGGCAAGAAAACAAACACTCCCATTCCTTCAGACCCTGGCCCTCACCGGGGCCATACCACAGCTATATCAGGCTGGCAGGCTGACGGGTGCTCCTGGCTGAATTTATGTAGGGGATGAGACAAGTGTGATGTGTCCGTCTGAGAATGGTGTGAAAGAGTGTGTAGCACTGTGAAAAAAGAAGAAACGGAAGTCCTTATTCGGATGACTGGAGCATTTTTTTTTTTTTTTTTTTGGGGGGATTTGGCATCTGAACTGACTGCTTGCTTGCGAAACCTCTGTGTGCGTGAGTGTGTGATTGTGGTAGCAGGTGGATGTCCTGCCCAGATATTGGCATTCAGCCACTAGACTTGGGCCACAGGATGAGGAAGAGGAGGAGGAAGAGGAAGAGGTTGAGGAGTAGGGAGAACTATGATCTAGATCTGTTGACTGACAGGAACAGTGGCTGTGTAGAAACTAGCCAATAAGCGTGAGGCTGGCAAACAAGACCACAGCACAACAAGATCCAGTATTCAGTTGATTTTATGGACCCAGCACTGGGACATCATAATTTGAGATCAAAGTGAAAATATGATACTCAAAAATAAGGATTGGTTTCTCCCTTGGTTTTTCTCTGATACTAGTATTGCATACTAAGGAGGAGTTTTAGTGGATATGTGGAAATGTCTTTGTTTTCTTGTCTGAAGAAGATAAAAGATGTAAATGGAGGATATATATACACGTATTTACTCTGGTATGTATATGCCAGCATATCTTCCCTTTGGGCAAGTGCTAGAGTAGAACACCTGCACCGACACGTGATGGAGACTCTGCAAAGATCAGAGGAAACCCTTTCTGTGTTTGTTTCTTTAAGTGAAGAAAAGCAAGGTGGCTCTGGAAGGAGCAGGCGGGAGGACTATTTGGAAGATGATAATGTTTCTTACACTGTGATATGTCTCTGCTTGTGTCATCAATTCTCGCATTGAGATTGTGAAGCAGGTTCAGTTGTTGTTAAGTATAAAAAAAAAGAGTTATATAAGATGCTCCAAGTTAAAGAGACTGTTTTAAGGGATATAGTGAACTGCTTTTTAGACTAGCTGTTATTTATCAAAGGAAAGATGACAGCTCCATTCGGATGAAATTGATTTATCTAGGGGTGATTTTAGTGTTGTATGCACTGTCCAGTGTGTTTGTACTCCTGTCCCTAACCTACCGGTGTATTTATTTTCCACTCCGAAAAACAATTGTTTTGTAAATAAGCTTAGAAATCGTTTAATAAATAATTTCTTAAACTTGCAGATTTTTTGAAGTGGGTCATTGGACAGTTTTATTCAAAACTTTAACTTAAATAGTAATATTAATTATTTTTTTGAATAGATGCCCTTCATGCACAAAGCCGTTGCTGGTTTAAATTAAAACATTAATTTTCTGTCATTATCAGTAGAGAAGATAATATTTCAGCCTACGTTAGTACACTGTTTTTAAGGAAGTTGAAATTTGCTAATTATTCCTCTTTTTTTCTCTTTTTCTTCCTCACTCACTCTCTGATCACTCACTCACTCACTCACTCACTCACTCACTCACACACACACACACACACACACACACACACACACACACACACTCTCACACACACACACACACACACACACACACACACACACACACACACACTCTCACACACACACACACACACAAATATATGTATAACCCATACCTGCCCTACATCCACAAACACCCTAGTTTTAATTAAAAGCTATCTCTTTTGCGCATGCCTTCATGAATCCCCTATTACATCTCAGCTAGCTAAGCATGACATGTTAATTTACTTTGACTGTATAAGCAAGAATTAGGCTCTGTGTGGAAGCGTGACAGAAAGGAGGACATGCATATTAATCAGGCCGACTTTCCCCATAAAGAGCTTTAATTAAACAGGTTGGTCAGAAAGTCGTTCTATACAACAGCAGACATAAAGGCTAATGAATAGTGCAAATATGTCAAACATAAAATGAGGTCAGCGCTTACAGTGTTTAACAGTGTGTATATGTATCTTGTTGTATAACAATTTATATTATTGTATTTATCTAGTGATTTCTATGTATCCATAATAAAGGTTGCAGGTAGTTGTCTTTGTATGATAAAGGGGATTCTAGTCAGCATAAAGTTGAGCGGAAAATGTAACACACTCAAGAGTTCAATTGCAAAGCAGTGAGCTGCTCTGTTTGGATTCAGCATTCCTATGCAGTGCACATTTTACGGGGCCTGTATGCTGGATTTTACTCAACACTCTGTTTGGTTTGCTGAATTTCCAAAGTTAACAACTGATGCCAATTCTTTTTGTCAGCCACAACAAGCAGCTCTCTGCAACTAGCCTACTTTTGATTTAGAGGTTTTAGCTTTCATAGTAATCCCATTTGCTGTGTCTTCTCATACACTTGTGTCTGTGGAGACTTCTGGTGTGTGGTTGGCTGGTAACTTGTCAGTCAAACCTTTGTGGGGAATAGAAATTATACACCCACAATTATCAAGATGCTGCATGGATGTTATAAAAGTGGGGGAGCATAAAACCAGTAGCCCACACTTTAAAAGACTTCTAAAGTTTTGTCTTTATTCCTCAGTCAATCGTGAAGTGTGACTCAAGCGATAGGGAAGACAGGGTTTGAAATCAAATATGCTTTTGATGAGTGAGCCAAAATTCCACCTACGCCCAAATTCCAAATTCAATTTATTATTAAATGATGGCAAACGTGTTCAGTGAATATCTTGTACTCTGTTATTTATGGTTTCCCTCTCTGATCTGCTCTTCTTGTGTCAGGTGATGTTGTTGTCTGTTTTTCCCTGTGGAGAGTTCTGTTGAAGTAATAATTGGACATTTTGAGAAATACTAATTCTTGACCACAACATTACACAACACTGTTTCTGTACTGATTCAACGAGATATGATATCGTAATTACTGAGATTTAGAGGAGCTGGTAGCTGATTTTGATGTTTCCCCCTGTTCACAGTCTTTGTGCTAAGCTAAACTAACTGGCTGCTGGACATAGCTTTGTATTTACTGTACATGCATGAGAGTGGCTCTCGCCAAGAAAGGGAATAAGAGTATTTCCCAAAATGTCACACTATTCCTTTAAGCCTTTTAGGGCAGTTTCAATGTGGCTTGAGTTTCTGAATTCCATTACTGATTCACAGTCTCTAGCATCTGAATTCTTAAAGATATCAAGTTCAGGGTTCCCTGCAAATCATCAGTTATAGAGGTCAATGCAACACTATAGTGATTATGTAGTGAGACATGCTGCTTGAAAGAGGGAGATTATCTTTACAATTAGCCTTACAACTGCCTTTAGTTTGAATTCAATTCCATGCATACATATTCCATATGCTGACTTCATCATGCCTCAGGGTAGCAATAAAACTGCAACATTGTGCCCCTGTACAAGTTAACAGACTTCTCGAGGGGGTGTGAGCTTGAATCTGAGTAATGTCTTTAAACCACCCTCTTGAGTTAACATCATTCCATGTTTTATCTGGCTTGCAGCAAGTGGAGACAGTTTTAATGGTCAGTCTGTGTTTTTCTGTCTAAACCAGTTCTGTGTTTTCTTTGTACCAGCTGGAGATTCTAGAACTTGGTTAGTCTGTTCCTCTGTAATTAGTGCCAACCATAAACAACCGGAATACCGCTGAGCATTGCCATGGGTGGCTGCCCTCACCACGACAATCTGGAGTTTCCCTTTTGTCCTCAGATGTGTCTGATGTAGAGCCAGTTGCCCGCCCTAGGAGCTGAACAGTGGGCCTACCATATGGAGAGAGGGAAAGGAAAATGGGGAGTTAAAGGACTGTGGACGGAGACAATGTATAGATACTAGTGAAAGAAGAAATAGGAAGGAAGAACATACCATGTAAAGACTGTGATAAAAGAGGGTCTTGTTAAGTAACTTGTATCCAGGAGACGGAGATGTCAGACTCCTTTTCTGTCATCCTGCAGGATCATATTTAAATATAGAGTCTAATGCCATCTAAATGTGATGCAAGTCCTCAGCCCTTGGATCAGCATAGATGCTTTTTCAGCCTTGGCTCCAAGATGTACAATGATGCCATCATGGTTAATGTACTACTGGGTAGCTCCCCATTCCAGTCTTTTGTCAAGTCGTTTGCCTAGCATAAATATTCTTTCCAAATTTTTAGGGCTGACCCAAATGCCTTGTAGCTTCTACCATTGCAATGGTAATTGATTACCAAATCAGTATTTTAATGCATTTTATTATTATTATTATTATTATTATATGCATTACCACTAAAATCACAAATAGCCCATGAAAAGAGAAATGGTAATCCAACATTATTCATTATGCATCAACATTAATTTTATTATTAGTTATTCTCAGACAAGGAAATTTAATCTTAATGATAGTTTTGTGTGTCACAGCTGTCATCTAACCTTACCAGCACTAACACTGGGACAGTGACACGTGACATGCTTACAAGTTACAACTACATTAGCAAGATGTTGAAAAACAGTTTAGCTGTCTTGCATATTTTTCTTTTTTCTATTATGACTGATATTAATGCGCCAAGCCCCAAAAATGGTCCTTGGGTCAGCCCTAGAAATATTATATCTACTCAGTCACTTGTCGCAGTCAACCCAGGCTGCATTTCTCTCAAAATGCTTGAGTCATGAGATAATCCCTTTACCATGGAGACAGAATGGCTGGCTTATGTTGTTTTAGGTTGAAGAGTAGATGTGTGTGTCTTTTGTTGATGGTCTTTTTGTGGCCATATTTTTTCAAATGGTGGTCCACTTGTTTGATTCACAAACCCTACACCTGATCAGGTATTTAGAGCTATGTACATATTGGATTTGAGCTAGGACATCCGATCTTGGAGAAACACTCTGAAATTCTTCCTTTGCAGCCCCAGCATTGCTAAAACCCTCTTTTTTTTAATCTGGAATGCCCAACTTTCCAGATTCTTGTAAAGGTCATGGTGAACTCTTGGTTGTTGTCGTCTTGGGAACAGGGTCTTGGCCTAAAGACATGGTCCATGGACCGTTGCAAACAGTTGGCTGCCCCTCCTGTGGCCTGCCAGCCCACTTAGTCTGCACACAGAACCAATCTAGGCACATGGCTGAGAGGAGGAAACATCTGTGCACTTCATGCAGACACCAGAATAGACTAAGTAGTTTATTTGCATGAAGTCTTGTGTTGTGTTTGCCACAAAAATAAAGCAAAAGTTGATCATCTAAACAAAGGATCTTGTCCCAATAATATTTATTCTGCAAGTTAAAAAAAAATAAGCAGTTTTTAACAATTGCATTTTCAGAGTCAGGAATTCCAGATAAAAGTGAGTTCCCTTCAGTTTAACAGTGCCTAATAGCATCTTCCTGACAGTCATCTCCTATAGCTTTACGCTATTTTTCTGTCTTGCATAATCAGGATTGTGATAAACTACAGTGTCAGTGTCTTTGAGACGTTCTCTTGCTCCATATCCTTTTAGCCAAGTACGATGGTATCATGCTATCATGATTTGATTCAGTTTCTGTTGAGCTTGGCATGTTTACTTCCCATAGGGATCTCCTACTCTTAGCTTGATTCAAAGATCAAAGGCCCAATGCATGTGCACACTGTCCAAGCTCCACATTATAACCTTTTAAATCTTCCAGGCCAACTCACACTTCCTTTTGTTCTCAGAGTGATAATTTTCCAAACTTTATGCATGAAAGCTGTCCATCATGGCATCATAACAGCTGCTTGTAAATCAAGAATTCCTGTGGAGGCATAACAATACAGACACAGCTCAGCGAGTGGGTGCAAACCGCAGTACTGCTGTTGGGATGCAGTAAAACAGTTTGCTTCACAGTAGCAGTAGCGTTGTGTGCTCAGCTCTGAATCTGTCCTGATTACCGTTGCTTAACTGCCATTAAGGGACACATGGAGCTGTTTAGCTATCTGCCCATGTAGTAATAATGTAGTGCACTGTCATTTAGAGCCGGAGGAAGGAAGTAGTCATGGCTAAAACTGGTAGTAAAGTCAAGCCCAGGGGAGAATTGTCCTGACTCTGCTCATATTTACTTTTTTTCCTCTCTTATTTTAATGTGACATGTAGGGCGTGTTGCATTTTTACTGTAGTTCAACTTGAAAGTGGTCCTACTTTGGGATGTATGGTTTCTTAAACTGTTTTCTCTTGTACTATGTCTTTGTCACTCTGTCTGTGTAAGCTTGCCCTTTACCAACCCTCTTAGCAAGGCAAAACCTCTCCTATAACCCCGATACAAGATCATATTAAAATATGATTGAGATATATTATACATGCACGTTACATCAAGTTGGTGTGATTTTTGCATCAAAATTGCAAATTAGCAGACATTGCATACACATTCAAAAAATGCATCGGTACTCACCCATATATGGACATGCACACAACACTTACACCTGCAAGTGTTCACACAAACAGACCCTGTTCACCTACCGCTGCCCTCTGCCCACTGGCAGCCAATATTAGTGTTGGATTATACATTAAAGCCTGAGTCGTGTTTTGCAAGTGGACCCTCTTACAACAAAAAATAAAAATGCTTTCAGTGCAAACAGACTTCCCACATCTAAACCCTTGGCTCTAATAATTTAGAGCCACTAGCTCTGCTCTACACTAACAATTCCATATATAGCTTGGTTTCTTGCCTGAGCAGACTACAGTATGAGAATGCCATGCCTGCAGGGATGAATTTAGGGCAGGGGAGTGGTTCATGGTTCTGTTGACTCATGCTTTTAATGAGAATTGGGACGTGACAGTGTTGTGGAGAATGGGTTTGGAATGGTTCGTTAGTCTGTTGGTATTATTAATGCACGGTGGCTTTTTGGCAGGGTGACGGAATGTTTATGAAGATTATATCACAAAAAAGTGGGAGCAGTGTTTTTGTCATCTCATTCTCAGTTTGGTGCCTTGTAGAGAGTCAATGCCCTCAAAAATTCCTTTTTAACTTAGACCCGTTATTAAATAATTTTAAAAAAATGTGAGATAATTTTGCTGTTGAATAGGGGGACTTTTCTCTTCCTCTCTCTCAGTTCCTTGATCACAGACCATGTGCTAATGCTATTGCTGTTAGTGACTGTGCAGGCTTGTTGTGTATCATAGTGAGTCCTACCTGCTTGAGCGACCCCAGCATGAAGCAAACAGGTGTAACAGGCCACACATGTTACTTTTCTTTTTAAGTAAGATAATTGAACAGGTCACCTTCTGGGAAACCCAATACTTTCGTCCCACCATTGTTGACCGTGCCATCCCTCACCCCACTCCTTTTCCTTGTGGATTCGACCCCCAGACATGACCTCCTGCCTATTGTCTGCCAGTATTCGTAAATATCACAACTCTCTCTCTGCTGCTCATTTATGTACTCAGTATTACACACACAAATTTGTAAAGAAGATTGTGGAGCAACCCACTGGCCATTCCCTTGGCCAGGAGTTACATGTCCTTTATGCATTGTTGGAATCAGAAACGGAAGCTCTGGCATTTATGTGGAATTTTTTTGTGATACCAAGAGAGACTTCCAGAGACTGCCAACTTTTCATAATTTGCTGTATTTAGAACGTATGTGGATCATAATCATAAATTGTTCTGTGCTTCTCTTGATTTAAATGTTAATACCCAAAAAAAGTTGATGTCAGTTATAAACAAAAATGCATTCACTTTAATTATTCTTTTTCTGTGACTTCTCAGACGTAGGAGCTCACCAGGAGCACTTGATGGTGACATTAAGCTGACATCTGCCCTCTCCTCTCTTCCTTCCCTTTTATGCAGGAAAGTTGGCTGCAGCCTTAGGATGCCCTGTGGCTTTGTCTGAATCAGCAAGTTCTGGTCCTTTCAGACCTATTATCAAGACAACAGGGAGCCACATAGCCTGGCAGGTAAGCCGAGTCAGAATTTCTGGTCCCATTTATTATATGCGGTAGGGCTGCACAATTAATCATATTCAGATTGCTGTTTCTTTCCATACTATTATGGAATCCCTTTGTACATGACAACAGTTGGATTTGCAGGGAGATTTTTTGTATCAAACTAAGGACGCCTAATTTCTTTCTAAGCTACTGTACATCAAAAATTGAAAAGACCGTTTTAGACCGCTTTTGTGCTTTGCGGAATTTTTCTCATTCTTCTTTAAGAGCTTGGGTTGGGAACTGTTGCAATTGTAGGCCTGTAAAGGCCATTGAGATCTGAGTAATATTGAGCTGTACAAATAAACTGCGGCACTACCAAAAGAATACAGATTTAACAGTACACAAGCACCTGCAACATCACTACAACAAGGCAAAGAGAAAGGCATTCTTAAATTAAAAATCAACATCTTCCAGCCTGTCTGTGAAGAGGCTGGTTTTGACGGGTTATTCATTCTGATAGCTGTGTCTCCAAATAATATTTAGTCATCCTTGCACAGGGAGACTGGAAGGCCATATTGTGTGTTTCTGTTTCTGCCCTTGCTGCCTAGGCTGTTTGTCAGTTCTTTGCCTTTGTGCCTGCCCCTCTATAAATCTTTCGTGCTTTTGCAAAGAAAAGCAACTATAAAGCAGCCAGATTTGCCAAACTCCTCAACAACTTTACCCTGTTAACTTGGCTCTTGTGGGTGTTTCTGTAAGTTTGTGTAGGTCTATCCAGGACACAGTTGTATTTAAGTAAAGCTTCCCCAGCTAAGTCCATACAGAGGACCCTAAAATGGATCATCTTGTTATAGTGACCCGTAACCAAGGGAGAGGAAGTAGTCAAGAACATGTCTTGGTAAATTATATTTGTATTTTCTTATCTGACTGATTTACATGTAAAGGATCCTTCCCTTGTTTATTTCAAGTCATGTTAAAATTATTCAGTCGATATGGTGCTAGTCTTTTTAGTAAACACTCATCTTCTGTCTCTGGAAAATGATTTCATCCTTTCTGACTTCATGACCAAGGTATTTGAAAATTGTAGCTTCATCACCTACAAAGCACAGCAGTTATTTCTGGACATGTTTTATTTTTAGTCTGTTTTGGTAGTTATTACCACATCTGCTTTGATGACTGGAACTGTTATGTTGTTTTGTCTCAGTAAGTCCCTCTGCATTTAATGCCAGCATGGTTCTCACTGCTGTTCTATTATATCACATTCACAATACATATATCCCTTTCCTTTTTTTCCTCTTCCCCTGACACATTTGATCTTTTCTGTCTGTTGTGTCTTGCAAACATACTGTGTTCTTTTTGCTACAATAAGACATTTTCAGTGGTAGATAGTTGGATTTTCTGTCTTTTGGTGCTGAAAATGTTGATCATCTGCAGTCTGCATCTTAACTCTGTCTATGTCAGTACCTATATCTGTGTTTTCATGTTTTGTTTTAGATTTTGAATGCCTATTTTATTTTAAATTCTGTGACTGTACTGCGATTCCCCCATATATGAAAATGTTGGTGTGTATGGGGGATTTAAAAATTACCTTCAGTGACTCAGAATGTTTAGTGTGTGCTGAACCTATTAGTGATGAGGTTTTAGTTTTTATATGATGGTGCCATTTTAAACCAAATAATTGACTGCCATAGCATTCCACTGTTTCAACAAGCAAAAGTTTAGGGTATCAAGGTAGTGTGGTCCAACTATTGTGGCAATGTCATGTGCACTCTGAGGTCTTTCATTAGTCCCAGCTCTGGTTAGGCACCATAACAAAATCCCACATTTGTCTTTAAATGGACTTTGAAATGGCTTGAGCATAATTGAACTTGCTAGCTCTTTGGTTTTTGAGGCCAGGCCAGCCACCACACACAGCTCTCTGTTTCCAGGCTCCCACCAATAGGCCCTGCGACATCTAGTCTCATGGAGGATCAGTAGGATCTTTAGGGGGAGATGATTTGAGTTGGTTGTTTTTGACATAATTATCTTCTAAATGCTGATTTACCGATAGTGTGGTCATTAACTTGAATGTGCTCAAGAGGATGCAAGAATGTGGCATCCACATCTCTTCTTGGTTTCGTCTGGGGATCTTAATAAGCGAGTTTGGGAATGGTGGGATGTGGGGGTTTTGGGTAATAATTATCCATGAATATATGATAGTAGCTATGATAAAGCCAGAGCTATATTATAGTTGTCAAAGCCAACGTTTGCTGTAGTACGACAGTATTTATTGACACTCTTCAGTAGAGGTTGCGTAGGAAGAAAGAATCCACCAACAAAGGATGCATTTGCCATGAAGACTTAATTATTTTATTTAAAGAAAATAAGTGTCTGCCTGCTTCTGATCATATCTAGCTTTGACCATATAATCATATGATTTTACAAATACTTAATATTGCTATTTTTGATCCAGATTTTTATGTATACAGCGATTCATGGGAAATTGCAGAGGTGATGCAACTGCTGAATTCCAAATCATCAGCAGTAAAATACCATCCAACTTACATTCCATGCTACTGCTACACTCTTCTGTCCTTGATCTCCGTACAGCTCTCTCTGTACAAACAAATCTATTAAAAAACAAAAGCCGAGCACAAAACAAATGAAGGCTCAAGTCAAGGCCCATGAACTCCCCTCGTTTTGAGATAGTTCTGCGATTATCAGAACAAATGCAGTATAAACACTTAGCCGTAATCTCAGCTCTTTTTGTGAACAATTTTCTCAATTTAGGAGTATTTAAAAAGATGATATCCCTGAACAGATGAAGTTTGGAGTTCAAGAGCAGTAAATTCTATCTAGCACTATCAAAATTGGCCAAATCAGCCAGTTCTCACTGAACAATATACAACCTGTGTTTACCCCATCTCCCCAACCATTTTCTCATCGAGACCCGATTAGCCTTCTGCTTTTGTTTCTCTCACTGCAAAGTATTACTAGCGTTACACCAAGCTGTTGCACCACACTTTCCATTTTGTTTACATCTGCTTCCCAATGACATTGCGTGAGATCACTTGAGGTGGTGCATTGTTTGACGATTGCTCCCTCTGGCACAAAATCATAATAATATCTTTTAGTGTGGGATGCACCATTTTTTTTCCCCAAATCTTGTAGTGTGTGCATGTTTGAAACTAGAGAGAGGAACATCTATCAAGTTTTTCCTTATGTACGAGATGCACCCCGATTTCAAATCGGTCAGGATTTTAAAACTCCTGTAGTCTGAGCCAGGCTTTAGGGACAACTCTATGAATACCATTGAGTGGCCTAGCCAGATCTCTGACTTAAACCCAATTGAACATCTCTGGAGAGACCTGAAAATGGCTTTCCACCAACAGTCCCCATCCAACCTGACAGATCTTGAGAGGATCTGTCAAGAAAAGAATGGCAGAAAATCCCAAAGTCCAGGTGTGCAAAGCTTGTCGTGTCATACCCAAGAAGACTTGAGGCTATAATCGCTGCCAAGGTGCTTCAACTAAGTACTGAGTAAAGGGTCTGTGGTATTTCAGTTTTTCATTTTTAATAAATTTGCAAAAATGTCTAAAATCCTGTTTTCAGTTTGTCATTATGGGCTATTGAGTGTAGATTGATTAGGGAAAAAATGAATTCAAATGATTTTAGTATAAGGCTGCAACATAAAAAAATGTGAAAAAAGTGAAGGGGTCTTAATACTTTCTGAATGCACTGTATGTATAGATCTATCAAGATTATACAATGTTGATGCATGGAAGCTCTTCAAGTTGCTCTGCTTATTGATTGTTGCATTTCCCCACTGTGATTTTGCTTGATAAATGGATTAGGATGTGCTTTGTGCTTTTAGCCTCTAGAGTTACCATTTCCACAATGCACACTAAAAGTGCCCTTACCATCTACTTCCAACAGTAGACAATGTAAAGTTTTCCCATTAGGACTACATTGATAAGGTTTAAATCAATTAAGCCATAGAAAGTATCTAACTTTCAGAAAATGTGAAAGTTTATGAAAGTATGTGAAAGTGGAAAAAGATGTGGTATGTCCTTGAAGCCCATCATGTCAATGGAGCCAAGGTCAGTGGAGATCAATAAATTGAGTGGGTGTCTGGAACATGTATTCCCATTACACTCCTGACTTCTCTCGCTCTCTCTCTCTCTCTTCTCTCTCTCTTCTCTCAATCCCTGACTTTCCCTAAATGCCTTGCTAAGTGGACTGTGGAAACCCGCAGCTGTTGGAGTTCCCATCAGAGCACCTCAGAGAGGGAAAGGGAATTTCACTAAGGGAGTCACAAAATCAATATGAAATGATCTGTGGGTCAACTCTCTGCCCCATTTCTTTAACATTAGCCAGACCAAACCTCAGAGGAATGACAGACCACTCTAAAACATGTTCCCTGGAGCTATAAAGTTTATTACATTTTTTTTATAAAGTGACAAATGTTT
Organism: Xiphias gladius; assembly: GCF_016859285.1. NCBI lineage: Eukaryota > Metazoa > Chordata > Actinopteri > Istiophoriformes > Xiphiidae > Xiphias > Xiphias gladius. The sequence goes on along the minus strand of NC_053407.1, from coordinate 23,964,996 downwards.
TGATGAGAGTCTGCCGGTAATCATTTATAACTTCACTTATTTACACTTGCTTTCAAGTTTATAGATTTAATGGTCAATGGACTGAGAGGCGTAAATTCTGGCAAAGAACTATTTTAAATAATACAAGCTATGGTTTGAATATACATTTGCCACCAGATAGATGTAAAGGTTCTTGCAAAAAACTGTAAATTCATATATATTACTGGGAAAAAAAGTGACAGTGATTTACAGACATCTGTTTGCTTTACGATACTCTTGATAAATGAACAGTTTATTCTTAAGAAAAATGCCAGTTTGTCTGCTGGCTGACATCCCAAGAACCCTGACCACAAGTTTAAATTATTTTTTGCATTCTTTTGCCTTCACCTGCTGGTGAAACACAGGTCAAGCGGTAAAATGACATCAGGTTGACTTCTGAACCTTCTAGGTCTAATAGCATTTTCAGTGGATTAAGGTAGCCTATTCATAAGGGTTTGAGAGGGGTGGGTGGCAGTCTCCCCTAAATTACACAAACTGTGACACCCGTCCCCTCCAGACTGCCTGGTGTAGTTATCCTAGGCCTTTTTCAACTTAGCTATGGCAGGAATGTGCCATTGCATGAGAAGAGGTCATCACTGCTCATGGCCTGCCATAGTTATTCCCCAGTTCTTAGTCAAGGCTGCCAAGATATGGACATGCTTTCCCACGCACTCAACCACCCTCCCATTCATTAATGAAGAATGTTGATATTTATTATGCAGAAACCTTAACGTTGCTTTTTCCAGGCTATTTAGAGGAAGTATTGGTATTATCTTTTTCTTTGAAGCTCTACCTACACATGCAATCTGGTTTCTAAATAAATCTATATTCCAGTTTATTGTTATCATAAATTAATTACTTGTTTCACTTCAAATCAGCCATGGATTTTCTGTGGCCTCACTGCATTATTTAATATTCTGATTTCACATTTAACCAGGTCTTGATCTGTGGCTCACACAGAGCCCTACGAATACTGCTCCTCCAAAATGCCCTCAAGTTGTCCCTAAAGTATTGCATTGCAATCACAAGAATGTCATGTAAGGTGCATTCCCACATGCATCTTAACCCGTAAGTGGCCTGTTCATTTTCTGTTTGTCTATCATGTGGGATTATAAGATTGAGTCGATTTTCTGTGTAAAATGCTTACACAGAAAATTGATCCACCAGTTTAGGACATTGATTGTAAATCTTTAATCATTGGCCCTGATGGGACCAAACTGACAACATTAACAGGTAAAACATGTAAAAGTCAATGACATGTATGACAGTTTAGACTGGTGTTATACTGAAGACAGTGATATTAGTTGAAGTTGAGTAAACCCAATAATCACCTTGAGATTTTATGGAATGGATCATATTTCCTCATGCATAAGGAAGCAATTTGGTATTCTCTTTCTCTCTATTCACCTTGGTTACCCTGTATTTTTGTTTCCAGTACTGAATAATGTTAATCATCTTAAATTAAACTAAAGTAAATGATGATGAATCACAGTAATGTTAACAACCAGCAAAGCCAGAGTGCAGGGTCAGAGCATCAGGAGGGTGAATGTTTGCTGTCATTGGTTGGTTGGACATGGACTCTCTGGTGGAAGGCTGATTTCTCGAATCACTGGACCATGCTGTCACATTAAATTTACAGATCATTTTTACATTGTCTGATAAATTGCAGTCATAAAGTAACATGCAAATTAGCTTGATTTAAAAGTCACAGTGAATACGAATTTATCATGGACAATGCTAAACTTGTTTTACATTGTGTGCCTACCTCAAGGCAACACTTAAAGGTATTGTAGAGGGGGAAGTCCCTGACTTTTGAAATTAGATCTAGTTACTTCACATGTTGCCATGTAATATGTGTTTCAGATTTATTGGCCAGTAGTCAGCCCAAAGACTTTCAACTTGATCTGCGCCAAGCCCTTTAGTCTGACCACCTATTGTTTCACTGTTTAGTCAACCTTGTCTTGCCTGGCTATTCAAACAGGCTTAGGTTTCAGCTGTTCAGACTCTGCCCCCTATGTGGTTTGTGCTTTGAAGATTGAATGAAAAATTGGATTTCATGCTTTGGAGTGGATAAAAAGTTAAAATGGAAAAGTTCTAAAAGAGGTATTACTGTTTTCCAATTGAGCAGTGCCTCTGGCTTTCCTATTGAATAGCACTGATCTCTTGCTTTATTTTAGCAGTGTAGTCATATATGTGTCTGTACAGTCACATGACCGCTTAAACATAAACAATCTTGAAACTTCCTATATATATATATAATATATATATATATATATAATATGACAGTTTGAGGCTTGTGACAGGAAGGCATTTTTTAAAAAACATCTTTTATTGGCCTTAACAGCAGTGTATATGTGAAATCACAACCTTGGTGTCTTTAGCTTGTTAGCTTGTTAACTCTTTAGAAGCGTGGCTATATGCCTCCCGCAGGGCTTAATCTGTTGAATTCAAACTAAATTCTCTCTTAGAATTCTTGGACCCTCTGAGACTCATATTTTCAATCGCCTGTGGTGAAGTTTAGAAAGACTGCCAATAATAGTGTATAGAAACGTTGAAGCATGTGATGGAAAACAACAGTAAGCCTTGCCATCAACAGTTTGCAATGTGCACTTTTCAAAGTATTTCTTCAAGCTATTTTTTAAAGTTGATGAGCAGATAGATTGGCAGAGTCTTACTTTTACCACGGGAGTTGTGTGTCCACAGGAATGCACCTAGAAACTAATACATGATTGATGTCACTCAGTATTGGAGGTGATGTGCAAGGTCAGATAAGGAAGTGACAGAACATTGCCTGCAAGGGATTTATCATCCTATCAATTTTGAAGGGATTTAGCTGCTATTAGAATCACATTATAACACATATTACGGCGCACCGGGTTTATTGACAACCCAGGAGCTATCCAGTTGAATGCGATTGCTGAATGTGTATAATCTTGTTTTACTGAAAGGAGATTTTCAGGGGCTAGGGGCTCTGTAAAAATTTGTGTATGATATCATGTAAACATTGCTCCCCAGAACAGAACTCGCATTGATTTTCATAAAGAGGGATGGGTAGGTTGAAGTTAAAACTGCCTCCTGTCTCCACCGACTTCAGAGTTACTGTATAATCCCTCTGTCACACTTTTATTAAGCCTTTAACATATGAAAATACTGGTTCAGACCAGTGTAACTACTAACCATTGTCATCACATTCGACTTTGGAGGGTTGAGTTTTTTTGCTCTATATGTAATCTTGCCTAGTTGTGACTCCTCTACACCAGACCAGACCCTGTTCATCCCACACTCTATTGCGTGTTTTTTCAGCTGTGTTTACATGCCAGTTCTCTGAAACTTGAAGGGTGGAGTGAATACCTTCCTCTGTACCAAACCTCTGACATCTGTCAGGATTTAACATTATTCATGTTTCTCTTTACCCGTTACATGTCACAGAAATGCCATTTTTAAGCTCACATACACACTAAAAACTCTTATGTTAAAGAAAAATCTATATTTTTCTTCTTACTTCTTCAGTTTATTTGTAGCTTATCTCAAACTGCTTTCTGGCTTTCATAAGGGACAGAACGACTGAAACTACACAGTAGGGTATATTCTTAATATTGACCTTGCACTTCCTATACATACATATTTCCTTTACGGCAAATAATGCAAACTACTCGTTTAGTTAGCATGCATTATTGATGAATATAAGAATGGAGCCTCTGAACTAATAGGTAATCTTTCATTTCTGGTGTACAGCACATTGGGTACCCTCGATCTATGAGAGGCCACTCCTTGGCCCTCACCTCTCACTCTCGCTCTGTTATTGATCATTTGCACTCTAAAATGGCCCGTTTCAGAGTCAGCCCTGGGATTTGAAAGACTTGAATTAGACTGATTCTACCTAAAGTCAACCTAAATGCTAGGGATGCACCAATCTGGCTTTTTCAGTCCCGATACTGATACTGATACTGGGCTTTGGGTATCATCCAATACCGAGTACTGATCCGAACAGACTGGGATATTCTTTTATGTCTAAGGCAACACCAGGCCTTACACTCAGACCGAAACATTGCTTTTCTAAGTTTTTAAGACAAAATGTAACAGAAAAATACATATGTATACATTTAATGACTTGTTATTTATTACCCCATAATAGTTGTTGTAGTAGTAGTAGTAGTAGTAGTAGTAGTAGCTGTAGAACTTCAAGCGTGAACCTAACCTAAAATCTGCTGACCCTTTGTTTTTAGCTTCCTCAGTGCTATTGTAACATCAGATTTCTTTTCGTGAAGATATAGTTTATAGATTACCTTATTGTAATCATCAAGATAATAAAGGACAACATATGTGAGTAACAAAGACTGGCACAGTGGACGTAACCTTTTTCTACTCTTTTTGTGGATTTTCATGCTGTTTCAGGTTGAAGTGTTGCTTGTGAATTTAGCAAGCAGCTAAGTTCTTGCTAGGTTCCCAAGCAATTAGTTAGTGGTGTTATATTTTACTTTAAATATCAGTTTTGTATGCATTACCAATGCTGAAGTTACTGAGGAGCTATTTAGAATATTAATTTCATTTACCGCAATGCATTAGTTGGGAATGTCAGCGAGGTGAGGCGTAAATTAAACTAATAGAACACAGTACCTGATTAGCCTGGCTGAAAGAACTGCCAAAGAAATATCACATCAGGCAAGTTGTATTCATCAATCATATTTCATATTTAGTCCAAGCAATCATGACATGACCGGTTATGTTTCTGATAAAGATGGACGGTTTTGAAAAATGAGTATGTCTCTGAAAAAGGCAGAAACCAGATGAGGACTTAAACTGGTGATATCATCAAGATGTTAACACTGACTGTGTGTTTGTCACTGGGAAGGAATGAGATGATTAAGACAAAGTGATTACCCAGGGGAATTTTTGGAGGAAAAGTATACCTTCTTCGGTTCAGTACTTGTTCCGTGGGGATAACCTTATAAAATCAGGCTCATTAGAGTTTAAAGCTCTGGGTGCAAGATATTATAATCACAGTTGTCACTCCAAAGAATGTTCTCTGCTGCCAAATATGTCTCAGTTTACCTCATCATAGCGCAGTCAGCATAAAAATTAAACATTTTTTTCCCCCAGCATTTGCAACATAACAAGTGATCATTTGGGTTGAGACGCAAACTTAGGCGTAAAGTAAGAAAAGAGCAGAAAGTGTCTATCATGACAGTGGATACAGCAAATAAAAATCCTTAAATTCAAAAGCTTACAGAGAGTCATTAGTTTGCAGCTTATTCATATTTTCCACAAAGATAGCTGTCAATGCTGATGATCATAGCTGCGGGTCATGACAGCAGGCCCCAGTTAATTGGCATAGTTAAGTGAATGGCCAGAGGCAGACTAAATCATTTAAATGAATATAAAATGTATTTTTAACTTGCGTAAGCTTGTGACTACAATGAAAAAGGCTGCAGCACATAAGGACATATCCAAATGGAACCTTGAGAGAAAGCTAACCCCAGAGAATTCTTTTGTTTTTAGGGGAGTGATGACTGATATGTAAAAATGGTATGTAAGCTCCTCTGTTGCGTCTCATAAGAGCTAAAGTTGTGATTGTTTCCTTCCAGTATCACAAGGTAATAACTTTCTGTCCATGGATTGATTGCCTGTCCCTTTTGTTTGGAAACACCGTGTGTTACCTCTTGCCAGAAGGCCCACAGAGCCAAACCTGTCGTCAGATGCCAAATGACCAAAATGAAATTAGATTTTAGAAAGCTTGGCAGGGAGAGGGAGGAAAAAGTGGAACCAATTCTAGGAGAGAAATGTGGGACAGGGTTAAAAAATTGACAAGAAATATAATATCTCATTTACTATCCCATCAAGGTGAAAAAGTAACTTAGTGGAAAATAAGGTGAATCCCAGATTAAGCACTGTATCCAATGCAGATTGATGACCACTCTAAACAGAGCTGATAAAAATTATTGGAACAAGAAGAGTGATCGCATTCATGACGCATCATCACAAAAATTCTTTTGCCTCATAAATTCTAATTACACTTGTTTATGTTCTATACTAGAGTCTACTTTATGGGGAATGGCCAATATAAAGTTATATCAAAACCATCCACATCTGATTTTAATAGCCATAATATAAAACATGACTGTAGCTCTCACTGTTGTCCCATTTACTGAGTCTTGGAGATCTTGTTTGTATCTTCCCCTTCACACAGCTCAATACAAATTTTAGTACGCCCCCCTTTTGCAATCCTGGTCATCCATTATGAGTTGTGGACTGATGAAGGACCTTCCCAGCACCCCATACACACCTCTGTTTCTCCACCCGCTGCTGCCTGGACGGTCTAAATTAAACTTGTCAAGAAGAAGATAGAATTAGGGTGTAGCAAAGAAAAGACAAAGGAAAACTACAATCATCAAATATGGTAATGCTATTTTGTTTTAGGGATGTCATGGATGATTGAACGGGTGTGAGGGCCATCCGATGTGCATTCAGTCCTTAAGTATAGAAACTTAAAGAATTTCTAGAAGCAAAGAATTTAATGTTTCCTCTTATTTACCAGCTTGACAGTGTGGATAATTTTTTAGATAAATTGCAGAAAATGCAGTAAACATATCACCAATCATTTTGATCTGATTCATCCTGTCCTCAAAATGCAGACAACTGTATTTGGCTATTTAAATGTTGTTCTTCTGCTCATGGAAGTAAAATAAGTTCAAGAATCGTTAGTTGCAGTTTTGTGCTGTAGTTTGCAAGAGCAGCTTTGTTTCTTCATCGACATTGTACATTAAATCAGTGGATAATGATACTGCATTTTACATGGCTTGCTAAGATGACTTGGTAACAGTGTTTTGCCTTGTTTTCCTTAACTTTGATTGTTGCAAATATTGTGTCAGTTCTTATCACTTAGTTTGTATGCCTGAAACTCACCTACGTAGATATTAAAACCTGATGAGCCCTTAAATCACACAGATAGTCTAGTGTATTCCCTGTATTAAAAAGGGCCAGTTTCACATTCCAAATAATGTTGGTCTCATGTCAAAAGACAAACTGCAGTGGTGTAAGCTCATCGTGATATTTCAAAAGGTAAAATTCACAGAAGTCCAGAGCTACATTGTTATGAATCCCCCAACCCTGTCAGGTTGTAACGTGACAGAGCTTCTTAAAGCCTTCATCGCCTGATCCATGGTTCTGGCAGTCTTGTGGTGTGCTGTTTCCGCATATGTCTCACAAACTCAGCTGTTGACGGAATGCAAGGCTGGTAGGGTTGAAATATTTCTCGGCAGACTACATGTGCAAGCATCTGAGTGCACCACATAAGGCCACAGCAAAGCAGTGTCTACAGAGGCTTTCCCAAAACAGAACTTGCACTGTGTCTGAAGTTGTGGTAACAGTTTGAAATGCGTCGGATTTATACGGGGAGTATGCACACAATAATAGCAAGCCTGAACAATATGATGCAGACACTGTTGTTGAATGAGATTTTTTTTTTCAGTGCTGTTCTGGAATTAATGAGCGTTAAAAATCATCTTTCCATAAAGCAGTAGATAGGATTTTACTGTGAAAATGTAAGTTTCTCATCCGCATATAATTAGCGGTAATACTTTTTTCATTTAAATTAATGAGAGGACACTGCAAAGTGCAGCATTTGTTTATGCCTTTCCTAGCTAGATTGTCTTACTTCTTGACAGACCTGAAGCAAACACATATAATATGTAAAAATATCTGGTAGCAACTTCCTTTGTAAACTCATCTTTAAAAAGCCCTATTATCCAAAAACCTGTTTCATTTTCCACACTGCCCTATTAGATTGTATGTGCAGTGCTGCTCAAATGCATGATCCTGCCTTCATGGTGCTTTCAGTGTAGCTAACAGTGACTTCTCTCATTATTTGGTACCCAGAGAATATTACGAATTACACTTCAAAGAGCTAATTTGGACTAACATCCTATTAATAGAAATAAGTGACACGAGGCTGTAAAACACAGCAGGGATTGCCTTCACTCACTGCACTAATGACTTCATTTCTATGCATTGGGAGCAGCGCTGATGGATTTTGATTTCTTGCTGTGCTTTGTGAAGACTCAGTCATCACATCTATAGCACTCATCATAAGGGTTGAAGTACTCTGCTTGAAGACATCGATGTGAATTTTTAATGAGTATTCACAAAGTGACATAATGACTGTGACATGCAGTCTCACCATTTTTTATTTATTTATTTATTTATTTTTTGTCATTACCTGTATTTCTCTATCCCGCATATGGAATAACTATGCATTACAATTTGAATGTCAAAGGCAGAACCAGGTATTTTACGTCCTACCCAGAATTCATGTTGATAACATGGATTATTCAGAAATATATGTCTTTAGCTTTAAGATTAGACCTGCAAGCTTGTTTTTTTTTTTTTTTGGTGAAATTTGCTTTTTGAACTAAAAAATATAACACCTGCATGAAACTTGTAGATACCGGGGAATTAGAGATGAGTCAAAACACCCACACCTGTTGGTTTCTCACACACACACCAATGGCACACTGATGTACATTGACACACAGGTCTCCCAAAAAGCAGCAATTTTCCAACATTTTCCAACAACATCCCCAGATCAGCACAGCTTAGGTACTGTACCTTGTGTGGTGTGTCCTGTATGTTCATGAATTGACGCACATCAAATGACGTTGTGTGACAGCCTTTGAATTGCACTGAAATGAGATGGAAATTCACTGCCAGCCATCCTCGAATCCAGCAGAGACTATTCAGTATATATCTGCTCTATGTAATGGATGAGTTGGCAGGGGTTATGCCCCTGTTTACACTTTTGTGACCTATTGAAAGGTACCCACAGCTCCAATGAACATCAAGTATTATTTTCCTTCTTTATCACGCCAGAGTGAAGCAAAAACGCTTTAGTTACTTGTTAAAACTGTAAAAATTGTCCCCACACAGCAGTTTCATTTCATAAATGTCACCTATTCATCACACTTGTTTACAGACCTGGAAATTGTTTTTATTGTCTTTTTTAATACCATACATTAAGTTTTTCCTTTTCCTTCCCTCCTCTTTGTATTCCCCCATGTCATTGCATCTCTACTTCTGTCTCTTTTTTTCCGCCCTTTTTGTCTCCCTCTCTTGCTGTGTGTCTCTGTCTTTCTCAGAGGGTCCTTCACAAGTTCTTATCACATATTTAGTCTTAAGATAGGCCCTCAGAGACCTGCTGCAATCAGCCCGGAGCAGGAGGCCAACATGAGTAGGCTTTGCAGAGGGCATTATTTTGTACCTAACAATCATGACCCTCTTCTCTCTTTCCTCTCATCCCCCACTCTTCGTCTGTTCACCTCTCCCAATTGTTGTTTATAGGAACCCATTGTCTCTGCTTAAGGTATTCATTTCTCTCTAAAATGTGCCCATGTCATGAAAGTTGTTCGGGGGAGAGTATTCATTTCCAGTGAATGCAGAACCAGAGATTTCTTTGAAATGTTTGCTACTTGCAGAGGAACAGAGTGCTCAGCTAGTGTGCAAAACTAGGAAATCCTGCAGGACTCGGAGCAAATCAGAACGTTTTTGTTTTCAGATAATGACAGTTGTTATATTTTGAACATGAGGACGTGATGCATAGGTAAGAAGTTTGGAATAACGGCAACTCTCAAAGCAAGTATACGTGGATAGAATGTCTATCAAATGGCACATGTTTGTAGTCTGTTGTTTCAAGTAGCTCTGTAAATACACGTCCTCAGGTTTATCAAGAAGCACAGGCAACCCTGCTTGCGTTTTTAGGTGACAGCGAGTTACTAGTGGCTTATTTTTACCCGCTGAATTGTTTAACATGGGTATAATGATAGCACAGCTGTTAAAGCCTTTATTATTCCAAATAATGAGTCACCTTCTGTGTTGATGTCATTTTTACATCTGTTCACCCCCTGTCATCTACTCAAAACTGCAATCCTGTAATTCATAAAATCTTAGTCAAGGCTGATACTAATAATAGTGTCATGTGAATACGTCATTAGCTGAATATATGTTTTTCCTGTATTGTATTTAACTGAAATGAACCATATAAATGAGGATTTATTGACAAAGGGATTATAATATGTGACTCAACAATATTCAGTTTTTTTTTGTTAAGATGGACATTCGTTTAGTAAATGTCTTATAATTGAGGAGTCACTTAATATTACTTTTTTCTTGTAATAAATAAATAAACCTCACTTGCCAATTAACAAAATGCAGGAGATTCTATGAACTAACCAACATTTGCTGCCTTATACTTTAACATAAACAGGCAGTTCAGTGTTTGTTTCAAAAATGTTGGTTTCCCCCCATAATCTAAAGACATGCAAATTGTGAATATAGTTTTATGTACATAATTTACTTTATATTATGAAGTACATGAAATTTTTCTTTAATGTGCCTAGTGTCATCAACTATTCTTACTCTTGACATGTTACAACATTTCTTATTAGGATATAGCAAAATCCGAATATGGTATTTAGAAACAGACATATTAGCTGCAAGTGGAAAAGATCAAACTTAATGTCCTTTGACTTGTGGGGGCAGGTGATGGTATGGTATTAGGTTGAATATGAGAAATGGAATTATACTAGTCTGTTTATGTGTAAAATATTTTTGTTTGTTGGTTCAATAGAATGCATGTTTAAAAGATAGTAACACTGATATTTGATGCTGATATTTGATATATTTTTGTGATGGAAGAAGGTGTAAAGAGACGTATTGTGATGTATGAAATATCAACATACACTGGTCTGAAAATGATACATTGCTGGCAAGTGCCAGCCCTCACAAAACCTCCAACAGTTTACAGAACAAATCTGGATCTGTACGCAAGAACCAAGACAACTTTTTTGTTTTTTTGTATCATGTTGTTTAGTTACTGTAATATCTAATTTCTTTGAATTGGAATAGAATCAACAGACATAAGTAAACAAGTTCATGAAATCCTGCACTGATTTTTTTTTTTTTTTTTTGAGGTGAATTGTTGCTTTTTTCAGAGTTGGCTCACTGACACTTCACAGGTTCCTGTCCAGACAGAATGTCTTCAGAATTTCAATTACGAACAAAATTTGTGGTCATGCAGTACATTGGAAAGTGAAATACAATCATATGTGGGTGAAAAACATCACTCTCTATCAAGTTGCCCACTGACACAGTGGATAAAAAACTACCCAGATGCTCTATGAAGCTTTACTCATTTATTTTAATATAAAGCTGTATATCTCGTTAATATCCAATATACAATATATTATTTATGCTTGCAGGAGGGTCAGTAGGCATTTTTTGTTTGTTATGGAAAATCACAGACTCTCTGCTCCCACCTCTAGTGGTATGCTTAGTTTTATATGCTTGATGGGGTAACAACAAGACAGGGGAGGTGTCAATGAAGGCAGGAGGGTGGCAAGCACTAAATTATAATAACAGATTTGCCTTTACCCAAAATTTATTAGAGTATAGATACAGTATCCTTTCAGAACCACTAATGAGGCTCAGCTGTTTTAACTCTGAAGTATTACTTTTGTTGACAGGCTACAGGTGTGGTAGACTTGTTAATTTAATCAGTGCCGATCCTGTGGCCAAATGAGGCAGGCAGACATTGTGCATACCACAGTGGTTCCTAAGGTTACCATTGTTTAATTCTCTCCCATTATTGTGGCTATGCACTTGTTTTGCATGCAGCCATATATCCTTGTGTTCTTTGTAAAATCTCCTTAAATGCATATGCATATAGAAGATGACAGAAAAACTAGCAGAGCTAAAGCTCAGGGACATTTCATCATTAGACAACAGTGATACTTTTATTTTTTTCTGATTTATTAAATTTGACATAAAGACAAAGAAAGAAATTCTGAGCCAAATTACAATATAGACGAAAACATAATACACACACATTGAAGAATGTAGTGCACATACACTGTATGCACATACATTGGAACATACATAGAGCACAAACACTGAAAGTCTTGCTTTCCATAACTCTGAGTCTTCCAGTGTCATGTAGTACCAAGATTAATGTCATTACATTCGTATCATCTATACAAAGTTCTAATTTCTTTTTACATTACTTTATAGAATCCATTCAACTCATAACGGTTATATACTTAAGAAAACCTCTCTATTTTGTTGGATATTTTACTGCCCATCTTCAGTTATATGGAAGGCGTTCCAAGCAATTTTGAATTAAGAACACGCTTTTGTTTTTGATTACATTTGTTTGCAGCGGTCCCTCTCTCAAACTGTTTAATTTTACCTTATTCAAATGCATACGGTAGCTGAAACTGTTGGTAATGAGACCACATGAGGGAGAGTAAAGACTGGGTGCACACTATGCATAATATTGAATATAAACTACTCAAACTGTCCCTCCTCTCCCTTGATGTCTTTGAACTTGCACCCCTTGGAGCCCCCTCATTTTCTCATAGAGCAGCCCTACATGGTTGCCCTGTTAGATAATGGTTTTTTGAGCCTTTCCACATGTGTGCGTACTTAAACTGTGACTGTGACAGTATTTTACAGTCACAGATTGATGTTTCACCATTTCATCACTCTCACCACTTTGCGTGCTCTGCTCGGGTTAGACTATCAAATATCCCTCTCTCTTGAATATTTTATGACATGATGCCTTTCTCTGGCTCAGTGAAATGTGTCAAGGCTGATCTGTAGTCATTGCTCTTTAATGCCTGCCTTTGCCCTTAAAGTGGGAGGGATTTTTGTCTTTGTCATTTTTGTCTTTGTTACTATTTAATAGGATCAAATGGCCATGTGAAATATTCATTTTAAATCATCGCTGTGCTCTTGAGAAGCAAAAGCACAGTGGCTTCTGTTAAATTACCTTGTAAATTATATATAGCGGTGACATACTTGTAATGTGATATACTGTAATATAATATCTATAGTTCAGGAGAGGAAAAATGAATGACACTCCCCCATATGAATCTCATCAGCGGATAATTCTGTATACAAGATATGAATTGAATGAAACTGAAAGTTTTGATAACACTCAACCTGATATTCCTATAGTCAAGGACAGTTTAGTTAGTAGTTATTGGTGAGAACACCTTTTAACAACAAACATGACTCCAACTTGCACTATCACAAAGCTGTAGCGTCCGTAAAATTTAGCTTCTCAACAAAGACAACAATAACAACTGTTGACAGAGAGAGACAAGGACAAAAAGGACTTTAACCTTATACTTTGTTGTCATGCAGATCGCACTAACTTCAGCCATAATAGAAAAAGAACATTTTAGCAGTTGTAAGTCAGCTAAGCTATTACTTACAGTTCTCAGGTGATTTGCCAAACTCGCTGTACATTTGTGATATGCCAGTTTTCTTTGGCATATCTGGCACTTGATTTTTTTGGGGATCATCTTCGCAAATTTGGACGTCATTCTAGACGCTTGCCTTTCTTGACATCTTGCTAGTGTATTTGTAACTTGTAAGCCTGTCACATGGTCACATGACACTGTCCGACTGTCAGTCCTGGTAACATGAGAGCTGTGACGGACAAAACTATCAGTAAGATTAAATGTCCTTGTCTGAGAATAACTAATAATAATTCCTGTTGATGCATAAAGAATAATGTTGGATTACTCTCTCTTATTTTATGGGCTATTTGGGAATTTTGTGGTAATTCATACATAATCATTTAAAAAAAAAACAAAAAAAAAATGTAGCATTCGTTTACTGATTTGGACGTTGATTACCATGGCAGCGGTAGAAGCTTCGAAGCTTTGGGTCAGCCTGACCTCAGCTGGACACATTTTCCCCTCAGTTTTATTTACATATTTTTATTGACTTTGTTTGCATTTGTGACATTTCAATTTTTTTGGTTTACTTTCCCTCTGAACTAACCTTAACAGTCTGTGTTTGGGCAAGCTGAGCAATGTTGTGGTAGATGTCTGGTTAAGTAGAATAAAGAACATTGATAATAACATGTCAATTTATATTTAGATAATGATACTAATTGTTATTTCAGACCTTCCCGAAATTTACGAAAATATCAGGGTGTGTTTGTAGGCAAGGATTTCCATCGGTTGGATTCCAGAGAGGCCATGTATGAGATCAGTGTAGATCCGAAGGGGAAAAAAGCTAATGGAGGGGGGTGTTACGCAGAGCCAATCCGCCCAATACGCTCACTATGCAAGTTGCGCAGGACCCTGCAAATTACTCAAGGGCCCCGCCTCCCCCTTATGTCAAAGCGGGTGTCAGTGTTTACAACTTCCTTGAGAGGAACTATCCTTCTGTTCATGAAAGGGAAAAAAAAACACCAAGAGAGTGAACAGCTGTGTGAACAGCAATCAGGTAAACTTGTGTTCTCTCCTCTCCAAGTTTGATGTCAGCAAATAACAGTAACATTAAATTGATTGCTTGCTTTTTTGTGCCTGACAAAAGTTAGAGTGAAATACAACTATTTATTACATTTGATAAACACCAACGAGAAACAGTGTTTATAAACTGCCGATCGGAAAAGATAACTGCATCCGGCATGAACATGTGTTCATACATATGCGCATGCATGAAATGAAACTGCTTTCCAGCAGCAACCTCTTTGGGAACTAGTCCAGACAATATATGGTCGTGATGGCAGTCCCCATAGGAGCACATCATTTTAAAACAAGATAATGATTATCTAGTCTCTCAGTGGTTTAGTTACAACTCTGGAGTAACACGAGGTGTAAAGCTATGGATTGACATAGACTATTGATTAAATATTTAATTTATCTTGATTAGCTGGCCAGACTGGGCAATATGGATGCACATCTCTCAATAAATTATAACCATCGAGTATTCAGTCTAGCCACAATTTAAATTGTATTATATATATTTGAAATGGTTTACATGACTCATGGGTCAGGTAGGTGGGCCCCTTAGCAGAATTTTGCTTACGGCCCCAGGGAGGTCAGGATTGGTTCTGGTGTTGCAGGATTTAGGAATTGTGCTACCAGGTGATTCACGATAACCAGCACAGACGTAGTTTTGCTGTAGGGAGGTTCGGATGTATTGGAGATTGATAAAACTGTCAAAAATAAATGGAGATGGGCTCAGCTCTGCGAAATGGGGAAAAACAGTAAGCCGTTTAGTTTCTGGTGCCAAAAAGTCAAACAGCGAGGTGTTTGTTTCTGCATGGTATCCTACAAGAGTATTCGGTATGGCACTAATAGCAAAAAAAAAAAAAGGCTGCATTAAAGGAAAAAACCAGCAATGGTTATGTGTGGTGGGGTGCTGAAATCTCATAATTTTACTTGTTAAATGTCAGGGGGTAAGGGCGTTTACATGCTGTTCATGTTTTTCTCAGCTACCTCCCCCTTTTTTACATAAAAACGTATGGAAAGCAACCACATGGCGGAAAAAAAGCTGATCTAAAAAGATGGTGCAGCACCCATCTTTCTTCCAAAAAAAATAAATAAATAAAACACAGTGTGTACACATTAATGTGGGGGCCTTCTCTGTGACCTGTTTTACGTATTGTAGATGGGGAGGGGGGGGCAGACTGTAGGTTGAAATATAGTGCAGGACATTGCTTTTGCTTTAAAAGTAATAACCATTCAATAGCAATAAAAACCTTTTTTCAAGGTTTTTGCCATCCCCTTTAGGAATGCAACATTGTTCAAATACATCTCTGAAACACTTCATAAATACTGTTTTGGCCTACTTGACAAGCGAATAAAGGCGCAGTCTGTGATTGAATCATCGTCTGGACAGCATTTCCCGGACAGCATTTCATCATTTTCCCCTTGGTTTTACAAGCGAGCCATCCACTGAGTGAACTGCATCATGTCAGTTTGTCATGCTGATGTACAGTATGTGGGCCCTGGACGGTGGTTTTGCATCAACCCAACCTTTTAGCTTGATTCCAAGACCCTAGGCTTCGAGCACAACATGCTTATGACTTACAGGAAATAAGCACCAGTGAACATCCCATTTATTAACTGTCTTAAAGCGTCCACATACACTTGTCAAACACGGTCCAACTCAGCTGTTGGTGCACATTACCAAATAAGCCAGGGTGCTTTACTAAAATTATATTTCAGTTTTTACTGGTTCAATGTATGTGAAATGGCTAAGTGATTCTTCTTGAACGGGGAGACGTCAACTTCTTCAAAGGATATAGTAGTTGCAAATGCCAAAATCTATAAAATAACTCTGATTTCATAAAAGCACCAGCAGAAATGATTTTCCTTAGAATAATTTAGACAGCGTCCCATTTCCACCATTATTAATTGCAACGCTCAGATACTCCAGTGCGGCATACAGAGGGAAAAAACAAATCAGTGCTTAGCCACTATCGCTTTCAGTCAGTTGGCTCCCCAAGCTCAACCCCACTGTCGCAGAAGCCCTTTCATATGCTTTGATCCTGTTAATAATTATTTGCTATGCAGCTGAAGAAGGAGGGCATATTGAAAAAGCAGCAGAATGCTCTGCACTGAAAGTGGCATTGAAAGACAAGGGGAGAGTAAAACTTGGAACATTTTGTGGTGTGGGAGTTTCAACAGCCCTGTGCTGTCCTTCCCGGACATTTCCACTAAATATGAAAAAGCAGAGACTCAAGGCTTAATCTGAAATTGCCAGTATATGCGAAAGGGCAATATTCCTGCCTTAGATAAAGAAATACTTGAATTTGAGACCTATTTCTCCCAGTTTTTGACAAAACGTTTAAAAAAAATGGGGTGTTATTGATATTAAAATGCATCATTCAGTGTCTCCGTCCACACCATTTATTTTCCTCTATTCCTGATGTCTTTTTGATGCAAGTGGCCTTGCCTTATCTCTTCCCTGCCATGCTTTGCTGTTGGAAAACATTTCCCTCCTGAACTGGCTCCTTATCTAGAGTGGCTCTGAATGGACTCAGAACAGAACTGAAATCGACATCCCTGCTGGTCTGCTGGCAAGGTCGAAAAAGGAAAGCAGAGGCTAGGGGCGAAACCGAGCCAAGGAGCTCAACTGCTTCCTTGTCCTTTTCTCTCCACTGGGGTTGGAGAAAGATTTCTATGACATTTTTCCATTTCTCTATGGATACTAGAGCTCATACTGGCCTCTTGTTATATCATGCCTGCTGGAGTCATGATCAGTATGCTAAAAGGTCTCCCTGTTTCCAACGAGGGTCAGGAAGCTAATTGTTTGATGCAGGAATTTCTTGAAAAAATATGTACAGTTTAACGAAGAGCTTTACTATCACTCATACCCAGACATTCAAAGCTGTTTTTCTCCACTCAAGACAGTAACCCACATCTCTCTAAACCACCACTCCGGTGTTGATTGACAGTACTGTAATGCAGTAGGATGTCGTCATCTGTAATAGCATCTCATCCCACATTGTTTCGTGGAACTTGTGAATTTTCAGCAGACCCTGGGATACATGACCGGATCCACAAATCCAATCAAATCATGACTCTTGTATGTATGAAAATGCCAAAAATAAATAGGAGTGATTATGAACTTCCATTCCTCATTTCTTACTTACTATCAAGGGGGATTTGTAGTTATGTGTCAAGGGCTTACAGCATAGCTTTAGAGAGACATTACCAAAATAGCTACACTCTATGGCGGGAAAGCTATCAACCCCTTACATCAAGTATAAACCCAGTTCACTCCCTGAGTGAGTCATGAGTCACTGAAATCACTGATCGATAGCCTACTCCTGTCTCTACTTTAGTAATGTTGTTAAAATAGACTTATCCCAGAGCTTGATAAGAAAATTGATTTATTGGGGTTATAGGTAAATCACCATTGCCAAAGAAGAATGGGTCAAGACTCACATCCTTCACTCACTTTATTGCTGCAGAAACTACATGTAAAAGGAAGTCATTATAGTGACAAGGCTGCGATTGCCTGAGTGCTCCCACCTGCAGGTAGGGCAGCTGATAATGATGGACAGAGGAATGTATGATCCTGTTATAGTCCCTGTCACTCCAAGTTGGGAAAATAAAAATGGGAGTGGGGGATTGTGTCAATCCCAGATAAACAGAGGAATGGATGTGGATGACAAAGCGGGAGATGAGTCAACATATGTGTGAGGGCAGTGATGGAAAAACAGCTTTTGGTGGTGATTCAGTGGATTTTGTGTTTGTGAATTCACACATGACAGTGATATTTATGCAAGTAGTGCCTCACATACAAACACGTAACTCACATTGAAAGATCAAAGGTGGGAAACCGTAATGGCAGGTTGGCCATACATAATGGTGTCTAACCACAGGCATTTTTCTTGGAAGTCATCTGACATTAAGTGTGATCACAGACAGTTTGTAACAGTTGACTCATGGGATTTAAAAGTCACTGAAGATTCAGAACTCACAGGCAAACCTGTCCCATTGAAATGGGAACATCATTTGAGGATTTCCAGCATCTTACCATTTTGTTTTTTTGAGTTCTATAAAATCTGTGAAATAGACAGTAAATAGCTGATATTCAGTAACCCCTATATACAGTTCCTGTTAAGAACCATTATAGTAAGAGCCTTTCAGGTCCCTTTTGAATAAAAGGTATAGCTATTTCACCTTGCATGTTTGACAATGAGCAGATTTTTCTATTACAAGTAGCATTATCCAACATCTTTAAGTCGTCTATCTGCAGGGTACTATAATCCATGTGTTTTTGTATCAAGAGTATAGAGTTCATTGTTGAGCAAAATATAATATCACTGTGTCCCATGGTCACGTGGAGTGATCAGAGCAGTAATATTTTCATGGAGTTCTGCTTAATCTGATCCCTGAGATAGTGGAGCATCAGCAACCACATAGGCTACAAAGGCTCTCTGTTATTTTAATCCATCTCCCAGGAAACTCCTGCTTGTATAAACTGGCTGTTTTTCAAAAAGACATTCTTATGGCTAATTACTGGCAACCCAGTGCCTTGACTTCATCCTATCCCCCTTGCTTTACTTTTATCCAACTGGCTTCTCGTCCCTTGCTGTATCCACATTCTTCCTTTTCCCAGTTCTTCACACAATCCCTCCATATATCATCCTTCGGAAACTAAGGGTCTAAGAAATGGCATAGTAGAGTTTTCCTTGGTTTCCTCCTATTTTCTCTGTATCAATTTTTGGAATCATTTCCTATTTTTATGGATTATTCATGACATTATAAAGTACATGCTATAAAGTGCATATTTCATTGATACCTTAAATCTCATGCACAAGGTAACCCCTCTAAAAAATGCCCACAGTTAATGCTGCACTCTTGCTATTTGATGAACTACCAGCCCTTGCCTCTCTTTATAACCAATGCCCTTGTGGGTCCTTGGACTAATTCCACTCCCAGTACCCTCTTTTTATTCTGAAACTAGACCCTGGCCCCTCAGTGTAGAAGACATATGGTCCAGATGTCAGCACAGATGATGGGGTCACATAGACCTAACCACATAATCTGCCAACTGCACTGACATCTGCATGTATAGTAGCTTTGTGGTCAAAAGGAAATGGCCTCTTTAAGCTAATTTAGTACTGCTGTGCTACCGAGATTAAACACTAGAAAACACTGGTAGTCATCTGCTGTCTCTGACCTCATCCATAGAAACGCCATATAAAAGCTGAGAAGCCTTCAGCCAGAATGCCTCAGATTTGTTTTAATTTTTCGAATTGTGACCCATAGCACCCACCTAATTTTAACAAATGACTTGTAAGTCTAGCAAGAGTGATAATCTATGGAGGCAGCACTGGAAACTAGGCGTAATAGATATGGAAACTGTGATGTTGTTTAGTTTGGGCTGTTTTAGACAGGCTCATGAGCTGCACACAAGTGGATGACCATACTGAAGACATTGCATGCTCTTGAAGATGTTTCAGTTTGCAGGGAATGGTACAGTGAATTCTACTGTCTGCCTTGACATACAGTAGATGTAACTCAAACATCTGAGAAAAGAGATGCCTGAGGCCCGTAATTAGTAGCAGAATCAGCTTAATCGGTTGTGATCGTTTTATTTTCTTGAAGTCTAAAAGATTCACCTATATCCTTCGAAAGTACTGTATCTTTTGTGGAAATTCACGATGGGAAGTGATAAACATGGATGCTTTTCATCAGTACTAGATTATTAAGAAGATGCTATACCATTTGGCATGTTTCCCTTTCTGTGAAAACAAGGGGGAAAAAATCTCTTTTTGTCTTCGCTTTCTGCCAATTTGTTAGACAGTTTGTGTAATTATAGCTTGTAGACTGAATGCATACATTCCACTGAGTTGTCATTCTTCTCCACTTGAATCAGAGAAATTGAATTGATAATTACTTTTTCTTGACCTAGAAATGAAGTTTCTAATAAAAAGATGTATTAAAGACATGCATACAGCAAGTGGGTCATGAACTCGGACAAGGAAAAAAATGGACAAGGCCGATTATGCAAATGTACTTAAGGCTACAGCTTTGCGGAGAAATAAGTTCAATTCTGACTTTGAATAACCAAATGCACCATACCAAATAGTGTGTTGAACCACTGAAAGTTTTTTTTTTTTTTTTTTTAAATCTCTGTGGGGGAAAGGAGACCTCGATAAAACACATTAGCAACTGTGGCGTGAAAAAGTTTGGGCACCCCTATTCAAAATTTCTGTTACTTTGAATAGTTAAGTGAGTAGAAGATGAACTGATATCCAAAAAACATAAAGTTAAAGATTAAACATTTTTGTCAACATTTTAAGCAAGATTAGTATATTATTTTTGTTTTGTACAAGTTTAGATTGAAAAAAGGTGGCTTTGCCATGGCTATCACAGTCCCCTGACCTATACATCATCGAATAATCTGTGGATAGACTTAAAAAGAGCAGTGTATGCAAGATAGCCCAAGGATCTCAAGAAACTAGAAGCTTTTTGCAAGGAAGAGTGGTGTTACTAAGTACTGACCATGCAGGGTGCCAAACTTTTGTTTCGGGCCCTTTTCCTCTTTAATATTTTGAAACCGTAAAAGAAGGAAATGAAAAAGTAATCTTGCTTATAGTATTATATATAGTAATTGATAACAGTAAAAGCACTCTGGCACATTGGCATGGATTAATTAGACGCTCAGTGGAACTGAGCCATTGTTAACGAAATTAGTTTCACCTGTGCTTGTCCTGCTATGATGAGTAAGAACATCTGCTGTGAACAAGGCCTATTCAGATCCATTATCAGAGTTTAAATGTAAAATAACATTTTTATAGTGTGAAAAATGTGACTTATACTGTTTGAAATACTGTTCAGATTTCTTTGCTGTACTGAACCTTTCTTTTTAAAATCATATTTCAGCAACATTTTAACAGTTTTTGAAACCTTAGACATAGTTGTACCTCAACCTCTGAGCTTTGAGCATAAACCAGTGAGATATCTCGTGAACGTGATATCTCAGGAACGCCTTAAGGAAATTTCTTCGAATTAGGTACAAACGTTCACTTGGACTCAAGGATGAACTGAATAGATGTTGGTAGTCACTGTGGCGTGAGGTCACTGTGACCTCACATATGTCCCATTGTTGTGAATGGGATACATCATGAACGCTGGAAGAAATTTCATTACATCTGGCACAAACGTACACTTGGCCTCAATGATTACCTAATTACAATGTATTGGTAAAAGGTCAAGGTCACTGTGACCTCAAGAAATACATTTTTGACCATAACTCAAGAATTCATACGGAAATTATGACAAAATACACTTAATACCTGGATGTAAACTTGAGTGGTTGGTGGAGGCATACAACCGTGAGGCGGTAATTGTAGTCTTTTTTTATATTCCATTGAAGAGCCCTGTTAAGACATTTTATCTAGTTATAGATACATGAGGTGTAATTACAGGCCCAAGGAGGATAACACATGTTCGAACATTGTTATTTAGCAGATTGCCAGAAAAATGAAAATGCTGCCCCTCTGACTGCTGATTTGCTTCACTGGTTCATGCCTTGTATCTTTAGTTGTAGTTGTTTAGGAAGCAGAGATCAATTTCTTTGTCTAGACTTGCTCACTCTACAAACTAAATTTGTACTTTAGGTTGCCTGTGCTCAGATCCATATCTACGGAGGTTGACAGCAGCTCCACTCTGGCTCTGCCTCCAAAATGTAAGGTTTGGCATCATGAAACTGATAGGTCTCTTTGGGAATCCAGTCCTATTGGGAGGATTCAGGTCAACCTCATTCTCTAATTTCTACCTCTTTTCATCTTCTCTCGGAACAATTTGAGGAGTTCTTAATGGGCCTTGTAGTTCTGACTTCTGTAGGAGCTGGTCATACCAGGGGACTGAACATGAATTACTACTGCTAAAGAGAGTGGACAGTCCAAGTCTATCTCTCCTCAGTCAGTCATCCACTTACTCATCTTAATTTCCCCCTCAGGTTTTTTTCTGTTTCTTTCACCCCCTCTTTAAATATGAGAAGCGAAGTTGATTAGATTCTCACCATCCTTTTCTTGTCCTAGCTATTTTTCCTGTCATTCTCCTTTCCTCTGTCTCTGTTCTGTTATGTTTTGGCTCCAACATCATCAGCCACTCTTGTACTTGTTCCCTCCCTCCCTCCTTGCATAGCGCTCAAGCTCTTCCTCCCTCCCTCTCTGTCTCTCATTCATGCACCGGCTTCATCTCGACTACGTTGGTCATGTGGCTCTCTCCCCCTATTCGTCTTCTTGGCCACTGATCGGATACACGCCAGTGCTTTTGTAAGTAGTTAGCTACATTTTTCTTTTGGTTTACTCCTCACCTCCCTCCTCTTCCTGCTCTTCAAGGGTCCAGCAACTGTTGCTGTCTGCTCAGTATGGCAGAGGCATGCTAGCATACTGACAGGCTCAGACACACAGATGGACAGGATGATCACACAGGACTTAAGAGATCCACAGAGAAAAGGTTGTGCATAGGGACCGATTAGATGAAGTGAAGTTCGGGAGAAGCTGAGGAGAGGGAGTCACAAGCCAGTCTATGTATCATTATTATCATCCCCTGTCTTGAGTGTCAAGTGTTAGGAGAGGGGACTTTAAGCACTGATGGGACACCCTCTTATTAAGCAGGATATGTGGCCTCAGACAGACTGTCTTAGATGTTAATGAAAGCTCTTTTTACATCGGAGTAACTGCAGCTTTCTTAATTCATTGTCAATGCCAAGACAGTGTGACATTCCTCAAAAATGCTTGTGTCTGTGATTCTGGTCATTTAACTTAACCTTTTCAATACAAGGATGATGTTTATGTTTTGTAGTCCTGTTCAGTGCTATTCTTTTATACATCATTGTATCAGCCATGTGCTGCTTCTTCTCTTTGTGAATATTGAATGTGAATTGGAGCAGCTTTCTCAGCTTAAAAAATGTTTAAAAAAGAAGTTTTTATCTGCTTACAGGGACAGTTTTTTTGCAACCTGACTCCACTCTGTAAAAGACTGTGCTGAAAATGCAGAGAGTGGATATGGAGTCTGCATATGAGGTCCAACTATAATAAAAGGATATTTTAGAGGATTTTACCTGACTGTCATAATGGAACCTGAGAGTGAAAGAGGGAGAAATGCAAATTAAGATTAAGATGGGGAGTGATTGATTTGATAATTCATTTCTCATTTGCTGAAATGTGATGGGGAAAAAAGTACATTCTCGGCAGTGCTTGGAGTACAGTCAAGTTAATACAACTTGTTGTATGTATTTTGGATAATTCCACCTGTCTACCAACCCATTACTTTCTAATCAGTTCTAAGCCGGAAGACACAATACACACACATCTATGTGGTGGCTAATACTTTTAGGCCAGTGTTTATTTTCAGTGCAGGGTTGTAGTTCTGAGTCAATTTCCCCTAATTTCAACCTATGCATATATATTTCACTGAGCAGTAGATTTGCATCAAGAGTGATTCAACCTGAAATCATTCACTTGACTGTCAGGTGAATTACGGGGTTATGATTTTAAAAATAAAAGAGATTTGCAGATGTAGCAAGCTTAGGCCAGAGGAAGAGTGGTCTCTGAAGGGTTATTTTGATTACTTTGACATACCTAGACTTTACTTCAGGTGACGTCAAAAACACTATTAAGTATAGGAGAGACCACTACCTGAATCATTGGGTATGGCCTCATGTAACCTGTTTGCCCTTTTACCTTGGTGCATTTTTCTCTGTATGTTTTTTCTAGTATTGAAATGTTTTACTGCAAACTATCCTCCAGCCATACTTTCAAGCTAAGGTGTTGATTGGCATGGTTCCATACCTTTCCTTATTCCCATTTCCCCCACATGGGAGAACTGAGGGCAGGCTATGACAAAGTGAATCGACTGGGTAAAAAACAATTTGGAAGCTTCCTCTGCCAACTCTGGAGACAAATGGAGAAACTGCAGTTGCCACTTAAAAGCAGTCTTCATTTTAACTAAACCAAAGTTAAAAAATAATCAAAATACATGTATGATCGATGATTCCCATGTTTTACAAGAGCCTGACTTACAAATGAAAAACGTTCTATCAAGATTCTTTAGACAATTATTCTCTTTTCATGACTTAAAATATTGTAGGTAATACATAGAATATACAATCTTTCTTTTTCTTACTTGCATTTTAAGTCATTTGTAACAACTGACAATACATATATGTAAAATTTGAGTTTCATTTCTGGTGATTGCATTCAAACATGACATTTTTGTCTATATAGTTTACAAAAACAATGTTCAAAACTCAGAATTTTGAACCACACAACCATAGTTGTAATCTTAATCATAATCTTAGCCGATAAAATTGCTATTTTTTGAAGTCAAACTTTGTACACACTAATGTGGATGAATTTGGATTTCTATCCTAACTTGGCTGCCATGGCCAGCCACATAAAAATTTCTCTTATTGAAAACACTTAAAAGTACATACATTTGAAAATACTGGTCTTTCTTTGTAGTTCTGTGATATTTGTGTGACAAACCTTTCACAACCATGGATGAAGCACTTCTTCTTAATGTTACTTTTGTTTTACAATGTTCTCTACCGTAATTAGTTTTTTATACTGCTAGGGTCTCTTCTTGGAACTAAACTCAAATGGAGAGCATCTTTTTTTGGCATAAAGCTCTCCAAATAACCTCCCTAAGTGAAACCTCCCTTAGCTTTCTTTAGCACACTAACAGAATCTTAATGTTAAGCTTGCGGAATACCCCACAGGTTTTTTGTGATGAAAAAGTGCCAAAATGCAGTTTTAAGTATAGACAATGTGCCAAATCTTTGTCTGAGGACATGATGAATTATGATTAGTCATGATGTGTAAGTAGCATAGCCTCAGTGTTGATGGCATAGGTTTTAAAAAGCATCGAGTAGCCAGACTCCTTGAAGAACATTAACACATACCGTAGAAGCATGCATGTGGAAGAATTGGTTAGACATAGTTACGCTGTTTACTGGTTCGCGGGTTTCAGAAAAAGTGTGAAGTAACACTAATGGATTGTTGGTTGACCAACCACGGTGCCAGTTTTGAGATCTTTTTAGACAGGTTTTTGGACAGTAAACCTGCAGTTACTTGACCCATGCTAAAAGTCCTACCTTGAACCATTCGAGAGCTGTGCCAGTGCTGCGCAGGCAGTGTTGACCAAGAAGCATAGAATAGTCTACTGTAAACTATTTAACTCTTTTCATTTTTTGTCTAAATGCTTTTTCGAATTGTCTTATATTGCTTTTACATTTTGTCTTGCTACCTTTTATGTTTTATGTAAAGCACTTTGAATTGCCTTGTTGTTGAAACATGCTACACAAATAAACTTGCCTTAAGTTACTTCTGTACCAAATGCTGCACTGATATGTGACAGAAAATCATTCGTTATTTTCAGAAGGGCAGCTTCATCAGTTTAATAGGTTCTAAAGCCTAAAAGAAATTCATCTCCAAGAGTTTTTATTTATAAAATACACATTTATCTGCACTAATTCTCCTGTCCTTTTCAAAGAGGACTAATCTGGAATTGTTAAGATTGTTAAGTAAAACAGAAAGAGGCATAATGAGTTTGCCATAAGTAGGCTACAGTTTTCTTATTTTCCCACTCTAGCTCACCTGTCTTTCTTATCTGTCAATTAAATTAAAGAGTCATAGTGGTAGTTGTCACTGTGGAACCCCTCTCATCTCCAGCAGAAACCCAGGCTGTCACTGAAAATGCAGAGTAGTTTGTAGATGGTTGTTATGGAGACAAGGACAAGGTAAAGCAGAAATGACAAGATACAATGATAAGATGATATAGAGGACCTAGCATAACTACTATTGCCTGGACTGTATATGCATATTCATAAAGCAGTCAATATGACTGAGCTGTTTATTAAAGTGCAAGTCTCATCTGATAGTGGCAATTTCCTTGTCTGTGTGGCATCGACTCTGCCATTAAGGTCAGGATTTTAAGTGATGATTTGTCTTTGGTCTTCCACTGAGCCCTGTTGTTGTGTAAAAGCTTCCTGTGTGTCTTTGTTTTCAACCACAGACTTATATCCAACACACCATATTTAAGAAAAACACAGCTCTTACATTTTAAGACAGGCTTGCATTGCATTCCCTTAAATTTAGTGGTGGATGATGGTCAAAAAAGAATAGACAAACAGCACTTTTGTTCTTTGAGTTTAGTGTTGTTTTGTGATATTTTTTTAACAGAAGGGGTGTGTTATGCCCATTTGATTATACAGTACTGCTGAAATGATATTCAGCAAGACAGCAAAGTTGGAAGTTGACACTTTTCATTAAGTTTTGTAGATACCCCATAGAGTAAACCTCCAAACAATATCTGCAAGCATTGTCTAACTTAGTGAGTGTGGTCATTTGGTATGTGTGTGATTGATGAATGGACGGATTCTTAATCCTGATTTCAGTTAAGTATTATTTTTAAATTCACAATCTTCATGCTTATGTCCTGGGTTTCAGTGTTTCCACTGTAAAGTGTTCGCCCAGCCTCTCTGCAGTCAGTGTTAATGAGAGTGAGTCAGCGAATTATGCTCACGAAACCTGGTAATGGGCTGGGGAAGGTGAAGGTGTTTTGTTAGGTCAGGTGAAAATCATCTACAGCATCTACAAAGATGCCAGGGTATCAGTGCTAATTATTCAGATACTGGACCAAACAAAGACCATCATACACTCTGGTGATCAGCTAAAAACTGCATGTTAACCTTTTCACTCCAGGAAAAAGCAGTATTCAACATTATGTTTCTTTTTAAATATAATTGAGAGTGATTGATTAAACACTTTTTGGCCTTTAAACAAATACTTTGTCCTTTGATGCCTCTGTTTTGTAGTGACGCCAAAGAGAAGTTTAACAGTTGCTTTGCAGTAAACAAACACTGGGACTCTCAGTCATGAACCAGCAGGAATCTTAATTCATCCACATACACTCTAGATATTGAACATGCCTTTAGGACTTCAGCCACAGCAGTAATCACTACATTTATCTTCAAGCCAGCCAGTCATGCTTTGAAACAACGCACTCAGACAGTCAGTTAAAAGCATCTTTACTGTCAAGTGTGCTAGTCGAATATTCAAACTGTTATTATAGCGTCAAAGCAGCAACACACACTCACAGTGTCCCAGGAAAAACCAGTAGTATGCCAGAGCTGGGAGTCCTGTGGAAGGGAATTTACAGGTAGCAGATGGACTACTGGAACCAGCTGTTGTTTACTAGGTATGAGGTGGGGATTTCAGTCAACAGAGTTCACAGATGCGGGGACATGCGTGCAATGGCACCTGCAAACACAACACTTAAATTTAAATCAGCAGAAATGTGCAAAACAAACAGTGTTACACTAGTACTGGAGCAGCCTCTGAAGAAAAATACCACAACATAGCGCAGTGATAAACCAAAGGTTCGGGAATCCGTGACTAAGTGCTAAAGTTACACCATTGGCCGTTGCTCTTTCAAAATGAATTGGCGCAAACAACTTCTGTGATCATATAGTAATGTTATAGAGAAACATCCAGTTTTACCATATTTTCTAAACCATTTGTTTGGAAATAGGTAAGGTGGATAAATGGTGAACCTGGGAGTAATTTTACAAAATCTAATGGACTGGTTTGTTTTGGTCCTCTTTCGATAATGTTAATAGTTTATTTACACCCTGTTCCATCATCACACTGCTCGTGAGATGCTACTACTACTAGACTCTGTTGTAGCAATAGCGCCATATCCTGAGATATCAACAATTGAATTGGTGAGAAAAATGTGGTCGTAATGGTCAGAAGTACCAAAATAGGATCCAGGTTGTGGAAAAAAAAAATCATTTCCCTCTAACTAGCGTGCACACTGACAGATCAGCAAGCTAAACCGTTGGTTCCTTGTGCCTGAGAGTTGCCAGAAATGTTCATTAGGTGTCATCAAAGTTGTGGGGTTGGGTTATCATTTACTGCATAGCAATGAAGGTTGTATTAGAGGCTAACAGGATCACCACATAAAGTTATTCCAGCGTAATTGAGCCTCACTTTTGGTCAAAGAATTGTGTGTGCATTCATACTACGAGTTATATGATAATGTGTGTGAGCTTACAAATTAGTCTGCATGCCAGTTGTTCCTCATTCACACATAGATGAATGGCAAATAAAAAAGTACACAAAATAAGTATGAAGATTTTAAGCTCATGATGAAAAGCTAAAACCAGGTTTGTTGCTACCAGCTTAGTCACAAATATCCACAGTCAGACATGTTTAAAAGCCCCACAGTAGTAAAGGGGAAGCTTGCACTCAGGTACAATTTTGAAACCAAACTGCATTTTTTCCCTAATGTACACCAATGAGGATTATCTTTCCACATTCCCATTTTGACAGATCATTTTTCATTCTAAAGTGAATCAATAGGCTCATGAAAAAATCCAAGGCTCCTGAGATGACTGAGGCTATTTTTATACCCCAACAAGATGCTTCATCCTCGGATTTCTCAGTGCAGAACAATTCGGAAGATTGAATCCCTAATATGGGGGTACGGTTTTGCATTATGTTCTTAAATTTTTCTCGGTTGCTTAGCAACACTCATGGAGCCACCTATTTTGTCTCCAAATACAACACCTCAAACAGATTCGACAGCCAAAAGAGGATCGAATTTACAAATGGGCTGAGCGATTTCAATACACTGACAGAAAATATGATCGTCCCTTCACAGTTGACATTAAATCCTCCAACAGGATTAGGAGAACTGTTACTGACCTGTTTATTTTCAGCATGCAGGATACCAGGACAAGATAGATATTTGCATGTTGCTCAACTGAGCGTTCTGTATATACAGTATTTAAGAAAATAAAACCTGATACACTGTACATTGACCAGTGAAATATGGACGTGAACAGTAACAATCGTGACTGTCTGATAGTTAAACCTCAAACCACCCAGGATTACTACAATTCAAAATTTCATACGCAATTAATTTTGTCTGTGTCGTGTTTTGGTTTTTGATGCAACAACAGCTTTTCTACTCAGAAGATAAAAATGAATTTCCCTGAGTGCTAAGTGTACCACTAAATCTGATATTTGTGTAATGATTCTACTTCTGTTGAGCTGCTCACTGGAGTGTTATTTTCATCATTCCAGACCAAAGTACATGCAGTACTGCACCCAGTAAAACAACATTTAAATAGAGCATTAGGAATTACTGTATATGTGCTCACTTTTATACAGTATATGCACCTGTACACATACATTTATTGAACAACTACAATAAAAAACTATGTAATGCCAAGAAAAAAGTATTAGGCACTTGCTGTCTTGATGCAGGAAACACCATCAAGCACAAACTGTATGAAAAGCAGATTGAAAAAACATTAAATTTTGGAAATAGTATTTGCCCTGCTGTAGGCCTGGGAACCCCTGATTGTTGTTTAGAACAAGACCTCAGGGCCATTTGAATCTCATAGAGTCCATATGCATCAGGATTTGCTCATTTGTTTAATAAAGTGTCTGTTTTTTTAGATGAATTTGCCTGGGTGCTAAATGAACTAGTAAATCTGATATCTGCTCTGTAACACCACGAACATTGACTTTCTCTGAAAATGAGCCACGATGTTAAGAGATCTGCCTCAGGCAAACTAACAAAATGCTCTCTCTTCTTCTCTCCCTCTGTCTCTGTTTTACTTTCACTGTTTCCCTTTCTGTCCCTCTTCATTATTTCTCTCACGGTCTCATACATTTTGTTTATTATTCTGTCTTTGTTTTTTTTTTTCTGCCTGTTTCTGTCTCTCTTTCATCTGAAGGTGTCAGCACTAGGTGCTCTCTGTTTCACCAACTTGGACTCCATGGCTGCCACTGCTGCTGCTTGATTCATTGCACTGTGAGTGTACTCCTTTTGTGTGTGTGTGTGTGTGTGTGTATGTGTGTTGGTCTGTTTGTTCATCTGTGTTTCTCTTGTGTCCTGATAGGCTTTTAATGGTTGTTTCGTTAGCCCATGCAGTATGCACACTTGAATTAATGACTTACCTAACCCTCAGTTTATTCTCTGCAGTAGATGTCTCTCTGTGGCTTTATTTGCAGTACTGTTTTGAATTGCGAACATACATTTTTTTGACTCTAAATTTGATGTCAAGCGATTCTGGTAACTCCCCATGGACCAGAGTCATACTGTAGTCCCTCATGCTATATTCATTATTCTGCTGATTCTGCCCTCTGCACTGCTCCAAAACACTCTGGCATTAGTATGATAATACTGGCTTTCTACAAAACAAAAGCTGTACGCATGAAGCCAATGTTCCCAACCTAATGAATGACAGACTGTGATATTGATTACAGCTTCACGCCTTGCGGTTTTCCAATTAGTGTATGATTTTCAAAACTTACTCTATCCATACTTGATATACTATATAATAATAGTATAACAGCTGGTGTAGCATTATTGGACTAAATGGATTCTTAACGGCCATTGAGCATAATGTCCTGAATAACTGGATGAGTTGATGAGATGCACTGCAGCTGATACTTGTAGTGGAACACTATGTGAGATTATGATATAATATTTGTGGGTATTGGACAGTTATGCCAATGATAAATGGTACTTGCAACATGTCTGAAGTTAAAGCTTAATGATTTTGAGTTGATCTTAGACAGAAAATAAAACTTAGTCTACCTAGTCCTACCTCTTGTTTAGTTAAAACAAGAGGTAGGATCATTGCAAACTAAGGGTCCTATTTTATCCATGCAAGTGCAACAAAAAGCACAAAGTGTTGGGGCTTCAGTGCATTGACTGTGTAGGTGTCTCCAAGCTCACCTCCTTTTTCGGTTCATGTGGGTACAGTTTCACATGGCTGGCTGAAGTGGAATATAAATCGGAGGGTGTGGTGATTAATACATTCACTCTTAGCCAGTCACATCAATGGTTTCATTGCTCTGAAACAGCTGTGTCAATAAGTGATGCATAACAACAACAGTTCAACAGATGGTAAGAGGCTTCTCCAGGAAATTACATTGTTTTCTGGATTGTGCAGAGCAGCACAAATAGAACTCACAGCTCCTCAAATCAGCCATTTATATGACCACATCAATCTTGAAGCTATTTTAGTTTTATTTCTACCGTATCTGACATCATAAATGGTCACTTCATACTGTGAAATGGAGACAAAAGCAGTTGCACCATAATGCATTTCTGGAATAAAACACGAAATGGTACTTTTGCCAGAAAGAAAGTTGGAAAGGAGGCAATGACGCACAAGATTGATGAGCCGCAGTAATCCAACATTTTCCACTCAAACAACAGAATGCAGAGCCATAACAGGCCGGTCTGATGTGTGTTGTATTATATGTGATTTTTTTGGTATCATTTGCGCATGATTTAATAAAGGTAAACACAGTGCCCAGCCATGCATAGTGGCACTGCGCTGTGACATGGCACTTCTCAAATCAGACGGTGCAGATTTCTGCCTTCAGATGGCTGCAGGGATTTAATGAACTGAAGGAGAAGCTTTTCACATACAGTATAAAGCAGCTGTGGACAACAGACACTGTAAGAATCACTGCGCTGTGCACCGAAATACCACACAGATGCACAAGGTGAATTTAAGGGTCAGGAAAATACCAAAATGTCAGAGCGCTTCTTGCACTGGTCGTTGCACCGCCACGAAAATAGGGCCCTAAAGGTCAAAGGTTACTACTCTGTCACTGAAAAATTTAACAACTCTACTTGGTAATCGCACTATATAATGTGCATATGTTTTCAAAAATAATAAAAACGTTGATGCTATACATCCTGTTTCTTAAGCAGCATTAATAGATTTTTATGGTTAATCAGGGGGCAGCAGAACAAGCTGTGAACCCAAACAGTTCTGTGTCTGACCACAAATGTTAATCCAATGTTCACCCTCCTTTTGGTTCTGTTTTGGTCTCTGCAAAATCCTGATGGAAATGGCTCTTTGACAGCTAAATGATCCACTATATTTACCAGCTAGTTGCTAACTTTGTCTGTCCGCTGGTTGGTGCTGGGCACTTACAGTTGGCTTTTTCACTGAAAACAGCTGCCTGCTAGTGGTAACAATGCTGATGAGAGCAGTGAGGGGGAAGCAGAAAAGTAAAGGTGTTGGCCAAAAAAAATCCAAACAATGAACTGAAAAACGC
The DNA here is from genome assembly GCF_016859285.1 of Xiphias gladius. NCBI lineage: Eukaryota > Metazoa > Chordata > Actinopteri > Istiophoriformes > Xiphiidae > Xiphias > Xiphias gladius. The sequence continues at coordinate 23,932,556 of NC_053407.1, read as the reverse complement.
TCTGTAGAGCAGTGGGGAAGTTCAGTGATATTTCACTATGAGCAACCCCTTTAACATAACATGTAGTCATTTGATCCATTGTCAGTAAAAAATAGCGATTAGTGCAGCTTTAAATTCTTTGGCGTTCTTTTGTTCAGTGGTAAATGTTGATCGTGAGGTGTTAACTTTTTTTGTACCTGTTGATGGATTTTGTCATGCACTTATTATCTTGCTTATGATCTCGGTTTCCATATGCCTCACCACCACCCGGGTAAAAAGCAGCCATCTGGGTTGTTGTGCCTCAACAGGTGTGAATCCTGCTCGGTATACATGTGCTTGATCTCCAAAGCTCCACCACAGATGTTACTGTGTGTTTGTGTAGTAACAGTAGATACTTTATGTGCTGGACTTGACCTTCTACAAAGGAACACCTATCTGAGCTATCTGGTGGTTCAGATAGAACTATCTGTTGGTTTTGTCTGGCGCATTTGCTTTTCTTTGGTGCTTTATATTGAGACCTTGAAGATGCACACACACACGCGCACACACACACACACACACACACTAGGGATGTAATGTATTGGAAAGAAAGGTCATCAGATTTTTTTTTTTTGGCTTGTTTTGGCTTTTTGCAATATAAATCAGACGACTTTATTTGGAATGACGCATAGCCTGAGGAAGCCAAGTGCTACAAGTAGTTCAAGGAGTTGTGCTTCTCTGAGTTGGGCCAATTTTTGCACAAGAGTTATGGGAATTAAAAAAAAAATTGCAAGCTCATACGTATTGCAGGGATTGGTTGAATTTATCATCATTGAGACTTCTTGGATGGACTGATGATTTCACGTGTGCGTTGTGATAGTGATGCTGAAATTACATATTTTTCATCTCTCCACCCTGTCAAAGGAAACCAACATACATGTAGTAAGTAGCAAACACTGGCTGGCAGCAAAATTTTTCCTTCACAACCAGGAAGTGTATGAAATCCTATTTTTGAAATATTTCTTTTTTAATGAGACTTGTCGGGCTTGATTTCACACACGTGCACCGGCTCAAATGGTTTGGGGCCGATTGGAGGAAGCAAGGAGGATAAAATGCTTGTTCAGGCAAAGGCAGGGGTGCTATACCTCGTGTGAGCTGCCATACAAAGCATACATAGGCTCTGTTTTTCAAAGCTTTTGACCCACAAGCAGCCGCTTGTCTTCGTCAAACTGTGCATATCACCTGGAAGCGATATTGGCATAGGATGCTATTAACATGCTCCTGCTGCCTCTGCCTCCTCCGGTATCAATTAGTTTCTGCTGCTGTTGGTTTGCTTTTGCACTTGGCAGTTAAGAGCAGGGAGGTACTGTATTCACTGTAATTGGATGATGTGGTATAGCTTTCCAAACTTTTGATGCTAGCCGTCGTTTCTTGGCCCACACCTCTCATCACCTTCCTCAAAGCCACTGAGAGAAATGATTGCTCACATTACAAAATGAAAGCTATCTGTTTGTCCAAAACAAAAATACGGTACACAATGGACTGATTAGGGATTTGTTTTTGTTTTGATTACTGTTATAGCATTTTTGCTAGCTATCAGCAAGCTACCTGGATGTGGGTCTCCTCTTTTGTGACACTTCCTGAAATGGAGGGCTCCAGACTGCGACCATTTTTTGCAAGTTAAAATTTCATGTGGTCGCATTCATGTGAGTGCATGATGATCATCGGGCTGTTTTGGTGCCCCTCCAGCACGGGTACTGCGCTAGCCATTTTGGTTTTTCTTCTTCACTAGCTCAGTTGGTTTCTCCCTACCTTCACTCTCCCTGTCTGCACCTACACACGCACTGATGATGAAACGCCCAAAACCATCCATTTAACTATTACATGTTCCAAAAATGAAGCGAGCTATACCTGATTATTTTAAAAAACAAAATGAGGACAGTGAGGAGGAGGTTTGTGGAGAGGGGGAGCCAACAAGAGGTCCTGACTCAGACACAACTGCTGATGAGTGCGTACGCTGCAGGGAGTGTGCAGGTGCAGGCAGGGCGAGACCGACTAAGCCAGCAAAGAAGAAAAAGTACTATTTTCAACCACGATGGATAACGCAGTACCCGTAGTTGCGGTACGAGGATTATGCTATGCTGTGTGTGTATCGTATGCAATGGGGCCCTTCCATTGCACCCTTCCATCCATTCCTTACAAATGGGTCAACACAGTTTGAGCTTAAAACTTTGAAGTTGCACAATGACGGCAAGAAACACAAAACCTGCCAGGACAAATGCATCACCAGAAACACTGAGCCCCTCCCAACATCTTTTCAGCGGTTACATGAGAGTAATCGCTCAACGGAGGAGAATTAAATGGTCATCAAGTTCAACACTGCATTTAACATAGCGAAAGAGGAACTCCTGTTCAGAAAAAAAAGGGTGCAGCCAAATCATGTGCTGTTGCAATCAACTGAGAAAGTTAGTAGAACCATTGATACTAGTGGAACAGTTAGTCTGGAGCCCTGAAATTTCTTCTATGATAAGCAGGAGTGAAACCTGCTTTATCAGCTTCACCTTTTTCATGATGCAGGTCAGACCCACACAGATGTTATTGGTTTTCCCACCACTACTGTTATATGTATTGTCTTTCTGGAGTGGATATTTTTTCAACTCAGACACTTTACTGTCAAGTTCTAGGACACAATTGATTCCAGCTTATGAAAGATGATATTTGATATAAAGCTGGAACTCTTTAAAGACTACAATGATTTTATTATCTCTTTTATCTTCCTTTTTTTTTTCTTTTTCATCAAAGTCTGTCACGTTGTGGAATAAACCATCTGATTTCACATAACACCAGAAGACAGCTGTGAATGTTCTCCATACTGGAGCCAGATTTTTGGATTAGCATAGCAATTCTCCATAGAGCACGGTTAGCAGGCAGAGAAACAGACAAAGCCATGGTTAAATCATTAGTGAAATAAGCCTGTCCCCCATTACCATCAACCTAACACAGTCCAGCACCACCATGGGAAAAGGAAGAGAATTTCTACACTCACTAAAACCACTGTTTCTTTTAATTGGTGGTAATTTTGAACTGTTATCAAATCTGCCCCCCCCCCCCCCTTCTCATTTCTCTCTGAATTGAGCATGGTAGCAGAAGCAGGCAATTGTTCTTTGAAGAAAGTAGGACAAGTTTTTTCAGCAGCTTCAGTTTTGTCTTGAGGCAGTTTCTGTTTTTTGTAGCTTCCTATATATTCTGCCTATATACTCTTTCTCATGCTTGTACTTTAAAAAAAGACCAATTAAGGCCTGGAGTTGAATATAGAAGTGTCAAGACTAATAGTTAATTGTTGTTGCTCTTCTTCTCATGATATCTTCTTACCCTGTATATTGGTATTCCAAAATAATATAAATTGTTAAGATTTATAGCATATGCACTGTTGTCACAACAACAAAAACTGAGTATATATATTGTACTTGGTTTTTAAAGTTTATCTAATTCTGATAGTCTGTCGACATTTTCTAGTCATTAAACAATTTTATTACGTAACCAGACTAGTGACAATCTTTCTTACTCATTGCAATTTTTAGAGCTTGAATAGAGCAAAGACCAAAGCTGTTGATAAAGCAGCTGACAGGAGGAAGGGTAAACTATAAAATATCAAAGATATTAACACAATAAAAGTATATTCATCGACAGGAAGTGAACGTGCTGCCTGCCTTGCCTTGAAAGACTGCCTGTGCTATTGCAGGCAACTAGTGCATGCAGTCTTGGCAAGTGTTTGTAATACACACACTGTGTGTGATATCACAGTTCTGAAGCCAAAATAATTTTCTGTGATCCCAACTGGTTGCTGTTCACCGCACCCTCACTGGCATCCCAGGAATATCCAGCTCTCAGCATGATGCTACCCTCAATGTTTCCTGGTGCCAAACAAGACTATTCCATAGGGGTGAGGGATTGGAGGCAGGGAGGTTTTTAGGCTTTGGGCTGAAAACGTTCATGATCTCTCCTCAGTCATCACCGACCTACCCCTGGCTAATCACTGTCAGTTTTACACCAGAGTGTGGAGAGTATGAGTGAGTGAAACAGAGAGTGAGAGTGAATGAGCGTATGTGTGCGATTGTGAAAGAGAGAGCGTGTGTGTGTGTTGGCGTGGCAGTGTGGGAGAGAAACCGAGAAAAAAGAAAACTGTGTGAGAGAAAAAAATTTCATGATGACATGCTTGTTATTTATAGCCCTACAGCCGGATTGTACATTAATACAGACCTGCTACAGTGCTTGCAAGTAATTCAAGGTTTAGCTGTTTGAGTTTATGTATATGTACTGTAAATAAAATCTTTATGCATCTCCTCCTTTTCGCATGACCAGCTCTTTAACACAGGAGTGAATAAACATGTTACCAATGTCTTCTTCCCTCAAAGCCTTGCATTGCGTGCAATACGTTATTAAACATGGTCAAAGAAGTGTGGCTCATGTTTGACCAGGGCAAGCAAAATGCCTGTGGGTTTCACGCTGAGCAGACTACAGATCTGTTTTACCACCCTCCTCCTGACTGTTTTCTTTGTGGTTTATGTTAAAGGCTTGTTTTTTGTGCCCTCTTTAGTTTTGCCACCACTGGGGTTTTCTGGAGTAGTGTTATTAAGTGAAAATATCTACCGTATTGTAGAATTTGCACATGATTTTGGACAGTTGGTATGTTTTTCCTTTACCAAAATGGCTTTCCAAAAGCTAAAAAGGACAAAGCCAAGTCTCTGTATCTATGATGATCATGTTGCACATTTTTACCTGCTCAAGTGACAAGGAATTTGTGAACACTGAGGCAGCACACAGTATGATTTTCCTGGAATACAAGGAACATATTGTTACTGTTCAGAATTTATGTGATCAGGTAGAAGTTATGCACATATAAATTTGTGTAAGTAGTCTGTTAGTTCTCCCAAAGCAGCCTAGTATTTATTTTCAGTGGAACATGTTAAATGACATCAGTTACTGCCATTAGTTTCATGAATATCCAAATATTTTATATTGAATAAAGAATTTTGCATGTAGTCAGCAAGGCAAGGAGAAATATCTGTTTATTGGGCCCTTTTAAATTATCATCAGGTTGTTTCTAGATCATATCATACTCATGTTTGACAGGGCAAGTCTAAAATGAGGATCTGCCTCTAAAATGAGCAGGAATACTAGTTTTTCAAGGTACTGTATGTAACATTCAACAAACCCTTGTTATTAATGACAGCGGTGGCCGTTAAGTGAACTGCAGTCAACAACCTGTTGCTAGCGCTCGTGCGTGTACTTGCAGTCTGTGGGTAGCCGCAAGCAAGCATCCTGGGCATTGGCCAAAGCAGTGACGTGACATACACGAGACTGAACGTAATTGACCGGCATCATGCTGATAGATGAGGTAACTAAAGTTACACTGTTATTATAGTTTGACTGTAAACTATATTTGAGACTATAGACTATGTTTGATTCTCCAAGTTTGGAGATAGGTCTGACTCTGTAGGACTTTAGTTTGACTAACGTTACGTTTTTTTGAAATATGATTTATAAAGTATAGTTTTGTTATCAGCTTGATAGCTTATACAATATAGGCTAGTGACATCGAACTAATCCATTTTCGTTGCATGTTACATCGACTGCATATGTATGATATGTCGACGTTAGCTAGCTAGCCAGCTTTACCAGTCGCTGTTTGTCTAGCTTTCACAGAGAGGCTCAGCTATGTCAGCACAGCTAAATTTGCTGGATGATAACGCTAACAGTTAATGAACTAGACTGAATATTACAAATAAGATGTGTTGAACTCACTTCACCACAATTCTCATTTTGGTAAACTGATGTGCAAATGTTTCAGCATAATAGAGTAGACCTTTTATATTGTCAAGTAACATTACTGTAATGAGTGGACAATGATAATCCTAAACTAAGTTATTTATAAAAAAATGATAGTTGGATAGTGGGATGAGTTATGTTAGACTGGAGGTAATACACAAAATCTACAAAGTAACAGGTTCTAAAGTACAGATGTTTTGTTTTGCACTGGGAGCCGGTCATTTGTTGACATTAGCGGACTGTAATTGTAAATTAACATTGGCTAGTATTGCACACTGTTGGCAATGTAGAGGAGCGGAAGAGAGGCATTTAGGCAAGGCACTCGGGAGCAAGCATAAACATCACATCCTTTGGATTTTCCAGGAAAATTCATCCTGAGTCCTTTACAGGGAAATCAGCCCACAGGCTGTTACTGGCAACCAAGAAAGTCAGGGAAAGTCTCATTTTTTAAGTCACGTTCCAATGCGTCCACACATTTGTGATTTAAAAAAAAAAAAAAAAAAAAAACAGCAATTAATACATGTAAATTGCCTCATATTCTGACATAAAGTATCTTTAAGTGTGGCGCTACAGTATGTATTGTATTACATACACTATGTTGGAATACAGTTACAGTACAGTAGATCTTCAGGCTGAGCACTGTGTATTATACATTTGTGTTTACTTAGCCAGTCTCCGCTGGCACTGCAGCTTTCCTCAGACACTCTTTGTCTTTTGGATGTACTTGAAACTGGGTTATATTAAGTGGGTTAGAAAAAAAAAAAAAAAACACTGTTAAATTTGATACACATTCTTAGCAGTGGTGCTATGATACCCAAGAACTTCACTAATATCACATAATGTATTTCACTTTAATTGGGTGTCAAATTTTCCAAACAGCTGATATTTACTGTATTTCTGCAAAAACTCTGTATATGCATCTTTATGGGGTGTTGTGTACATGTATGTGTAATTAGATCTGTGTGTTGTTTTTGTGTGTACTATGCACTCCCACACATCTGGCTGTGTCTGCTCTGCCACTCTGCTGGTGTTTGTCTGGAGGCCAGCGGGTTGGTCTCCCCAGAGACCTGCACTGGCTCTTTCCCAGGCCCGACTGCGACAACTCTCCCAGAGTTTGCACAATACCAAACACTGCACTGGAATGTTGTTGCTTTCTTTTTTTGTTCCTTCTCCTTATTTTAGTTTTGCTCTCCCTCCTCACTCCTTGTTATTGAGTTTCTGTTACTGAAACTCTATCTATCTGGCTCACTTGAGTATTTGAATATAATCCTTCTCACCTCAATAAACCCAATCACAGTGTAACTCCAAACCAGTAAACTTTTATAGTGATTATGATGCATTAATTCACATTTGAACCCATCTTGTTTGCATGAAATATTTTTGAGAAACTGCATAATCTGCCTTCAGGCTGCAGAGAGGTAGATAACATCAAATGATTTAACAAAGAGGGTCTTCTGACCGCCTTTACCTGATGGAAAGGTGTCAGATTTGTATTGTTTTTCTCTTAATTTAAGGTTTAAAAATAGATGACAAGAATGAGACATTCTATGTTCCACATACACATGTTCCTACATGTACAGGTGTGCTTTAATCACACAACCTTAAGTTTTGGATTATAAATGGAAACCTTATATTTAGAGTTAAATGGAGATTGCTGCTTTAGACGACATCTGACTTAAATTCTTTTTTTTTTTTTTTTTTTTAAAACAGGTAAAAGCAAATGACCTAAGTGTCATCAAAGAGTATCAAGAGCCCAAGGCTACGATGTCTATTGTATATATCGAAACTAAACTACATTCTCCCATCTTGTGGAATTGTTAAACGACTGAGACTGACAGTTGGAACTGCCCAGGGATAATGACTGAACCTTATTAATGCGTGTGAGGACATTGTTTTGACAGTATCATCTGGTTTTGCATTGCTGATGTTCCAAGTCGAATTGGTCAGTGAACCAGCTATGGGAGTTGAGCTTATAATGAGGTCATTTGGTTTTCACATTACTCATCGCTGTCTGTCAACACTATTACTAATAGGGCTTGTACAGTCTATGTTTTTAGTTTAATCCTGGACGACTTGAGGCTTAAAGGATCTACAGAGGAGGCCTAGTAAATGTTGCAATTGTGACTGATATGCCTTTTTCTATTTGGCCGTGCAAATACAATTAAACAAAGAGGAGCTTTTGATTATTATTTGGTTAAGGTAGATAGTACATCTTTAGCAGCAAGATGTTTCACCTGTTCAAGGAGTATACTGTAACCCAAAAACGGGATCTACACCCGCACCATTCATTTAAATTTCAAATTTAGTCGTCACAAGCTTAAAGCTCACGTAAAACAGCTGTCTTCCCCTCAAACATAAAGTAGACAGGAGTGTTTCATGGGAGGGAAAGAAACTACAGCTGGGGCTTGAATCGCACTGATTGTTAGTGACAGACGTGTTCCTTGGCGATGTTGTCCAACACCTGGGATTAAAGCAATTATATACCTGACAAAAGGTCTAATCTCGCATCACTCCCAATTACAGGAGTCAGTATCAAAAGGAAGAAATATGTTGTACTTCTCCAGAACACAAAATGTATCCTGTCTGTTCTAAACTTTATCAGTAAATTACGGCTTTTTTAATTCCGTTTTAATAATGTATGCAATGCTTACACACATTGTTTGTCACTTTGTCATGTTTTGACAAAGTGAGAAACAAGCGTGTGCTTGTTGGTATTATAGAGCCAGCTATAATGCACACAAGCACACGCAACCCCCTACCCTGCATACACACAGACACACACACATACAGAGCCAGCCGTCTAGCCACGTAGTACATCACAGTGGATTCAGTCCATTACACTCAGTCCATCTTGTGTTTCAGCAGTATGGATGAACCCTTGATGCAGCATGAACATGGTAAAGACCACAGTGAAAACCAATACTATTTTTAAGTCCCTTTAATATATCATTGCATAGTATTAAGTTTTTATACCATCAGTTTTCCCCAAATATTAAATAGTTCCCAAATCTTTACAATGGACAGTCTAATGGTCTTCTAGAGGATTCAAGGGGGCTGTGATTTTTACATCAGAATGAAAACTGCAAATACAAACAGGGTCACAACAATCATTTGCTCACAGATGATAAAACTTTGTCCCATGTGTCTTGTGTCTCATATTGTAATGGCTATATTTTTTTCTTCGAAGTTACAGCTACAAAAGTGGGGTTTTCCCGTCTCTCTCCTCACATCCCTGTCTCTGTCTAAATTCTGCTGTCTCTCCTTCTCAATGTTGCATGAAGGGAGTGGATGGTGCAGACATAAGATTTTTATTTTTCAAAGCTGTTGGTGTGTTATTGTTTGTAATACATAAGATTGATATTTTATTTCCGGGGATTTATAAACAGAGTTCCACCGTAAATACTGTGCTAAGATTGTTTCTTGACTATCATATTTAAAGAGTCATCTAGACTTATACACCAGGTCATAAGGTATGCAAGAATATATTAAGGCCGAAATTGTGCCTCCTCTCAGCTCGTATCTCTTTTCGTGCTCCCTGTGGTGCTCTGTGTGTTGTCAGCTCACTGACTGGTTTGGATTGTTTGCATTTAGAGATGTATGCCCCATTGGTAAGTTTGCTAAAAAGATAACGCCAAATTAAACAGTTCATGTTGCCCTTCGATGCCTCATCAAACTCCAGTGGTGAGAAAAATTTGCTGGTCGCAAATTAAATAGCACTCATTTGACTGATATTGGAGGGCATAGGCATGATGTATTATCACTTTCGCTAACCTGTCGCTCTTTGAATTCTTTACACAGGCTGGAATGTCTATTGGTGAGGTGCTTTGCCAAGTTGGACGTGTACAGTCAGGCTTTGTGGTGTCCATGGGCCATGACCATGTTTCGCTTCATGTGTCTGTTTTGTCGACAAGCCTTGGACAGTTGTGAAGAGAAGTTGTATTTGCAGCCACACCTCTCGTTTTTCAATTTCAATTCAACTGTGTTGAATTTTATTTATATGACAAAATCATGGACTGCACTTATATAGCACTTTTCTAGTCTTATCAACCACTCAAAGTGCTTTAAACTACTGCCACATTCACCCATTCACACACATTCATACAGCACTTTTCTATACAAACAGTGCTTTTCTTTTCTCACACACACACACACACACACACACACACACACACACACACACACACACACACACACATATACACACAAACACACACACACACCGAAGATAAATTGGAGGCAATTTGGGGTTCAGTATCTTGCCCAAGGACACTTCGACATGCGGACTGGAGGAGCCAGGGATCGAATCACCAACCTTCTGGTTAGTGGACGATCCGTTCTACCTCCTGAGCCACAGCCGCTTATTATTTAATTCTTAAAGAACCAGTACTAATAGAATTGGGTATAGTATTGTTTTTAACGGCAGGGTATTGCAATACCTTTCTGGTATCGGTATACCGTGCAACACTAATTGGAAACTGGCTGCTTGTAGTGGTTGGACATTTGTTCTATGGAACTTCAATCTTTTTAATGCGATTCACGACCAACTGTGAGAGTCCATCTTTTATTCATCTAGCCTTGGTTCAAAAAATACTTGTGAACATGGGATGCTTGTCTCATAACGATCATAAACAAAAACCTGATGACTCTAATTGGTGATGCCAACCTCGAGCGCCTCCATTTAGTATGAGCTAGAGACTGATACATGTAGAATAGCCAAAAGATGTTCACTTTATAGTTAAATTTCAACACTTGAAAGACGTGTCAATCTTGCCTTTTGCCCATTCAGGCCTCGATCTGGGTTCTTTGTAGGATCAGCCTTTTCTGCATTCTGTGTCTCTTTCAGCTTTCATTCTGTCTGTCTCAGTAAAGAAAAAAAAATTCAAAGCAGAGAGGACTTTTCAGTTTAATAGTAAAGAGAATATTTTTCAGTCCATTTAACCTGTACTTTACTAATAAATGAGAGAATGCATTTTATGTCAGTTAAATACTTGACACACTTAATAATTTTCATCGAAACAAAAGTTTAATTGAGGAGCTAACTAGAGTCATATTTGTTGAAAAGCTCCTTGAAACTGGATTGACACACAGTGGAATCGTTTTGGCAGTATCTCTCTATGGATGCAAGCTGAAATCTGGTAGAAATTGGAAATTATGTGGAACAAGTCAGCCATGACTCAGAGTGGGTTTGCTCCTGAAATTGAAAGCTGGTTGGCATGTGCCCACACTCATGTACACACTCAATCACACCCTCACACACATGGCTCGGGAAGATTTTGCTGAATCTGTCATTGTCAAATACTGTAGGTAATATCATTCCACATTACTTGTCCTTGGCATTCTGATTCTGACAGTTAATGCTGAAGAAGACTTGTTACGCACCATCAGCACCCATAACTAAGTGAAGAGATTAGTCAATGGCACCCACTAACTATACTTTGAGGTGGCGTTGCTTGAATAGCTGGGAAAGATGTTTGAACGTCATCACTTTAAATCCCTGGATGAGCTGAGAAAATCTGAGGAAAGGAGGTAAAACGTGCAGCCTGCACTTCATTTACTGCTGTCAAAGTGCCCTTCACCAAGGTGCTGAACTGAACTGCTCTGATTCTGTAGTTGTACTGGCCTTTACTTCCTTCTGTGGCTGTTTTATAATATTGCCTTCAAGGAATAAGTGAAATGATTTATATATAGAAAACATGCAGTTAGGTACTTAAGAATTGGGACAGTGACACAGTTTTCATAATTTTGCCTCTTTACACCACCACGATGGATTTGAAACGCAGCCATCAAAATGTGATTGAAGTGTAGACTTTCAGATTTAATCCACGGGGTTTAACAAAAATTTTGAATTAACCTTTGAAGAATTACAGCCATTTTTATACATAGTCCCTCATTGTCAGAAGCTCAAAAGTAATTGGACAATTGACTAACAATCAGTTTCATGACCAGGTGTGACCTGTTCCTTCATTATTTCATGACAAATTAAGCAGATAAAAGGTCTGGATTTGATTCCAAGTGTTGGATTTGCATTTGGTAGTTGTTCATGAGAACTCTAAATATGCAATCCAAAGAGGTGTTGATGCAAATGAAGGAGGCCATCATTAGGGTGAAAAAACAAAACAAACCTAATCAGACAGATGTCAGAAACTCAAAAACACCAAAAGGCCCGCTAGACTACGAAAGAGGACTAAAGTGGATGATCACAGAATTCTTTCCTTGGTGAAGAAAAACCCTTCACATCATCTAGCCAGGTCAAGAACACTCTTGAGGAGTGTCATTGTCTAAGTCTACAATCAAGAGACGCCTTCATGAATGTAAATACAGACGGTTTACCACAAGGTCCAAACCACTGGTAACACTCAACTACAGAAAGGCCAGACCTATAAATTTACCACAATTTGCAAAAATATCAGCATCTGTGTGTATGTCAACTGCTAAGTAATAACAAATTGCAGTTCAAGTTTTTCCAAACAAAAAACAACTTTAAGAGATCAAATACTGTATGTTTATATTCATGTTAAAAAAAAGACTGACTAAATATCCAGATATCTGGTATTTTAAGAACTCTCTACATTAAAATTCCATTATTGGTCAGACTATAGTATGGACAGTATATTTACATTATTTAATATTTATTTGGCAGAGATTTCTCCAAAGAGACAATTAAAGAGAGTTTAAATTGTTTTTCACAGGCACACACATCAGGAGCATTTTTTTTTTGCGTGTGTGTTAACTGTAACCTTTTGATTGTGTAATTCATAGTTAAAGGTATCGCTTTATTTTTCTCAACATTGTTTTTGGTCCTGCAAGGAAAGTATGTACTCTAGTGAACTGAAAACACAAACTGTTGAAAAAGCATATACTTTCCTCTTTCAGTATGAAACCGAAATATTAATGTATTTGGGTTTAGTTTTGTTTGTATATTCTTTTTACTTTAAGCTAGGAAGCTTTTTGATCAATAACAGATGGTCTGTGCAAACAGCGAGGAAATGATGGAATGATTTCTAATAACCCACACAAACACCTTCTGGAGGAGAAAAAGTACCTAAACACTTCACCCAGGTTTGACCAGACATACCGTAGAACCATAAATACCATTTATACCATAACTTTAAGTGTGGTAGAAAGTGACATTGGTTAACTGATGTATCACTAAAAGTAATGCAGTGTGTGGTACTCGACCAATTTTTTTCTATCTCAAATAACATCTTGAAAGCTTTTGATATAATATTTTAAGGATAAGGGATGGTGGCTTCTTTTTAAAGAACTTGACAGACATTGGATTACTGTTGCATTAACAAACAACTGAGTACACGGCTTTCTCCCGCTGCCTGGCTTCTTGCACTGCAGTTCCGTTCCTATTTCATACCTATTCTGCTCTTGTCTATCCCACTGTCACGGCTGTCTTATCATTCAAGCCCTCTGCTATGAAGCGGCAGAAAATCCCATATCCCATCTCCTCATGGCTTCAGCTTTCAGCCTCAGTTATTCCACTATTATGTACCAGGCTCCGCGAGCTCCCACTTCCTCTCTATGAACGTGCTCTGGGTGGAAAATGAGCTTCTCGCCTCAGCATACTGACTTTTCTCAGGGGAAAAAAATTGTTTCTCTGTGGAGAGGTGAGGGTGGTAGGACCTGATTTGAAATTCCAACGTGAGCTTTCTGTCTCTGGTTTTGATGCCCCATTTCTTTACATCTCAATCTCTCCATCTCTTAATCTTTTATGTGGTCCCTGTTTCCTTCTTTGGCTGGACCGCAACAGTGGGGTCAGCCCTATAAATGCAAATGTCTGACTGATGAGGTTACACCATTGGTCAGCCGGCCGAGTGTTTCCCCACTTGCCGTTGCTCTTTTAAAATGAATTAGTGCAACCAGTTTCTACTGCGTCATCAGGGTTGTGTTTACAGGCAGTGCTGCCAACTCAGCACCTGAGTCCCTTTTTCACAAAAGCCCTTTTTTTTTTGGAAAAACCTTAGCTATTTTCTATAGAACAGAGTCACCAGTAATGCCCTGCAAGCGAGAGGTTGGGCTTTCCCTCCACAGGGAAAGCCCACATCTGTATGTTTATATTCCGTTGTCTGACAACAGAAACAGAAAAACATGTAAACGAGAACAGCTGTATTGGGAATTCGGCTGTATTGAAAAACAGCATGCTGTGAGTTGCTAAAGTTTGAGAGCACTTTCAGATTCACTTGAATGGGAAAAGGGTTTCAGCCTTTTAGTCTTGTTTGTTGTCTATTCTCTCTCTGTTTCAACTAGTTTCCCCAATTCACTGGCACTGCATGTTTCAGCAGCCTCATGTGAAACTTTAGTCTTCTCCTTATACTGAATAGCTTGTCCCAAAATAATAATACTTAAACTACATGGGAGTTTGTCCTTCTCTCTAGTGCAAAGCTGTTGTCCAAACAGGAACACTTTTGCTTTCTAGGTGTAATGAATTGAATTGTGAGACTATGTTGGCATAAAAAATACTCCATCTGGGAACACCACATTGCTGTGGTATCACAGAATCTTAGACAGTCACTGAGCTACTTTCTTAGTCCGTGAATGTGCATACACTGGTATAAAGACCCTGCCCATTCTTATGACAGTACTTCCTAGTGTATAAGCTTACTTAATTTCCTTTATTGATCCTGGTCTCAGTCTAATGTTCATTGCAGCAGTAGTTGTTTGTCTTCCAACAAGTCCTTCTGTAAACAAAAAAACAAAAAAAAGTTAAAAAGGGAAAACTGGTTTTGCCTGGTACTCTATGCCCCGGAATGGAAACGTAACACTCACCAGACAGACAAACCAGACATCTAAATTCAAAAGTCACTTGTCAACAGTGTAGAGAGTTTGTAGTTGCAATTTGCAGAGACATGAGGGGCTTCAGAGCATTTGATTAAGATTGGCTGTAGTTGTAGAATAACTACTACTGGGTAGTAGTCTGGGTTTGAATGCATTTTTTTTTTTTAATTTTGTAAAGTGGACGTGTTCAAGCTAAAACAGAGTTTTAATTTGCACTTAAAAGATGCAGAGAGCTTACTTTTTCTGAACTCACCTACTCATATGCTCATATTTAGAAACACACACCTACAGGCACCATGATCAATTCCCCTTCCTTCCACCTGGCCAGTCAAACAGCCAGTCACTGGTCTGCCTGAGTCAGGATCAATTTAACCAGGTGGAAATGGGGTAGAGATGAGATTGGGTTCGCGGTACTCTTCTCTGGCTGAAACGTACAGGTTTCTAAATGCACAGTGACATCTTGGCAGTCAGTCTCTGAGAGGTCCCAAATGCTTTATCTTCTTCAGAACGAGTATTTCTCTGCATGCCAGTTCCAGTAGGTGTAACTTATGGGGGAAGTGGTGAGAGAAGCCTCAGGTGTATAGGATGAATGGAAAGGATGAAAGGATGGTGTAGATATGTTGATATTCAAAGTCTTCCCTTTGAGTAACAGTTATTTATAACAGAAATTAAAGCAAAGGCACTTTATTATGTGTGTTTCTTTGTTTTAGAAATGTAATATTTGTAACTGTGTGACTAAACTAAAAACTAAACTAAAGTGTGATTTCACAGCAGAGAAATAACAAAATATAGCACCATATGAGTCGTGTATAAACCCTTCTAAAACTCCCCATGAGCATATTTATCTGGTTCCAAATTGGGTTGGGATACTGTTAAAAGACCTTATTGGAAGAAATGAATACTTGCCCTCTTATTTTTATTTGCTGTGTGATCTTTGGGGGGTAAATTGAAAAGTTCTTCTGTTCTTCTACTGCAATGCGATTGCATTCACCTTATTACTAAGATCAGGGCTGGTTCACTTCACATTAAACTGATTTCTCGAACAATTTCTTAATTTTTAAAGTCACACACAGAGGGAAATATTTTATACATGAGTCTCACCAGGGTAGCTTCCATTAAATAAAGTTCTATGCCACCAGTTGCTCCTCAGATGTTATTCTTATCCCAGTACAAATCTGAGTCTCACTTGGCAGTCCCATGGGGCTTGTGTCTTGGTGGTAGTGGCACCAAGCAGCAGGTGTTGTGTGATATCTAGCCTGGCACAAAACCAGACAGAACTTGCTGCTCGAGGGCTAACACTGCCTCTCGTATGATCAGCTAACTCGGCAAGTGCAGTTGCAGAAACATAAACGTGCCCTGGAACCTCCCATCATATTTGACTGCCTTTATTTTTAATGAGGCAAAGCTTTGTTGGTTTGTGGTGTTTGTCATCTATCTGACTGGTTTGTTGTTTTCAGATTTTTGTCATTGACAGACAGCCACAAGTGGCACCACTGGACTTTGAGCATTTTAGTGGGTATATGGAATTGAATCATGCATATAGGCATGGATCTGTGTGTGTGTGTGTGTGTGTGTGTGTGTGTGTGTGTGTGTGTGTGTGTGTGTGTGTGTGTGTGTGTGTGTGTGTGTGTGTGTGTGTGTGTGTGTGTGTGTGTGTGTGTGTTTGTGTGTTTGTTTATGTGTGTGTGTGTGTGTGTGTTTTTGTGTGTGTCTGTGTGTGTCTGTGTGTTTGTGTGCGTCCGTGTCTGTGTGTGTGTGCGTGTGCGTGTGCGTGTGCGTGTGCGTGTGTGTGTGTGTGTGTGTGTTTTGTTTTGTTTTTTTTTGGTTTTTTGTCTTGTGCCCACTCAGCATGGCAGCTGCTTCAACTGTCTTCATACAACTGTAAGATTTTTTTTTACATCTTCCTCTGGCCTACCTCCATATCTGAATCTCTGAAAGCACAGATGGAAACGCTCACTTCTACTGAAAACACAGATGAAAAAAAGCTTTGTAGGGTGGACAAAATAATGAAATAACTGGTGTTTATAGGTGTTTACAAATGAAGTAATTGATCTACAGTTGATATGATCATTGGACTGACAGAAAATTAATTGGCAGCTATTTTGAGTAGTGATCAATCCTTACAGTAGATTTTCCAACAAAAATGCCACACATTCTCTGATTCTTGCTCAGTTTTTGAGGATTTGGTTTGTTTTTTTGTCATATATGAGAATCAAATTGAATGTCTTCGGGTTTAAGACTAGCTATATAAAACAAGCAATTTGAATGTCACTTTGGGCTCTGAAATTATTGGGGGGGGGGTGTTTTTCCAACAATGTATTAAACAACCAACAGAAACACTGAAGAAGGCAGGTTCTGCATGAAATGCAGGTACACCAGACACATTAACTGCACGGTTAAAGTGAGCAGTAGTAACAGTTCCAAAAATGCCTACAATTTATGGATGGACTGGATGGCATTTTTATAGGGCTTCTATCCAGAGCACTTCACAGTTTGCCTTTCATTCATACACATGTTCATTCACCGATGGCAGCTACCTAGGAAGGTGCAGGCCTAACCATCGGGGAATTTTGAGTTCAGCATCTTGCTGACATGTGGACAGGAGGAGCCATATACAAACAGCGACAAAGTTTACTCAGTGAATATGTGGACAAATAAATGACTTATAGTATACATTTGTTTTTTATTTATGTTTGGTTTTTTTTTCAAATTCTAGACAGTTTTATATCAAGAGAAAGCGGGCTGACAATTGCAGTGTGTCTGACTGTGTGCGTTTGCTGATCGTGGCTTGGTAATAGGGTTTTACTGATTTGTGTGTGTGGTCCTGTTCTAGTTTGGGTTTTGGTGGTTTGCGAAATTTAAGTCTGACAGTCATTTCTTAAAGTATCGTTTGAAGCAAGGAAGGGGACAGAAGGGAGGCAGATTTACATATCTCAGAGGACAGAGCAACAGTGAGAAAAAGCCTGAGGAAAAACAGCTTGAATGAAAAAGTGAACTGGTATGGACAAGGAGATGGAGAGAGAAGAGAGTAGGAGATTTTGAGCCAGAGGGAAAGAGACAAACAACAAAGAAATACGTTGAAAGAGAGAGAATCGAGTACGAGGAAACAACGATAAGAAAGAAACGCTTTACTACAGTAAAAGGAGAGACACGGTAAAGTGTGAGAAGAGAGAAGAAAAGGACAGTCTTGAGAGCAGCTGAGGTTAGCAACAGGGATAATGCACGCACCCTCTGCAATGAGGCATCTGTAACGTGACCTCTCACCTTTTACAGCTAGTTGATCAAGAAAGAAGTGTTTGTGTGTATGTTAACGTCTATTTCCTGTCAGCAGTGGCACACAGACAGTCGATCTGAGTGTTGTTGAATGCTATTTGGATCAAACACTCACAGACACAGACTTCTCCAATGTATTTTAACTTTGTTGAAATGTTTCTTACAGAAAAAAATTGCAGGCTCTCTCATGCTATTATTATAAAGTCCACACATAAACTCGAAAACAAGCACTCGGTTCCCCGTGCAGTATGTAGAGCCCCACTGTGGATGTCTGCTGAATGTTATTGCTCCTCTAACTAATACTATATACTGATTTGGGACATACAGTACATGTTTTGTTTTTCAGGCTTTTGTTTTTTTATTTATTTATTGTTTTATTTATTAACTAACACATTTGGTTGTCATCACTGGCAACAGACAACCAACAAAGTCTCCTGGGTGATCACTTGTATAATTCCTCCACTCTAAATCTTGTGAAGTAAGGGCCTCTTCATTAAGGTTTCCTCATCTATTCATTTTGTTTAAGATTTGAGTTTAGATCTTTAGATTCAGACTAAGTAAGTACGATTTTTAAATAATAATTATTTAAATAATTATTCTCCAGGATGATCAAAAAATTAATTCTAGATGTACCCTTAACAAATCTCAAAATTGGTGTGTGTTTCTGATCTTCACTGGGACAGGCAGGCAATCTAAACTTGTCTGGCCCCCAATAGCCAGATTACAGTCATATGAATAGGGGCTGTAATGTGTGCTGCCAGATGGTTTCAGCCAACCTAATGTGCAAAGCAGGGAACAGAATGTTGACACATGTAATCGACCGTTTACAAAGCAAAATAACTGTAGCACAGAGGGATGCAGTGTTATGCTGAGTGAACACATAAAATAGGCTTTAGCTTTTCTTATTATTGACTTGTTCACACTCACACACTGTGCTGGTCCACAGTCTGTGACTGGTTTCTCAGCTCCACACTCCAACCTAAGATGTCAGCTGAGATTTCCTTATGAAATATTTGGTTCAGTTTAACAATAATGATGATGAATTGAAATTTCTAAGTCCTTCTATCGCTTTATTAAATTAATGTAAACAAAACAATCAAAGTATGGCATATAACATAATTATTACACCTACTCAGAGCAGAGCATTCAGGTATTGTCCTCTACCCTTGTTTTCAGGGTAGAGGACAAACCTGGGACCAAAACAGAAATGTGCAGTATATGAGAATCACAATAGAGGTCTCTGCTTTACGTTGATTGTTTACTTTTCATCTTTCTGAGCAAAAATCATTCTCATTTTATAGAATATAATTACATCTTTGATTGAGAGCAGTCATTCCTTTACCTCAGTCATCAGTCTCTGTCTTTATACATACAGTAGGGATCCATTTAAATTATCGACACAATGCCTTAGCCTCATTAAACATTCATGACAAGCAAGTTGGTGATAAACAAAAAGAAGACTGAGGAGACTTTGAATTAATAATACGCAATGTAAAATTAATTTTTATGTCCGCTGGTAAAAGTGGTTTGTGGTTAATGCCTGCACCCAGTAATTATTAAAAACAATTATTTCTAGTAATTGCCGGTGGCTGGTGTTTTAGTGCTGCTTCATATCTTTCTATCCAAAGATGTTGCATAGTCACACTGTGGACATGTTCGAAGACTGAATCAAAAAGGCACCGCCAGTATTATAGAGCAGTCCCAAAAACCAAAAGAGAAAAAAATCTTTATAGTATTGTATGGGTGTGTGTTTGGGGGAACATTTTTTATGCTTATGCAACACATCCGCACTGTAATTCCGAAAATGTTTTGTGTTCTTGAGGTTTTTGTATTGGAACTGATACGCTTTATTGTAATTCACCACATTTCAGTTGTGTTGTGTAATATCTGTTACGTAATGAAAGTAACACAAAAATAGCAGTCTGTTATTTGGCTGATGGCCATGAGTAGGAACGCTTATTTTGCAACCACAGATAGAATCATTGTTATGTTCAAACATAAAAGAACAGTGACGATTACATAAGCAAGGAGGACTGCTGATTTCAAAGAGGTTTTCACCCTCTTTCTGTATGGTGCGTCGAGTTATCATATTTTAATGATATGCCCCTTACTTGGAGCTGTGTGAACTAAAAACATTAGACTTGTCAGTAACAACATGGTACTCCTGGTTGCCTTTGGCTTAATGAGAAACTAAAATGTAAGTAAGTTTTGCTGCTGGACATATCTGCCCCCACTGTGTAGGAAAGTAAAACCGAAGTCAAAACATTAATGGAATTTTAATGGTGGCTGAAAATTAAAATCTGCTGTCACATCGGCCACTTGGGGTTTCTGCTGATGTTAAGTTTCTGGGCGAATATTGGATATCGGAGTGTTCTTGATTGTCAGGCGCGTGATCCGAAACACAAAAGCATGAAAAACTGAATTATCTTATTAGAATGCCCTGGGAGCTATCTAGCTGCTTTGAAGAAAGTAAACACATAAGGAGGCTTTATCTTGATTTCAAACGAAAACTGTTCCCTCTACCAGCCCCTCCGCTGTCTGTCAGGGAAGAAATAATGTAGTTACAAAGAGAATCTGTGTGGTGTAGATCTCATGAAAACCATGCAGCTTTTTCTCAGTGTGCAAAACATTTTTGAAATATCCATGTTAATACCCCTTGTTTTATGACTTTCTCTGCTGTCCAGTTTCAAAATACTTGTTCAACAGCTGCATTGCAGCTGTGAAAAACAAAGTCTTAAATTTGTCCTGTTTTGTTTCAAGAAGGACAAGCACATAGAGTTGCGAAAAAGATTCTGGATGCTGTTGTTGTAAATGATTAATATATTGCTTTTGTTCCATCTAGGGGGCAACCTACAATATTTCAACAGTTAGACATTCCACAGACACATATTGGACTTTTCTGGGGCTTCACTTTTGGTTGTCCATGTAGTTTTGAAAGTTTGCCACAGAAATGCGCAGTGCTTACAAGTCAGAGCGCCGGCAGATTTGAATAATATTGTTCGAGTTACAGTCTGTCTTTCCTGTGAGGATGCGATGTAGCACGATAAATCTTCCCCCGCCCATCACAACTTGGTCAGCAAAGTTTGATTCAGGAGTTCCTGCTTTATTGTGTCTTGCCCTGGGCAGGCAGTTGTCATGGTAGCATCCTTCCGTACAGGATCTGACACCCGTGACCTTGTCACATGGATGAGAAAACTGATTCACCCGTCCCTGTCAATATTAGCCCTGCTGTACGGTGAGTCATAGCCCTAGCTTTATTTGATGAAACACAGGCTTGGGTCACCTGTGAACTCAGCTGAAGCTCAGAATCACCACACATTCTGTGGTTTAAGTTGATTTGTAATTTTTTGAAGTGACGATATGTGGTATGTTAGGCTCTTCAGGGAATCATTATGCAGTGTTTGTGTGGTCATTATTTGTTTATTTTGATTTATCATCATTCAGAGTCAAAGAATGAGTAAACGCTCCTCACTCCGAGATTTCTCACACTATGTGTATGGGTTATCTCTCTCTGAAGTGCACTCCTATCCAAAAATGTAATCAGGCCAAGCATTGTATAATAATCCTTTGGCAGGCTTTACATGTCAAACAGAGCTGAAGGAGCTATCTCATCCCAGCCAATAGATAGAATATTGCTTTAGCAAAAATCACTTAATCAGGTTTTGCTGGCTGAGGGAGAGAGCTCTAAACTATTGATAGGTCTCCATGGAAGAAAAGCAGATTTATGATAGCACCCAGAAGCATAGTCAAGAGCAGATGCAGGCCTGTAACATACCATATTTCCAGTTATTTTCCTTAATGATGAGATCTATGTCTTTTGACTTCTTTTGGTTGGTACAAACGGTAATTATAGGGCTGCAACTAACAATTATTTTCATTAGCAAATCCAAAGATATTAAGTTTATTATCATGTAAAACAAAGGAAAGCATCAAATCCTCACATTTGAAAAGCTGGAATCAGAAAATGTTTGTCATTTTTGCTTGGAAAATTGCTAAAACATGATTTTGATTATTATAATAGTTGCCGATTAATTTACTGGCAATCAATCAAATAATGTAGTCAAGAGAAGATGCATGAGGTGTAGCTTCAGTGGGAACAATTAACCACGAAGAAGAAAAATCTGGAGGCCTACACGTATTCATGGTTTTAAAGCATGGTTTTAAAGTATATATATATCACCTGATGTTATGGTTCTCATGGCTTATATTGGAATATATTTTTTGATTGAACCAGAAAAATTAAACACTTGCATTTCAGTTACCAGATTTTGACTGCATTGGTAAGGTTAAGACCAAGTGGGCATAAAACCCACAACAGAATCACATAATTAAGTTGCTACAAAACAAGAGTAACAACCACATTATTGTGAGACTTGCATTGTTCCCACAAGTCCTTTTTTTATTTTTACATTGTTTTTAACTAAAAAACAGTCAGATTAATCTTTATGCATTTGAAGGCAAAAGGGATAATTTCAAAAAAAAAGTTTTACCTACTGATTTGTCCTTAATTGCTCTTTTATTTGATTTTTCTGTCTACACTTCTTAATTTTGACCTCACTTTCTGCCTAACCACACTCAAGTTTTTCAGTATTTTATGTTTTACTCTTCTAGTCGTGTCTTTTATCTGAAAATATGATACTGTCCTTGAAAGACCTGCCCAGAGCAGGCTTCATTTGTAGAAATAACTTACCAGGTTATGTAACTTGCAAATTCCTGTGTGATATTAAACAGTCATTCATGGAATTGCTTGATTTTAGTTGATTATTTGACCAACACACCACTAACCATGGATTTGATGTTAATGTATTCAAGAGCTACTTATAATTGTGAGGATGTGCACTGGTCAGTTGGGATTAAGCTAATTTTAATAATGGATTTTCCTTTGTCTTTCCGCCTCCATTAGATTCATGTTTTATGTTGAAAGGGGCTTAAATAAATTTAACAAGTGTTTCAAAAAGAGGTTTAATCCCATCTTTCTCTTCTTTAAATATATTCAGATGAGAGTAGTCATAGCTGCATTTGTGCATTAATTGAATAGCAAATAACTATTGCACCCACAATTTTTATCCAAAGGGGCCTAGGCTGTGTGATAGCTTGAAAAGGAATTAAAATAGGGGACTTTTGCACTGCATTATTTAAAAAAACAAAAGGATATGGCTTCCTGATGCTACAAAGTGTGACCTGGCGGGCAGAAAAAACAGGATGCGTCTGATATGTATGCACTAGTGCCGATAACCTGGGACGATGTTTGTGCCCAGGTTTTAAAATGTCAGTCTTTGTTATTTCACAAAGTAAAAGGAGAGTGACATGTTTTGTTTGTTTTGGCAATGTACTCATCCACTTTCAATTTGAAATTAAAGAATGATGGAGGTTTAAGTACCAACTTTCAGATTCAAGGTTGTTTACATTCACATTTGATGTAAAGCGTGTAGAAATTGTATACATATTCATACGTACTACATAATTGAAATGAACAAACTAAACTAAAATTGTGTCGTCATATTGAATATTTGGTCGCAAATCCTCTGCAGTCAATGCCTAAAGTCTATGAACCATAGACATTTTGAGATCCTTGTATGTTACTTGGTATTGCTGACTCCAGATCTTACTACAGCCTTCATGACTTTCTGGTTTTGAGGGCTTTTTTTCTTATGTCTGGTCTTCAGCAATAGTGACTGACAGCTAATCCATTGTCTGGCTCTAAGAACTCCTTGCATTGCCTGTATGTTTAGAATTCTATGTTTAGATTGTCTTGCTGAATCGTCCTAAAATTGTAGTGACTGTGTAGGAAGAGCCACTTCTCTCAAACTGCTCATCCAGTATGGTTGTAGACCCCCATAACACATCCCCAAGTTGTTAATTTTAAAGTCTAGTTTGCTGGAATACAGAGCCAAAACTACATAAAATGTTTCACTGTCCTTCTAATTTCAGACTTCACTGTAAATATATGAGCCTGAAAAACTCTGCCCCCATGCCATTTGTCAGACTTTGGCACATGTGAACCCAGCTGAGGTGCTTTTAATTTTCATTTTCCATGTAACTGCTCTAGTTCATAGGATTTAGGACTTTGAGGTTTTGATTCAGTGACAATATCAGTACCTTTATCTAACCTAAGCCTGGCTGAAACAGCCAACTACAACACAGGACAGCAACTCAGAAATAAGCTCTCTTAATCCTCTTCACTTCTGCCTCTCTGATTTTCGATTTTCAGAGGTCCAGTTGTGGGGTAGAAGGAGACAGATCATTGGCCCATGGGACAGATGGGCTGCTGAGTAGAGAAAGTTTGCCACCTAATGGACACAATGTAGCACGGCCTTCCTAATTCATTCTCTGTCTCAGAGGTTTTTTTTTCAGCTGCCCTCTGTCTGCCCCAATATACCTCTTTTACTTCAGTTCAGTTGTGTGTGATAAGTGTAATTATATAATGGCATCTAATTTTCCTTGTTTAGGTCAGTATTTTGGTCCTGCATGGACATAACTTTCTAAGGTTTAACTACTCTGTGCAGCTTGCTTAGGTGAAGTATTTGTAGCAAAGAAATTAAATGGATGTTTTAAGTTACATTAAATTGAAAATAATAATAATAATAATTAATTTATACCCTTCTCTCCTGTTTTCTTTTTCAGGTCCAGTATCCCCCATGTTTGTGGCTTGAGTAGTGTTCATCATTGCTGTACTACAGTTTGTTCCTGTAGCCTGTAGCCTCATGGCAGGGTTTCCTGTCCATTGACCCAGTAGGCTGCTTTACTGGACCAGCAGCCATGTCCGCCTGCAGCACATTCACCGAGCACGTGTGGAAACCAGGCGAGTGCAAGAACTGCTTTAAACCTAAAAGCTTGCATTGTCTGGCTCAGAGTGGTGGGGGGAAGCCTCTCTCTGAGCAGAGGCCTCCAACAACTCAGCAACAGAATCCACCCCCAGCTGGGGCAAGAGCCAACCCTAACCTTACCAACATCTCTCAGAGGGCTGGCACTGGGTCGGCCCGCTCAGGACACTTCCGTCCACCAGTGGCTAAGAAGCCAACCATTGCTGTTAAGCCTACTATGATGCTACCCTGCTCCTCTGCAGGACTGGATTTAGATGGCAACCTGCAACGACCACCAAATGTAATAGAACAGGGCAAAACATCTGCCTTCACAGTCTGGAATCGCAATGGACTGAACCGTAAGAGGCCTGGTGGGCCCAGCAACAACAACGAAGGAGAGGATGGCAATGAGGAAATTGAGGGTTATGGTCAACTTAGCCCAAGGACCCCAAGTGGAAATAACAACAACAGTGGACTGACAGATGTCCTAAAGGAGATTGCTGGGTTAGGCCCTGGCCCTAGCCCCACACTCCTTTCAGGTTCTAAGGACATGTTTTGGGGACGAATCAGTAGTTCATACCAACGGTCCTTGGAAAGAGGCCTTCCAGCCTCAAGTTGTCTGGCCTATGGAAGCAGCAGTAGTGGCGGTGGCAGTACTGCTCAAAAACGGGTGTCCCTTAGCGACAGCACAGAGATCATCAGCACAGAGGGTGGTCGCTTTTGCTACCCAGAGTTTTCCAGTGAGGGTGAAGATGATGAGGAAGAAGAGGATGAGGAGGAAGAGACTGAAAGGGATGATGATGAACATGAGAGCTGGGATGAAAGTGATGAAGAGTTACTAGCCATGGAGATCCGTATGCGAGGCCAACCACGATTTGCAAATTTCCGTGCTGCCACACTGTCTCCAGTGCCCTTTGCTGCAGGGAAAAAGTGGAATACTGTGCCACTTCGCAACCGCTCACTACAGCGGATTTGTGCAGTTGACTATGATGATAGCTATGATGAGATCTTAAATGGATACCCCTCCATGGATTCAAATGGAGGTCTACTTCCATATGGGCCGCGTGACATGCAAGGCAGCGGTTTCCTATCAAATTCAGAGTCTACTACTTCTCCAGAATCATCATCATCACTACCAGAGGATTCTCGAACAACTTCCAGCAGTGGGAGCAGTGCCCCCCGTGCTCTTCGGAATGGCCTGCATTCTCCCACTGCCTCTAAGGCACCTGTCCCCTGCACTTCTCCTCCAAAAAAAGAGCCTGTCCACAGAGCACTGAGTCCACTCAAGGTGACTGAAACACACAAAGCTGTCCTGGCCATTAGATTAGAAGATCAGGATGCCAGAGAAGGTATGCCAATGCCCCAGGCCCTTCCAGGACAACCAGTAACCATCAGTTTCAGTCCCACAGAGGAGCAAGCGAAACCATACCGTGTGGTGAATTTGGAAAAATCGCTTATTTGTAAGCCTTACACTGTAGTGGATGTGTCAGCATCCATGGCCAACAAAGACGAACAAATTCCAGACTCTACTCCAAAACCCAAAAACCTGTCAATGCCTTCCAGCCCTACATCGTTCTGTAGAACTCCTTTAGGTCAGCCCCTGTCTCCAGCCTCCCCTATTTCTCCAACTTCTCCTGCGATGCCAACATCACCCATATCTGTTGCTGTATCCGGTACCTCCCGAAAGAAATCAGGGAGCATACGCTACCAAGAAGTGTGGACATCAAGCACAAGTCCACGCCAAAAGATGCCTAAAGTGGATCTGGGGGTTGGGAGTACTCCTGGCCCCTCAATCCCTGCACAACACTGCAGCCACAAGTCAGCTCCCACTTCTCCCATTGCTGGGCTGTCTTCCTCCCGAACTGTACCTGTGAAATCCCCCAACTTATCAGAGATCAAGTTCAATAGTTTCAATAATGCAGGCATGCCTCCTTTTCCCATTATAATTCGAGATGAGCCAGCCTATGCCCGCAGCTCCAAGAATGCAGTCAAGGTACCCATTGTTATCAATCCAAGTGCATATGACAACCTAGCTGTGTACAAGAGCTTCTTGGGACTCAGTGGGGAACTCCCACAGCAAAAGGGGGTAGGTAGTAGGGTAGCCAGCCATACATATGAAGAGATTGGATCCTCTGAGAGTGTGCAGTCCTCCTCAACAGAGAAGACTATCTCTGGTAGAGGCACATCAGAGAGAGCCTCTTTTGAAGAGACAAAAGCTCCACCTGAAGCAGTGTCAAAAGCACCAAATTTACAGCCTAGAACCACTACAGACTCTAGCACTGTGAAAAGTACTGTGATGAGCTCCATAGTTGGGGCCCTCTCTCCTACTGGATCAACAAATTCCCCTGCCATTCTTGCCATTACTGCAAGCCTACCT
This sequence comes from Xiphias gladius, assembly GCF_016859285.1. Taxonomy (NCBI): domain Eukaryota; kingdom Metazoa; phylum Chordata; class Actinopteri; order Istiophoriformes; family Xiphiidae; genus Xiphias; species Xiphias gladius. The sequence goes on along the minus strand of NC_053407.1, from coordinate 23,905,532 downwards.
AAACCCAGTCCTACTGCAAATGCTGTTACACGCACTTGCAAGACAAGTGGAGACTCGACTTGCAGTAATGATGATACAGACTTAGCTTTGTCTTCCGGGGCAGTGGTAAGCCATAAGGAGGAGGCCAGTGCTGTTCTTTCACAGATTGTGGCCTCCATCCAGCCTCCCCAATCTCCTCCAGAGTCGCCCTCAGCACAAACCAAAACCTTCAGTTCTGAGGAGCTCTATGCCCTCCCACCTGATGCCATGAAGGAGACCCTCACCCGACCTAAGTCTCTCTTTTCCACAGCTGATGGTTGTCTTTCCAAGCCTAAGAAGGACACACCTTCGAAATTTTTGTCTAAATCCCAGAGTGCCTCTGCTGCTGTCCCACTCTCCAGCCCCCGCTCAGAGCCCAATGCCCCCTTCCCCCCTCCTAGATCTACATCTTCCCCGTACCACGCTTCTAACATCCTCCAGAGACATTTTGGCAACTGGACCAAGAGCTCCGCCTCCAGTTCTCCCATACGACCCAGTGAAGGTGAAGGAAGTCCAGGTGGAGAGGGGAGACGTATTTCAGCAGAAAGCTCCAAACCAAAACGCTGGATATCCTTCAAGAGCTTTTTTCGTCGACGGAAAGATGAAGATGAACAGAGAGAGAGGGTGGAGAGAGAGAAAGAGAAGGGAAAACTGGTTGGGCTTGACGGAACAGTTATTCACATTCTTCCAGCACCACCAATCCAACATCATCACTGGTTCACTGAGGCCAAACCAGAGGATCCCACCCAGAAGCCAACCATCATCTTCACCTACAAACCAGACAGTGGCAGTACCCCTGGTGATGGAGAAGGAGAACTACAAGTAGAGGAGTGCAGAGAAACTTCGCAGCTGACACCTGATGACAGCAAAGAACCCAGACCTTTGAGCCCAGGGCAAACACCACCCTCCCACATCATTGGAGTTGATCTCATCAGCAAAGAATTCAGGTATTTGCTTTTGTATTTTTTTTTGAGGTTGTATTTACTCTTCTTATACTAGTATATTAATAGATGCTCCAGTGACCAGAGTAAAGCCTTTAACTAAAGTTCTTCATAGTAAGGATTCTGTTTCAAACTGGGGTTTACACAATTGATGATTTGAGATAAACTAAAAAAGTTTAGATTTTGATCAGAATCATCATCATCATTTGCAAGGTATGCATACTTGCATTGAGTTGATATCATACCTTTGGGATTAAGGCCCTCTGACAAAATACATTTATGCTGCCATTGAAGTCATGTAGAAAGACTAACCTTAAAGGAGAAGTCTACCCCACAGAGCACCAGAATACAATAGTTTTCAAACCAGGAACAATTAAACAGGAATTTTGAAGGGGTTAATGATACTTTGAACTGCTGTAAGGTGAATATTGCTGTTATACAAATAGTTTTTAATATGCATTTGTCTTAAAGGCTTGTAGTGGAATTCTTATGAATCTATCAAATCAGTTCACACCTGTTTTGCCTACATCACCTCCTGCTGGTTTAATAAATGATCTCGCATGCAATGCCTGTGTTACCATTACCCACATGCATGTTCTCCAGAGCACTAATGGAGCCCAGCTTAAAATGAAGATGCTCAACCTTTGCCAGCTGCTCCTCCAAAGTGCCAGGGGTGCTTCTCCTCCTATCATACAAATCCCTCATCACAGATTCTAGAGATGTTTGATCTTAATTTGGCATGTCTGCTCGGCCATTTGCCCAGCTGCGTGCGTGGGCTATACAGTCTGTGGGGTCTCTTCCCTAATGTCATCTATTACCTGAACAGCAGGCTCTGTGCTCGGCGCTTCTCCCTTCAGGACTGGAACTCAATGTGTTACAAGTCTTCAACAGCAGTCGGATTAACAACTTCTTTCTTAATCACTGCTTTAGATGGCATATTCCCTTTAGCTTTAGACACACACACACACACACACACACACACACACACACACACACACACACACACACACACACACACACAAATCACTTTACTTGCCAATGTAGTTGCTGTATTTGTGCATAATGAGTTCATTATTTGTCTCTGACTTCCTGTTGCCCTTTGTGTTTAATAACTTGAGTTAAATTCCCTGCAGTATGAGTAATGGTGCCTCATAAACGTAGCATAGCTTGTGTTGGATATATTGTTTATTCTGTTCCAAATTATAAGATTGTTTGTGCTGAATGTGATTTATTTGTGCCGTCAAAGTGAAGCTACATGTTATTTTTTTACTACTATTTCACTCAAAGACGGCAATCAGTCAAATGGATGCTGCATTAGCCAAAAAAAACTCATTCGTCAGAAAGCTGTAGACTGAAAGCACTGCTAATAATGTGAAGTACTAATCACTTAGACAGCAGGCTGGATAATACACTATAAAAACATTCCCAATACATTTTGTGTTAATCATTGGTTTAGCCCAATATTTACAAGATTACTTGTAAATACCAAGTACATGATTTGATATAGAACGTATTAAGCCTAGTGGGGTTAAAAAATATCAGCCTTTGCACCTGCAAATGTAGGAAAACTCAACCTTAACACCACCCCGAGTTCAACAGTAGCTGATTCAACAATGAATCCTCTGACTCTTTCTGATGTGGTTATACATGTAGTCACCCACAGAAAAATAACTGAAGAACTTTGCTGTATTTTGGCGATGCATGGGGAAACTGTCATGAAGCATCTTGATATGTTTCACAAAATGGATCCCCACACCCACCAGCATGATTAGTAGGAATAGCACTCTGGAAGTGTTTACTGAGAGATGTCACACCTACAGTTTAGCTCATGCACAACTTGTTCAGATGTTTTTGTTCATCTTCTCACCAGATCTTATTCATACATTTTGGTGCTTGGCCTTTCACCATCACTTACTCTGTTTCATGTAATTTTTTCCCTGTACCATGCCTTTCTTACACATTTTTCTTCTTTGAGCCCGAAGCACTGTGAACTCTTAAATATTTCACTCCTCCATCCTCTCAAGAGCTCGGCCCCATTCTGTCTCTTTTATAGCTTCCCTACTTTTCTCTCCTCCTCAAGTTTCAGCTCTAGTCATCTCTTTATTTCTTCCAGGAGCTCCTGCCTCTTCTCTCACTTAATAACATGTGGTACAAGTATCAAGTATATGCTAGTTTTGCTGTTAATATGGGACAGGATATATTAGGGTGTGCCGTACATTTGAGAGTACCCAGTAAGTGTTACCAAAATGTTTGATGCCAAAATCCACAATTCATTAGTCAATGCAAAGGAGGTCTGACTCTGTTCACACAGAGGATGATGGAGTAGTCAGATGTAGATGAATGAAATATAAACTAAGCTTATAATGTGATGGTCAATACCAAGTTTAATCTTCAGGGCTGGCGCCAGCAATGAAGATACAGCATTCCTCGCACTAAATTTTTCTCCTGTTTGTATTGAGCCGTGAATACCTGCAGAAAGCGACAGGAGGAGAAAGGAGAGAGATGATAAAGCACAAAACTTTGGGAGAGAGAAAAAGCCAAGTTAGTAACGAGCATTAATGTGATATGAATGATAATGGATGGAGAGGGAGAGGAAGAGAGAGGAGCTCTGTGCATCATGGGAAGTCCCCCGGCAGTCTAGGCCTATGGCAGCATAACTAGGGGATGGTTCAAGACAAGCCTGAGCCAGCCCTAACTGTAAGCTTTATCAAAAAGGAAGGTTTTAAGCCTACTCTTAAATGTGGAGAGGGTGTCTTCCTCCATGACCCAAACTGCAAGATGGTTCCACAGTAGAGGAGCCTGATAACTGAAGGCTCTGCCTCCTATTCTACTTTTGAAGACCCTGGGAACCACAAGTAAGCCTGCGTTCTGGGAGTGCAGTGTTCTAGTGGGGTAAAAGGGTACTATGTGCTCTATTTTGCAGGGAGCCAGTGCAGTGATGCTAACACAGGATAAATATGATCTTTTTACCTGGCTCATGTCAGTACTCGCGCTGCAGTGTTCTGGATCAGTTGGAGAGTATTTAGAGACTTGTTGAGGCAGCCTGATAATATGGAATTACAAAAGTCCAGCCTAGAAGTAACAAAAGCATTGCCTAGTTTTTCTGCATCGTTTTTAGACAGGACTGGCATGATTTTTGTAATGTTTCGTAGGTGTAAAAAGGCAGGGAACATCTGTCATAATATTAATATACTGATCAGCTCTTATATTTGATACAAAAAAATATTTAGCTTTAGTATATTTCCTATAACTTATTAAGTAGTTACTATAATTAGTTTTTAAAGTATTGTACAAAATACATTTACATACTGTCTAGGCACAAACATATAAGCCTATGTGGAATCACACTTTAAGCAAACCGTATTTAATACATCCCACATAACACTTTCAAACATCTCACCTTTGGTCTAGTCTGCTTTATTTTTTTTACACCTCTCTTTTACAAACATTCCTTTGTGACCCTTCTGTTTACAGCATTCGCTCTGAACTTGTCAATTAGTAACTGATTTATTCACTTGGTGTGTTGGCAGTAGTTTAGGTTACATTGTTACTCCACTGTTTATTTGACCGTTGTTTTTTGGAAAATAGTTTTGAGTCGACCCAAAAACAGAAAATAGCTAAACCTCTCCCTTTGTGCCTAAGCTTCCTTTGGTTTTTTTTGGGAGACATGTGACATAATGTACAGAAATAATGTGCTTGTGGAATGTGAACAGTGCTTTGGTACCAGGCGTTAAAGGGAAAGGAACCGTTTTTCAATAGTTAGTCCCTCTCGTTTTAAAGATAGTAGTTGTTTTTTTTGTTTTTTGTTTTCAAATCAGTGCTTCTGCAAAGTACAGGAGCTTTTAGGTCTTCCCGAGAAATTTGATTTTTTTCAAAGACAAAGCAGTTTCTCAAATTTGCAATTTATTAAAATTTTTTTGCTGTATTAAATATGTCTCCATAAAACATTTTTAGTCCCACTCACTTGCACTGACCACTGTTGCCGACAAATTTTAATATTGTATGTTTCCTCATGAAACAAAATACCTTTGGTGCCAATATGTTTTTCAATAAGTGCTAGGCCTCTTAAAAAACTGAACCATCCCTGATTAAACATACCAGTAGGTCAGTTATAGGATGTTATGAACCGCTCACTCAGGTCATTCTACTGAACCTCTTTTTTGATTGGCAGAAGAAGGGTTAACTACACTGGAGTTTTATTGTCTGACAGTAGGTGTGGTCATCAGCACTTGCAAACATTACCTTAGACAGGTAAGAACATTTTAAAAGGGAGAACAGAGGTGGACAAGGAAATAGCACATGCAGGAAAATACTTTTTGAATCTTCACAACTGGCCATCTTACAATTACTGCTCTATCTAGAATGTGAATTCCCCTTTGCGTTCTATTCAGGGTTTCCAGATGGGAAGCTGCGTGAGCCAGTACAGTGGGTAAGCTTCTGTAAATATCTGTGACCATCTAGGCCATTTGAAGTCACGTTTACTTAGTAGGGAGGAGAGGTTTCTGAGAGTACTTGATTTGTGTTTTGGATTGTGATCGTTCACTTCTTGAAGCAGATGTCTGGGAAACAGTGAAATGCACTGAGGTGGCTTTATGCTGTCTCAACAAGTTAGGTCCTGACATTGAAACATGTAGCAGGCATAGAGGTATGTTTTGTGTCAAGGGCCTCTGAAGGTGTGCATGCACACTGGATGTTTTCTTTTTACAGGATTATATGCTGGAGATTGTCTGTTTGTGATTTGGTGCTCCTTTGGCTACATTTATCAACCAATAGTTTTGTTTTTGGTAGGATTAATGTTAGCTGTATCCTTGTGTTAGGGAAGAATATAGAGTTAACGTGTACAAGGCCACCTTGTCAGATTTTTCATAATAAATTTTCGTTCCATTATATCAAACTGTACTGTTGTTATGCTGGTAAGTTTTTTAATTACACTCATTCTTTGATGCCTCCATCTTTTCAAAGTTTATTTACTAGTTGTTTTCTACTTGGCTCACAACACTGTGATTGGCCTTTATATCAACTGTCTGCTGCTGGCAAGACTACAATAATGCACTATGGCAACTTGGAGGCTATCGATTGACTCTCTTTAAAAGAGACACAGAGGGGTTATGGCCTACAAAGACAGGTCATAAACTTGTCATGTCCGATGCTTTCCGCAGACGCAGTGCCCCAGGGTAGAGACAGATACATGAGCAGCATGGTGTTTTCTTCAAGTGCTCACTTTTCTATCACGTCATGGTCAAAATATTGCAATACTACCTGTGTTCCTTATAAAGAACACCCTTGACTCCAAAATGCCCATGTAATAGCAATTCTAGAATCGCAATTCTAATTTTCCAAATTTCCTAAAATTCTTGTATAATTATAATCTGGGCACAAAAGAAGGCCTTAGGAATGGATTTTATACTCTTTATGACTGACTGTGAATAACTGGCCAGCTTGTTGGCGAAGAATTTCAGCTATTATTAGTGCACTAGATTTCTGTAAAAAAGTGTACCCCAAACTTTCAACTTGACCAACGCCCTCTGTTAGCTCCGTTGTCTCTTGAGCTGTACTTTTTTTTTTTTTTTTTTTGACATGGACTTTTGTCTATGTTCACATAAATTATTAGTCATATTAGGAGCATGTGTAATCAACATTGGAGTCAGAGGAAATGACACAGCTGATTCAGGATAATACAAACATTACTGCTAACCAGCCCTACCCCTGACAATGCTTGTCGCTATAAAACCAGCCAGCCTTTTTGTGACCTTTTAGCTTTTTTGTTTTACTTTAGTGCTTCACTGCTTTTGTTTTATCTTTGTTTATATTATTCACAGCAGAAGGACAGGAAAGATAAATAGATACTGTAAATAAGATTTAGATTCATAATGGCAGTCCCAGAATACTATACAATAGGGCACCAGAAGAATGTCTCAGATTTAGAACAAATGATAGGGCCAGCCACTTGTTTAAGTGGTAGATAGCAGGTATTTTGTTTATTACAATGGGGGTAATATCTACACTAGTTCAGAATGTGACCCAACCTGGGTGGTCAAAACCCAGGTGGCCTGGGAGTCTAATGTCTCACATAGGTCACATTGAAAGTCCGTGGCTGGACTGATATCAGATCAGAACCAGGTAGCTTTAAGTATCCTATTTACTTTGATCAAAGTGGCGGACTGATCCCGGATGGCTCCTGAAGAAACACCAGCTGTGGAGGTTTATTCACCATAGAGCTGAGACAGTCAGTTACGCAGGTGACTGTGGGAAAAAAAAATATATATATATATGGTTGTTTCTCGATGAGCATTCTTGATGCATTTAACTTGAATTAAAAATAAAGGCTTTGTGGATAAAAATGCTTTTTAGTGTTTTTGTTCAGCTGCAGTCACTCTTTACTCCTTGCTTCAATTTTCATGTACTGTATAAGTTCACATTCTACGTGGCAAACTGTCAGTGTTATTGCATTTTTAGCACTTCCTTCTTGTTACTGTATTGCATCTATTGCTTCATTTTACTTAGATTTGTTACACGTGGGTAGGCTCATTCTCTGTGAACCTATTCAGTAATTGTTTTTGGACGAAGGGTTCTGTCGGTTAACAATTCTTTAAGAACCAGTGTTTGAAATGAATCTGTAACGAAGTCATTTATGGGACTCGGTACACAGTATCAGTTAGTTTTTAAAGTTAAATATTAGAACAACAGAAGAACAAAGTTGCATAATTATGATACATACGTAATCTGACTTAAATGTGTTTTTGTATGTACAGGCATGGTCAGAGAAGGAGTCTATGTTTAACAATGCTGTGGTGATTCTTTTATCATTTGCTTTTAGAAGAAATGCGCTTTGGTCCGTATTTGACAAAGATTATACTTGCTACATATGAAAGTGCCATTACTTTTAATTATTTATTGAAGAAAGGACTGTAGGTGGTTGTCCAGAAGATGTGTTAAACCTTTATTGTCATAATTTCTGTCAAGGGTGAAAATTACCTGTGTAGTTTTCTCATAAACAAACAAAAGTTACATTTACTTTCAGTTTTACTCAACAGAACACATTGTTTTAATCCTTGAGGTTCGTGAAACATGTTGAGTTCATTTCCTTCGTCATTAAATATTTGCAAAGCTGATTTTTTCAAAAGTATTTTAAAACATGCGATGTTTACATCCATGTTGACCTACTTGCATTCTTCTTCTCCCCTGCCTTTGCTGGAGCATTGGTGCGTTAATGCCATCTGAGGATCAGTGAAATAAAAACAATTGGCAGGAATGTATAGTGCATTCATGTGCACAAAACAAACAAAATGGGCAACCCATTCATAAAAAAATCACTCTATAGCACTACCAGCGGTCAAAAGCTCCACATGGTAGCTCTAAATACAAACTGGTTTCCAACTATGTCAGACATTTCAGGAAAAAAATATCCTTTTACAGTGCAATAATATGGTGATGCACACAGGCACCCCACTTACAGCTACTACTTACTTTGCTGTCTCCAGTTCATCAGTTGCTGAGAAAGATGAGGTGCGCTGATGAAGTCAGGCAAGCATTGATTTGAAGAACTGAAAAGACTGACCAGATAAAAACATTGTTGTATGTGTTTTGTTCATATCCTGTGATCCTTTTTCATAGACAAAATGAACATAGGCAGATGGAAGCACTTATCAAAAGCAGCTTGTTGATCACCTACTGACACTAATATCTCTACAACAGAGCTCACTATATTCGTCCTGCTTCTCTTCTGACTTTTTTTTTGCAGATATTTTCATGCAAAATTAAGCCTTATCATAAACAGAATAGTGAACAAAATCAAGGCAGTGGGTTAAATATCATAAAGGAGAAAGGAAATAAAACTAATTTAATCCGACTATTAATGGAGCGCATTTTCAAAACTAATCCAGCCATGCTTCTCTGTGTCTTGTGCAGCCAGGTACCGGTCAGTGCCAGCCAAACCAGGGATGGGGAACTTCCCGTTGCCACCCCCCTTCCTGCCAAAGTGAATCTAGGGCTGGTGCTTGGGGAGGGCGAGGAGGGCCATGCCAACCAGGTTGCCACACCAGCTTCAGCCAGCGAGGGCAGCGCCAGCCTCGGAGAGCCAGAGGAGGACGGGACTCACTCTCATCACTCCCACTCTCCCGCCTCCAGCCAATGCAGTGCCACATACAGCAACTTGGGTAAGAATTGAACACAGTTTCTTAAACTCGTGTATGTATGTGCATATATGCATGTATTAGCATTGCATATGGCATGACATGAAGTTGAGAATATGTACTTAAAACATGATTTACTTTGCTGCATAGGCAAGTGTACCACAAAGTCTGCAAGCTTTTATTGTCCAAATGAGCATTTTCCTCCTGCATGGGACTGATTTTTTTGATCGTCTCACCAAAGAATAACAGAATACTATAACTGCCAGTACTGCATGCATTAACTGATTTTCACTTGGATTTTATGTTGCAATGCAAATTTGTATGTTTGTTTCCCTCTGCAAAAAGGCACTGTTTGCCATAATTTACAGTGAACAAGGTCCTTTTGCAGTTCAGAATAGGCGTCTCATTTAAAAAAAAAAAAAAAAAAAAAAAAGGTGGAGAGAAATATGAGGGGGAGAGTGCAAATAAGCTGCTGATTTTACAGCACAATGCCTTAGAGCAATAAAAAAAGCTACACACGGTTAAGTTCCACAGTGTTTGGGCTGTAAACTATATTTTTGTTTGATTTGCATCTGTATTTTCTACAGATTTATATCAAACTGAAGACAAAAAAAAAAGGAAAGCAGCATACACTATGTCTCTGTTTGGAGGTTCTGTTTAGTATTGTTAGAAGGGTAACTGGAGTCTGTGGATGAATATTGCCAGAGAGTGTCAATCTTCAGTGTGTGCAGTTCACCTAACTACTACTGTAAGCGGCTGATTTGACTTTTCTTCGGCATCAGCACACCCCCACATGTGACGAGTCATAATTTATTCCCTGCTAAAGCAGCTGGAGCTCAAAATCTCGACACATTTTGTCATCCACATGCCGCAAATTGGAATCTAGATTAACGTGAAATAAGTTATTCCAGCGTGGGGTGGAAATCTTTGTCCTGAGGTTAGTGCTCCCGTTTGCAGAGCTGCGTCTGTACCTGAGCTTGGACAAATTCTCATCAGGGCCATTTGCCTCATCATATCGATTGGACATGCAGAAATGTACAGAGAGTGGATCACTCACATGAATCAACAGATTATGCTCCTATTTTTCCTATTCTTTGTGTTCTTGTCTGTCTCATTGCCTCTGTCTCTTTCTCTTGTCGTCTTCCTGAAAACAATAGTTGATGTAATTGATGAGTCTGGAGAAGGGCTACACTAATGACCGCATTGCAGTGTCCCCATTTTGGAGCCTGTTTGTGGTGACTTGACAGTGGGCATTTGACCATTAGACTTTGTCAGCAGCTCAGTATTAGCGGCTTTGATGGCGGTGGAACAAGGCGAGGAAGAGAGGGGTAGGCACGGCTGTCAAACATAGCTAGGCGCTTAAAACATGAGGCTGTCTGCGTTTGGGAAACGATCTCGCCGGGATCAAGCAGTGTGTGAGAGAAAAAGAAATGGGTACATAAAGTGATATGGTGTAGAGTGTGGGTACGTGGAGCACATGCACTACTGAGCTGCTTCACATGTTTACACATGCGGTTGTGTGACGATTAAAAGGGGTGTGGGTCTTCTAGTTTTTCAGAGGAAAAGTGTTTGTGTTTCGTTGTACCAATTAGGCTTTTTTTACAAGGGTATTTGCAAACTGGGCATGCTGTGTTTGCGTGTGTTTTGTGGGATGCTCAGTATGCACACCAGCTCTGTGGATGGATATGTTTTGAATGTGCTAAAAGCTCCCTGGATGATGCATGATGAGCTGCCCGCAGCCTAATTTTACTCTTCTACGTACTGCTTATGAGGGAACCAGGCAGGAGTGAGTGTTTGTGTTTGCCTGCCTTCCAACATTGTACAGTATGTTATTTTTGTTTGGAAGGGTGTGTGTGGTTTTCAACATCTACACACAGCCGCTGAGTGTTATGCCTATTTTCAGTTTCCACATCTATCTCTTCTTATCTGCTCGTCGGGATTTCATTCGATTTACCCTTCCTCTCTCTCTGCTGTGTTCCGTGTTCACATATTTCAGGGGAGAGTCAGGTTCATTTTTCAAGCATAAGTGTGTGTCTCTCTCTCTCTATATATATATATGAACAGTATACACACACACTTGTGTTTTAATCAGAGCATCAGGCAGTAAGAGGCACAGCGCTCTCTGCCTCACTCAGTGAGAAATCTCCAGTATTGGTGGGAGCGTTGAGCCTGCCTGTTGGCACCAGCGACTCCGTACAGACTGTTGGGGATGGAAGCAGAGAAAAGGTTTTCACTCTGCCTCCCTGCGCAGCTGCTGCACTGTATTTACCTAAAACTTTGAGGCATTAGTGGAATTGAGGTAGGCTTATTTTTCTTGTTTTTTTTCCCTTATTTTCTCAGTATTTGTCTCTTTCATCACCTCTCTGTTTATCTCTGTGTTATCAGGTATCTCCTGCTCACCCCATCGCCTCTTTGTATTTCTCTTTCTCTGTTACTTCCCTCGCTTTTTCCACCTCTAGCCACCCACTCCACTGCTTTCGCTTCATTCCTCCCCTCTGTTCCTCTTATTCTACCCACCTCCTCCATCGCCTCCTGTTGTTGTGGCGTCAGAGTTGGTTTTATTGCAGCACGACGGATGAACAGTATTCACTCTGCAACGGCAACAAGTTCCTTTATCTCCTTACGAACAAATGTTAGAAAATGTCAGTCATTGTTTACTGGAACTGTGAATGGAATCCCTTAAAGCTGTATTCTTTCGATTGTTTTATTTTTTTAATATATCAGGGTTAGCAACAATTAATTATTTCGCTCAGTGTAAGAAGGCAGTGTCCTTTTAATTTGAATGTTATAGCTTAATTATATCCAGCCAATGAGGAGATAAATAAATGGTAAATTAATTTTCTGTTTTTTATATCCTAAATATACTTAAAGACGGAGGAAATCATTAACTCAACCCCCCTGCTAGGGAATATAGCAAGCCATTTCACCGCAGCTGCCTCAGTACAGTAACTTCTTGTTCGTTTGCATGTGTGTGGCTTGTTAGAAATTTTTTTTTTTTTTTTTTTTTTTGCATGATGATGATGTAATAATGTGCAGCAGAGAGAATGCGATGCCTCCAAATTTTTATACATTGGTAACTAGATTTGGGACTATCCGTTGCGCTCTCTCTTCATCTGTCTGTCTATCTATCTGTCTAGCTCTCGGTCTGTTGGTCTGTCTGTCTGTCTATGAAACAATGATTAGATTACTTTGTTGGTCAATAAAAAGAAAAATAATTTGCAACTATTTTGACCATCGAATAATCAAGTTAATCAAGTTATTTTTCAAGCAAAAATGCCAAACATTTGCTTGTTTAAGCTTCTCAAATATGAGAATCTGCTGCTTTCTTCGATTTCATATAATTATAATTTTAATGTTTTATGGCATTTGAAGATGTTACTTTGGGCTCTGAGAAGCTTTGATGGGTATTTTTCACTATATTTTGACACTTCATAGACAAAACAATTAATCAGTTAATTGAATAATTAACCTGCAATTGAACCAATTTATCACAGCCCTAATTTAATGTATGTTTTGCTATTAATTGTAAGGTGATGTGCTCATATCAGCCATGTGAGGTTTTTAATCTCCCCAATGCCATTTGTTATATCATTAAACCTTTTTCTTCATCTCTGTACTTTTATGAATTATAATTATGAAAAATACACTCAGTTTGCAGTTTATTAGGTACACCTAGCTAAAACTAATGCGGTCTAATAGAACAGTCCTTCAAAAAATCCTCTTTTCATGAAGGTTATAATGTTCAGTTTTTGGCGAACTGTTTTAGAGAGTCGTTTAATCAAATGTATGATCATTTTGGAGGGTGTAGTTTCTGCTGATGTTGAACTGCATTACATAATGCAGAGAGGTGTTTCTGTTATTTAGCTTACCCTCGTTAATGTCAAAAGGGTAGATTAAATAATAGAAACACCTTTCAGTTTAACACAATACAATTTAACAGCGCCATAAACTGCAGCCTCCAAATGACCACAAAGTTGAATCACCTCTTTAAAACAGTTTCAACACAAACTGAACATTATAATTCTCCCCGTTAGTATGTATGCATTAGTTTCAGCAAGGTGTACCTAATAAAGAGCCGACCGAGTGTATATTCTTGATTTTAAGTGAAGTGACAGTCACAAACTGGGTTAGTCTTATGTAATTAAGTTTAGTCACAGCCACGTTGCTGCAATAAAAGATCGAGAGAGACGGTTGTTTTCTTGGATGGATTACTGCAGATTGGTGGAGGAACACATTAAGTATACTCGTTCCAGGGAGGATTAACAAGACTCATTTACTTTATCCTGACTGCTCTTTCTTAAGGCTTGTACTGCTTACTTAAGATGATGGCAGCGTGACGCACACGCGAGGAGTTATTCATACCGTTTGACAAGAATTTGTAATCGGTGGCATTTGGACGGTGCAAAGGGAAATGGTTTGTTCAAGTAGATTCCTTTACCATAGGGAGGGCAGCCTCTCACCGTCATCTTCCAAGAAACTGGGGTGGTCCTTGGTGAGTTAAAACTATCAGTTAAAATGATCCGGTGCTTTCATTCCCGTCATGCAAGCAGCAGAACTCATTTGTTCTTTTCATCCTATCGGACACTTGTCTCTGACCCATCCGCCTCTGTGGTCCTCAATTCCAGCGAACATCGAGGGAGTACAATCAACCCCTCAATCCTCCAATTCCCTCCCACCACCATCCCATAAATAATAAGGTCACTTCAAGTCACTGATGTGCTCTCCATGCTGCCTCTTTAAGCCTCACAGCATAGCAGAACTACAGATTGAGTCAGGCAGCTGGATGGTTGGAGGGATGACGTGTGCCCAGCTGTCCTGCTCTCTGGCTTGAATTCCCCCTCAGGGCCACCAGTTACCTCATGTGCCCCAGCCTTGTGTCATCCCCTCGTCTTCTTGAGAGGCACCAGGCCAGTGGGAGGCTGGAAATGCTGTGGGGGAGAAACAAGCAGCTCTAGGGAAGCTGGTGGTGAAAGTGTGGAGTGATTTGTATTTCAGGTGTCCTTTTTATCCTTTTCAGCTATTAGGAATTTAGTTTTAGTTTTCTTCTTTCATGTTTTGGTATAAACTGAAAACAGCCTGCCAGTGGCGGAAGACATATTCATCTGCTCTACTTAAGTAAAAGTAGCAATACAGCAATTTACATGACATCAATATCAAATTTAGTTACTCTATTGCATGTGAGCAGTACTTTAATATTGTAGTTGGTCGAGGTGGGGCTTTTTTAAACTTTTACATACTGTTGAGTAGTTTTATCCATATCAGTTCTTTTTTTATTTATAAGATGTTTTTCTTCTGTATGTAACATCTTAATCTGCAATGAGGTAACTAGTAACTGCAGCTGTCAAATAAATTTAGTGGAGTAAAAAGTACGATATATTCCTCTGAAATTAAGTAAAATATAAGTGTATAGTACCAGAAAATGGAAATTAAGTAGAAGGACCTCAAATTGTGCTCACGTACGGTACTGAGGTAAGGATAAAAGTAGTTAGTTACTTTTGGCCAATGCAGGCTGCCTGGGTTGGTAATCATAAATGCAGTTGTGCGCAATGTACTGACGTCACATTAACATGCATTTAAAATTCATTTTAGCTATCTTTCCTGCTGTTTGAAGCTGCCGTGTGTATCCCATTATCCTATCCACTCAGTTTTATGTGGTGCTGTGGTTGAAGCACTCTGTCAGTTTGAATTTCATTGATTCGTATTCACACAATAAATATGGTATTATCTTCCCTCTCCTCCAGGTCAATCCAGAGCCAACATGATCCCAATGAAACAACCACGGAACATCAAAGCATCCAACGACACCTTGGCCTCCATCGACCTGGACGGCCTCGCTGACCAGCCAGGCCCCAAGGCCACACCACCACCACTACCTAAGAAGGCTGTACCTCGCTCCAGTACGGAACCAAGCCTGGGAGGCAGAGAGCCAATCCAGGGAGCCCTGAGACCTCGGGCTGAGGCTAAACCTGGGGGCACCAACCTCAGTGTGGCCAACCCTCTGTACGACTTGGACTCGACCTGGGAGACAGCTAGTCAGAGCTCCTCTCTCAGCTCCGAGCCTCATCGCGCCCACAACCATGAAAGCGGTGATTCCCTAGAGAGGCCATCAGCTCCCACGGCCACCAACAAGGGCCGCCCGACTAACAGCACGTCCTCCGTGGTTCCTCAGCCTGCATCTGCTGCACCCGGTGCCAACACTGGCAGAGAGAGGTGGGCCTACCCAAGTACAGAGTCTCTGGCTGGAAGGGGTCGGACGACAGGCCGAGGTGCTGTTGCTGGAGGGGGAGGCTCCAAACCACATAGACCTGCTCTTTACAGGGGTTTGGACAGCTGGGATGAGGTGGTGGGGAGGATCCGGGGTCTCCACACGGACACGCTGCGGAAGCTGGCAGCGAAGTGCGAGGACCGTTTCATGGCTGGCCAGAAGGATCACTTGAGATTTGGCACTGACAGCTGGTCCCACTTCAGACTGACCACTGGTAAACCCTGCTGCGAGGCTGGAGATGCTGTTTACTACACTGCTTCCTACGCCAAGGACCCACTGGTCAGCTACGCCATCAAGGTGAGATGTCCGCTTCTGTTTATAGATCAGTTTGTCCTGCCAAATGACCACTTCTGTTTGGATGTACAGTATAATGCTGTTTCCCTTTGCCAGGGGGAGAATACTAAGGTTAAAATGTTCTGCGTCTAGTATTCGGGGGGCCTGAGAGATGTAATTAAAGTCCATTAAGTTAGGTAAATTTACCTCGTATAAAGTAATTCTGTTTCATGCTTTAGTGTACTTTAGTAAACACAGCATGATGCACCTTTGAATGTTTTGCTAGTATCTGGAAAATGTAAAACAGACTGTTGAAATACATTCAGTGGTGTCAGAGTCCCAGACTGCCTGATGTATGATTTTTGTCCCTTGCATTGATATAATGATGTAAAGTAATACTAAAGGCCGTACATTACAGTTTATAATCTATGCTTTTATCAAAATAGGGCAACAAACCTCTTGTTTTCAGCAGCATATTAGTTTGAATGTATTACTGTGTGTTTTTGTTTGTATTTTTGGAGTTCTTGCTTTCTAGTCTCCCTGCATTGAGAGGGATTTCAGATAGATTTGGACTGGTGATTGCTGTCCTTGCAGTAGATTCATTAAACCCTTGTATTTTGCTTAAGGGTGGCAGACTCCCCTCCCACTTGATAAGCTGAGGTGGAAGAATGTGTTTGTGCTGATATATTAGCACTTAAACTTTAAGCCTTTCGGGCACAGCCTTGTGCAATAAAACCTGTCAGTGCATGAGTTTGGGGGGTTTTTTTGAGGTGGGGGGGGTTTCTTCATATACTTCTGTGAGGGTATATTTGTCTGCATGCGTCACAGTGTGTCTGTGTAAGAGAGAGAGGTGGGGGGGGGGCAGAGCTTGCTGGAAGAGTTCTTAAGCTAAATACAAAGCAGATATGGATGAAGGTTGCATTATTCACAGGAGATGAAACTCTCTCTGCTCTGCAGAGCTTCAAAGCTTTGCCTTCATATTACCAGCAGGTTCAAGAGAAAGTATTGTTTTTTTATGATGCTCATTCATAAATAAGGCAAACAAGAGCAGCAGAAGAACCAGAACACAGACATACCCCAACTTCCCAATTAAACTTTCCCTATCTCTCCATTTTAATGTGGCCCAGTTGTGCTCCTGCCTTCCTTCACCCCATAATTGTGGTTGATTCTCCTTCAAATGAGATTTTACATGCTGTGATATTTTTACTGCAGTGTTAATTATTCGTAATCCACCTTCAGCATGATTGTGTGAATTCTCAACTCTCGGAGAAATTCAGCAAGTGACTTGTGTGCTTTAAAGTTTTACAGTTTCCCTGAAATGACCTGGAGCTCTGTTTTAAAACCAGCAATACTGCTACAAAACATGGCATATAAACAGTGAAAAATCTACAAATATATCTTGATAAAATGATCAGTAGGCAGCTGTAGTCTTAGAGCCAACATGTCTTAACAAATATGCAGTGAACATGTACATTCCTACGGAGTTACGCAGTGTATCTGAAAGGAATTCACTAGTGCAGAGTTATACAATCCACATCACAATCTAATAAACTGTGCATAAATTCTGCTGTAGACCACGAAGTTTAAATTCGATCTTAATAGAGGTAATAAAGTGAAGTGATTGTGGTAGTAGCAGTCATAAAAGAACACGCACGCACACACACACACACACACACACACACACACACACACACACACACACACACACACAGAAAGAGAGATTTAATGCAGCCCTGTTCATGTTACTCAAAGACCAAGGTCAAAAAGACATGTCTTTTTAAGGGATCTAGAGCAGGGCTATAATTCAATATTATCATATACTGACTTTTAGTAGAATCCCATCATGATGATATGATTTTGTTTTAATGAAATAAGTTGTCCAAATTAATAGTTCCAAGGATATTAAAATAATTAAAAACTAACAAAATTAGTTTTGTTTTACACATGTGAAGAGTTTAGTCTGATTATAACACATAAAAGTGGAATGTAGTTGGCACCATTAATAACCTGGTTTCAGTTTAGTGTAATTTTTCATACATATGCCATGTTGTGATTTATATCACTTACTGTAGCTCATTTGAAGGATTGGGTCAATCCCAGGTTAAGTGGTCAATGGTTTGATTCCTGGCTCTTCCTGTCCATATGTGGAAGTGTCCCTGAGCAAGACACCCAACCCCATATTGCTCCCAAGGTAGGGGTGTGTGAGGGGAAATGTATGTATTGAACAGAAGCTGGAAAGTTAGTTTGGACAAAATGTAATGTTGTTGTCATTGATGGTTATTTTATATTGCCCTCTGCGTAATTTTTTTTCAAATCATGAATCTAAGGTTTTCAAGAAAATTAGTTTGTAATTTTTGCTTTCCTAATACATGCAGCACTGCAGAACAGGTATTTCAATGTCAATTGTCACATCCAAGTCCTTTTTAGTTCGAGAGAGGTAAGATAACTAGCCCAACTAATAAACAACAATTCTAAACAAAATTCAACCTGCACCTTACGAAGGTCTAGGACCTGGGACCTTGTTGCATTTTCAACATACATAGGAATTCATTACTTTTTTTTGCATGATCTAATTTACCTGTGTATCAATGTTTGTCTATCAGGTTTGCATTAGACAACACTCAATTTGATATAGTACATGTATAAGCAAGTAAAAATGCAGCGAACCTTTAAAGAATACTAGTGAAATCACAGCCAGATGATGGCATCTTTTACATTACGTTACAGAAACTATATCAGTATTTACTTCTTTAATATTATTCCTGCTATGTCAATAAATGAATTTTGATTCTACACATTACTTTCAAACTTAATTGTGACAGTTAAATGTTCATTTTGATCATGTCAGCAAATTAAAGTTAAACAGACTAATTGCTATCTTACAGAAAGACTAGTCTTTCTGTAGATAGTTACTTATAAACTCACCATTATTTTGAAAAAAGTTGAGAACCTTGTTCAACCAAAAGTATCTTAGTAACACGTACAATTTCCCTTTGTTGGCATTTTAATGAATGTTGTGACGTCTGCAGAGACTGATCCTGTCCTCGGCTCAACTTCTCCTCTCTGCTCAGTGTTTAAAGACAGGGGGCTGCAGAGGCTGTTGCTGTGGTTTAAGAGACAGAGACACGCTCTCATTGCTGCCTATGGCAGCCTGGAGTCTGCTCTCTGCGTCTCTCAGCTCTATACAGTATATCATTAACGGCATGAACTGAAATGTTGTAGAGAGTTAGCAGGACAGAATTTTGAAAGAAACCGAAAACATCTTTGATCCTCGAGTTCTCCAGTGCATTTTCTGCTAAATTGTTGTATTTTGTTCTTGACGTTGCAGAAGCTTGCTGTTTGTGTAAAAGTCAAGCCGTTTTTATTGTTGGTAGAGTTTATTTTATTTTATTTTGATTAATTGAAGACACTTGATATCAAACAGTGAAATATTTTTTAGAATTACAGAGGTTTTTAAAACTGCTTGGCAGAGAAACAGTTAAATAAACAAAGGTACAAACAACATTTTACAATTTAAAAATTATTGTCAACCATATTATAAGGTGATAGTGATATAGAGATGTTACTCTGTATTTTTCCTAAACCAACAATGTCTGTCCTTCAGTACTCTCCGACTACCCTGTCTGTGACACTCGGCCCCAAATCCATTTATCCCTACTGAAGATGTAAATCTTTAAATTTAGGGTCTCAGTAGGTCTCAAACATATCAAATCGAGCAGAGAATAACATGTCAAGGTTCACAAACAATGGTGGTTAGGAAGATCAATTCATTGTCTTTTCACGGTATTTGTTTACAGTAACAAAAACATAGAATATCTCCAGACTTATCCTTTATAATAGTATTTGTAATTTGGCAAATAGTTAATTCTGCAATAGCTTCATGATAAGGGGTTTCTCAGCTCAAAAGCAAACCTTACATCAATGTTAATGTTCTCTTCCCTATCTTTATTTATCTAGATCTGCCGGAGCAAAGTGAAGGAAACCCAGCAGCAGTTTTTCCACAGCCTGGCGGTGAGGCAGAGCCTGGCAGTGCACTTCAACATCCAGCAGGACTGTGGACACTTCCTGGCTGATGTCCCCACCCGCCTGCTGCCCTGGGAAGAGGAGGAAGATGAGGAGGAGGAAGAGGACAAGGAGGACGAGGTAAATGGGCTGAAGGAGAAAGAGAAAGAAACTAAGACTGAATCCAAGACGACGGACTCCAAAGCTCCAAATGGTAAATTAGATGAAACCCCAACGGCAGGTCACATGAACACCGCCGGTCGCTTGAGGAGCCGAGTGGTGGTCATCACACGTGAGGTGCCCTTCCAGACGGTGGCGGATTTCGTCCGAGACGGTGTGGTCCGACACACTCACAACCCGGAGCTGTACGAACGTCAGGTCTGTCTCCTGCTGCTCCAGCTGTGCTCCGGCCTGGAGCACATGAAACCTTACCACGTGACCCACTGTGATTTGCGACTGGAAAACCTCTTGCTGGTCAACTGCCAACCTGGCAACCCCTGGAATCTGGACTTACTCGAGCCCAACAACAACAGCAACAGCAGCAGCTCTGGTGCAGCCTCCGCCGGTGCCGCTGCCACTGCTGCCAACGCCACGTGCCCCGCTCGCCTCATCATCAGTAACTTCTCCCAGGCGAAGCAGAAGAGCACTCTCGTGACATCTGACCCTGGTACATTTCGCGATCAGTCGCGCCTGGCACCTGAAATCGTCACAGCCACTCAGTACCGCAAATGTGACGAGTTTCAGACTGGGATTCTCATCTATGAGATGCTGCACCGGCCCAACCCCTTTGAGGAGACGCCGGAGCTGAAGGAGAGGGAGTACACCTGGGCTGACCTGCCGCCTCTGCCGGTCAGATCGCTCTACTCACAGGGCCTGCAGCAGCTGGCCAGGTTACTGCTCACCGTCAACCCCTCTGAAAGGATCCGGATGTCCGAAGCCCGGGCCTGCCTGCAGTGCCTCCTCTGGGGCCCTCGGGAGGACTTGTTCCAGGCACTGGGCTGCAGCAGCACAGGCCCCATGTCAGGGGCCACTTCCAGCCAGCGCGAGGCCACGCTCCAGAACTGGCTGGACCTGAAGCGGACATTGATGATGATCAAGTTTGCGGAGCGCTCGCTGGACACGGCTTGTGGCGTGAGTCTGGAGGACTGGCTGTGCTGCCAGTATCTGGCATTTGCCACCACAGACACCCTGAGCCGGGTGGTGCACATCCTGCAGCAGCCGCAGCCACATCCTCAGTCCCAGAACCAGAACCAGCCAGTGCATGCAGCACAGAACCAAACTCAAACCCAAACACATCTAGCACACACCTTCCACCTGACTCAGTCACAGCCACTCTGAGTTCCTCTTCCCTGCTGTTACTATGGCAACAGATCCAACTTCCCCTGTGTGGTCCCTCTGCTGATGTTAAACTGTGATGTAAGCTAATAGTCAGCTTTGTTGTTGCAGCAGCCACAGGGCTCACCTAAAACTAATCAGCTGGTTGTGCAATGTCTGTGTTTTCTTAATGAACAAATCAGTCCACAGAGTGAGTTCCGTGTTGCCATCAGACAGCTAGGCTTCATGATCGGGGTTAGTCATAGCACTCAGATTAACAACTGCATGATGGTCACGAGTCCAGCACATGAAGTGGCTGTCTTGACATCCTTCTCAAATCCAATCCAAGACAAACTGAGACATTAGAGCACGTTTGATGTCATTTTGGCTGTTGGGGGTGAGCTGGCAGGCGTCCAGTTAATCGGTTTCTTTGGCTTTTCTCCCCTCACGTGTGTTACGACACTAAACCAGTACTAGATTGAAGAGATTTACCAAATGTGTGAGGGAGTTTAAGATTTTTCAGTTGTTTTTTTTCAGCCAAGTTCTGAAAGACTACAGAGTTGTGAGATCTATATATTAGATACAGTTTGCAGGGCAGCTGTCTCTGTGGTTTATTCGAGACAGCGTCAAATGGAATAAATTTGTCAGTTTATATTATTACGCATAAATATTTTACAGAAGTTTTACCAGACATCGAAAGCTCCACCACACTTAGATTTTTAGAGAGGAGACTTAAGATAGCATCATGAATTTTTGTCCCAACTAGTTAGGTCATTATGACATAACATTGTATTTCAAGCAACAATTCACTCTTGAAAAAAACACAGATTTAAAATCTTCAAGAGTAAAAAGAGAAATGAAGGGAGACCATTTGAAATGAAGGCAGTGGGGGGGGGGTCAAAACAACTTCCTGACCATGGATTTGTCTCCTTCAAAATTAAATCTAATCAGGGTGAGATTTTTTTTTTTTTTTTTTTTCATCTAGACTGATGCAAAAGTGAAATATATTTTTCCACTGAAGCCAAAGATCTACCACAAAATGATCCATTTGGAAAGTTTAAAAATACTTTTACAAGTTTTTACCAGAGAAGTTTTTTTCAGTTTATTACAAAATACACACAGAAAGGAACTAGATTTATTATTGGCCAGTCCCAATGTTTGCACAGCTTAGACTCTGTTCAGATCAGATAAATGTCAATGTGTAAAAATTCAGAAGCCAATCTGGAGTTGAATTTAACAAGCATTATTAACCCTTAAATGCTGTTGTATCATACCGTACTTTACACTTCTTAACAGGGCTTTGAATGAGGTAGGCGATGAACACTGAGCTAATTTTGGTTCTGCAGTTTTCAGAGCACAGTTAACAAGTTTTAGACGCTTTGAAATCAAAATGGGAAACAACTGCCCTGGCTGTTGATGCGGTTTCTCGTCGGAGTATGTGCAATTATTATCTTTGTTTTGTTGTGTCTTTTGGAGGTTTCTGAGCATTTTATGACATTATGCAGTCTTTTACTAATCCTCTCTAGCATTAGTTTTGTGGCACATAAACTGATTCATTTCAGTTAAATCCTGCAACTTTAGAAACAAAGTGAATTTCAGCCTAAAGAACTTCTCACAGTGGATGGGAGACGGGGACGTTTCAGGGACTGCAAAAAGTTCTTTTTTGTCTATTGTGTTGTTTTTGTCAAGTTGTTTCAGAACGGTTCTGCGTTACAGATGACATTTGCACATTCAGTCTGAACGTTGGTGCTCCTCGATGGAGACTGAAGACACGATGATGATGCAGGAGAGACTGAGAAAAGTTCCCGTGAATTTGAGGAACTGGATATGATTTGTTTTGCAGCGTGTGGAATGTAAAAGTTTTGAAACAGACATTTGGACCTGGTCTCATCCGCTTCCGAACACACTCATCTTCCAACTGAACCACTTTGTTTCACATATAATGTGTAATAATCAACCACGGCCTTGAAGAGAAACTACTCAACCACTGAGACTTCCATTCCTCCTGCCTATTTCCCGTCCTCTTGTAGTTTTCCGGCAGCAGATCCTGCATTGATTCTCCCTGCCTGT
The DNA here is from genome assembly GCF_016859285.1 of Xiphias gladius. Lineage (NCBI taxonomy): Eukaryota > Metazoa > Chordata > Actinopteri > Istiophoriformes > Xiphiidae > Xiphias > Xiphias gladius. The sequence continues at coordinate 23,882,517 of NC_053407.1, read as the reverse complement.
CACTCAACAGGTCTGCTCTGCTTTAATTAAATGAGCTCTGTGTTATTGATCAGTACCTACCAGCCTGGAGTCAGTGGAAGCAACGCATGAACACAATCCTCAGCTTCCCCATAAAAACAATAAGAAACATTTTGAGTTTCATGCACATGGGTTCATTCGTGGTTACGATGAACAAACAGCTTGCAGTCAGCAAGGTGTTTGTTCGAGCAGCAAATGACGTACTTTTGTGCCCAACCCTGACCCTTGATATGCATCCAGGTGGACGATGTTTTCAAACTGACACTGCAGAAAGGCTTTGCATCTACAAGTTTACTTCATTTGCTCCGGTTAGGTTTTTCTTTTCGTATCAGAAAACTGCAGCAGTTCAGCTTGTCACTGGGGCGGGAGGGTTGTACTGTTGGGATCAGGATCCTGTGTTCGTTTCACTGCAGATGCACAATACAAGACTAAGAAGTCCATGGAGTGAAAATGAGACAAAGCAGGTGTGAGTTTGTTGCTGCGTTAAAGGGTTTGTGTACTAAGGAATGTGTGTGGACGGCACTGGTGGCTGTCCTTGTATTTAGAGATTTAAGCCTTTATATATTATATATAGTATAAATATATATAACCTTTATCTATTTTAATCCACACACTATTTTGTCGAGTACTGAGCACCTGTATTTCTGTCTTTAGAGTCTAAATATCATTTATTCATTTTTAAAGCTTTACTTGACTTTCTTGTTTTGGGGGAAAGAAAAAAAGGTGAGTAGTTATCACTGTCCTAAACATAGGATAAATGAAAAAGAGCTTATTCTTCAATTGCATTAATATACAGAAAAATGTACAGTATTTTTACCCCTCTTGTTTAAAAAAAAAAAAAAAAAAAAAAAATCTGCTTAGGAGATGAACCACTTTGAAAAGAGGCTGAAGGATGACATTTGAACGCACCCAACATTCATCAACTGTACGGCCTACAGAAAATATTGCTTTTTTCCCTCTCTCTTTGCTCTGGTTTTCTCTTTGCATTGTTAATTGCCACTGAACAGAAAAACAGAAGCTCTCTGAGGCTTTCTATTAATATGTGTACAGTATGTCTCTTGGCCTGCCGCCATTCATTGTTGATCAAGTTAACCAACAGTAACAGAACAATAAATATATGTTTTTATAGATAAACTTTGTTCCGCTGTGTTATTGGTGCGGTGGTTGATTTTGACCCTCCAGTGGAAACTAAGAAGGAAGTGCGGTAACTGGACAGATTGTAAGAGGAAGGAGGTCAGTCAGCGATGACAAGGTTTTAACTGTAACTGTAAATGTAGAATTAGACTGGTTTTTATGGCATTTTTAGTCATTTAAGTCTATTTCACTGTCACTCAAGCCTTTTATTGCATATGTGAGTTACATATTTAGGATTAAGAGTTTTTTTCTGGCAGTGAAACCCTTTCCAGTCTCCTTTTGACCTGAACTAATAGTAGTGTGTCACCGATGTCAGCAAATAAGAACCATCCTCAAGCCTGGGGTTGATAATGAGCCTTTAAATTATTTCCAGTGAGCATACTAAAACTGGAAGCATATGAATCATTTTGGCAGTTAGAAACATCGACCAAATCTCTGTGATTTTCTTTTAAACTCTAGAGATAACTGAAATCTGAGCGTTTGAATTTGATTCTTCTTTCTAAATTGTCTTATCCTAGAAAAGAACTTGCTTCATCCAGTGTATTTGCGGACGTGTCTCAGAGGAGCCATGGAGTAAAAATTCCCAGAGAGAGTTGTTTATTATAATGAAATCTTCAGTCTGAAGTGTCTTACTGTGTGCATCAACTGATGTTTCTAGAGTGTTGGATTTGAGATTTACAGATACACGCTCTGATTTAGTTACAGTGCCCAACGGCAACCCCAAAGCACAAAATCTCTTCCCAGCTCACTGTTGATCTGCATTGAAATTTGGGGTTTTGGGGGCAATCTAATTAAGCACTTTAACAAATATGAGGGTGTGTACCTTCTTTAAATTATCATTGTGAAGGTAAATACGATTTGAAAGCCTCTAACTAAAGCAAGTTATTGAAATGTTTCGTCCTGTCATGTTTATCTATTTTAATACAAAGTCAAGTGTCTAAAAATGACTGTTGTCGGGCCAAATGAAAAACTGTGTTTTTTTTGCAACATTTGCATGAGTCATACACAGGCTCAGTAAAGTAGGTGCCCTGGACTCTGAGTTTATTGGAACATGGAAGTATTTCTGTGCCTGCATCACTACAATAGCTCCACCACCAGATGGAGACATTTAAAAGGAAAAGAAACACCAGCGTCCAGTATTCTCCTGCTGTTAAGCTTCTTAACTGACAATTATAGTGTTTACTTGGACTTTTATGTTTGCCAACTTCAGTTCAGTGTGTAGTGAAGGTGGTTGAGTGCTGTGTGAACATGCTGTGTGAATTTTACCGTACAAATCTGAAAGCAAAGGTGTTTACTTTCACTGCCTCGTGAGAATCTGCTGTTGATGAGAGGCAGTCATTTAGCTTGAACCAAAAAGATGAGATTATCCTGTCTAGACTGAGATTATACTCTTATCTAATATAATATGTCTAAGATGGCTCTTCTTTAATTGAAAAATTGAGTACGAAACAAGATTAAACACTGCCCATCCACAGTACCTGCTTCTATATCTTAAAGTAACAGAAAACTGCTTTAGGATGTTCAATTTCTTAATTCATCTTCTAGATTTGCTGTATTTCATGTTGCATGTCAGTCAAATTACCTCTCTTTACATTTGAATTTCAGTTCAATTGTAAAGAGAGGTTTTGCTTGAGCAGACCGCACCGCTGTGGGCAAACAGAGTCGTATTTTCATCACAGTTCCTGTCCTCAGTGTTTGTTTGCCTTTCTGCCTTCATCCCCGTACAGCTGAGTGCCACAGCTGCCGCCGAGGGCGAGCCTGGACGTGGTCACTGTGGATACTGTCAATGCAACACGGGCGGCACGATGCAAGGTAGAAATATAACCAGAGACCCAAGTTATATGCTGAAACTGCGTCTGCATCTAAGCAAATCACTGTTTACGTCATCTACCTGATGACCAACAAAAAATCCAGATTCACTGTGGCAAAATTGCTCAACTTGGGCAATAAAGCTCCAGGTAAAATTCTTCCTACTACTTTGTTGTTTGCTATTAAGTGTTTTGCATCTCTTCCAGGACGCCCCGCTGGTGTTTGCACCTAACAGCAGCTCAAAACTCTCCTAATCCACTGCTTGCGGCCATGGTGAGTGTTTCTTGTTGGCAGTAATCATGACATTCACCACTCTGGATCCAGATTGATGCTCCGGTAGGTTTATTATCTGCGTTGTGACCCGTAATCGATAATCCAGTTGAAGGAGGTCAACGCAGGCCCAGATGGGGGTCAGAGGGCCTCCAGGGGAGGGGTGCCTGCAGGGGGTCTGCAGGGTATCCTCAGCAGGCAACAGAAGAAGTAAACGTCTGTTTATATACTGTAAAGAAAAATAAAAGTACCTTGGTGATGTTTTCCCTGGAAAGGAAAGCCAAGAATGAAAGAAAAAACGTTTTTGTCAACATATTGGCACCATGAGCTTTCTTGTACATGAAAAGGATGCATTCAAACTACATACTCCTAGCTGTGTGTTAAAGAAGCTAACTTTTCCAGAAACTTTTCCATGCAGTTCAAGGTTTGCTGAAATAAAAACAGCAGAAAATCTTCTACAGACCTGAACTAAATTATCTTGTTTTTTGTTTATTTGTTTGTTTTTTTAATGTTGCAACAACTATTGGGTTTTTTAAAAAGAACGGGAAAAGCAGGAATAAAAAGTGATCTTGTTTTTTTCCTTTGCACCCTACAAAAAATAAATAAATAAAAAGTCCTTTGACAGATTTGGAAGAGGAGGAGAGATGATGTGTTGATGACAGATAATTTTCAGTTTCAAACGGTTTTTCAATTTTCATTTAAGTTCCTGTCAAGGCCTTGTCCTCCAGGTAATCAGTAAATGAGGTGCGTTCAAGATGCAGACTGGCAGTAGATGGAATAGTAACAGCAGGATGAGGGTGAGAGGAGAGTGGAGTGGAGTGATTCCTAGTTACGTGGTGGGAAGTAGAATTGCTCAACTGCACTGAAGTACAGTTTTGAGGTGCTTGTACTTTACTTGAGTTATTTCATTTTATGCTACTTCATACTTCTTACTCCTACAGTTCAGAGGGAAATATTTCACTTTTTAGTCCACAACGTCTATGTGACAGCTGTAGTTACTAGTCACTTAACCAAATAAAGCAAATCAATGGTGACGGATTATTATACTTTTACTTAGGTAAAGCCTTTTTAATGCACAACTTTTACTCATAACAGAGTATCTCTACACCGTGGGTTTGCTAGTTTTACCCAAGTGAAAGATCTGAGCACTTTTCCCTCCAGTGCCGCAGGCTGCTGGTTCACTTGCACGGTCGCTTCAACTTTTCAACTGGGAGAACATGAGCATTGATTGTGCATCACATTTTAGCAGCTTATCCCAGTTTCCTGCTAAGAAGCTTAAGGGAGATGTCAGGAAAAATAAAAGGTGATATAAAAGAGTCTCATTAGTTACTCAAGTAAGATAGTGATTTCCAATTTGGATCCGCTCTGCAATAGGCATTATAAGGTGTAACTAATGCCTTTATTAATGGCTAATAAATTAATAAGAAGAATCCCTTCAGCTGGTGTTTACCTGCTTGTTCTGATCTATGCAGATGAATAATTTATTAACTATCAATAAAGACATTTCTTACCATGTAGAAGCTCTACATGCATGGCGCCTTATCAGAAAGTGGCACTTGAAATTTTGACCCACCAACCGAGATTAATGCGTTGTGACTTGGATTTGATTCTCTGGGAAGTGCCTGGATGAGAGGAGGAATAAAGATGAGTGTTTTGCCATCAGAGGTGTCATCACTGCACCCTGTCCGCCTCCACACACTGTCTCACACTGAATCATCCCCATCAGCTTAACATCTCAGGGGGGAGGAGGGGGAGATTTGTTCTTGGGACAGAGCTGTATCCGTCTGGGGTTCAGGAGGTTCTTGTGGGCGTTAGTTTGAGGAGGGATGCCGAAGAGGACTCACAAAAAAAAAAAAAGTTTGGGTGTCCCTGAAATACACTCACAGGCCTCCCATCCTGGTCTCCCCCCCGTGCACCCGTTGCGTAACACCAGGTTGTTGTGTGTGTGTGTGTGTGTGTGTGTGTGTGTGTGTGTGTGTGTGTGTGTGTGTGTGTGCGTGTGTGTGTGTGTGTGTGTGTGTGTGTGTGTGTGCGTGTGTGTGTGTGCGCGCAGCAGACAGGTCCTCTCCAGTGCTGCTGCTGTGGAGCCCGGTAAGAGGAGGAGGTGGTCTTGTTATTGAGCGGCCCGGCGGTAGAAGTTGCGCTGCAGGGGTGGGACTCTCTTTCTGCAGTCGCTCGGTCGGGGCTGAGCTTCGACTCGGCCAGGAATGCCTCTGGCAGCAGCTTTTCCAGACTCCGGCGAGCAGCTGCAGAAACAGACGGACACCTCGGAGCTGAAGACACACACTCCTCCTCCTCCTCCTCCTCCTCCTCCTCCTCTCCTTCGTCCCCCTGCTCCTCTTCCTCCTCCAGCTGGCCACGTCTGAAAGCTCCCGAATGCGCTGAAACGGAAGGAGTGCGAACGCCGTTGTCCCTCCCCTCTCCTCCACCCCCGGAATACATAGACCGGACCGGCACCGGTGTCACTGGATGGAGAGAGGCGCCTGAAGAAGGGAGAGCGGTGGAGTTGGTCTACCCCCTCCTCCTCCTCCTCCTCCTCCTCCTTCCTCCTTCCTCCCTACTGCACCAAAAGAAAACTCCGGGTAAGAAATGCGTGCTCACTCAGGCCATTTGGCCCCATCGAACACCTGCCATAACCCGCTGCGCCCCTGCACCCCTGCACCCCTCTGTGCACTAACATGCAACATGCATCGCGGCGAGACTTGGGACTTGCATGCGTCCTTTTTTTTTTTTTTTATTTTATGTCTCCTCTGGGTCTTTGTTGACAGCGAAGGGATTAATTTAAAGCGTGCGAGGCTTTAGCTGCGCCTGTGAATGCATCTCAGCAGACGGGATGGCGGGCTCCCTTTTTTTTTTTTTTTCCTGGCACGGCATTCCCGCGACTCTCGTCTCTCAGTCGACCCGAATATCGATTCGCTTTGCAAGCCGAACCCGAACTAGGAATCGGGTTATCGACGGCAACTGACGATCACGGCGTCCCCCCTCGGTGGGCTACGCGCGTTAAAGGGGGGGGGGTAGGAAAAATAGCAGCCCGGAGCGGCGGGAGCTGTCCGTCCAGCACCACTCTGCTGAAGTCCAGCTTGAAGACTGTGGCCTGGGGGGGGAACTTAGTGCAGGTTTGATGAGCAGCTTCGGGGCTGCGGCGTGAATTTCAACCAGATGAAAGTCTGGTTCGGCCGGTTTCGTTTGCCCACGAAACAAAGTTCGGGCAGCTTTTTCGGGCTGCCCATCTTCGTCCACTGACTGGGTAAAAACCACGGTGAGACTGAGGATCCTCTGAATCCAGGGTCTAATTGTAGGGAGTGCGTTAGCTCAGTATACACAATGTGTTTCCAGCTTTATTAATAAGGTCGACTTGACTTTCCCCCATTAGCAGAGTTCGCTGAATATTAATATATGTTGTTTAAAAAACAAAACAAAACCCTTCGGTGTTTAATTCGGTCCCAATCAGATTAAACACTCATTATTCCTCGTTGGAACAATGAGGATTGAGGATCTATAAGCAGTGTAAGTGTTGAGTGCCAAGATTTTGTTACTCTCCACAAAGTTTGCTTGGTGCTCGGGAGAAAATGAGTCCCTAAGTACTGTCAGATCGGACTGTGTGTGTGTGTGTGTGTGTGTGTGTGTGTGTGTGTGTGCGTGTGTGTGTGTGTGTGTGTTTCATTCCGTGCCACTGGATGTTCTGAATCGTTTGTTCCCAAGCGTCGGGGGGGTCGCAGGATAAACCTGAGAGGGTGAAAGTTTTAAGGGGCCAATCTTGGGGGTCGTCGCATTTGGGCAATGTGACCTTTTCAGGCCTCCAGAAACGACCTGAATGAGACGGTCTGAAACTTTCTGATAAGGCACCGTGCATGTGGAGTTCATACATGGTAAGAAATGTCTCCCGACTCAGACTTTATGCAGCCAGCGATTGCGAGTAAACGTTGCTTGACTCTGGGTCACGGCTTGGGGTTTTTTTTTTTTTTTTTTAAATTTAGCCTTTTGGCCACGGTGATCCTACAAAATGATGCAGACGGGGATCCCTGAACGCAGCAGGACGGTTGGCTAAAGGCTCCTTCCCGTCCTACCCGCGAGTCTGCCTGATGGGTTTATGTAGACATTGTATGGAGGCTTGGCTTATTTTGGAGCCGGCCGTGGTCCTGCTCGCTGTGTCTCAAGTTGACCGATTGTCCCTCTAATGCTCCTTTGACTCTCGGGGTCTTCTGACTTTTCTTCAGACATTTCAAACTCTTTGACATCTTGTTGACATGATATCACACTCCGAGTCCTCTCCCGCTCTTCCAGTGGGTTCCCGGCAGCTTTCTAATGATGCTGGAGGTGTGTGCGAAGATGCTTGGCATTAGAGGTGAAATAGCTGTGTGTGTGTGTGTGTGTGTGTGTGTGTGTGTGTGTGTGTGTCTGTGTGTGTCGCCGGGATCCTCGCCTCTGAAATACGACCTGCTCAGAATTCAATTCCTCCACCAGCATTTGCAATCATCTCAGCCATTCGTTTAACACCTACTCTCTTCCTACCTCTCTGTCATGGTCTTCCCCTGCCTCACACACACAGACACACACACACACACACACACACACACACACACACTCGGAGCCATAACACACCACATTTCCCTTCCTGCGTGTCTCCCTCGGAGGAAAAAGTTAACGTTATTACACTGAGAAAACCGAGAGCCCTTAGATGAACCGTGAAGAGTCTACGGCAACACCCGAAGGCCCGCGGCCATTCTCAGAAAACGGCCCTTCCCTAACGTCGAGCGGGGGCTCACACCTTAATGTGTCACGGCCGGTGTTTAGGGGGCAGGTCGGTCGCATGCAGCTGCCGCTAACTTCTCTCGGAGATGCCCCGGAGAGAGAATCGTGAAATAAAGAATCGCAAGATGAATCGTGTTTGTTAAACTGAGTTTCTCCACGCAGTTACCAGGCATTTAACGGCGTCGACGACACATAAAACCGGCTGCTTTATTGAGTGGTTAAATGTGGAATAGTTAAAAAGAAAAACACTATTACCATTAAAAAACCAAGGTGTAAAAATGTGGCGCTGACCGGCTGCTGGCTCCAGCTACTTAGTGTCCTCAGAAACATGAGGATGGTATCGATCTTCTCATCGAAGTCTCTGCATGACCGCAAACAGGATTCAAATACTGCGCGCTGACAATATGGCACCATATCCATTAAATTTGGCTCTAATGGTCTTTGGCCGACGCGAGACATTCATGTTTGTTTTGTTCCCAGCCACTTCCGTACTAGGAAGCGCCACGTTGGACGCACTGCAACTTTCAACAACTCGAAAATCACAATCTCCCTCCAAAAGGTAGAAGCGAACGTTATTTACAACAGGGAAACTCGTTATTACGCCAACTCTGCCACGACGTGAACGCGGCATTATGCCAAGTAAACAGAACAGGCTGCCAGGTGGTCCAGAGGAGTGGTGAACCAGAACGGCACTCGGTACCGCGCACAGGGCAGTGTTAATGAAAGTGATTTAAAAAATAAAAAATAAGAAAATTCCTGGATCCACCTCTTTAAACGGATCCGAAACCGACAATTTGAGGGCTTCTTCCCTGGCCCCTTGCCCCAATCCCTCTACCACGTTTGCCCCAAATCAGTTCAGCAGTTTTCTGCGCAATCCTGTTGACAAAACAAACAACAACAACAAAAACAACAGACCAACATGGTTGAAAACATAACGGACTATACAGATTATTAAACACACACACGGTTGCTGCAGTTGAAGCCAAAATGGGGGGGGGGGGTACTTTGCTGTCTCTGGCGCCACTCGTAAGTGGCCCTACTGTTAAGTGCCACGTAGATCCGGCTAAACGGAGCACGGGCTAGCAAGGCTAGCGAGCTAGGCTAACTGGCTTCCACCTTTTCCGAGGAGCATACAACCTTAACGGCGCAAAGGGGGGGCCGTCCAAACATTAAATGTCGTAAAAGGGACAAACTATCAGTTGTTGACTAACACAGTGTCGGCTTGTTGAACAAGGGGGGGAAACGTCGTCTTGTATCAACATTTGTCGAACCGCGGGGCAATGACGTTGCTGCCGTCAGTCGCAAGGACCGATGTGTGTCAATCGCAGAGAAATGGAAAATAGTTCACATTAGCTGCGTGTGTGAGGGGAATTTAAATCTTAGTTTGACTTTCAGGCCGAAAGCCTCCCGGTTAATTATTCAAAGCGAGATTCAACCTACAAATAAAATGAGGCAGAGCGAAAGCATAAAAACTCAGTTACTCTCCAAATACCTTTGGATCTGACTGCAGTTGCTTAATAGTTAATCAATAAAGCTGTGGCTTGGCTTCAAATCACTGCTCTTCCCCACTTTGGAGAATTTAGGCTTCCACCCACTTTCACATTATCGAAAGTGAATGAACCTTTTTCCAAAACATTAAGTCATGTTAGACAGACATTTTTGCAGCAGTAAGTGCTTTCCCTGTCCTGTATTAGCCTAATTGTGAGCTTGTTAATCTAATAAGTAGTAGGTGAAATGAGTAAGTGGTGCGGTAGGGCAATGATCACTCATGATTTAGCTTTTTAGGCCGAACACAAGGGCTCCAGACTGAGGCTTCACGATTACAGAAGTAATGAAAAATCAGCGGCATCGAAAAAGTCCATCCAGGCGTGGAAATAGATGGGAAATAGTCAGCAACTTCTTTAATTACCCTGACTACTGTGGTTGTACTGGGGTTCACCCATGTGTGTGAAACCGGGATCGAGCCGATCCTGGAAAACAGCATGTGCCGTGTCGTCATTTATCAGGATTAAAGGCAAAAACATTAGTTTACAAAATGACTCTGTTGTTAATTCACCCAAACAAGCGTTCTGTCTCCATTTGTCTGGTTTGATCGTGTTTGTACAGTTTTATCCGTTGATAAAACTTTGGATATTCTGATGTTTAATGTGGTTTAAAGTGAAGTCAGCCGGCTTTTTCTCGTAAGTTCATCACAAACTGTACAGTGAGCTTCTCTCTGTCTCTGGCAAAGAAGGAAAGAAAATATGTAACCTTCCAATTTCTGTCTCTGAGACTTGTTTAAGTAGCTCTTTTGTAATTTTTCTTACGTTCAAAGAGGCCATTTCGTTTTATTCCATTTTGAGTTGAACAATTTCCAAACATGACCTTATGCAAACTGGAGTCAAGTCTTTATCTCTGTTAGTTCCATAGTCATTGCTGTATATAGGTTGTGAAATGAAAACCAAAGACATTTTCGTGGTCATCCATAAAGCTCTTGAAATCTGATTTTTATTTGTTAATCCAAGGCTGATCTGTCCGCTTCATTTGATGGAATATGAATCATGAGTTTCTGAGATATCCTACTGATAGGCAGATCAACTAAGGGTGAAAACATAGCTCAGGTAAACTTCCTGTTTTTAGCCACAATACTGGGGGACTATCGCAGTCGGTCGGACATCTGGTCCACAAATGCGAACATGTCAGTTGGTGGGATGAATCCTACTGACTTTGGTGATCCCCGGACTATTGGTCCGGCACCGTCATCAGGTCAACATTTTGATTGATACTTTGGTCTGGGATCGTATGCCCTCAAAACTAATTGAACTCAGCCTCGGCCCTGCTTTGTTTTTAGTGACACTTAGCATAACCGTTAGCATGCTAACACGAAAAACTGAGATGTTGAACATAGTTAACATTACACCTGCTTAAAACCAGCACGTTAACATTGTCACTGTGAGCGTGTTAGCATGTTGACGCTGGCTGTAGTCTATCGTGGACATCCATTGCACAGACTTCGGCGTAAATTTCTACGGTTCCGGTACATTTGCTACACTTTTAGCAGCCTTTGGAGGTCGAGTGCCCGTGCCAAGAAAGTTTGAGTTCCGGATTTGTTTTTAACTGTGAGTGATTGAGTTGATTGGCTGCAGCGGGCCGGTTTCTCCCGCCTCGGCTGGCGCCACCGTTGGCATTTAAAAACTGGCGCCGGCTGGTGCAGTGCTACTTACACTTAACCATGCACCAAATGAGCTGTCTAAACCAGAGAGTCAAAGTGTAGCTGACGTGGAAACGGGTCGTTATGTGAGGAGGTAGGACAGGGAGAGAGAGGGAGATATTGCTTTGCTGCCTGTACACAGCTTTCGGATGTCGCGTTATATCCGGCTGCTCCGCGGAGCGCGGCGGTGAGGCAGTTAATTTGATTATGAGTCATTGGGCAAGATTAAAAGCAAAGTTGATTGATCAGTTGTGGGGAGAGTGAAGGAGAGAGGGTCAGAGGAGAGCAGCTGACAGGCCTGTAATCCCTTCCCCCTTCTTCTCTTCCCAGCTGCTTCATTTCTAATTGCTTTTTCAACAGACACTCATCACTTCCTTATTTTCCTCCATCACTTCTTTCTGTTAACTCATCCTTGTCTCACTTCTCCCCTTATGTAACCTCTCCTCAGTTTTTTTTTTTTTGTATTCTTTCTCCTCTTAATTTTCGTGAGTGTGCACATAAATCAGTGCGTCTGTTACTATTGATCGGACCTGTCTCAACATGCAGATCCAGTCCAGGGAAATTCTTGTCCCCCCCCCCGCCTCCTTTCTGTTAGCAGCCAGCAAACGGCAGCAGCTGTGCCACATCCACATCCAGCGTGCAGAAACTGCTGCTCTCTGAGCAGGTGTGTCGGGGTTCGCTGTTTGTGTCTCAGCTGCTTTAGGTTCAGCTGGAGAAAAACAGAGGAGGCGGCTTGGTTTGCATGCAGCAGCCACCGCGTCTGCTTCCTCTCTAGTCACGTTGGTTTTTCAGTAGGAGACCCTGCACCAGACCGCAGACAAACCACAGAAACAGCTGTCACACTCAGATACACGGGTCAAGACATTCAATCTTAGAACCATCGTTTTACTTGAGTACTTTTTTTTTTTTGTTTGCTGTTAAATGAAAGGCAATAGGTAACTTAAAGTCACCGTATGAAATGAACAGTGTCTTGGACAATGGCTTCGTTAATATTTACAATACCGAGGACGTGAAACAACTTTCTTCTATGTGACTGAGGACCATCCGTAGAAATGGATGAGGAATTACCGGCCAATTTTGCTTCTTTCTGAAGGTGAAAAACCACTAAGAAATCACCAAATCCAACACTCCAGCAGTGGTAGAGTTTTTTTTGTTTGTTTTTTTTTAAGAAGGGCATGCATCAGGTCATGGTCTTACCAGTTGCAAGAGATCAGGTGGCTTGTCGTGTCTTGTTAGAGGAGCATCTTTCACTCAGCTCCAGAGGTTATAAGGTACATCCACAAATAGAAAAATAAATGGAGAAAGGGTTTATATGTTAAAATCGTCCCCTTTGAAAACAGAACGATTTTTTTGTTTTTCCCAGTTTTCTACTTGCCACATTAAACGACACATACTCATCGCTTCAGTTTTAAGTTACACAGACACATCCCTTAGAGTTTGGAGTCAGATCTTCAACTCTGTTCCTTGGCCGAGTTCACAACTATTATTTTCGGGTGTCACTTATTAGCAGCCTTTATTTGAGTCAGAAATGAACTGGGGATGTTGTAATTATGGCATGCATCTTAGCACAGGGATGCTCTGTACTTTTAATTTGAAAAGCCTTCTTTGGAATTGAAACCCAGATGCCAGTTTCCACCATGGCTTTGGCTGATTTCATGTTTTTTAAACAGTTAAATTTTTTTTTAATGAAGCAAATTGTTTTATCTCATTTTTCACCCGTCTGAAGCCGACACACAGCCTCTTCTACAGCAATCAGAAAGATTATACTAGTAGTCAGTGCTATTTAAATGCCTGCAATACTGTGGCTGTGGAAGGCCAGATTTGATGGAGGGTAGATTTAATATATCCATCTGGCTCACACACACACACACACACATCTAATAACTCGGCAGGTGTTTTGGGGAGCAGACACATACACTCAGGGCCCGGTCAGGATTGCCAGGAGGAATCAAGTTTTCCCCGCTACTACAGACAACAACTCTGAGATATTGGTCTGACTCTGCAACCCATAATACAGAAGAAAAACGTTTGTCTCGTCGCAGTGTTGAGAAGCATACATGATTTTTATCTCTGACTTGCCCTGTGTTGATTTTTCCTTTGACAGCCTCATTACTGTACTGGATAATTGCACCTCACAAATTTCACAAGCTCTGTTCCATTGCATTATTTGCACACCGCAGCCTGGCGTGCAAGCGGACATCTTGACAAGATATCATTTCATGCATATCTTGGTAATTAGAACGTCCTTTAGCCAACTGCTACTCTGTGGGCGCTGGAGGAAGACAGTCTTTTTAGGCCTTGTGAGGAATGTGGTCAGACACAGAATCCCCGCAGCAACGCTGAGATAAATCTAAAGATGTGGGAGAGTGGAGATTGGGGGCATGAAGATGACACATCGGTGGAAAAGCTTTCACGCAAATGTTCACCTTTCCCTCCACGGCCGTGTGTTAACGAGCCGCCAGTCGAGGGAAAGTCTCATATTTAAAGAAGAAAATCAATGTGGTATAAATCACTGACGCATGTGATGACTGTTGATATCGTGGAAATGAGACATCACGGTTTAGGTTGAGATCCAGTGTGCCTCTTGCTCCAGTTGTATGGGTTTCAGCTTAATAACTGCAATAGAGAAAAATGTGAAAGAAGTAGGAATGCAGTGTATGAAGGCTCAGCGGATTCCTCCCCCTCAATGCTGGCATCTCCTCTGTTTTCCTTTGTCTGCCCCGACCCTATCACACCATCTTCCTTCTCACACAATCCTTGACACTTCTGCTTAGGTTTTATGTGGTGGATGGGACAATGGGAGACAGAGGGGATCAACATGCAGCAAAGGTCTCGAGGCAGATTATATGCTCCTCTTGTCGAGGACAGAGTGCGGGTGACGCCTCTCTGGTCTGCACATAAGCGAATACCCACAGGTGTCAATTGCATGGATGATTTGTCTTGTACTCGTTTGGACCTGAACATATTTTTTATTTTTCCATTTCAAATCCAACTCCTGACAGGAAGCTGGATTGGCCAGTCATCTTATTTGACGGGTAGGGCTGGTTTAGAAATTGGTGTGAGGCTGATGTTTTTTTGTTTGTGTTTTTTTTTTTTGTATATATTAATACAATAACCACTAAACTACCACTAATTATAGGCTGACTGCAAAGGACACCGGAGTCAGCTCTAGTACCTGAACACCACATGCTGAGATTAAGAGAGTGCATCATTAAAGCGAGCAGAAAAATTAAAAGAGAAGTTCCAAGATCACTATGATTTGAAAGAAAATTACTCTTACGATATCCAATTTAACATAAGTATTGGTTCTAGTGTCAGTTTTAAAGACAGCAGCTGGTGTTGATGAAGTGATACTTGACTTCATCTGACGGCCCCGTGGGAGTAGGCCAGACAAAAAGAGGTTGGGGAACCCCTGTGTTGGAAGATAATTGCACCGTTATGACTTCCACGACCTTAAATCCGCTGGCATTGAGATCAAATGAGCGGACTTTAAAAAGCTGCAGTGAATGTCCAAAAATGTGTGTGTCTCCCTGTTTTTCTGTTTCGGGCAATTTGGACTCCATAGTTGGTATTCTGCCGCCTTGAGACCACTGAAGCACCAGTTTCTCTCAGCCTCATTATTTACTAAATTTGTCTGAGACATTGTCTTGCTCACTCTCTTTTTGTTTCCCTTCCTATCCTTGATCCGCCCTCCTCTTCCTCTTTTACGGAGAGAGGGGGGGGGGCGTCTCAGAGTTTCCCTCTCTGCCAGAGATTCCCCATATTTGCTAATGGCACATCAGCAGCTGTCAGTGAGCCCTGCACTGCGTCAGCCACTTTAATTGGCCTGCTTGGCTGTGGTCTGCAAAGCGCTCAGCGGAATTGACTGAACCCCCCCCTCCAGCCTTTTTCTATATCATTAGTGTAATGCTCCCGTTCCCCCCCGAGCCGCTGAGATATGGGGAGATTCCAACAAGGGGGAAAGGAGGAGGGGAGGAATGAGTCACACACCAGCGACCATCTTTTTCTTTTTTTTCTTTTTTTTTTCAGTTTGCGGAGGCAGGAAGGGATACAGGAAAATATTGTTCTCCGCTGCCTTTGAAAAGAAAACAGCTGTTTTTAAGAAACAGCTATGAAAACTGATTTGAGTTCTTATTGTAAAGTAAACAAACCTAATAGCTGCAAGCACATTAAGCATATTCACAGTCAATGAGTTCATCTGGATTCCTTGCACTGTTTGCAGAGTATAGTACAGCATGTCTGTAACATTTATAGTACATTTGATCTGTTTTCTGTCACTGTAAAAAAAAAAAAAAAAATACTGTAGTAAGCTAGGAGATACAACTGATTACTTGTTGAATTACCCATACTGCCATGGATAGCATAATCCCTTGCCAAAGGGCCCCAAAATCCACACTTTGCTTTGCAGTTTCAACCAAAATACATGCTCATCCAACCCGGCCTCACAGAAATTACGTTGGTATGCAGCTAATTTGCAACAGCAAATTCATCTCGAAGGGAACATTATGTCGACCAGTTTACATTTTCTGTTAACATAGTATAATGAGGAAATATGGTTAATTTACGTATTTGTCAGTAAACGTATCAGTAAAATGTTCTCTGACAGCATACTTCATTTGTTTTCTGCCACAATATCTTTCAATATTTTATGTATAATTGTATAATTGTTATATATTATATGCAATATTTTTTCTTGCAGTCCAATATCCACATGTAGTGACGACAGCTTTAT
Organism: Xiphias gladius; assembly: GCF_016859285.1. NCBI lineage: Eukaryota > Metazoa > Chordata > Actinopteri > Istiophoriformes > Xiphiidae > Xiphias > Xiphias gladius. The sequence continues at coordinate 23,866,612 of NC_053407.1, read as the reverse complement.
TAAACTTGGACCCAGCCAGTGATTGCGCTTGTCACCACGACGTAATCGGGGAAACGATTTAATAATATATAGTAAATGTCAGACAAGGTTGGTTCATGGAGGTAAAAGCACATTTAAAATGCCCAGAAACAAACAGGATCTGGAACACAACATATCATATTCTTATTTGAGGACTCAGAATTTTATTTAATTTAACACAGCGATGGAAGTCAGGACTTATTAGGTGAGACCATGGTGCATTTTATGGCCCGAAATAGGTTAATTCAGCCATGTTTTTATAATGTTGTTTTTAAAATGTTGTTACTGGCACAATGTATGAAAAGGTAATTTAATCATACACTGCAAAACAGAACAAAGTCTACCTTCAGTATAGTCAATATATTTTAGAGGAAAAGTGACTCAAGTTTTAGTCTGGATGATAAACCAAATTGCCATTTTGAGTGAATTCTGTAATTTTTCTTTGTGTAGTATCCTCCAAGCCAAAGTCTGGCAACAGCTCAGAGTGTACGGGGTTTTTCTTCTGATAGAGTTTTTGACATAAAAAGCCACTTGAACAGATTATTGTTTGGATTTTTTTTTTGCAGACTGGGTGCAGCACCATGTCCTCGGCTCAAAGTGGGGATATATCGGGCTACCATCCGAGTGGTGAGTGGACAGCACTGCGTGTCACAGACAGTTTCCTTTACTGATCTCTGCATGAGTGTCCCTGTGTGGATGAATGCTTGACAACTGTGATTTTATCTACACTGTTGTAAATGTGTGTTTTTATCTGAGTATGTGTATCAGACTGTGAGAGATGAAGCTGTTTGTGGATTTTCATTCAGTTGTGTGCCTTTATTCCCGGGAGTATTTGACACCTTTTGTCACCTTAAGCTTTACAAGACCTCTGGCCTCATCTGTTGCAGAAGGCCGTTGCTGTTACAAAACAAGGGAACTTGACCTATAATTGGCTTATCCATTGTGTTAGAAAGTAGAGATAAAGCTGTCAAAAGTCCTCCAACAGATGCAATTCATCTTGAGAAAGCGAGCTTGGCGCAGGCTCATAATCCCTCGCTAAAATGCACCATGAGATCCTCTGATGTTATATTCGGAGCGGCATTTCAATTTGTCTGTCAGATTTTGGCAGATTTTGTCCCAAACTATTACCTGATTTACATAAAACTCTATGAGTCGTGACTATCTCCCAAAGTCACAACTCACTGCTGAAAGACGAGGCTTGAAACAGTGGCTGGCTGTGTTCAGTGACTGTGAGCTTGTCAAGACTCCTACCGGTCTTAAAATAAAAAGCCTCTCCAAACTCTCTTTCCTGGGTTTCTCCCAAACCGTGTACTTCCACCGGTGATCAATATCTCCCCTTAAATGTAAAATATACACATTTATGAGGCCAAGTTTTATGCTACCACTGATAAAAATGGAGGTGCACAAGGATAGCTTGAAGCACCTGTTGTTTTCTGTGTGTGTTTCAGTGGTGCATAACCCGCCCGACTGGGAGATGGGGATCTACCTGGTGGGCTTCTTTGTGCTGCTGGGTGTGGCCGGGCTCAACATCTGGAAGCTGTGGAAATCTGGAACCTTCCCAACGCCGCCCCCCTTCCCCAACTTTGACTATCGATACCTGCAGGAAAAATACGGAACCTCCTTCTCAGAAGTCAGACAAAAGGTACATGCACATTCGTGTTACTCAGAAATGTAAAATATCATAATTGGTTGGCACAAAATAAATATCTCTAGAAGTTTTCCACAAGGCAGGGAGTCGAGAGGTTTTGTGAAGTTGATGGCAAAATGGCAAAAATCGGCCAGCTTCTGCGCCTAGACAAAGTGATGAGCAATCATGTGGCACGGAGGGTCGAGAGTCTGCAGGTTTTCCTTCCAGCTGGACGGCAGCAGCTGATTTCAAAGAAAAGTTTCCCGTGGCTGAAGGTTTATTGGTCTTTGAAACTCACCTTCGTTTCACCTTCAGAGTCTTGGGCCTCAGTGGCATACAGTGCTACTGACTATCTCTGCCTTAAAAGATCATTCTGGTTTATTACGGTTTATTCTTCCCTTTGTAATTGTGGATATCTTATCTATCTGTTATGATAACAAGTGCTAACCAAAGTAGTTTCTGAGATCTGGAAACACAGAGACGTTACTACAAAAATGTTTGATAGTCTAAGACATACAAGTGGGACAGTTTGGTACAGTTTAGGTAAGGCAGTTGCTCGTAGTGAACCATCACCCGAATCTGCAACTCCACTCGGCTTTACAGAGCTTAAGGTGAGTTTCAGCTGACTGTTTAGCTATCCGACCCACAACTTTACTGTTTCATTAACTCTCACCGCTCTCACAGTGTTGGTTTTGGCCACAGCAGGCAGCTGTTTTCAGTGAAAAAGCTCTAAAAATCGATTGTGCACTACCTACTCAGCACCAAACAGCAGCAGACACACACAGTTAGCGACTATCTGGAGGAGCGGTTAGTAGCTAAAGAGTCAGATATTTCCCACAGGGGTTGGTAGAGACCAAAATCAAAGCTAAATGAGAGTGAATATCGGGCTTCCATTTATCAGTTGGCCGGAAACACGAATCCAAATAAATGATAATGTACTGAAGCTGCTGGATGTGTAAATAAGCAACTGTTTGCTCACAAGTTCACCATATGAACTTAAAAGGCGATGATATGTCAGTTTTGTGTTCACAACTTGTTTCCGCTGCCCCCAATTGGCCAAAATAAATCAGTTTTTTGCAGGTTTATTGTTATTTTCATTACAGCAAACGTTGTTAAGAACTTGCCTTGGTGAGCTCTTAGTGCAGTATAGACAAGACAGCACTGAACACAGCATTCTAATAAAACCATCATATAAAAAAAAAAATTGAAGATTAAAGTTGATATATATGCTCTAACAGAAGGATAAAGTTTATTCGCCTATTAAATCCCAACTCTCAAATTACATGCCACAATTCCTGTCTTTTGGAACAAAAGTTTTTGGAACAATCCAATAAACTTTAATAGATTCGGCAGCATTATACCATGTAACTAATCTTACCTAAAAATAATCCAGTAGTTGAAAACAAGCAGAGGCAGTAACAGGAAGTTTTCATTTTTCCATCCCCAAACTTTTAAAATGATCTGTTTCATCCTTTTATCGCCTCCCTAAAGAGAGTGGCAGCGAACAACCACCGGCGGACGTCCACCACCTCCAGCCGCAAACCCAGCCTGGCCCTCGGCGACACCCCAGACGGCTTCAGGGACCTGGGGCACCTGGAGCTGATGAGCAGGGAGCTGGACCCGAGCGGAGTCGCCCAGCTCAACCGCTCCATCTCCACCGACTCGCTCAGCTCCATCTCCTCCATCGCCAACAACTTCGGCCACGACTTCACGGTCGGCCAGCTGGAGGTGACGCTCGAGTTTGAGCCGTCCCGGCAGCCGGGCCAGGGAGTGGGAATGCTCCACATCACCCTGCACCAGGGCAAAGACCTGCTGGAGAGAGAGGAAGGAGACTTCCCCGGCTGCTTCATCAGAGTCTCCCTGGGGCCAGAGGAGCTAAATGTTGGAGTCACACGGGTAAGGAAGTTGTTGTGTTCCTGTCTTTTTGTGGTTGTATGAGTATGTTATGTCTTCAAAAATATCGAAAGGAAAAAAACCCACTGAATTGATACGGTGTGGTTCTCCTCAGCATGTGCACCGACCTGGACCTGAGCATCAAAGCATGACGTTGGAAATATAAGCTTTACAAAATCATCATGTCTCACGACCCTTTCAAACACATGGCACGGTCTGATCACGACACAAGTTTGGATTTTTTTCCAATCAGAAACTGTTTCAAGTTTTGATAGGAGTTTGTGTTGCACCTGGTGGACAGTGTCGTTTATCTCTCAATGTTAAAGTGATTGGATTTAGAAGTTAGTTAAGCAGCTTATAGGGAATTAATGGCTTGAAGGTACCCTGCGGGTTGTTTGTCCAATTATCGCACTATGGAGCAGTGTCTTTAAGTGGGTCCCCAATGTTCTTGTCTAATGCGCGTGCGCGAGGACGCGCATGCAGCTGCACGTGGGTGATGCGATACAGATCTCTGCCAATGGTTTCACACTATTCCGCTGATAGGATGGTGATATAGATGGTGGTAATGCACCAAGAAACACAGCAATATGCATCAGCAAAATTGAGGGGAAGAAGAGGACTTCAAGCAAGACTGCTAGTGTTCATATAATCGCCTTTTCAAGCGTTTTATGCGGAAGGAAATGCCCTTCAACTCGTTTGTTAGACCCCCAGGATGCACACAATGTATTGTTGTGAGAAACACTGAATGTAAACAGAACTTGTGTTTTTTTACAAGAAAGATCAAACAGGCACTTTTAAAGGGAGCTCCTCACAGGCGGACTAATACAGTTTCGTGTACGCGGCTGCAACTTATGATTATTTTGATTATTGCTTAATCTGACAATTATTTTCCATCTAACTGATTAATCATTTCTATTATAAAATGTCAAATAATAGTGAATGACGCTGAGACTCTATAAAGTTTACCCGCGTTCGAATTACACTGTGGCTTTCGAGGGGGTTTCACTTTGTGTGCCTGGGGGGGGGTTGCTAACGCTGCACTGTTCAGCCAGTGAGAACCACTGGAGAAGCACATTGCACATTTAAAATGATCATTTCGAGATCGTTGCTTCTCGGGGAGCTCAGGTCTCTTTTATCGGAGCTTGACCAAGTTTGGCCCTTTTGCTTGAGAAATGACTCCGACAATTTAATTGATTGTCAAAATCAACTGACTAATCAATCTCTTGGCTAATTACTACAGCACTATAGTGGGTTCTTTTAAGTGTGAATGCATGTGCAAACATGGCTGGACTTACTGTATGTTAATGTCAATCCAAATTTTGTGTTATTATGCACTTTTTATGATGCGATCCTTTACAGTCCTCATGATTGTGTGACGGGAAAAGAACAGGGCCACATTCCTCCATCTGCTACACCTGCCACTCGCCTTCTGCTCTCAGCGCGACGTCGCCAGAAAATTCGCTCGTTTCTGCCTGGCTGTGATTCATCGGCATGGCGCCTCGTGTGACTGTGGTTTCGCACAGTTTGTGCAGGCTGACGGGGACGGCGCACAGACTCATCAGGGCTCCCTTTTACTTGAGCACATTGTCGTGCTTTATTAATGCGTTCAGGCCGGGGGTAATAATAATGGAAGCAGCCACTGATGCGGCGGCTTTAGTGGCTCCCCCCTTGAATGTCGAGGAGTGGTGAAGACCAGAGGAAACGCTGACATCAGCTCCACTCGCCCTGATGGTCAAGCCAGCGCTTCTCTCCCTCTCCCGCTCTGTTTTCTTGTGCTTTCTCTCGCTCATTTTCTTCTCCAGCTTTTCTTTGTTGTCGCCGTTTTAGTTTAGCCCATCAGCTGTCTATCACTCCCTCTTTCTCCCTCGCTTATCCTTTCTCTTGCTCGTTTTGCCCTCATGTCTTTTTCTCCTCATTTATTTGCCGCCACTGCTTCTCGCTTTTGTTTTGCCTGTTATTGTGTGTATGCCAGTCTTCTTTCTCCCTTTCACTGTCTCCTGTCTCTCACACTCACATATCCTCACACACACACACAAGCCTCTCTTTCTTTATTGCCTCATTTTCACCACACACATCGCCATTGTTATCCCCCCAAGTGATAAGCCTAACAGTGCAGACAGACAGTCTCATGCTGTGGATGGAGGACAGGTCTGTGTGCTGGGCTGGCAGAGGGATACTGCCTGCTTTGGACGCTTTATCTCTTCATGCAAATATTTACACAACAGCAGCAGGGCCTTTTCTGGATTCTGTAGGTGTTGGGTGTATGATTATGATGCTATTCAGCTGAGGCACAATCCAAGGTCGGCCTCACGGGCTGATTTGTAGCCGCTGTGCTCTGAATGCACAATACTCTTATGGTTCAGGCAGTTTCCTGTTTATCAATAAAAACTCCTGGTGACCTTCCACACCACCTGCTTTTACTGTTGCTTTCTGTTTCACTGCATTTGTGTGAAAGCTACGGTTTTTATTTCATGTATATTTAGCAGAAATACCCCTCATTGTATCTCACACTTCAAGAACAAACACTGGTCTGAAGAAAAACTATTAATAAATCCACTTTCCTCTGCACCTTAACTAGTTGCCTGGTAACCTTCAGCCGCTTTGTAAACCCTCGTTTCAGCACGTGCCTCGGCATCTGATGGCTTGAAATCAGCATTGGACACAAAGTTAGCGTCGGTCTCTCTGGCTGAGTCAGAGTCTGAGTCTCTCACTATAATCTAAAGGAGTCATGTTGTGCTCTGCTGGCCGGGCCAAACTGCCTTCAGACTGTATCTTTCATTGCAAAAGCTTTTTTTGCCTGCCAAAAGAGAAAGAAAAAAAAAAAATGTAATAGTCACCAGCAATCGGAATCCACCTGGTTTTGAGGTTGGCTGATGAAATAAAACACACAAAAAATGTTATTTTCCTGCCCTGAAAATGATGCTGCTGGAGTCATTATTCCAGGATGATACCAGGAGTATTTTTTCTCTATACGCTCTAAATGAACTTTTTGGTCTCCCTCTCCACAGTGTCTTCTACATTTTGTTAGACATGCTTCTGGTAAACCTACGCATTTTGGATATTTGGTTTCTGGTTGCTCCTGGTGTTCAGCTCAGCTTCTGTGTTGATTTTGACTGCTACCACTTCACTTTTAAAGGATTTGTTTTACCCAAATTACAAAAATATGGTAGTGGTACCTTACCTGTTGTGGTATCAACGCATGCAATTAGTTGCAGTTAATTTGCCCAGTTTTTGAGATATTATATTAAATTAGATTCAGCTTTAATGTCATTGCTTAGAGTAAGCCCCTGAACAACCAAAGGCAGCTTGTGATCTAACCAGAAAGTGCAAAGTGCGTTACGGTAAGATGTGCATTGAATGAACAATAACCCAGTATTGAGTATGTACGGTATGAATGGAGTTTAAACGTGTCCTCTGAGATTTCTGCCTCCGCTCGACAGTGAAGGTGGATAGAATTTAGTTTGTGGTGCCGATAACATTGAAAAATGGCATATAAAAAATTCAACAGCAACATGTCTGTCCTGAAGTAATGTCCGCATTACAATGGATAGTCCAGAGCACACACTGCCAGGAGTTAGATGGGTCCTCTTTCTTCGGTTGCAGAGTAATTCAAAACAAGCAAGTTCACCTCCACTGTATTGGATTGGCGGCAGAAATCTCAGGGACAGATATCGGACAGACAGTAACATGCATTTTTTTAATTGAGGGTGAATTGATCCCGCACAAGGATTCACTCTGCCTGTTTGAACCAGGGGTTTTCTCACAGCTGAATGAGTTATCATCTAATAAATAGAAAGTGTTTGGTCCCTTTTGTGCTTCACAACCTGCCTCTGAAGTTGAGTGAGTCAGGGAAAGGATGACGACGGTAACAGTGTTTCAGCCTACATCACTTCTTTTCTCAGAGAGTTAGATTCTTGCGTTTATGTGATTTATCTCACCAGCATTGCAAACAAGGCCTTTTCTTGCAGGTGTTTTGTTGTACCTCTGTGTTTACACGTACTAAAGTTAGCTATCTGACAAATCTACTTAATCCAAACATTGTCATAAATTGAGTTTGTAATCCTACATTTCAACTATCTCCTGCTTCCCACAGGTCCAGACGAATGCATTCACCGTGATCTTTGATGAGCGCTTCTCCATCCCCATGGACCTGTCCACTTTAGAGGAGTACAGCCTGCGTTTCGCTGCTTTTGGCATCGATGCTGACGAGAGAAACATCAGCGCAGGAGTAGCAGAGCTCAAGCTGTCAGACCTGGACCTGACCATCAGACCATTCAATGCTTGGCTCTACCTTCAAGACGTCAATAAGGTGAATTACAATACAAACACAGGGTGACACATGTTTGATGATACAAGGAATTAGAGAAAAATAACGCTCCAATAAATTCTAAAGTTTGGACTGTTAAGCACAGTTCCAATATCATATGTGCTACCTCCTACAGTAAACTAAAGTATCTAAATATTGTCTGCAACGTAAGGTGTAACAATGCATGGTGGTGTTGAGACCCCCCCGCTGGACATTCAGCCAAACTACATATCAGATACAAAAACAACAAATAACAACCAGAGCTGAGTGGATTACTTGCAAAATGATGCGATGCATAACTGATGTTATCGGCAATGTCGTGAGTTCTAATACAAAAACAGATATTTAATGGATTACCTTAATGCTATGACCATAGAGAATGTTTCTGATTGGCTGGAAGGTGTAAAATCATATATCAGAAAACCCCAAACAGTAATGCAGTTGACTGTAATGCGAATTCAGTGCACCAGGTACATAAGATTGGAGGTTACCATGGCAACAACACTGAGTGATTTTTGTTGTTATTTTTTTTAAATACGTAAATCTGACAGGTCTATATTTTTATTTACTTTTCACCATGCGTAATCACAGTACAATAAAAATAAGACACTGAACTCAGCGCTGTACTGATCATTAAAGGCCCGATCGTCCCCATCAACCCCACGAACAAACTAACTCTTGGAGTGTGTTGAACACCAGAGAATTAAACAGATAAGAGTTAATGATTATTCATGAGCATCGGGAATGGAGTGCACCATTGGAACAATTATAGGCTTTTACCATGGTTAAATATAATCAATTAATGGATTGAGCATTCTTAAAAAGCTGTTACAATTTGATTGATTCAATCTGCATTTAAATGATACACAATAAAACAATAAAAAGATAATTGAATCTGCCCATTTTTATTTCAGTTTCCTTATTCTGTTTTCCCATGACGAGTTAACAATTGAATATTAAAACTGAATCACAAGATGTTGAAAAGGGTTTTACAGTTGACATATTTATTAATACGTCTGCCCATCATATTCCATTTTACAATTTGTGTCCCGCGTTAACATTTACGGTTTCCATATTGTAATTACTTTAATTCAAATAGAGCTCTCTTTAATTTAAAAGATGTGTTAGCAGTGCACCGCCTAAAACTACAGGGCAGTAGTAGGAACTGGCCGGACTCCTGCCAACGCATAAGTTGCAGGTGGTGACAGAAATCATGACTCTGTAAAGTGCTTTCTGTCAAAGCATCGCCCAGACTGACACAATGCTATAATAAATGTTGGCCGCGTTCTGCTTTGACTCCACAGGCTGTTGACGCAGTCGGGGAGATCCTCTTGTCCCTCAGCTATTTGCCGACAGCGGAGCGCCTCACCGTTGTTGTGGCCAAGTGCAAGAACCTGGTGTGGACCAATGGCAAGAACACTGCAGGTCAGGGACATTCGTTTGTTTGCTGTTGTGAGTGTCTGTGTGTTTTATTTGTGAATGTGAGTAAATGTGACCTAGCTCGGTGTGTGAGTGTCTGCGTGTTTGTCTTTGTGGGAACTAGGCACTGCATGTACAACTCTGCTTGTCTCTCTCCACCATTAAATCTGTCTACATTTTTCGAAATGACTCACGTCTCGCCACTGAATAAAACACTTACTGACGCAGTAATAACAGACTCTTAATGCCAACTCCCAGAGGACTCGTTTCTCTTCATCCAGAAAGTCAGATGTATTTAATTGACTTGTTCATCACATTAAATGTCCACATTGTGTCGATAAAGGTCACCTTCTGAAACATTGTCATTATCTTCCAATGAGCTAATTGTATGTGCAGGACTGTGTTTCTAATTGATCACTCTTAAATCAGGAGTTTATTGCATTAACTACAACCTGTGTGTGTGGGGGGGGGTGTATATTTGTATATGTGTAGGTCGGGTTTTAGAGGCCTGAAATGAGAATCTAATCTTCCACTCGCTCAATCTCATTATCAGATCCGTTTGTCAAAGTTTATCTCCTGCAAGACGGCAGGAAGATCAGCAAGAAGAAGACTTCCACCAAAAGGGACGACACAAACCCCATCTTCAACGAAGCCATGATCTTCTCCGTGCCGTCCATCGTCCTGCAGGTGACACTTAAGACTGCGGACTAAACTAGTCCTGGATGAGGAAACGACGAAATGTGAAATGTATTTATCCACACCGGGTGTTGAGGTCAAGGAAAAAGATAACAAAAGATGAAATATGAAACCACAAACCACCGTTGCCAATAGTAACTCCAGCAGCAGTACTTACATTATTAAAGCAACAAAAAGAACATGAACAGTTGTGTAATTATATATAAACAGGTGTGCTGAAAATTATAACATGTTACTGTAAGTGGACTGCATGAATTTTACAATATTTTTATAATGATTACTTACAATGTGTTTGCTGTGAACATAGTTTTGAGTAGCCAAGGCTCTCTCCTGAGGTCTTATTCTATTGGATGTGTGCACTGAATGTCATGGCAACCCATCCAGTAATTGTTGAAACATTTTAGAGTCTGGTCCAAAGTGGCGGGGTGACTTACAGGCTGACATTGCCATCGGTAGAGCCACACCGTCAGTGTGGCTAAAAATCCTGATATAAACAAAAACTATGACAGCATCATTAAAATCTTCCCGCAATGTCAAATGTACCTTTTAAATGAACGGATCAGCCTATAAATATAGTTTAAGCCCAAAAATGTAATTGCTCTTACGCTTCTGGCTATTCAGAAAATGAGCAAAACAGTGATAAAGTTTGGTGTGAACGAAAGCTGATGAGGTTAAAATGCCAAAACCAGTAAAAAGTAGCAAATGTTGTTATTACAAATGCTCATTGAACTGATTGCATAAAGATCTGGACTAACCGTGCCGTTAACAAGACGCTGAGTCATACTGACATAGCAGGTTGTGTAACCATGTTACGCTGTTTGCAGGAGCTCTCCCTGAGGGTGACAGTGGCAGAGGCCACGGACGACGGCCGGGGCGAGAACCTGGGTCACGTGATCATCGGCCCCGAGGCCAGCGGGATGGGGATCACCCACTGGAACCAGATGCTGGCCACCCTGAGGAAGCCCGTGTCCATGTGGCACCCTCTGCGCAGGATCTAGTCCTGTCTGCCCTCGTGCATACCAGACTTGTTTCAAGTAAAACACTCGCTTCTTCGCGTTCCTTTCAACTCCCCCCTTGTTTGGTGACATGCTCAAATCTGTTACACTGTTTCGGCAAGATAAGAGTTTATATTGTGACCCACAGGAGGATGCTGTGTGTGGTCTGTGTTGCTCTGGTGGCAATTTTTTTTTCTTTTTTTTCGGAGTAAACACCCTATATTCATGTAATGGGGGAGGAATCTGAAAAGCAAGTGTTTGACTCTGAACTGGGTGTATCTGGGGGTATACGGATCGATTATACATTCAAAAATCCTGTCTTTATTATTTGGCCGCATTCTGGCTCGGATGCACTATGGCTGAGGGTGGCGTTTAGGAAGGAGCCGTCCATGTCCCAAACCACCCAAAGTGCCCACAGAAAGTAACTCATGAGGTGTATGATTCTGGGCTCGCTATATTAGTAAGTCGTAAGTGTTTTGGTTTGAGAATTGGGATGAATCCGGATTCCTTCTCCAAAAGTCTTGATCAGAAATTTCAGTTTGGACTGTAAAGTGAGTTTTAATTGAGAAAAGGTGTCCAGTACCCCCCCCCCCCCCTTTCTGCATGGTGCCTACTCTGGCTGTAGCCTATTATAGCTGTCTAGAAAACTGAACGACTGGACGGAAGGATGAGGTCGCATCTCTTTCAGGAAAACTCAAAATTTTTTCTTTTCAAGCCGGTCATTGATTGTTCCTACCTAATTGAATTCGTAGCGGTTTTAGAGCCGAGTTGGGTGGATTTGCTTGTGTAATTCGTTAACCGTGAGATTGAAAAATAATAGAGGTTTTGGTATGTTTAGTATTTATTGTGCTTTTGAAAAAAAAAAAATCCAGGTACTCTAATCCAGGTGAAATAATTGTAATTTGTAGCAGCTGTTACAGGGTGGCCAAATCAGATGTACTCAGCATATAAATATCACGTTACATTGTTCTATTTTTTACCGTAATTCATGCAATACTAGTTGCATAAGCATATTTAACAGTGTAAATAATGTACTACAGCAGTCTTCCCATTGACATTTTTTTCTCTAAATTTTGGGTGCACATCATGTGTTTCACGGTATTACATTTAATGACTCCAAGTTCATTCACACAACACCATATTTAACACCAATATCATTGCTGATGAATAAATTATTACTAAAACACCTCTGGGAATTTAACTTGTGATGAAAAGTATACTAACCCTCTTGAATGGGTCTACACTCTCTTTTCTGTTAGGGGCAACACCTTGATATTCTGAATTAATCTGGGGTTCTATCTCACCAGGCCCTTGTCAAACTCAGTTTAGCTTCTGTCGTCAAGCTACCTGCAGACTTCCTGTTAGCAGCGATGGCCTCCCCAGCTGAAGCCAACTGGAACCACTTTACAGCTTGAAGTTTGAACGGTAGTATCGCTTAAACAGTTTTGTTCTTTTTTTTTTTTTTGGTTAAAATGAAGATAATGTGACAAGAGTCTTGTAAAAGTCAGAATGTCAAGGTGGATTTTTATCTGTCTGAGATATCCTCGAAAACATTGTGCAATAGTGCTGATTTGTTGTAACTTTTGAATGTGAATTATCATGTGAAATATCTGCTAACTCTAAAAGTATCATCGGCCTTTTGCATTGTGATTTTTTTGTTCCTTTGGGAGTTGTTTTTTTTTCCCCAGCAGAACCTACTCTACAAGTTCTGAACACATTGCGCACCTCACTTTGAAAATCAGTCCAAAAATAACAGACCTGTGGTCAGAGAATAGACGATATTTCCTACTGTGCCAAATAATGAAGCAATATTTTCATTTACAATCAGCATTTGCATTCAACGAAGCTGTAGCCTACTTTCGACCATGCATGAAGTTATTTAGCACTTGATGTGAATGTGCCTCAAGAATACAGTGTATTGTGTGAATGCTGTTTGAAATAAAAGCAATTCAACAGTAATGGTCTGGCCACTTGTTTATCTTGTGGGGATGACCTGGAATTGTTGGGATCTGAGAGGAGGAAAAATAAAGATGTCTCACTCTGCCCTTATTTCCCATGGACTACAAAAGTCATCTGGAGGAATTGCAGAAAATGTAGACTGGAATTTGTCCTCGGTACTGAGGAAAGTTGTAGCGATATATAGTATTTTAATTGTAAATTGCATCTGTGAAACGCTGCAAGTTTGTTGGACATTACATACATAACATTACAACCCAGCCCTGAAAACCCAACCCAGCCCTGAAAATCAGAAATTATAAATTAGCTGGGGAGTATAAAGTGTCGCCTTGATTTCAAATTTGTGGAAAGTAGAAGGTGGGTAGGTAAAATGTGTAGCCTAGGGGTCACTCTAACTTACTGCTCTAAGGAATGAAATATAGGTAGAAATAAGGTGGGAAATGATGTGCTTTTTTTTTTTTTTTTTCAAAATGATTACCAACCTTTGGAGTCACAGTATAGTCATCTATACTGCGTGTAATGCCAGAGCATCTGCAGGTAAATGTGCTAATCTTTACTGTAGCTTTGCTTTCATGCTAATCGACACATCAGATGAGCAGACAAAAATTATAACCTTCTTTTGAAGCACATACATAATTGAACAGATAATGAGAATAAGCTGAGATTGAAGGTTGATTCTTGACCTTGGCAACGGTTAAAATTTCCTCTTTTTTCTGAGTATTTTAAGGATTGTCTTAAAATTTTTACCTAAATTTTTTTAAGTATAGATAGTGCAGTTTAAAGTCTGATCTTAAAGTAAATCTGCATTTATACATAAGGCAAAATGATGATAAGATTGTACCTTGTTGCATCAGTTTAATCATGTATAGTAGGCTATACAGTAATAATGTAATGCTGGAAAGCATATAACAATAAACCACAATTTACACTACTGTGACTGTCAGTACTTTTGCAACTTTTTGACAATAATCAAAAGAAAATAAATTTCATTTCATGACCACTTTTTCTTTCAACCACTGCCATAAAGAAGCAATCAGTGTTTATGTAGCAAAACTGCTCTAAAGTATAATGTGGTTAAAATAAGCAGAAATGCTTGCAAACTCTTGATTCATTGATTCAGTAAACTGTATAAGTAGTAATAAGTAGTACAGTAGTGAACTTGTGCTAATGTGAGGTCTCTGTATTTTTGAGAACTGAGCATATGATCGGAATCTTGCACTTTAAGGACAGAATTTTGCTTGAATTTGGCGAGTCTTTCATTCATTCAACCTTTATTTATACAGGATGGTTCAATGAGAGCAGTTTCACTCTCTTTTGCACAGGTGCCTGGCACACACAGTGCAATAAATACAAAATGTCACCGAGCAAAAACCGCACAGTTAGACAAACACTCAAACTCATAACATGTGGATAAGATATAAGGGTGAAACAGTAAAAGGATAGGAGCTAGTTTTGAACCAGCAATACATACAAATAAAAGGGTCAAAAAGCAAGTTATCCTTTGAATCTTTGCTTTGCTCAGACGTGTCCATAGCGTGTACAGGCGTAGGGAGTGGAGGACTCAATTTAAAACTTTACAATCACCTAAAGAGATCAGTTGATCCATTTTCAGATTCTGCTGCAGTGTGTTCCATCTGGGAGGAGCAAAACATTTAAAGGCCTTTTTGACCAAGTTCTATTCTAAGTGTGGGAGCTACAGGAATCATGGCTGGATTACCAACCAGGCAAAGCGGGCACCTGCCCAGGAGCTCCAGACCCCAAGGGTCCCCAACAGCCCCAGGTTTACTTCATATTATTTGAGTCAACACAATTTTTATTCTCACATTTTTTTTTTTTTTTTCAGAAATTTGCATCATTGAATATCGCCTATGCAAGGTCCTCGGTCCTCCATCTTGTGGCCCCAATGTTGTAGAGGGACTCTGCGTCAAAATCTAGTTGAAGACCTGAGTTGTTCAGTTTATACTGAGCTAATTTGTTGTAAAGTTGTGTTTATCAAATTGCTTAATTTTTTTACTTTGTGTCAAGTAATTAAGACACAGAAAACCTTGGTTGGATTATTCCACCATAGGAGAACTGTAAGGCTGCGACCAACAATTATTTTCATCATCAATACATCTGAAAAAAAAATTTTAATAATCAATTGATTGTTCATTGTATCAAATGTCAGAAAATTGTGAAAAACAATCTATGAACATATTCAAATACCCCTTTTTTTCTGACCAACAGTCAAAAACACGAAGATGTTGAGTTTACTATCATAAAAAACTGTGAAAACTAGTAAAACCAGTCCTGTTTGAGAAGCTTGTACCAGGGAATTTTTGCCTTTTCTTTCGCTTAAACTGCATCAGAGATGTGAGATGTGCAGGTCGTTTTCCTACGGGGGGCTCTAGTTATTCGCGTTAATAGCTTTGCACACGGAAACTCGTAGCCAGGGCCATCGTAGAAATACCGCATCGTGCGAGGGCAATAGACGATCTTCGGTTCGGGGCTTTCTCCTCTCGTGTCAGAGGCGCGTCGCGTTCCTCCTTTCGGCCAATCGGGGGAGGGGGGCGGGGTCACGCCAGGCAAAGTCCAGGAAGAATTTTTTTAGGGCATCGGGATAAAGAGGTGAGGATTCTCCCCGCGACGCCTGTGGCCCCGCACGACCCGCCGAGATGGCTCACGACAGAGACAAAAGTACCGACCAAATGAAGGTGTGGAAGGAGAACAGAGGCTCCCAGGTCCGTATATGCCCTGCATTTGAGAAAGAGCTTTTATTTCGCAGCGCTGCCCGACTTGGGGGGGAACAAATGGGTGAAAGGTCGTTTTTAGGGTAACCGGCTGTCGTTAACAGCCGAGGCGTCAGGGCGGCCTGTCTGGCGAGCTAGCGTCTGACACCAGAGCCCCAAATTGCGGACGCGTTCGTGAGAGCTCCCCGCGCGCTCTGGCGCTGGGCCAACAGCTCGTTTCGTGACCGTTACAATCGTTATTGTCGCAGCGGGCTCCCTGGCAAACCTGCCGAAAGTCGCCCGCCAACGTTAGCAGGCTGAACTTGACCCCTCGGAAGAAATCGGCCGTTTCTAAAGTAACGACTTGGGTGTCCAGACCTGACGCAGGTCATCGTCCAGAGGCGTATTCGTGGTTGAACTTCGGCCCCGTCAGTTATGTAACCGGAGCACAACAGAGCAAACAGTTTGTGTGGCCCAGAAACAGTTGGACCTTCTGAAAAATCATTTACAGCTGCGAAAACAAGGAAGAGTGAACAGTTTAACTATCCGACAGTTCGTGCCATCTCAGCTCGATCGTTTTGGTGCACCCAGTTTTGTTTTTTTTCCGGCGCAACACTGCGACCATCGGTGTCGTGCAAGATGCAGAGATGGGCTCGCACTTGCTCGCTTCCATACCCCCAAGTGTTAATAAATAATAATAATAATAATAGTTCAGATCCGTCTGTCAACTCCTCTGCTATGCCAACTAATTGTCTCAGCGCTGCGTAGGAAGGAAATTGTAATCGTTAAAGATGTAACCATTACTTGATAGATGAGTCCATTGACATAAAACGCATTTGCAGCAGTTTTATTTGCTTCAGTTGTTTTAATTAAGCGATCGTTCCCCGGAAGCGAAGATTTGCTGCTTCTTTTGTGTTTTTATCTGAAATTGAATATCTTTGGGTTTTGTTTCTGACAAAACAAGACTTTTGAAGATGTCACCTTGGGCTCTCTGGTCTTCTTCTTGTCATTTTTTTTTTCCACTTCTGGTGACATTTTATAGACTAAAACAATTAAATCAAAAAATAATCAACAGATTTATCAATCATAAAAAATGATAAAAGCAAGACTTGGCCTAACCTATGCATCTTATGTAAGAAAACTTTATTTGTTTGTTTGTTTGTTTTTTATCCTGATGATGTTTACATCAGAGGCCAGAAACGCTGACCACAGGGGCCGGTCATCCTATTGGAGACAAGCTGAACCTGCAGACTGCAGGACCGAGGGGGCCTTTGCTGGTCCAAGATGTGGTCTTCACAGATGAGATGGCCCACTTTGACAGGGAACGAATCCCAGAGAGAGTGGTGCATGCCAAAGGTGCAGGTGAGTGCTGGGCAGCAATCAGTTTCCCCCCGTGTAGCTGGCTCTGCGTGGCCTCTACATTGGCTGCATCAGGTTGACGTTACACATTAAAGGTGCTACTGTAGCATTTTGTGTTTCTCAAAACTTATACTTAAGACTCATTTCTTATCTTGATTGTTCCCCCATTGCAAAAAGGATATTGTTGCTTGCTCCATCTCCTCCCTCAGTAAACAGTGAATATGTACTCCTACAGGATATGCTAATGTAAATAATAATACACAGTACGAGTAGCCAAACAGGGTCAAAGTTGTGTGCTGCTAGTTGAGCTTTTGTTACCAAAACTGACCACAACTCTTTTTTTCAGAACCTTATTTTGAGGAATAATAAACATGTTGCCTATGTTTAATCTAACCAAAGGTGCAAATTCTTGTGAAAGCAAGTTTCACAATCCAAATCACAATAAGCAAAGAAAATATACGTCTATCAATCAACATTCGCACAAAATTAAAATAGCCAAAACACGACACCCTCTCAGCAACTGGATTAGGTTTTTCCAGGCAATCTAAGAAGGGACTCCAAACCTTATAAAAATCCTTGACCTTGGTATTGAAATTTGCGACATAATAATCTCAACTCGAGTCCCACTCACTACCTTTTTCTGAACTTTTTTTTCTGAATTTACCAGCATTGCTGATGAAGACCATGAGATGGTGTTTATTTTCTCACAGAGCAAGAGTGGTCTGACTTGTTTATAACCATTTTCTTCAGCATAGTGTAACATAATCAAACTGGTTCCTGATATAAGAAAAAGCTCAAACCTTTGTTCACACTTTTTAAAGAAATTATACTGGTGCAACTCTAGCTACTTTAAACTGCCACCTGCTGAGTCAACAGAACTGGGAAAAAAAGTAGGCAACATGCAATCGAGGGTCATTCTTGTTTGTGGATTAGCACCGGTCCAATGCTAAGCTTTGCAGGCTTCTCAGATCAAGGTCACCTATATTGAACAAATTGTGTTTGGTGGCCTACTCTGGAGGGAGCTGCATTCTGCATTCTTTCCAGTGCTTGGTGAAATACGGTAACATGCAGCTAGTCTCAGCTCTCGGCCACAAATATTTGGACCAGACATGTTTAAGCTGGTACAAACAAAGAGATGTCTAATAATTTTTCCTCCATGATGCAGGAGCGTTTGGCTACTTTGAGGTGACTCATGACATCCGACACCTCTGCAAGGCCAAGGTGTTTGAGCATGTCGGCAAGACTACCCCTATTGTTGTCCGCTTCTCCACTGTGGGTAAGAATAACCTGCAAAGTGTTTAATCATGGGTCATAATCATGGGTCTTATCATTGTTTATTACAAGTTACAAGTTTTCCCCTAAAATATCAAAAATACCTACAATTCTTTTTAAGGATGGGATGATTTTTCCCTTGGATTTTATGTCCTCAAAGTATTGTCATGTTTCCTATAGCTAATGTGTGCAGCAAACGTAAAATACGTTTATGGAAAAATGAAGAGAAAAATATAGAGAAAACACAAATAAGCTGATGATTATGCAGATTAAGTCCCTGCATAAGGACACAAGGACATGTTCAGAGCACTTTTATAAAATAGTGTAGAAATATGATATTCAGTTCAAAGACCTTTAAAAAATAATAAATATATATAAATATAAATATATATATATATATATTTATATATAAATATATATAAATATAAATATATATATATATATATTTATATAAATTAATTAATTAAAAAGGACACTTGTCGTGTAAGTATAGGCTACTTTTATGGTTGTTGGTTGTATGAAACTGGCACTACGCTGGTTATCTCTCTTCATTGGCTCAGATGGTTAAGATTAGTATAAGTGGTATTGGAACTCACACTTGCTAGGGCGTTTTGGCAAATTGCATTAATTTTATCCGCTGTGAACAGGGCTCTAAACACCACCCCTTCTCCTCTAACTCAGATTAAAATATTCTGATGAATTACGCTCCAAATTTACTTTAAATACAAGGTGATGTGTTCACACGTCTTCTTTTATTTGACCAGTAGTCTAAAACCCAGAGAGATTCAATGTAGTATAATCTAGGGCAAGGAAAGGCTGCCTTTGAAAAGCATGCAATAAATGATTAATTGACTTTGCCAATTCATTTTTCTGTGGATTGACTAATCATTTAGGCCCTAATTTACGCTGAATTAATTACAATTAATATCTGAAAAATCAATATCTGTGCAGTTCTGATATATTCATTCACTAATACATGAGTAAAATGTCATCCCTTTTTTTTGTACTTTCCAGCGGGGGAGTCAGGATCAGCCGACACGGTGCGAGACCCCCGAGGCTTTGCTGTCAAGTTTTACACTGAGGAGGGAAACTGGGACCTGACAGGCAACAACACTCCCATTTTCTTTATCAGGGATGCCCTTCTGGTGAGTGGGCGTAGCGGATGTATGAGCCAGAATTTGCTTTGCATTCATTTAGAAGTTGAGGGGCAAAGTGTTAGGTCGGCATAACAGACACATGTGTAGACCAAACCTGCAATTCCCTTTAGTGAGATGAATGTGATCAGAACACATTTTTAAGTTTCACAACATTTTTGTCAACACGAATCAAGTGTAAAACATATCGCATCGACCTGTGCCTTTTACCCCCTGCAGTTCCCATCGTTCATCCACTCCCAGAAGCGCAATCCCCAAACCCATATGAAAGACCCCGACATGGTGTGGGACTTCTGGAGCCTGAGGCCTGAGAGTCTGCATCAGGTAGCTGCTGCTGAG
Organism: Xiphias gladius; assembly: GCF_016859285.1. Classification (NCBI taxonomy): domain Eukaryota; kingdom Metazoa; phylum Chordata; class Actinopteri; order Istiophoriformes; family Xiphiidae; genus Xiphias; species Xiphias gladius. The sequence continues at coordinate 23,846,870 of NC_053407.1, read as the reverse complement.
CCTGAGGCTGCTCTTGAGGACAAAGACTAGTCGAGTGTACACAGGAATATTTCTAAAAGGATGATTAATTAGTTGATGGCCCTTGACATGACTATTTTTACTTAAAATAAACAAAATATTCTGAAGTAATTTATTGTTGCAATGCACTATTGCCCTTGCATTTTCTGCAAGGATTTGCCTCATTGTAATTATGCTTGCTATTATAGTTTTAAAATGAGTTGCCACAGAAACTTGTCATTATCTTGTCTTCTGTCCCGTATCCCCTGTGTAGGTGTCTTTCCTGTTCAGTGATCGAGGTTTGCCTGATGGCTACCGTCACATGAACGGCTACGGCTCTCACACCTTTAAACTGGTCAATGCCGATGGAGTGCGTGTCTACTGCAAGTTCCACTACAAGGTGAGTTTGAGCTCAGGTTAACTTTCTAGATCTACCTCCTGGGATTTTGCCATTGAGTAGTGATGTTTCATGTCGTCTTTTTTAGACTGATCAAGGAATAAAGAATCTGTCAGTGGAGGAGGCAGACCGCCTAGCCTCCACCAACCCAGATTATGCTATTGGAGACCTGTTTAATGCCATTGCCAATGGCAACTACCCATCTTGGACCTTTTACATCCAGGTCATGACCTTTGAGCAGGCCGAGAAGTTCGAGTTCAACCCCTTTGATCTTACCAAGGTACAGCATACCTCCACAGCAGAACACTCTGGGTTATAAAGTTAAGACCTGCCGTTGTAAAAATACACCAGATGCAATTGCATTATAACCTCTTGCAAAAATAATAAAATGTGTTTATTGCATGGAACTGTTGACATTATCACAGGTGTGTTTGTAGGTTGACAGCATTATTAGCAGCTTTGACTGAAACTTGCATCAGTAGTACCCATCAGGCTGACTGGGGAACACTCCCGCCAAGACATTGACTGATATATTTGACTAAGAGAACTAATACTAAAAACGTTTATTGAAATTATTAAAACTAAATCATATTTGTGAAAATTGCTGTGATGTCAGTGAATGCCACTATCCATCAATTAAAATCAATTACTACCGATTGCAGCTAATCAACTGAAATTATTTGTCAAACAAAACCGGATCAACCGATTAGTCAACTTAGTTGGAGAAGCCCTACAAATTAATTACAACTTGGAGAAAAAATTTTTTCACCATATCACATTTACTTGGTGAAGAAAAATTACAAACAATTCAAGCCACGAGCACATACAGGCATTAACTGTATTATGGTTTTGTGAGTTTATGGAAATGCTGTTTATTAATGAATTGCACGTCCCTGATGCAGCTATAAAATATGTATCCGGAGAACTTGATCTTGGCAGCCTCATTTTTATATCACTTTGTTTTGGGCTGTGATCACTACTTTACTAAATTATGATTTTAACTGTCCGGTTAATAAAAGCAAGTGTTAATGCAAGTGTAACCATGGCTGTTTTTTAGATGCCGTTTTGAATGTTTCTACAAATACAATTATAAGGGGATACTGAGAAGGGTCTCACGTGGATGACAAAAACTTACCTGGGTGTGTCACTTCAGTATTTCTCATCTAATGGAGTATTCTTATTCAGGTTTGGTCACACAAAGAATACCCTTTGATCCCCGTGGGCAAAATGGTTCTCAACAGGAATCCAGTCAACTACTTTGCAGAGGTGGAGCAGCTGGCCTTTGACCCCAGCAACATGCCACCAGGCATTGAGCCTAGCCCCGACAAGATGCTGCAGGTAACACCACAACATATCTTCTCTTGACATTTTTTTAGTCAGACTGAATTGAAAAAAAAGTAAATAAATAATTAAAATGTCAATTGAAAAGCATAGTTTGCTGCAATAATTATACATAAATGTGCATTCATACCATAAAGGACATCAAAGCACTAATTCCAAGAGTGTTTGTTTATAGTGCTTTGTAGTTGTAGTTGTACTTGTTTCATTTGTTGTTGGAACAAAGAGGAAACATTTACCAGCTTTTGTACTACATATCCTGTTAGTATACATTAACATCCTTTCATACTAAGGATGCCAAGTCACGGAGAACACTGAAAATCGTTTTAACAAGTTAAAGCTATTTTTTGAGCACAAAAAACAAAAATTCCAAAAAAAAACGTTTACAGTCCCTATAACTTTGAATGACCACTATGGACCAGTCTGAGTCTCTGTGGTGTCATGTTAAAGTGTATGTTCAGCCATCTCAGTGTGATAATTTGGTACTACCCAAGTTTGGATGTTTCCATTCTCTCAGCAGAACTAAAGCTGGAGTAAATGCTTGTGTGGAAACTGCTCAAAACATAGTTAAGCTGGATATATACTCTTTATACAAACCGCTTGTCAGATAGCTTCAAAAACTGAACCATCGGACATTCACACCCACTTCACGCCATGACTTGTCAGCTGTGTGGCAGTGAGAAAGGAGCCAGGGACTGAACTTCTCTCGCCAGCTTTTTTCATTTGTTACACAACTATTTGTGGCACTTTTCATGTGAAAATGTGCACCGCTATCCCCATTTCAAAATGATATTGTGTCTCCCGACCCTCTACGAAGGCCGGCTTTTCACCCTGCCTTCCAGTGTAGCCGTTTGAAACAGCTATTAACACTTTGAGTTCTCACAAACAGTAAACCAGCCTATGGTGTGAACTCCTTGTTAGACAGTAAAGAGCCTTACCATGGAACAATGCTCTGTCTTCTCCCATGTCTTTGTCTAGGGTCGTCTCTTCTCCTACCCAGACACGCATCGACACCGGCTGGGAGCCAACTACCTGCAGATCCCCGTCAACTGCCCCTTCAGGGCCAATGTGGCCAACTACCAGCGCGATGGTCCGATGTGTATTTATGACAACCAAGGTAAGTCCAGCCTGTGTGCATGTTTCTTTGCGCATACAATAACGAGGATGGACACAAATGCTTGAGCAGGAGGTGTTGCTAGTGTGGCTCAATAATTAACCTTTTTTAAACATGTATAATATTGTGATTTTTTTTGTTTTTTTTGTTTTATACAAATGTGTATCCAAAATGTATTGAAGTTTTGGGAATATCAGGGTGTCCCTGGTTTTCACCTGGGTTAAAAAATATTCTGGGTGAACCCCCGAATTCTGAAGCATTATTTTGACTTTGAATGATTATTATAGTTTAAGTTGTGATGATAATGAAACATACACAATTACAGGAAAATAATTTTGTCAGAACATCAAGACAATTAATTATAATCACTAGTAAGAATATTTAATACATATGTTCATATGTCCTGCCTTGCCTGCACAACAAAAAACAATCTGTGACTCTAAGACACTGAATTTTATAGGCATGACCAGTAGTAATGTTACATTTAAAACAGAATACTCGACAAGATGGCCCTATCATAGTATTGCAACAAGATATATCAGTGCCTGGTTTCAACACGCCAAAAATCGTGTTACCCCTCCAGTCAAAGCCTTGTTAAGGCCCTGGTTTCGAATGTTATGAGGGCTTGTCAATCTGCCTCAGTGTTAAAGAGCGGAGCTGTAGATTGTTTTTAAAAATGCTAATATAAGAATTATGTAATATAAGCTTTATTTAACAAAATATCATTAATGCGAGCAGTGAGACCCTTACATTCTGACAAATTGTGTGAACATGGTCTTGGATTTAATCCCTCCATAAAAATGCAAGGGTTGGCCAGAGGATGGCGCCATTTCTTCTCTCTCTCTAACAGTAGTATACTGATAAACCATACATCAACGCATAACAGATTGTTGGGGCAGGCAGGCAGGGACTATATCAAATACTTCAGTGCTTCAGAAAGCTTCCCCCATCACTAATAATAATCTAGTATGTGATAGGGTTTTTTTTTAAATTTACTAATCTTACCCAAACCGTGTTGAATATATGAACTCTAACCACAGTCATCTTTACTGTAAGAAACACCTGAAAAACTGTGTAAACTTTTAAATGAAACTTCTAATCTGAAAACTTAACCCACTATACAACATTTACAGCATAGCATATTTATAGCCATAACGACTGGTGTCTTGCATTATTTTGTCATTGTATTCACTGATCAGATGTACTCACTATAATAACACTTTTATTTTTGTTGTCTCAGTTACTTGGGTATTGTTGCAGAAACAACCCTCAATGGCCCCGTTTTGTTCCTATCTGACTCACTGGTGTTTGGTCTGTCTGGCCTCTAGGTGGAGCTCCAAACTACTATCCCAACAGCTTCAGCGCTCCAGAGACCCAGCCTCAGTTTATGGAGTCCAAGTTCACAGTGTCTCCAGATGTGGGCCGTTATAAAAGTGAAGATGAAGATAATATCACACAGGTAAATATAACATCACGCTTTTATGGGCGTGTTTTTTGTGGCCGAGCCATTTGTGCCCACAACAGCTAAATAATCATGTGTTTTTGGTTTATGTATTACATATTAATGCATGCACTTCCCAGCCATACAGAACATTAAGGGGACCAGGACTGAATTAGTCAGTATTTTCATATCAACAGTGGATCAAATGACTAGTTGTATGGGATAGGTGTTGCTCAAAATGCTAAACCTACAAGGAATCATCCCCCAGCCATGCGGTTCTGCTCAGCTCTATAGAGAGTTTGTGCCGCTTTCAACTTTGATTTTTCGGCCCAGAAATGGACCTTTTTTAATTCACTCTGACTCCTCTCATAAGTTCTGTTTTTTGCCCCAGCAGGCATCTGTTTTCAGCCCAAAAGCTCTGTTAAACACACAGTACACTTCCTGCCCAGATGTAAAAGGAGAGTAAACATTCAACATAAATTTGTTTGCTCGGGAGAACATGACTCTAAATATATGCTAGCGTTGCTCCATTTGGCTTGATATATGAATAGACAACTATTTGCTAACACATTTGCCATAATATATTGTGATATGTCAATAATGCATTTACACTTTCTTCTGCCACGGGGGGGGAATAAAATCAGTTAATACTGCTTTCACATAAAGACCTTTACAACAACCATTTCTCCTGCATCCAACACATTGACTAGGAGAACCAACTATTCACTTACTGTCCAATACATCCCACACCTTGACTTGTGCCGTCGTTACGAGATCAGCGTTATTTGTGTCATCTGTGAGTGGTCATAATGTTTTGACTCGTCAGTGTATGCAGTATATTGGCAGGGCGTTGATTATGTAATCTGTGGCCCTATTTGACTAAACAGTGTTAATTTTTAAACTGCCATTTTAAAAAAATTAATAAATAAATAAAAATACAGTTTATCAGCCTGTCTTTGCGTTTGATTGCAGGTTCGTACCTTCTACACCCACGTGCTAAACGAGGAGGAGCGCCAGAGACTTTGCCAGAACTTGGCGGGGGCCCTGAGAGGAGCCCAACTCTTCATCCAGAAACGCATGGTGAGTCCACATCACCTTTCAGTATCTACTCAGGGCAATCATCTCACTTGATTGTCTTTCATGCTATCTTGCTTTTATTCTTATACTCATATACCTTAAAAGAAAGATGTTTAAATATCAGGTTGGTGTACAAATTGCATGTATTTAGAGATGCTACAAATGGGTTCAAATCATATTTACAGGATAGGGTCTACTTTGTGTCAATTGGTAATGATGAATCTAAGCAAGTAATCTGATGCTCTCCCTTGCTCAGATTATGGAATATTATGACATCTCTTACCATAATTATGCAGATGACACACAACTCTACATAATAGCGTCACCAGATGACTGCAGTCACTTACATTTGCTGAATGAGTGCATTGAATCCACTCAATGAGTGGTATTGACAGAGGTTTTTACAACTGAACAAAGAAAAAATTTGGAATTATAGTTTTTGGCCTCAAAGAAGAAAGATTAAAAGTCAGAACTCCATGACATCCATGACACTAAAACCTACAAATCAAGACAGAAATCTTGGTGTAGTAATGGACTCGGACCAAAATTTTAACATCCACACAAAGACATGTAATTGCTTGTTTTTCTTTTATTTCTGTTTTTGTCTGTTAAATGCAATTTTAATGCCTTCTCAATGTCTTTTTCATGTTTTCGTATGCCTCTGTAAAGCACTTTGTATGTCCTTGTGTCAGAATAGTGCTATATAATTAAACTTGCCTCGTCTTGCAACACTCTTGAACCCCAAGATGTAGCATTTGGAAATACCATATGTGCTAGGGTAGCTGCACTCACAAAGTCTGTGGTTATGTGGGTGTAGGGTAAAGGAAATGTTTTTCTGTAACACAGTTTAAACACAAGGCAGTTTCAAAGTGCTTCACAAACATTAAAACTTTAAAGGAATTAAAAACAAACTATAAAAGATTGAATAGAAGAAAATCAAAAAGGTTAATACTGATTTTTTTTTTTTTTTTTTTATTTTTTTAAAGAAAGAAAAGAATGACACAAAAAAACCCAAAATCAATAAACACATTAGATGGAAGCAGACAATAGTAACTGGATAAATCTTCACGTATCTTTGAGTTGGCTCTTGCAACAGTGAGCAATTTTTCTTTTTTTGCAGTGGACCGAAAAGGTCTGGCTGTTATCTCGAGCCGTTAGCCCCAGCCCCAGTAATGCCCGCAGCTGGAGCTCCCCGAGCCGAGCATGTAGTCAGAACAGCACTCTCATGAAAAATGCCAATTGATCATGTGCATAACAGTGTGTTGCTATCGAGGGACCCGCTGCTTCCTGCAACCACTGCCAAGCTATATGAGGGTCTGATGGGAAAGAATGCAGTCTGGTGGTGCTTCTACAGTCGTCAAAGGAAAAGTCTGAACCACTGCGCCAAAATTGAAAACTACTAAGTAGAGGGTCAGCAAAAAATAGTGTAAATTCCTGTGAATGATGAGCCTTGATCAGTATATATTTGAAAATGAGCATGGTTTCACAGACTCCCGTTCAAGGATGGATGCTGGAGGAGGTGGGCCGCCCACCTCAGATTAGACGGCATTAACATTCCTGTGTTAATAAAAATTTCATGACGTGAATAGGTCACACACGGTTGTCTCTATGTCAGCCTTGGCCTTGCGAGATTCAGGAGGATATAAAACAGTAGGTGGCATGTTGAGCCATTTTCAACCCAAGATTTTTAGGATTTTCTTGGAAAGAAACGTCAATATCAACACCAGCATTGATGTGTTTCATCACACTACGGTCATATTTAGTTTACAGCTCAAAAGACATGTTGAAGTGTGCAGTATCTCCTTGTGTTTTTCTCTATGTCAATAAATAATACAAAAAAAATTAAGTTATAGATAAACTATTAAATACATTGTTAGGTATTAACGCTGAAACACTCAGCTAATCTGCTTTGTCTGGATTGTGTGGGTGTGGTTTGATCAGATTTGATTGACAGTGACCAAACAATCCACCAGCTGTCATCACATTCTGATTCAAACGTTGATAAATACTGATTGGTGAACAGAAGTATGTGACAACAGCTTTTTCTAAAAGAGCCGTGCACACTGCAAACCAGCGAGAAGAGCACAGGAGAAGAAATGGCAAATAGTCGTTTACACATAGGGAGAAGGTGATGTTTTCAGTGCCTTCTAAGTTTCTTTGTCTTGTTCTTCCTGCAGGTCGAGAACTTGAAGGCTGTCCATCCAGACTACGCGAACAGGGTTCAGACCCTTCTCAACAAGTACAATGCGGAGGCCCAGAAGGTAAACACAGTCCCCGTCCAGTTGAACATAGTCTTCGTCCAGTGTTAAGTGGTACTCTATTTCCTACAGGTGCTAATGTGGTCAGTCCATCCGTCCATCCATCCACCACTTTCATTCAGAGTGAATCTTGACAAATATTAGAGGCGCTGTCAGACATTTGACATTTGTGGTCCCCAGAGAATGAATCCTGACGACTTTAGCAATTCCCTGACACGATCTCTGGAGTATTCATGACATTGACATGTCTAACATTGAGTGAAATGTCTTGACAACTATGGATAGATTGCCAAAAAATTTGGTATAGATATTCCTGTTCTCCAGGGGATGAATTTGTAAAAGTTTTGGTGATTTGCCCCGAAAATTCAAGGAACTTTAAAAACAAATTAAATAGGGAAACTAAAAAAAATTGTAATATAATTCCATGATAGACAACGGGCACACTGCTCAGAGGATCAGTTTAAAAATCTGTGTTTTTTGTTCCTGGTTGCAGTATTTCATAATTACACCAGTGTAATTATTCATTGTTATGATGTGAATATTCTGTACATTAAAATAGCTGGTCCCATCTTTCTCTCATCTCCACTTTCTCTTCCTCAGAACTCAACTGTGCATGTTTACAGCCGTCAAGGAGCCTCAGCCATCGCTGCATCCTCCAAGATGTAATGCCTTAAATTTCTACCAGGGGCAGCCCCCCCCAAACGCTTCTCTGAGAACAAATGCACTTGAACAAATGTGATTACCAACTACTACTACCGGTAACAAGATTAGACATTACCTGGCAAGACTGAAATACTAACCATGTATTGTCAGGGTTGAGGTTAGTTCATTTTTAATTTGAAATTCCAAACAATTGATTTTCTTCAAAATCCTCCAAGAGAAGATTCAAGAGGCTCGTGATCTGTGATAAAACCTGATGTCTTGACTGAACAGCATTTTTGAAAAAAAGGGCCATTTGCCACCTTAAAAGTATGGCATTACATGAATTAATCCCAACCACTGTGTAGTAGTATAATGAGCGATCATTTTTTTTCCTATAATATGCTCAGGTTGTGTGTATAGCACTATGTTGTTTTGATCCGACTCTTTTCTTTAGCTAAAGTTTAAAGGAGACAACCAGCTGTTCAAACTCTATCCTGTCAACACTCAAATAACATTTGTTTAAAAACAAAAAAAAAAATACCTGACAGCTGCTTTAATTTTGAATCTTGGCTCAAGATGGTAGAATACCTGGATTTATTATGCAGGATTAATTTGTGGCTTTGCTAATGGTAGTGTTTTTGTTTTCCGTATGGGCAGTGATGACTTTTGGCGTAGTTTTCCACATGCTTGACTGAACCCCTGACAATTTTAATACACTGCAGATCTCTTCATAGTTGTTTTTTTTGTGGGCATCTGCATAACTCATGATATATGTAGTTCATTAAGAGTAAGTTTCAAGATGAGATATTTTCCTTTGCTCTAAAACACTCTGGTGCCTTTTTTTATGTACAGAAACTACAAAATACAGGTGAATTTAACATTTAAATTGAAATAATCCGTTATGAATTGTTTGATTTTAGACTAAATAGCCACTTGTTCACATGTAGAAAGAGACTATACATTAGTGCCATTAGTAACATAATGTTTTGAAGATGTAAAATGGCAGTAAATCTACATTGACTAATAAGTTCTGATATGAAATGGTACAAATTTTTAAAATGGATGACTGCTCAAAAATGCCCTCCTATTGTGGTTTATTTAGGGTTAAATGGCATATTACAAAATGTTACAAAGTTTTGAGAGGAACCTAATTATTTCCAACTCGCCAGAGTTAAAGGTTAAAATTTATCATGTTGGTCACTAGCATCCTGTGAAGAGACCACAAAGCTCCTCAACAGGGTGCAAATACATTAAAATCAAATGTATCACTGTCTAATATGAATTCTCCATGTAAGATACTATCATATATTTGTAGAGTCTCAAATGTTCTTGATCTGAATGTAATTTTTTTTTTTATTTTTTTTTTTTAATGTTCAAGTTGTGAACCTTTTTCAGATGTGTACTTTGTGCCTGTATTAATTCATTTGTAATCAAAGCTTATCAGCAGCTTTCATTTGTCTCCGTTTCCTCAGCTCCAGCTGTGTTTTTAAAACAGGTTTGCATCTTCGTGGGTCTTTAAGCACAGAAGGTGAAGTCACATTGAAATGTAATTGACCTGACTGACTAAAAATATTTTAGGTTAATGTGCGTTTTGATCAAGCAGCACCACAACAGATTTAATCTGATATTAATGGGTTTCCCACCAAAACTGCAGATCTTTCTGTTCTGTTCTTGACCCAGTTGTTTGGTAAAACCCTGGGCTTCAGCTGGCCTGTGGGCTTCGGAACCTACTGTCCTGTAATTTCCTAGTACACTAACACATATCAGCTTCTAAACCACTGATTTCAGTTTCTCTGTTTTAGATGTATCCCACTCTACATTATCACCTTACCAAGACTAAGTCTGTGTCCCAGATCCATACTAAAGTACCTTGTAATTCTATACATTATCTACACGTGGTAGAATACTGTTTCAGCAGTTAGTATACAAAAATATCAACATACGTTACCATTTTATGCTAACAGGAAATAATAAAATATATCTAGATAGATAGATATAGCAGCTGGATAGCTCAGTGGTTAACACTGCTGACTCTGGCGCAGGAGGTCGGGGTTTCAAATCGCAGTCAGGGCGGGGTAACACATCCAGTGTGGACCCTTAGGCATAAAACCGCAAATTGGAGAGTCACAATGGCTCGGACGTCGCCCGGGTCTGATGAGAAATGGGCTATTGGAACAAGACATAGATGGACAGAATAGGGATCTGTTGGAATGCTACTATAAAAGTTACCCCGATGAGAGGGGCTACATGCAGAGATTGTGGGATACATGGATGCTTCGAGATACGGGCCATCAACATGTACGCCGTGCCCGTCATCAGATAACCCGCTGGTATAATAAGCTGGCCAAAGAGGGAGATAGAAGCCACTGATATCAACTCAAGAAAGCTCCTCACAATGCATGGAGGGTTTCACCCCAAGTCCAGCACCCTGAGACTGTACACTAAGCGGAATTAGGGAAGCCGAGGACCATCAGAGCCACTGTCCAGGATGAAACAACCAACATCCAGGATAACACCAGGAAGATGGCCCCCAAAGATGAACTGCTAAGTGAATACCTCGGGCAGCAGAAACCCGATGATGGTGGAGGAACCATCATGGAGGGACAAGCCCCTACATGGCATGTACCACTGACAGATAGAAGAAGTGGCTGATATCAAGTAAGGACTGAACAGCACAGAAGAACTAATCATGGCAGCACAAGAACAGGCACTCAGTACAAGACCAATAAAGGCGGGGATCTACCACACCAGACAGGACCCCAGGTGCAGGCTGTGCAAAGATGCTCCTGAGACAGTTCAGCATAAATAGAATGCGATAACCAAGTGACTGGCATGGTGTACAGGAACATCTGCACTGAGTATGGGTTGGATGTCCCAAGGTCACAATGGAAGGTGGTTGAGAATGACCAATGTAGGGAGATTTTTTTTATATATATATATATATATAGATATATACGTATAGATAGATATATATACATATATATATAGATAGATATAGATATATGTGTATATGTATATATATATCCGGATATATATATGTATATATATATCCGTCCGTGTATGTGTATATATGCATATATATATGTGTGTATGTGTATATATGCATATATATGCGTGTATGTGTATATATATATATATATATATATATATATATATGCGTGTATATGTATATATGCATATATATATATATATATGTATATATATATATTTCTTGATATATATATATATATATATGCGTATATATATATATATATATGTATATGGGATGATGTCAAAACACGTACCCTCTACACAGTGCTCTGGTTATCCGGAGGAGCATGTTCAGCTGAACACCACGGAAGGTCCTTCCTTCCTGATTCTCTACACCAATCGTATATTAGCTATATAGCAAAACAGATACTGTTATTTTTGTTTGTGTTACAAAAGCCTTAAATGGGATCTATGTTTCTTTATCTGCTGTCTGCTGATGACAGTAACCAAGTCTGATTTTCTACTTGGTTACTAAATTCAGATTTCCTGTCCTCACCATTTGTAACTCTATAGTGTGCTTGTCAGATTTTGAGGGTAAAGAAAATACTATGGTTGTATACACACTTGGATAATTTTCCACATTTTCTACAATTACAATGCTACATTTTCATTTTTACCATGTACTGTATATGATTTTGTTTGACTAAAACCATTTTATTTGAATGTGTACTTTGATCAAATAGGGCATCCAGTGGCCTATGGGTTACCACATAACTGTTCAGTCCAGGGTTAGATTCTCGGCAGGGGGGCATGTGTTTCAGCCCTCCGGAAAAAAAAAAACCTTCAAAAGGAAATCAACACCCACCAAGATCCTTTCAAAGGGAAATCAACACTTAGATTGCACACCTTCCTGCTACCACAGCTACTCAAACTACAGTTGAGCTGAGAGCGATGAATTGTGAATCTCAACGGGCTGAGGTTGTCCCATTGCAGGAGGAGATGTATGATGGGACACCTGGACAGCCTGAAACATCTACACTGGTTCAGTACACCACTGTAAACATCAACACGGAGCCCCCCAAAGACGACATCATCTGGTCCCTCTGCTGCTTTGTCTACTTAAACCCTTGCTGCCTCGGACTGGCTGCTCTCATCTACTCTATCAAGGTGAGTTCACGTGTGACAGTTCTGAATTGCTTAGGAATTACACAATTTGTGTGCCTATTGCCTATTTAGAAACGAAGACAAAGAGTTTTAGCATCATTTTCCAATGGCAAGATAGAGGTAGTAGAAAAATGTGAAGGCTTTACCATTTGTTTTGCAGACCAGTAATACCATTGCAAGAATAATTCAGAGGAAGGACAGTTTTAGATATTATTAGCCTTAAACATTTATAAAATAATGAAACAATAAAATACATTAAAAAGATATGAAAAAATTATAAATGAGAAGAAAAGAGAACAGATATTTTGAATGTGTTACAAACTTTGCTAGACATCCTCGAAGAAAGAATCAGAGATTGAATATTTATATATGGGAAAGGAAGACTGGAGGGAAAAGAAGAGAAAGCAATTGCTTTTGCAGGCAATTATGAGATTGAACCTATGCCCGACATTGACAGTTTTAAGCCCCTTGAGGCTGAGGATGAGTATAAATCCACTTTTAAAATCAAAATGCTTTGGCCCCTCCAGGCCAGAGACCGGAAGGTAGCTGGAGATCTGGATGGTGCCCGACACTATGGTTCCACTGCCCGATGCATCAACATCTTGGCCACAGCTCTGGTTTTCATCATGATCCTTATTCCCATTACTATCATCATTGTGAGGATAAAGGCATATTGAAGAGTATGCTGCGATCGACTTTTGGTTCTAAATAAATTTCAAATAGTGCTCGAGTTTCCTGCTGCTGTGGCATGGTGAAACTTGTGGTTCTTTGCTTTATGCTCATGGCACAATTTGTAACTCTTTATATCTTTTTGCTTGCTTTCTCGAGCTGGTGTTAAATTGAGGTCATCCATCTTTTCCAAATGACAAGTTTTAGTCAGGTTTGACATTGACGCCAGACTTTGTTTTTGCAAAACCTGTGTGACGGCAGTTGATTAAAAAAGAGAACAGTTTCATCTGTCAATAAAAGTGTCTGTTACATAACTCTTTAAAACGTGCTTTATTTGGTTTAAAAGGTATAAAAAGCAGATCGTAGTTGTATACTCACCGGCATGATTTTCCACAAATCAGAGTGTTTTTACAAATACACTGTGTCTAATCTGTAACTGATAATAATTTCAAGTTTAAGAGTTTCTCTCTGCTCCAAGTGGAAACGGGGGGGCAAGGTTTACTGTTTCTTTATTCTGACTCTGAAAAGATATTCATTGACAATGCTTCACTCAGTGTTGCAGACAATGCCAAGGAAATATAGTGTTTCCTAAAATTGGACTGAAAAACCGTCAGAGAAAGACTGGTGAGCTAACCAAAATGCTGTGTATAAAAAGAATGAGGTATTGAGCCTAGCAGCCCGAAGAGCAATTCACATTATATGTTGAATAAAGCATATAATCACTAGAAACTACATTGAAACAAACACATCACAACATTTCATTTGGGAGTGGGTAACTTACTTTCCGTCCGTTCGGGTTGTTTAAGTGATGAACAGTTTTAAGATGTGAGAGACATAAAATATTAAATCAATTGCTCAGCTCCAGAGTCGGGGAAACATTTTCAATGGTTCTGATTCATATGGAGCACTGTGACAATATAATGAAACTTACTGTATGGTTAAGAACCATACTCTGTAATGCTTATCAGTGAGACAGTCAAGTCATCAGATTTGATTTCCTACCAAGAGACAAACTCTAGGACAATGACGCTGGGAAAATAGCCCACAGCTCATTTTTGATATTAGGGTTGTTGAGGGAATCTCTCAAATGGGATCATCTTATTTATTCCTCAAGCCGTTGAGTGTGAGAGCTGATTGGTTTTACTTGGAACCACGTTTCAGCTTCCTGTACCACATCTTCAGTGTATCAGGGAGGTGGTTTATACAGCAACGTCTATAAAAATGAGTCTCGTATCCGATACAAAACACCATGTCCACGTCTCTGTGTTACATTGCTTTTGATTGATTCTTGATTATTCAGTATATGAATCTGATTATTTTTGATCAAATTCTGTAACATCACTGTTAGTTAATGTGCCACCTATGAGGGACACAATAACTGTAAGCTCAGCTTTAATTTGAGTCGGTTTAAATCAATATAGGCAGAATTTTGTGTGACATACGGCCCTTTTAACCCATAGTGCCCAAATTGTATGGATTCAAAAGTAAGTGGCCACTTGGCTACTAAATGTTTCTTGGGCAGCTGTGTGTGGTTATCATGTTAGCTCATGCACAGAAGAGGTCACATGCTGCTCAGAAATGAACTGAAACAACATCATTTGTACGGTGAAAAAAAAAAAAAAAACCCTTTAAGACTAGACAGCGAGTCAAGAATGCTCTCCAGCATGTAGGCGTACATGTTTCCTTGTCAATGAGTAAGAGGAGACGTCATTGCCATAGTCAGAGAGTATTCAACACAAGTTGCCAGCCCCCCCCCCCCCCCGGCAAACCTCAACAACAGAGAGGACAGGCTGCGGTTTGCAGTAAACACACACAATAAAAATGGTAGAATTCTGGAACAAAGTTCTGGGGACTGCGTAAAGGTCCTATTCAGTCATTGATTGCTAAGGATTGTCCACAAAGTATTAAACATGATGACTTTGTTTGATTTTATTTGTATTTGTCCAATCACTTTTGAACCCCTAAACTGTGGGCACTATGTGTTAAAGGGGCTGTATCTTCCACACAGTTCCTTCTAAACCAACTCTAATTACAGCTGAGACTCAGAACTTTAATTTTCTATCCATTACTTTATTTCAAATCCTTCAAGTTTTGAGTTTATATATCTTACAATTCATTACATTACATTACATTTTTATAGTGGAATGTCACAAATTTCCATCATTATTATTATTCAGCCTGTGAAAACCGTTTTATATGTATGGAAGGTGCTTTGAAAGTCTGCGAAAATAACTTGTAATATCGGGTTTGAGATGTCAAACTTTTACAAACTGGGGACTTGGAATTTTAAAGATTAGGGCCTTGACCAGGCATAGAAAGTGTAATGAAAGATGCTTTTGAGTTGTATTATTGGATACATTAATCTGTCGGTTATTTTAAAAAAAAAGAAAAATCTGTTTAGTCATTTAGTATGCATTCAATCAGTGTCCATAAATGTCAGAAAAGTTTGAAAAATGAGCAAACTTTGGTCGTATCACATTTTTGTCTGCTCTAATATGAGTGAAATCATTCAGAGTGTTCAGAGAAGGAAAAAAAGAATAATAGGAACACTTGAGCAAAAAGTGAAGATAAGCCTTTCATTTACAGAAGGTGCAAATCTGTCACAATGTGGACTCAGATCCTACTCACTGCCAGTTTGGTAACTGAACTTGGTCTATTTGATCCAGATCTCTTTGGTTCTGTGAATCAGGACCTCAGCGCCTTAAAAAAAGAGTCTGGCTTTGCTGGAGCAGCGTAAGTATTCTACTGAACGACGACAAGCGAGTGTTACAGGAAGCGAGTGCATGTGGATGGGGATTAATTACAGTTAAGTTTTGTCCGTACTGATTTGTGCTTTTACTTCTGTTTCATTTGATGGAAATTGGTAAATCTGTTAAGTGTTACAACAAGCAAGTAACTACTAGAGGAATGTCCTTTGCAATCATTGTGAAATTAAAAGCTTTGATTTAATTTGCTACACTTTGACTTCGTTTTAAATTATGATGTAACAATATTTATTATAAAGCATGGGAACAGGAAACGCCTTAACTATATTTCATCTGAATTTTAGTCCTGCATTTAGAAGATGAGGGTGTGTTTCCTCTTTTGCGTCCTCTGCCTGGTGGCTCAGATTGGCTACGGTCAGCTTCCAGGTGCTCCAGATGGTCTAGGTCCTCCAGGTCGCGCAGGTGCAAAAGGAGATCGTGGGCCGGCTGGAACACATGGGGTTGTTGGTCCACATGGAATCAAGGGTCCTGTAGGTGGGAAATATTGATTGACCAGACTCCGGTCATCTTTTGTCATTTACTTAAAAAAAAGTTGTATTATTATTATTTTTTTAAAAACAGGGGACCCAGGAAGTCCTGGAGCCAATGGACTACCTGGACTACCTGGACCAGCTGGACCAGTTGGACCAAGTGGAAGCACTTTAATGTGTGGACAAGGTGATTAAGTTATTAGAGAACATATATTAACTAAATGCTAAGGTCAGCATGATAATAAGTGATAATTCTAACATGCTAATGTTTAGCAGGTATAATATTTACCATGTTGGACAAATTAAAATCTGACCTAAAGATTAACTCTAGATGAAAAGTCTGAGGATCAGTGATGTTACAATTCATCCTCAGGGGAAATGAATGTCTGAACCAAATTTCACATCGATATATCAGATAGTTATCATTTTAATAAAAACAAAATTTAAACCTCATGGTGCCGCTCAAGGGGAAAGTCAGGAGATCAAAATAGTCATCAGAATACATCCTCTGGGAACCATGAATGTTAGGCAGACTAATTATTCATGTCAAAGTTTAAATGAGTGTTGTGATTCATGGCAGCTTAATTTTTTAAAATAACCTTTTTGTCCACCTTGTAATAACCCGATTTCCACAAGGTAGACTTTTCACACATCATGCAGCCCTAACTGAACCACTTATAGCAAGTAAACACTGCATACACATAACATTTAGCGGTGATGTACATGTTTACTGAGAAAAAAGGCACAAATACACAGATCAGTCTTGGGATTTTAAGAATCGATATCAGATCATTCAAAACTCACAGTTAAATTTAATCCAATTTCATTATGCCCTTTTGAAAGAGGTCAGAAGAGGCCTCCCATCTGGCAGCTCTTTTTTGTTTTGCAGGTTTACTTTTAGAAATTTGGCAGCAATAGCCACATTTTCCAAAAAAAAAATAAAAAATATCAATATTTGTATCCAGCCCTAGTTGATTAATCAATAAGTTAATCAACAGAAAAATCAACAGATCAAAAAATAAAAATCAAACTTACAGAAAAATAACTGGCAATTGTTTTGATAATCAATTTATTGTTTCATGTTATAATTTTTCAAGCAAAAATAGTGAAAAAAAATGCGACACATTCTCAGGCTTGAGCTTCTCAAATGGCAAAACTTGCTGCTTCTCTTTGTCATATATACAGTGAGGTACATAAGTATTTGGACAGCGACATCATTTTCATAGTTTTGCCTCTGTTCACCACAATGGATTTTAAACGACGCCATCAATATGTGATTGACGTATATACTTCCAGCTTTAATTCAAGGGGTTTAACAAAAATATCCCATTAAATGTTTAGGAATTACAGCCATTTTTATATATAGTTCCTAATTTTCAGATGCTCAAAAGTAGCTGGACAAACCAACATAATTATAATATTATAAATATAAGGATTATTTTTAATACTTGGATGAAAATTCTTTGCAGTCAATGACCAGTTGAAGTCTGGAACTCATGGACATCAACAAATGCTGAGTTTCCTCCCTTGAGATTCTTTGCCAGGTCTTTACTGCAGCCGCCTTCAGTTGCTGCTGTTTCTTTGTGGGTCTTTCTGCCCTCAGTTTTGTCTTCAGTGAGCGAAAAGCATGCTCAGTTGGGTTGAGGTCAGGTGACTGACTTGGCCAGTGAAGAATATTCCATTTTTGCTTTGCCTTGAGGAGCCTTTCCAGCAGAGAAAAGCGGAGCCAAACGGTAGATACTGTTGCAGTGGTCAATCAGTTATCACCCATGTCCCCTCACCCCTCATCAGGCTACACCTCACGTAGATGTTTACGGCAATTGTGGACCCAATCCGAAGCAGACTGTTTGGATACTGTTTCCAGGAAACTCTCTACTGTTTGGATATTATACATATATGGAAACAAGACGGGATGTTCTGAAAGCATACGCCACAATAAAGTGTACAGCAATGGAGCAGCCTCATTTCATTCATTCATGAACGTTTTAGCTGTTTTGGCTGCTTAGCTAATTTGTCTACTGAAAGTGAAATCGAAAATAAATCCCATGAGCTTGTGGTGGCCTACCAGACAAACAGCAGGCCCCGCTGTCCTGGTTGTCATCCGGGGAGAGGAAATGAAGAGGTCGGACCACAGGAAAGCGTTTTTGCAGAACATTATGATGTTCTGTGTGAAATTTTCTCATAATTAGTCTATGAATTAAGTTGTTGCCAAAATCGTGTTTTGTGGCGTGACAGTGGCCCACCAAATTCTAAATCCGTTCATCCTTAAGTCCCAGTGAACATTTGTGATAAATTTGAAAACATTCCCCCCGAGGCGTACCTAAAATATCTTGTTCACGAGAGTGGGGCGGACGGTCCGACAGACGGATGGACAACCCGAAAACATAATGCCTCCAGGAAAGAGATTTGTAGACAGACTCTAGTTAATGTGCTCAGTGATAATCAACATAGGCTGCTTGGAAACGTCAGTGTGAGCAACTGTGATTTTCATGGGGTGAAGTGTCATACTCCACCAGCTTTGGCCTTGGTAGATAAAGGTTAAAGCAGAAAGCTGGAAATTCTTTGCCTAAAATTCAGTCCTTTCAATCCGTGGATACAGCAAATACTGCTTCTTTAAAGGAGGCCATAACGCAGGATCGTCATGCAGCTTGAAAAGGGCATGGATCAGGAAAGAGAGTATAAAAGCAGTAAATAAAGAATCTGGTATAATGTGTTTGTATGGAAATGGCTGTTTAAAATAAATCTGTTGTCACCGAGCTCCATATTCTAAGACAAGAGGGAGGCTTTGGTTCTCTTTTCCGTGTCATATCCCGTGAAAACAATGTTCACCTGCTTTTCATTTCCTCTGGCCCGGAGCTCCCACGTGTCTGACTTTGAACTATTTTCTTCGCCACTTTTCTCTGGGAGCAGCAAAGAAGCGGCACATTTCACAGATAACTTCTGCTTGGAAGACTTAGAAGAGTTTCCTTTTCTTCCATTAATAACTGGTATTAAAATTTCATTTACACCGAAGTATCTTTACTGTATAATTCCATAGAAGATTTGATACATTTAGGTGTTACAATGAAGTGGAAACATAATCTGCAATAAGTGGTAACTGTTATTATCATCTAAATTGTTCCCTACACTCTCGACTCATTGGTTGTAAATTTTTATTAAAAAAAATTATTTCAGATGCAAATTATTCTGTCGCAATTAAATTATTAACTATACTTCATATTAATTTTAATTCTGCATTCAGACGATGAGGTTGTGTCTCCTATTCTGCATCCTCTGCCTCATGGCTAGTATTCGATACAGTCACCTTCCGGGTCCTCATAGTCCCAAAGGGGAAGAGAGGACATCCTGGGCCACCAGGGCCAGCTGGGCCAGTTGGTGTTCCTGGATTTTCAGTTTTACGGCTTTGAAACATGAAAGAGGTTAGTGTTACATTACATCATCTGGCACACTCTTTTGTCCAAACCGAATTACAATAAGCATGTGAGAGCTAGATTGCAAGCGCTTCTATAGCCCATGTCCAGGTACAGAAGTGCAATGGTCAGGCCGGAGTGTAGGGGTTTCCTCGCATGTCACCCTCATACAAAAATTAAAATATAAAGGAAGGATTGCCATGGCGAGCAAAATTGTTATCTCCAAAATATGAACCCTTTTCTTTTGGGTACAGCACAGCCCTTCATTAAACACCATGTACAGTGGCAGCACTTAAAAGTGTCACAACCTGCCGCGATAACAGCGCATGGTTACCACTGCTGCAGTGCATTTGCGCTCGCCATGCTGAGTGCCAGAGTCTAATGTCTGTAGGTGGTGCTCAGCTTGCACACGACTTTTCACAGCTTGAAATATGAGGGGAGGGGAGGCAGAGACGGTTGCCCATGGTTCCTGCAGAGTTTGATCACCGCTGTGAAACAACCACCAGTTTACCAGTAAAGAAAAAAACTCAACACACACACACTTAAAATGACCAATGCCCGGGCAGCGAATTTGATTTTCAGTATTTCTTATATCATTGCAGCATTAGAATTGCTAATGGTTATTTATCAGTTTTTGAGGGTGCTGGGGGAGCACAGGTCTGTCCTCACAGGTCCTCCTAGGTCAGATCCCTGTCCCTCCACGTGATAAGCTATTCTGTGTTTCAATGCAGCCGAGCTGATGATGTGTAGTTTCTCATTTACATTTTTTATACCACGTTTTAAAAATTATTGTTTCCATAAATTGTCTCCTAAACTGTAGCACAAATCGCGTTTAATATTTCCGTCACTTGTGGTACTTGTGTTAACCATGTCTAATAACCCTTTGACGAAATTTTCTGAAACCCTGTGTATAAAAGTTGATTATTAATCCCGTGTCCCTGTATGATATGAAATACAGTGAGACAATTCACAAGCTTCGCAGCTTTCACATGCTCTAGGTCTCCTCTCTGCCTCAACATAGAGTGGCCAGGAAGCGCTGACTGTGCAACACCTGGTGGCAGAAAAGAGAACAGCACATTGGATTTTATGGTGCAGAGGCGGAGGCTAATGTGCTCTCATTGGGATGGGCCCAGTGTATTTTGTTCACTTGTTGTCTACTGTCAGGTTCGGGCCAAAAAATTTGTAAAATTTATATAAAGATGTCTGAGTACTTTCATGCTCCCCAGACGATAAACTCTTGACCCTTAGGTAACAACATGACCTTTCCCCTGGTGCCATCCTCAGGCCAGACATTTAAGTTATTTGTCCTACTAAGGAGACCGAAAGTAATAAAATCGTCTCCGTTTTCCATTCATCTAATACTCTCTTTTTTTCTAATTTTCCAGGGTGGCTTTGGCTTTTTAAATCTTGTTCAATTTCCTTTTACCTGATCCTCTGGGGGCCCAGGATGATTGTGGATTCGTAGGAGCAGTTGGTTTTGGTGGACAAAACGATCATATTTTCAAGAGTGTACACACTCTAACGAATTCTTTCTATCACTTGAGTAACTGCTATACGTAATTTCTTATCATTCAGGATGCAGAATGTAGTGTAATTTGTGCAAATTCCAATGTCAACACATACACAAGTGGTGGACACCTCTGTAATGCTCTTAATGTTGTGACACTGGCGTTGATTCAACTCTGTACAACTGTGAGCCCCATAATTTGTAACATGATTTCACCCCTTAACACTTTCACCCCCCCCCCCCTTTGCTCCTCTTGGTTTAACATTGTAAAAATAGTTTTATTCCACGCTGTCTGACAGTATTATAGATGCAGTATATTGTGTATCCACTTGATCTTCAGTCTGCCAGAAAGAAGAGTTGCAGCAGGCTTCATCTTCATCAGCCTGCACAAGCGAATCGTCTAGAAAACATGAGAGCCCATACTGCTGTGGAAATACTGATCTGTTTTTTGTTTGTTTGTTTTTTTTTTGTTTTTTTTTATCGCTGTCTATTTTGAATGGTTGACGTGGAAGAAATGTTCCCACTGTAAGCGAGCGCAAGAACGACACTGAGCGAAAACAGGGATCATTTAATACAGATACAACCTGCTCACACGGGAAGGGAGATGCGCCTTTAAGTACGCTCGTTTCACCGACATGTAACAGCAAGCAGAGTGGCGCAGCGGAAGCGTGCTGGGCCCATAACCCAGAGGTCGATGGATCGAAACCATCCTCTGCTAGGCTACGCTTTTTTTTTTTTTTTTTTTTTAATCGTAAACGTTCCTTACTTACTTATTTCCAGTTGTGAGCACGTAACATTAACGTGACAATAAGTGCGAGTCCGAGAATTGCTTTTTTTCCAAGACTGCACTATGCACATTTCCTCTTCACGAAATGTCAGCCAAATGAATGTAACGTCGATGTAATGATGGTACATAGCGCAGTAACGTGCTATGTTTTTTCGTAGTTTACTAAATACAATAGTTGTTTGTTAATCGAAGTTTTTCGAGGCCTTGATTCAATTTTATGATCATTTTGCAGAGTGTAGTTTGTGATTTTGTTATTCCTTTATATAAAAGGGCTGGGAAACGCAATAGAAATATGATACAGCTCGACAGCACCATAAACAGCACACAGTTGAAGCAAAGCCTCTCTAAAATAGTTTCAACAAAGACTAAATAAAAATTTATTTCGGGCCCGTTGTTTCTGACTGCATTAGTTTTAGCCCGGTGTACCCAAGACATCGGACACAGACCGTACATTGTGTTTGTAACAAAACTTAAGAGATGAAAGTCGGCCATTAAGATCAATACGCATGCTGACTCGTAGGCAGCCAGCGGAGGGCAGTGTCGATCCAAACTACGAGATTTGAACGTTTCCAATCATCATTAACATGACCATTCAATCATTTTGTCCATCGTGTTTTTAAACACTAACGTGTTTTTTTGGTTTGTTTGTTTTTTAACTCTACCATCCCATTATGTCCTCTGGATATCAATTCTAGCACAAACCGTTCCCAAACTGAGCTGTGAAAACTCCTGCTTGGTCTGAAATCTGAAATCCCTTCACATCCGGGAACTCTACATCTCCCATAATGCATTCTCTCAATGTCGAATAGTGCATTGACTGTACAGCTAGAGAGGCAGGTTTGTGTCCACATCTGGCCCAGGTCAATTCCCCACTCCGCCGACTGGGGAAACCTGTCAGAACATGAGCAATGCAGGCAAAACTAAAGGCATCTTGTCTGCAGCGGCCATCAACAGCAGACTGCGGTTGTGCTTGGACACTCCGCTGTGAGCGACTGTATGAATTTGAAGTGCTTGAAAATATAATACTGAGCTACTCCTGCGCTGTGAAAGGAGAGAGTTAAACGAAATAAAACCGAATTTGTCCGACCAACAGTCCAAAACCCAAAGATATATTTCAATTCATCTAGTTGACAAAGATAATTACTCAGTTATCAGAGAAGTCGAAGGTTAATTTTTCTGTCGATTGACCAATCATTTTAGCTTTACCTAAGAAAAAAAAACAAAAAACATGTTTAGGCTGGACGATTCCTGGCCAGAACTTTTATTTAAGGTCTTCTAACCTTGGACATCAGGACCTAGTGGAGTTGAACTGTTTGCACCCACTCAGTTCCCTACGAGACCACATCACAGACTCGTCCCTCAAGGCCTCTGGCATACGGCATTTCAGATTAACTCCTCCGCAACATCTTCAGGGCTTTTGAACAGCACTGCCCTGCCTCCACTGTCCTCTGTTACCACCGTCCAACTCAACCACCTGACCCACACCACTAAGACCTCTAGGAAAGCCGAGGTGAAGGGTAGTTTGGCAGAAGAGACTTTGTGCTACTCCCATCCATCTGTTTGCTGTCTCTTTTTCTGTCTTCTCCCTCATGCAGCTTTCTGTCTCTCTTTATCTCTATTTCAGTCTCTCTCAGGCCTGACCACATAATGACAGACCTACTGTATATTAAAGGACCCTGCCCATGCGTCCTCTCCCGGTCACCTCCCTCTTCATGGGCCTTTATAAGCCTCTCACGCAGCGGGGGGGGGGGCATTGATTTCCAAAGTGGGACCGTGTACGAGTATTTGGGAAGACTAGCTAGTTTTCAAAGCCACCTATTCACCGACAGCTGTGGGACACCTAACTAAACATAGCCATGGACAACCATTCATACAACTTCCCTTCCGACTGCACCCCGCTCACCAACTGCAAGTCTGCCCGTAAGCCGGCTGGATCCACCGTGGTGAACATGGGCAGTATTGGCAAGAATCCTCCGCGGGACTATCTTATCTGGTCGCTGTGCAACACCTTGTACGTTAACTTCTGTTGCCTGGGATTCATGGCTCTCATCTACTCCATCAAGGTGAGGTCTTGTGCTCTTTTTTTTTTTAACTTTTTTGCCACTTTTGTGTACAAGTTTCAGTTTTGACCATTTCACACCTTTATGAAGCGCTCAGCATCCCAGAGATTAACTGATGTGTCAGAAAGGAGGAAGACAGAGAGAGTTTGCGCTGTTTTATGTTGAAGATAAAGATGTCCAAGCATCGATTGGAGGACGCTCTTTACTGATGGGATTTAGAGAAGGATCCGAACAACGCAAGGGCCAAGCCATTGTTCATTGTCATATGAAAATTGTTTTATTTGACACTGACATATTAACCTCTTTTTTTGTAGAGTCTTTTAAAATCTGTTTTAATCCTTCATCACTGATTGTAACTCCAAATCAGTTTTATTAAACAATGTTAATACTGACAATGTTTATTCACCGATGTTACTAGAATAGTTTTATTAGCTGATTTCTTAGTTAACAATATGTAATATAAAATTTCATTTTAATAACACCAGTCTGATGAAACCTAATCTGCAATAAGAACATCTCTATGATGATTTTGAAGCTGAAAGACAAGTTTGGCGGTAATAGACAAAAGGTGTGTTGAATTGACAAGGAAAGCTTTAAAACAATGGGCAAAGGCGAACGCCATATTGGGAAATGAAGCACAGAAAAATTTCTACAACAAGTGGGACATAGTCATTACTTCTCTGCCAAGGTAAATAAAAATTTGGCATGGCTGCATTTAGACTGCCAGACTTGTGCAATAGGTAGAACGATGCCATAAAAGGGGCCATGTTGTGTTTGTTTCACCATGAAAATGCTCTGTCAGGAAAATCTTCTTTGTAAAATGGAAAAAAAGCAATATATTTCGGACTTTGTAGACACCTTGTATTTTCCCTGGTCAGATGGCACACATAGTAGAACGTTAGTGTGCCCTTTACCAGAGGAATGGGAACGTCCAGAAACAGGAGCAAAAACCTAAACAAAAAGCTGTTCTCACTTAAAAGATGGCGAAAGGTTCCTCTAAAAACGCAATGTGCAAAGTAGGTCTGGACAAACTGTAGGACTACCTGAATTAAAAAGGTTTCTGAGATACTCACCGCAAAAGGGTGTATATACCCTTTATTTAAGTCTTTTATTTCTGTCTCCATAGGGAGCAGCTCTGAATCGCAGGCCCTTGTATTGGCCTAGCACTCAAATTAAAGACAGGGACTGGCTGCTTGTCTGGGGAGTTAAAAATGGCATAATTGGCATCTTCCTAATGGGCAAGTACTCATGGGAAATTAGAGAGTGCTAGGGAAAGATTCGGCCTGGTCTGTTCCAAAATACAAGTATACGCCTAAAAGAAGCAGCTCAAGGATTCCATATCACTCCAACGGTGCGCAGCCTAGAATCTGCGCTCTGTGTGGAAAAAAACTGGGAATTATGGAACAAGCTGTGATGAACTGGATGTAAACAAAAACACTGAACATTACATTATGTCTTTGTTTTCCCTCCTCCTCTCACTGTACTACAGGCTTAGCTAGTGTTTACATAGGTATAAACACATACTAAGCATTATTGTTCTTTATGTGCATTTTGTCTTTGGATGTGTTTAGTTCAGCAGTAGAGACAAAGCGCTCATCTCTTTAACTGACCTGAAATTATTTTAAAACTCTTCTGTATCAGTTAAAAATAACTCGGTGTGTGTGTGTGCGTGTGTGTGCATGTGTGTAGGCCAGGGACCAGAAGACTCAGGGGAACCTGCAGCTGGCCCAGGAGTGTTCAGACAAGGCCAAGTGGTACAACATCCTGGCAGCCGGCTGGAACCTGCTGATCCCACTTCTGGCCGTCGTCCTTCTCGTCCTCCTGCTTGTCCATCTTGGCTCATCCCAGGGCTCCTTCGACTTCTTTGGAGAGGACGGCTTCAGAAA
The DNA here is from genome assembly GCF_016859285.1 of Xiphias gladius. Classification (NCBI taxonomy): domain Eukaryota; kingdom Metazoa; phylum Chordata; class Actinopteri; order Istiophoriformes; family Xiphiidae; genus Xiphias; species Xiphias gladius. The sequence goes on along the minus strand of NC_053407.1, from coordinate 23,820,918 downwards.
CTTCATGAAACTGTTCAGCTGGTAGATGCAGGTGGAGGGAGAGAAATTAAAAAAAAAAAATTTTTTTTAAATCAGATCAGTCTCAAAGTCCACCCATTCACAAAAAACCCTAAAGATTCAGCAGATGAGGGCTGACATAATAGCTCCTAAGAATTTTAGCCCGGCTATGCCAAGTGATAAAGGTCTAAGTGTTCCTTTTCTGTATGGAGGGCAGGGCCTGTCCTGGACTTTCTGAAAGTCTGCTCAGCATTAAAATAATCCTAATTGGTGAAAAGGAAAAGTAGAACTTGGGCTGTGTATTAAAAGAATATCTTCCAAGGGATGCACCAATATTACGGCTGGTATCAAATATTAGGCCGGTACAAGACTAAAAATGGGAAGTTTGACCAGTATCTCACAGTTACACATAAAAAATGATGGATAAAGCATAAGACCTTTGGACAAGAGACCTAAAACTAATGATACAAGTTTATGTTCTTCAGTAAAAGCAATACAGCTGTTTAGTGCTTGTGGTCTGGCATTTCTCAGAATTGGTATTGTGAGAAAAAAACCCGAAAAAAAACATTAGTATTAGTGCATCCCTAATCGTGATGTCAGTATTAGGGGGCATTTAGCTTACACCTGCCAGTCTCCCAAAAATTGCCAGTTTAGATGTGAAGCTGATCAAAGATTGAAGATGCCAAAAATAGAAAATAAGTAGTAGAGTAAATGGAGACGAGAAAAGAGCTGAATCCAGGCTGAGAGATTGAGCAAAAAGCTACTCTGGGTCATTGTTGTTGTTATTTATTGTATTTATGTTGAATGGAAATTTGGATGACAGCGGAAATTACCTCTGGTCAGTGCAGATAGAGGAGAAAGAGAAGAGACAACAGAAGACTGTGGAGCCAAAGTCTGAATACCGTGATGATGAGAAATCACTTTTCAAAGGACAATCAACATTCACCTCCCATTGATAGTCCTTTATTTTTTGTCTTTCATCGGTTTTAAAAATTGTATTACTGTTACAACATAAATCTATTTTTTGTCATTATTCATGTATTTTTATTTGTATTTTGCTGTTTTAAGTATATTGACTTTACATCATCTTATTGCCAACCTCTTGTGAGTGAGCTAAATAAATCAGATACTGTTAACTCAGTATTGCATTGAAAAACAAATCAGCCTTAACTTTCTCCTTCACATTATGCTTTCACTTACTTTTATTTCAAAATCTAACAACAATTGTATGGTCTTTTTCAGATCCCCTCTCAGCTAATGAACACAGGGATGAAAAATATGAGTGTTCAAATGGCCCTTGCATTTCTGTTGCAGCACCTACACGCCACTTTAAAGTGATCATTATGGGCTTCATAGGTTTGTTATTGGGGCGGGTCTGAGGAAATGGGCAAGGCATGGTTGTTTTCATCCCAGCTGTGAGCCTGCTGCTGTACCAACTATATACAGTAGATCCCATTTTAGGAAACTGTGTAAATGTGTCCTCCAGTTGTAAGGCAAGGCCGCCCAGGCAGACCACTACAGAGGAGTCAGCAGCAATGTGGAGGCCTGCAGCGGGACAAGATCTCTCATTTCCACTCAATCTGCACTCAGCCTGAGGAATTACCACAAATTGATTGGCACACATTTTGGGGAACCCTTGTCATTTTTCACTAGCTCTTGGCTGGCTGGTTAGTGTCCCAGGAAAATCTACATAGCCTGAGCCAATGTGTGGCTATTTTTTTTCAAGTTACGCTAAACATCTGATACACTACCTGGTCCCGCTTTTAGGGTCCTCATCACACATGTACGTTGTACACACAATAATTTATTAGATTACAATTAAAACCCCAAGGTTCACGTTTTCAAAGACACCAAATATGGCATTTGTGGTACCTCTGCATTTGACAGAATCGCTTTTGTTTTCATTTAAATCAAGGAGTTGCACAAGTAAATGCAGATTTCACATTTAATGACATATGGTTTAAAACAGGGCTCCCAAAATGTCCATCCCGGAATGGTGTGCCAACATTGCTGTTGCTTACAACAAGTCCTTCAAGGACTTAGTCCTTTAAGTCATCCCTTAAAGTCATCAGTCCATAAACACACATATATAAATATGTATATGTATATATGTGTATATATATATATATATATATATATATGTATATGTGTGTGTGTGTGTATATATATATATATATATACACATACACATTATATATATATATATATACATAGACATAAACACACACACATCTATATATACATATATGTACAAACATATATATATATACATATATATATACACACATATATATATATATATATATATACACACATATATATATATATATACACACACACACATATATATATATATATATATACACACATATATATACATACATATATATACATATATATATTTGTAATGGTTTGAACTGCAGGCATTATGTGTAGCTGTCATTACTAACATCTCATACAGTATGTTCTGATAAAGGCATGTGGAGGGCAAACATGTGAATCAAGGAGGATGTGATAGCAGAGAATGAATCAAGCTAGTACATGCCTTGTATATGGAATGTGAAATACACCCAACGGCTTTTCAATTCAGCAGCTAAATCTGAACGTCATACAGTAAATCCCTTAGAGGCTTAATTTGTCTGCCTGCTCCTTTTCCCTTGTCTTTGATGACTTGGGTGTCCGGCTCCTGACAACCTCCCACCCTCTGCCCTCCCATCATATTAGCAGCCTCCCCGTTGCTTGCAACTTTATTTATACACACCCAAATCACAGCTTCTAGCTTCCAACTTTCTATTTTCCTCCTGTGGTCGGAGAGAAATGCTTACAGATGTCAGAGCCATGGAGAATTATAGGCTAGCACTGCAGAGGGAGCTTGTCACTGCTCTCTCCTGGGGGCTGTTCACTACAGACGAGACCTGGGGAAGCATTGGGAAGACATGCTGGAGGGAAACATACAAAAACCTTTGTATTAATTAACAAACATCTAACCTAAACTTTAACACTTGACAACATGCCTCACTCTTACCCTAACTGAAAAGTTTTTAAAATATGCTCAGCAGTTGGTAGAAGGCAAACCAAGCACTGTGCAACATGTGTATGATTAATAATACAGAAACAATCCTAATCCAATTTTTAGGGATTCAAGTGTATTTAAGTGAGGATTCAATTTAAACCTGTACCAAACTTTTAACCCTAAAATACCCCATCGTGGTACAATGTCCCCACTGTAAAGAATTTTCTCCATCTTTCCACCATTGTGACACATTGTTCTTAGCAGTATAATAGGACAAAAAAAAACTCCTATATGCACCATCAGTAGTGCGTTTTGGGCAGCCTAAAGCTCAAGTCTTGTTTTCTATGGTCCAACAACAGAACGTTTTCAAACGTTCAAAAAAACAGCAACCAACACTATTGCGACCAGCTTCTGCCCCCACCTGTGGACGTAGCCAGTCCAAGGTTACGCCTAAGAATATCCAAAGCGAATTCTGCGGCAATCCTGCCTGAATTGGCAGGCAAAAACAGGTAACTGCCTCAATACAATATATAATCATCCACTGACTCTACAGCCTGGGTACACAGAACCCCTTAGAGCAGAAATTATTAATGTCGAGCTGCATTTCTCGGTCTAAACTAATCCCACAAGTGCTCTTCCGGATTTTTCATTTCCAGCATAAATTAACCCTGAGATTTACCGCCACTCCTGACATTTCAGACTACCTCCCAGCTCTTCCTGTCAAACTGGCAACAAGTTGAATCAGTTGCCTGTTATACAGAATAGCACATTGTTTCGACCTGTCTTCTCATTAGAAAAATGCTGTAAATGTATTGTATCCGTTACTTAATTTGATTATAGTGCCTATAACATAGGAAAGCAGATGCAGCCATGGAATTTGCTTTATTCTGATCATGCGTGGGTGATATAGTAGTTAAACTGGTTTCCACACCCTTCGCTCTCAACGCATCGTCCCAGTCCCAAGGGCAAGTTCACTCCAAGTTAAGACATTATCAAAACAAAAAATATATTATTCACAACACACAGTAACCTTCGCTGCCAAATTACAACTCCTCTCTTTTCTTTCCTCTGTTGATAGGATAAGCTTTTTTCAGAGCTTCATTTGTTGGGTTACATTAGGTTCGAGTGCAAACCGTTTCATAACCGATTAAAGTATTTTGTAAACTGCAGAGAAAGTGACGCTAAAGCATCTTATTATATCTTGTCTGTCTCGTAAATGCCAGGACTATAAACATATGAAAGCCATGCATGAACTCAGTTCGTTCACTACCAAATCAAAGCTACACTGGTGCAACATGTGCCTTTGCATAAGACTACCAAAAATCCGACATTTATTATGTGTGTACTATTGTGTTCCTACCATGTGGACAGAATGTCTGCATAGAACATGTAATATGCAGTTCACTGTGTGCATCTACACCACGCATACTTACATTCCCAGTGAGTGCCTGACCCCTTGTGGCCTGCCGGACTTGAGGCACCAGGACATATGGGATTTCCTGATTTTTTTTTTTTTCCATCCAGCCTCTAATTGATAACCACTATGTGCTAAATGGAGAAATATTATAACAACAGTATGTAGTAGTATTGGGAAAGATGTCTCTTAATTTTGTTCACCTCATTTACAAAGAACAAATATTAGATAAACCTTACAATATAATCGAATCCAATACAACACTACCACAAATTACAGGTTAGAGTGTTTATCTACATCTCTCTGACACTGTGTCAGGAAACCATTAAAAACTGAAAGTTTACATGAACGCAGTATTAATTACAGGACTTTTGAATTGAGTTGCATCACTCACTTATATTTCTCGAGTCAGTCTTTGTAACTTTGGTTTTGTTCCTAGATTTAAAAGAAGCAGAGATTAGCACATGCAACGGCCGGCCTCCAATCAAAGACAGTGTAGGAATAGGCCGTTGTCCACGTTGAGATATTTTATGATACTTACTCCAATAAGAAACAGATGAGAATATCTTCATCAGAAACTCTGTGTAAGCACATGGGCTGCATAAAAAAAATACATACTGAACGGACTGATGTTGGTGGAGCTACCATTTTGTACCAGCATACACCTTAAAGAATGTTGTCCTTGTTGGGACCATGTATAATACAAATGTATACAGACATTTTAAAAAATCAGGAGATTAATTAATGCAATTATTTATCATGTTTGAGGCCAGTCATAAATTGTAAAAAGATCAAATGCACTGGCCACTTTAACATCGCATGTGGTACGGCGGGTCAGAGAAATTAAGTTAAAAAAAGTAAGTAAGGACAAGAAAACGTAAAAAAAGAAAAAAAAAAGCATGACCAGCTTCTTATGCAACAAAAGTGCATTCATTTTGTAAGGAAAAAAAAAAAGCGGGCAACTCCCACATTTCATGAGAACAAAATGTACAGCAGTACACGTAATTTAAAACAGATCTGAGCGACTGGAGGGTGCAATGAGCTCCATTCCCCCCACTCATCCCCTTTCCCATGCTGTCTTATGCAACTAACACACTGCCCCAGGGCCACATGTCGCCACCCCTTCCAAGAATTTGCGACCTTGCTTGCTTCTCAAACAGCATCTCGTTAGGCACTTTCTGCATTTATTTGCCTACAAAAAAAATATATATATATATATATATTTCTTTCCCTCAGAAATATATGGAAAATCTAAAAAAAAAACATTTTTTTTTTCACCTGTGAAGGAGGCAGTACTTTTTTGTGATGTGCACTGACATAGAAAGCTGTTGTTAGTTTGGGTAAATCTAAAACCGAAACGTTAAACAAGTGTTATGAAATAAACCGAGGAGCCCATTGGTGATCTGCAGCAGAAGTCCTCCAAATGAATACTACGGTGATATTTTCCGCCCGTAGTGGGCCCAGCTCCACCGCCTTGTCACGACGGAACAGGCCAACGTGATGGCGCGCAGAGAGACTCCCTCCTCGAGCCCCCCCCTCCCACCTCCAACACGCCCCCAGAGATACAGACGGACAGCATACCTGGTAGACTTGGCAACACTGGGCGTCTCCAAACTCCGCGGGGCTTGAAGAGCAAGTTGGTGGAGTCATCGTGGATCTCGTCGAGAACCGACCGCAGAACCAGAACCAGCTCCACGGCCAAGGAGGACAAGCCGTCGACGTGAAGAGGGGCACACGGGACCATCAACATGAGCAGGTAAGGGGCTCGGGGTGGTCGAGAAGAGTGAAGTGGAGTAGTTAATAGTCAGTGGAGGTAGGAATGAGCTGCATGGCAGGACAGTCCACTGAAACCTGTTCTCGGTGAAATAGGACTCACAGAGTTGCACTTCACTCTCAGTGCATTTTACAATTCCGAGGCACCTGTACGTTACTTGATTATTTCCATTTTCTGCTTCTTCATACTTCTACTCCACCACACGCCACAGTGTAGCGAGTGTCGTGTTGCTCCTGTTTTGTAATGAATGTAGATGGAAAACTTGTGTTTTTTGGATTTAACTTAATTAAACTTAAGTCAATTTCATATCGTTTTTTTTTCTTTTCAATAATGGACAGCGTGTGGTTTTCAGTTAAAAATAAAAAAGATGTTACAAAAGGGAAGCAAATGAGGATTATCACAGCTCCCTCGAAAGGTTTTTAACTGAGAATAATTTGCATCTTTGGACCCCTTGGAGCACTGTCCTGTTCAGCGACTCTGCCTTTCTGCACCAACAGCCAAGCATGCTTTTTGCATAGATGAAAGACCCTGACTGTCATGTTCACGTGGTTGTTTGATGTGCTTATTTTAACTATTGTTGTTTACCTATTTTACCATGTCGAACTGTACAAATAGTCTGCACAGTCTGCCAATCAAGTACGCCTGCGTCCGGATTTCAGCTTACGTTTGAATGTCTGTAGATTAGTTTGTGCAATAAACACCTGAAAAGAGAGCAAACAATTACACACCCTCCTGCGCACATTCAAGAGGATCCTCACTTCCACCTTCACGAGACATGATTTACGATGTAACTTCTCCATCTTCAGGATAAAAGTTTAGTAGCAGCTCGTGGAAGCAGCAAGGCTTACAGCTGTTGAGTGGATCTGTTCCCATTGTACTTTTCATATGTCCGTGCTATAGGCAAGTGTTTACCCATTCTTAGACATGCACACGTGTCCCAGTATACCTGTAACCATGAATAGTGGCCCTGTACCCACATCCACTGGCCTCCAGAAAATTTAATCAGAGAACAGTGGCTGCTTTTTAAGCTACGTTTGAACTGCAGTTACCTACGAGCCTTACAGACATTACATACAGTGTGGCTCCTAAACAAACACTGAGCCTATGGGGGCCTTATTGTGACCTTGGGACATGCTCCCAGTCGCTGGCACAGATCTCTTTGGTGCCGACCGGGCTGGAGGGTGTCATGCTTCCATCATGAAGCCCCGGTCAAAGTTTTCCCTTATCTGTGACTCCTTGTCAGGTATTAGTGATCCCACCTGTGTTATGCGTGTCCAAATAAGGAGGGCCTGCGGTAGAATGGCAACAAGGGTAAAGGTCAAAATCTATGTTTTGAGAGAAACTAACATTTGTCTAGATTCACTAAAGGTTTGCATGGGGAAAAGTGTGTTCAATTATTAATGATCAATTCCATGTAAATCTGATGTATTTCCCTATATAATATTTGTTGATGAGGTCTCAAATTTTAGCTTGACCTTCTGCTCAAAATACTCTTGGCTTTTTAAAATTCCTTGAAAGGAATAGTACAGCATTTTTTTTTTTATTTTTTTGTAAATTTGCTTATTTGCTTTGTGGCTGAGAGGAGAGAAGAGAAGATTGATACCACTCCCATATGTGTACGGTAGCCAGTCTCTAGCTGGAGCCAGAAGCCAGTTAGCATAGCTTAGCATAAAGACTGGAAACAGGGGGAAACAGCTAGCCTTGTTTTGTCCAAGGGTTACAAAAATCTGTATATCTCATTTGTTTAATCCATACAATAACTGAAGTGTAACATTTTTTTGCGGGTTTATGTGCCAGACTATTTCTTCCCCTGGACCAGTCACCAGGCAACCAGTGGAGACTCCAGGATGTGACTGGTCCTTATCAAGAAATAGAAGTAAAAGGGCAAATCTTTCTTTTTACTGTTAAACAACCGTACACACATGGGAGTGGTATCCATCTTCTCATCTAACTCATACGGCAAACAAAGCAAAATAAGCATATTTCCCTGCTTTGGGGCATTGTACAAGTATAATTGTGTTAAACTGCTGCGTGTTTGCTGAAAGACATAGAGCGCTCTTTATATTCTGTAAGGCACTTTCGAGCACAATGGTGTCAGTTTGCTGGATTAAAAGTGCTGCCGACATTTTTTTTTTTTTCTTTCTTTCCCCACTCACAGTTAAAGACGGGGGGGCAGAGGAGTCAGGGTGTGGCCCTATAGACGTACACAATGTACTGTTTAAGGCCTTGTTTGTGCCCCAGCTTGATTCACGCCGGTTTTCTTCATGAATAAAAGCTGAAAAACAAGTCTGACGGACTGTCCTCCCAACAAAATTTTGTGCTTGAGGGACACCTAAATGTAATAGTTGATGTCTCATACAAAGTGGTGAGTCAATAAGGATCAAAGAGAAGGGTTCAAATAGGCTGCTCTCAAGATCTTACAGAGTTTAGTGTGAATATGAGTTGCTCGTCTCACAGTCTGATGCTCGTGTTAGAAACCAGAACCAGATACTATAACAGGATTTTTATCCAGCATCCAGTAGTTTGTGCAATGGTTTCAGTCGCAGTAAACCCGTGGAAAGGGGATGCGTCATTTGATAATCACCCAGAAACAGCCTCAAGTCTGAGGTGCAGAAGATTCAGTGACTTGCATCCGTGTCCGGTTTAGAGCGAAGCTGTTTGTACACAACACAGAGTTATTTAAGAGAGGAACTGTGAATCATCCAATCACAGGGCAGAGCCAGCTCGCCTGCAGCCCATACTGTATCTGGACACAATTATGGTGCATTCCGAAACTTACGACTTTAGTATGGCTCCAGTAACCGCCACATACCACACTGTACAATTGAAGAAACATGGGGAGCAGTGAAGGAAAACGGAGAAGGAAGAGAGGAATGGGAACATCACATATTCAGCATTACACATTAGGAACAGAGATATGGTCAGTTCCGTCAATGTTAATAAAAGCTTGAGTTTTTGATTGATCCCGTTGTCATTCGTTGCCCAAACATGTTTTATTACAGTGAGGTGTTACGTTTAATGAGCCAAAAGTAGTTTCTGAGATCTTTTCTCAATTAACTAGTTTGGGGTGCAGATTTTTGGATGACGTAATCATTATGTTATTTCTCAGGTTGTCTTTTAACTGGTGTTGATTTTTACACAGAGCACAAGTAAAAAGGGCAATTAGAAAAGAAATATACCTGGGAAGAAAAACTACGGACTCTCATATGACATAATGCAAACCCCTCACAGAAAAGAAGATCTAAACTTTGTTCTGTAAGAAAGGCAAAGGAACATTTTCATAATTCTAAGTTTTTTTCTGCCTGAAAAGTTGTATCTTAGAATTTAAGGCAAAAATAATCACTATTATTTTGATTGATCACTTAAGCTGTTGCCATGTTGCAATCGGGACTCGCCCTAATTTATTAAAGGCACATCTTTCACACTGTCAGACACACAGTTTTTCTGAAGTTTTTAATGCACGTGACTTTAATTATGACAGAAACAGAGTAACCACTTTTTATAGCTCGGAGAGAGACAACAAATTTTTCCTAAACATCATCCGGTACACGATGTCCTGCCAGTTCTTACGTTCACTTATTCTAGCATCGCTTTGCAAAGTCAACAGAAAGGTTGCAGCTTTGTTTACGGTGGTCAAACCATCAGAGTTTTTCTGCCGATGTCGCTTTGCAGTAACAATTTAATGTAACACCAGTTGAAGTTTACCACATGACCTATATTCTATATGTTCCCAGGTTGTGCAATCACTTTTGCAAAGACGGACTTCAAACTTTGAATTAGCATGAAACTGTCCACAAGGTCAAATCCTACCAACTGTGGGGCAATAAAAGGGTTCACCCTTGCAGGACTTTGTCGTAGGACATAATAGGGCAGCTTTTCACTTGGCGTGGTTTGCTTTTAGGGTCAAAAGTCAGAGTCCCAGTTCTGTTCCAACTTTTGTATGAAAAACAGAATATCAGCAAAAACTATTGTGTTGACTCAATTGATTTTTTTTTTTTTTTTCTGGATCTGAGTTGCCTTGATTTAATTTGCAGAGAAGCTAGAAGACAGTCCGTTGTCATACTCCTTATCATTAACCACTTGTTTTGACTGCATTACTCCACTGCAGCTAAAATAATTTGACTGCAATGATGATATAATCCTCTGTGATTACCTGTACTTTGAACATTTCCTCTCTGCAGATGTCTGATTAGCCAGTCGGAGGTGCAAGGCTTCATCGAGAGGTGTATGACGGCCGTGGGCACCAAGCCGCACCATGCTCGCAGCCTGGCCATGGTGCTGGTGGAAGGAGACCACAGGGGCCACTACAGCCATGGACTCAACAGGATGGGTGAGCGAGGACGCTGGTAGATCACCACTTTGTTTGCATGTGTAGTGCAAAGGTGGCGGCACAGTTGTAGGGGTAAAGTCGGCGACATTTGACTGGTAATTAAGTAGGGGTGTCGTTTGTGCTCGCTGTCTCCATACTTTTCAACAGACATGTACGTAAAGGACATCCAGACAGGAATCTGTGCCAAGGACGGTGAGCCGGTGGTGGAGAAGGAGAGTGCTGCCACAGCGCTGGTGGATGGGAAGAACCTCCTGGGTCCCGTGGTGGGAAACTTTTGCATGAATATGGCCATAAAGAAGGCCAAAGAAGTCGGCATCGGCTGGGTGGTGGCACACGGTGAGTCCCTTTTTTTAGGGGGCATCTTGCTGTGGTTGCTTTAACTGTAGTTAAAAGATTAAAACTTGAGAAGGCGATAACTGTTGCGCCGCAGACTTAAATCGTATGACGCATTTTGTTTGAGGCAAAGTTCATCTGTAGGAAAAACAAATTTAGTCATTTATTGTGAGCTGATGTTTCACACCAACATGCTCAGACATCAGATGCAAGCCTGTATGTGATTGGACCGAATGTTCAGAGTTCGTAATGGGATTATTTTCCCTGTTTTAAAGATTAGTAGAGTGTTTGGCTCATATAACAGGCATTTAAGTGTGAGAGTAGAGATTACCACCGTAGGTAAGACTGACGACTGCAGAAAACTTTCAGCGAGTTGGATTTAAAATATTTCACTTTGGTTTAAACTATAAAATCCCTCTATAGTTTATCAAAGGCCAAAATTTTATTTTGTCACTTGACCATAGTGGAAGAGCAATAAACACATTTTGATAAATAAAACAATGAGAATTAATTAGCAGTGCTTTTAAACCATTAAATGTTAATGGCACTTTTCATTCTTAGGTTCCAATCATTATGGTATTGCCGGATACTACGCAATGCAAGCTCTGAAGGAAAACATGATTGTGAGTGAAACATTTACCTGCCTGTTGACCCATTTTACAATATTTACACTACTGCTGTTGTTAAAAATCCTCTAAGATTCCCTGGGTTTTTTCATTGGTTTCAGTTCAGATTTTTCCAGAAATGCTGTAATTCAAACCAACATGTCTTATATTTTATATGCTATCACTAGCAACAAATGCGAGTTAATATACTGTATTTCCAACCATTATTTTCTTTTTTCTTTTTTTTTTTTTTTGATATTGATCTGACCCCAACAGGGCATGTCATTTACCAACACGTCCCCACTGGTGGTTCCTACACGTGGTAAAGAGGTAACTGTATTATTTATTCAAGAGAATAAGCTGCACTGCATGCCACATATGAGCTGGTCTTGTTCTACTGTGGAAATTGTCTATGTACTTACTGCAGAGTATATGGTAATCACGTCAAAATACCGATTGAATGCGTATTTAGCTAAGATGTTTCCAAAGTCCCTGAACAAGAACCATGCATGTAAAAATCTTTCCCATCCTAATATTGTAAACCCGCTGTTTGTAGTGCACGTTGGGCACCAACCCTATTAGTATGGCAGCTCCCGCTAAAGACGGAGACAGCTTTGTTCTGGACATGGCCACGTCAGCAGTAGCGCTTGGAAAGGTAAGATCGGGTTCATGCTGGTAAGCCATCGGGGATGCCTTCCATACGAATCTGTTTTTTTTGTTTTTTTTTAATTGAAATTTGAAATTTATTGAAAATCCTCAACACCAGACTCTCAGAGTACAAGAAACAAACAAGACAACAAAAGGATACCATAATATACTTAAGAACATAACTTCCTCAATGCCAAGAGACATTACCTGCACCAATTTACCGATTTTGACCTGGGCTGTTTTATTTTTTAAAGCCCTATTTTTTTTTGCCAAATATCTAAACTTGTTAAGAATGGATGTTCACATAGTGTGCAATCATAGGTCACTGGATAAGGAACTTCTGAATTAAATTAATTCATTTACACACTACTCAGTCATGTAACTTCCGAATGGATTCATGTCATGGCATCACATTTTGTGTTCCTGTCATCTGAAAGAGGATGAGGCAAATCCTATTATTAGCCTAATCAAAATAAATGCACGGACGTATTTGGTTTACATTCTATTGTAAAATTAGGTAGTATTTGTATTTGTCAAGCACTTTCTAACCTTTTTGAAAAGTGCTATATAGAGTATGTGAAGTCTTCTAACTCTCTTGATTAATGTAATGTGCGCAGGTGGAGCTCCACGAGCGGCGCGGAGACCTCATCCCTGAGGGCTGGGGCTGCGACGCTGAGGGAAAGTTGACAACAGACCCCAAGAGAGTCCTGAGTGGAGGAGGACTGGTGCCCATTGGTGGCAGTGAAGCCACAGGTCAGACACCAGCATATACATTTAGCATGTTAGCATTCAGCTCAGGGAGCAAGAGATCCTGTCCGAGATGTTGCCGTTCTGCTGGCGTTGTCCTTTTCTCTTCTTCGGTTACGTTTTAGACTTTCTGCTCACATTCCGATATCGTGTTGCAATAATCCTCCCGTCCTACTCTTCCCCTCAGAAATAATTAGCGTAACACTCAACGAGAAAATCGTACAGTCTCCAACTTAAGCATTGCTCTGACCGGCTGATTGAGTCTTTCATGTGCAGCATCTACACCAAGTGTCAACTTTAAGAAAGAGCTACTTCTACTACTAAAAAAACTACCAACTCAAAAATCCAGAAAAGACCCATATAAGAAGTAAAGTTTTTGCCCGATGAACTTTTTTATGAATGAGCATTTCTTCCTCCCAAATATTTTTCCCCTTCCAGTTTACTAATCTGTGCACAACAGTGCTTAACAGGTTGTGGGCGGTGCACCATTTGGGAGGGTGACATCCCAGTTTGTCTCTATTGTGGCCTAATTGTATATTATGTCACGCATTTTTTTGCATTTACATTTCCGCTAAATGAAACAACTGAAGTTCATGTATGTCATGTTATGTCTCTGCTGCTTTCAGGAGGATACAAAGGCTACGGTTTGGGAATGATGGTGGAGGTGTTCTGTGGTATCTTGGCCGGTGCCACGTACAGCAAACACGTGCGCACGTGGAAAGTAACGGACCGTGTTGCTGACCTGGTACATTTTGTTTTGAATTTTTCTGTTGGCTTACGTTGTTGTGTTTCAAAGAGGATGTGCTGACCCCATGTTTTTAAAAAAAAAGAAGAAAAAAAGATAATAAGGTAGCTTGTTTTCATAGTAGTTGTTAGTGACATGACATGCTAAATGTTAGCCTCCTTGTCCTAAGTTCTTATTGTCTGTGTAATGGAACAGACTAAGAAAATAGGTTGAAAATGACTTTTCTGTAAGTCATTGCTGATAAACCCAAAATTTTTAATATCTGAAATGGAAAATGAATTTTAGAAATGTATTTAAGTCCTCCATAGAGCCACATTTATCAATTTTCTTTCATTTATCAGTGTTATGTTCCTCTAGTGACTGAACAGTCGACCTAAACAAACTGCTTGCTTTTGGAATTATTGCCCAATGAACTAATTTAGTCAGAGTTCGTATTCTAGTGATAAAATACATTTCTTGATAAGATACATTAGATAGCTGCTTTACAATATGGTGATGATTACAAGACTAGGAGTAAAGTTGGTAAAACGATCAGTTCTCGCTCAACAATAGCAAAGAAATCAGCCATGACAGGATAATTCCGTCGAGAGCCAAGTTTTACCAGTTGAGATGCAGTCTTTGACAGCCACTGTTCTCTGAAAAATCAAATCAATGACTCAGAGGCCGGTTGGATGTTATGATGCGTCATAGGTCTCTTTACTGTTTGTACTGGGTCAGGTCACAGTGTTGTCAACGTCCTTTTTGGGTTTTTTAGGGCCAGTGCTTTGTGGCGATTAACCCAGAGAACTTTGCGCCCGGGTTCAGCGACAGGATGTCAGACCTGCTGTCCATCCACAGAGGAATGGATCCTGTGAGTAGCTCCTACTGCTGCAACGTTGATATACAGACTAATCAAGGGCAAAAAAAACATGTTGACGATGTCCAGTGATTGCAGTTTCTCAAGACAGAAAAAACATGCACGTCTAAAGCAACTTAATTGCTTTGAGCTTGATTTTTGTTGTTGTTGCTGTTTGTCACAGGCTGACGCTGACGCTCCCGTTTTGGCTGCTGGAGACCCCGAGAGGATAAACATGAAGAAGTGTGAAGAGATGGGCGGGATTTCCTACCACATCAATGTCGTCAACTACATGGTAAGCCTCCAAAAAATGACTGCACCTTTCCAGGAAAGAGTCTGGCACACAATCCCCCTGTAAAATAAAACAAGACGTAGCATGTTAATTAGTGAGCTTTAGAGGTGCCAGAAGGCGGAGTTTGTTATCTTTGGACGGAGCCGGGCTATCTGTTTGCCTCTGCTCCCAGTTTTTATGCTAGGCTAAGCTAACTGGCCGTGCAGACATGACAGTGGTATCGTCCTCCCATCTAACTCTCAGCCAGAAAACAAATGAGCATATTTCCCAAATTTCTAACTATTGCTTTAAGGAAAAAGCCTTTGAGATTGAGCTAACCTGACTCATTATTTGCGTTTTTATGTCTGCAGAATGAATGTGCTAAGAAAATTGGCGCCAGCCCGCTGCTGCCATGTGACAAGGTCATCTCCAATTAAATGCTCCAGTCAAGATTCTCAACCTTGGAAATTCGGCACCTTTGCTGTCTTTTAGCTCACACCGAGCAATTTGGGAATGCTGTTTACACACCTTATATACTGCATGTTGACAGTCTTATTTAATTCATTTTAACCACGCTTGTCAGGTATTTTAATCTTTTTAAACTTCTTAAAGGTTTCAATGAAAAAAATATGAATTAAATTAAAGTACTGAAATTTGTAACATAATAGGGAAAAAAATTCTTTTTAAGGGACCCTTTGAAAAAAAATTTAATTTTTTTTTTTTTTTGTCTCAAGATACTGTATCTGCAGACTTCAAAATCTAAATGTAACCGTGTCTTCAAGATGCTGTATCTCTGACATTGAAATATGCACATTCTTGAAGCACTTGTAAGAAATAGGTTTATGACTGATCTGTGGCTGGATATTAAGGAGCTAAGAAACACTCACTGTGGTTTGTTGTCCTTAACTTGACAGTTGGGTTGTCCCTGTTAGTGAGCCATTTTACTTTGCTCCAGCTGTAAGGCAGTGCAATTTTATAACTGTCCAATGACGGCTAGTAATGATGCAATAATTGTTTTTAAATATATATTTTTTTAGTGCTGAAAAGCATTTTAACTGACCGTGGGGACTGTATTTTGCTACCTTCATAAACCTCAGTTTTTCATTTTACTATAAGGTCATCAGACGCCATCATTCTTATGTGCCTTATGAAATAAAAGCCATAAGATCCTAAACTTGTATTTCTATGCATTAATGCTATGCATTTATCAACATCTCTATCTACAAAACAAGAACCCTTAGGCATGTCAACCACCAGATGGCGAAGTGAGCTACACATTTTTAATGTAACTCCATTTGTGAAAGCTCATGGTGAATTCAATATACTGTATACCTTAGTAATTTAAGTAGTTTATGTAAGTATCTTATATAAAACAGAGGTATTAAAACAGTACTTAATTTGATGAATATGCATCAAACTTATCTATATTGTTTTACGTCATAAGTAGCTAAATAACAATATAATCAATTTTACTGTACTTTCAACCAGTCTTGAAATACGTAAAATAATTTTGATGTCAGCTTTACTAAACATTATTGGTGATTTTATGTTAGTTAAAATGTATTATATCCTTTAAACCTATTTTCAAATCGACCAATTCTTTTTTTTTTTTAATTGCTTTTCCTTTATCACGGGAGTGTAAACCTTGGTTACCGGTCATACGATCTGTTTATTGTGACACAGCTGTTCCTTAATATGTTCATGTTCAAATTCCCTATCCGGTTTATTTTCGAGCAAAATCCGACACACCCGCAATTAGACTTTACCCAGATATGAAGATGCAGCTGGTGTATGCGGGCCCTGAGGTCAGAGAGGTTGAAAGCCCTGATGCAGCTTGCATGTAAGATTTGTTTCTACCACTAGATGGAGACACAGTCTGGGTAAACTCCTGGGTTTTGATTGTCAGTTCTCTGGAAAGCGAATTTTTCTACACATTTCATTTGTTCTGTAATGCTGGTATTGTTTATTATGTAGTATGCAGTTTTACATATTTTGTTTTGATGTTTACTTCATTTCATAAAAACGATACTACCAGGTGTTCCAAGTTGCCATGGAAATAGAAATACATAACATCTCTTCTTTGAAACTAGAAGATAAATAACAACTCACCTAAATTTCGACAGACTAGTTCTGTGCACAGACTGGATCCTATTATAGTTTTGAATGTCCATATGAGTGTGTACACAGATGGGTGCACATGAAATAAATGCATGGATCTGTTTCTGTGTATGTGTCGCTATGTGTCAGTTGCACTTATGCGTGTGTCTTTAGTGTATCTTTATAATGACGATACACACAAAACCAGTCCACCAATTCCAACTGCAATTGATGTCAAAATATTTTCCAAATAATGTTTTTAGTTGTTAAACTGCCTGTCTGCTTTTGTTGCACGGAAGACAACACTTTTCTTCTCCTGTTGGGATCGATGTACAGCTTGAACAGCTCATTCTGAAAACGACTGACGGCCGGCGAGGCCTCTCCCAGAGCCAGAACAGAGAAGGGGGACTGGGCAGTGACAGATGCCCAGATCAGGACCTTAATCTCCCATGCCAAAAGTCCTGGCACTGGGCCCCGGACCCTGGATGTCTCGTTAACACTCGGCCGGCCGTAGACAAAAGAAGAGAAATCAACAAATCAATGGGCTTTCAGCCCCAAGGGGGGGGGGGTAAGTGAGTGCTCAGCTGGGCTGGGCCAGATCTGTGAGTGGGTATGAAGGGGATGCATGGAGATTAGGTTTTTGCTGAGGGGGAAGGTGGGTGAGTGCTGGGTGGAGGGCTCCGCCGAGTCCAAGGATTAAGGGGCCGATTCAAACACTCGTTATAGGGGCTGACTTGGAGGTGTGTGTGCATGGATGGATGGATGGATGGATGGATGGTGAGGTCTAATCTACCCTGGCCTTGGCCCGGTGCCCTTGTGCGGATTAAACGGGGCCCCAAAGAGCCCCAAGAGCAGGGCCGCTGGCTAGGATTAAGCAAATTCGAACAGGTGTTTTCTTTTGTGGTGCTGAGGGGGGATCTGTCCATCACTCACTGAATGAGCAAATCATGAAGTGATCGGCTATTACTGATGGGGCCAGTGATGCCAAAAGGGCATGGTATGCGTGTGTGTGTGTGTCTGTGTGTGTGTGTGTGTGTGTGTTGGTTAGTGTTTGCTTTTGGACTTGTATGTGCTATCAGACACTACTGGCTGCTTAGTCATGAGTGTGTGTGGTGGTGTTATTTTTCCAAGAAGCAGGGTCATATCTGCAGGGAATGAGGCAACAGAGGGGAGAAGGAGAAATGTTTTTTGGTTTTTTTTAACCAAACTGGTGCTAAACCGACGAGATTAGTCACACAGATGAAACACACTTTGAGAAAGTGAGGTCCTGATGCAGCTGATCAGTCGTTATGACTGTGAAGCAGCAAATCCGCAGGGATCCACTGTGGAGGAGATTAGTGTAACTGCTGCTGGAGAGAAGCACTTTCTCACTGGCGGAGGATCAGATCAGAAGAGCTTAGAAGTCACAGAGCTCGTCACTAACCACTTTAGCTAAGCATCAGGAATACACACACACACACACACACAATACAGGGAATGGTATGGCACTACAATCCAGATAGGACAGGTGTGAGAACAGGTAGATGACATTTGTTATTTCATTACAACACTATTTTACTAACTATTTTAACATTAAGAGATGTAACATTAGAGACATAATTATGAAATGAAAATAATAACATCAGGTATGAATGTCATTGAATGTACTGAGTATTACTGATATACAAACTTCAGAGTGGTTTAATGCAAAAGAGGTGTCATTAGTAATGAAAGTGAGAAAGAAGTGAACTCCAATTTCATGTACAAAGTTCTAATTGCAGTGAGAAGGGACTTTTATTTTCATTTAATGCTACTAATCTACACTGGTGAGGGAAGATGTGTACGTGTGTGTGTGTGTGTGTGTGTGTTAAATGACAGACAGAGGGGAGGAGTGGATTGATGGAGAAAGTGGGAGGAGAGCTAGAAAAACTCTGCGGCTCTCCTGCTGGGTCTTTAATGAAGTGGAGCGACTTCCTGGTTTGTTCCTTCCAGCTGTTGTCCCCACAAAGCCAAGATATTTGGCCTTGGCTCTTTGTCCCGCCTGGGCTACCATACCTCCAAATGACCGAGTGAACACGTTAAAATAAAGCAAAGCATCTGCTGTCTTGTTCTCTCCAACTGCTTGGGAATGCAAGCGTCTCTCCATCTGTTGCCTCCCCTATTAGGGTTTTGGATTGGACTTGGTCGTTGGTACTGGTTAAAATTCAAATTGACATGAAGATGATGGGGACGGAATTGCAGTTAATTTTGCATAAATGTCTGCCTAACATCTTTGCCTCTCCTGCCTTCCATCACCTCCTCTGCGTTAAATTTCTTACACCATCTAGAATTTGGGGGTTTTTCTTTTATATATATGTATTCAATTTCTTTTTTTTTTTTGGTATTGTATTTATTTTATTTTATTTAGAGTTTCAGTGATAATACAAAGAAAAAAAGAAAAACACTCAACACAAGACCCTACATTCTCACATTCAAAACCATACCAAACCAAGCACAAGCTGAAAAAAACACTCAATTTAAAAAGAGGAGAAAATAGCATTACAACAGTCTCAAGTTGCAAGTTATCCTTTACACTTTCATAATTTTATTTACCAAGGCTATATATGCACAATTTTTTTAACTGTCAAAACAGTAGACAACGTTCAGGATTTGTATTTTTTTTTGTCCAGATTTACAAAAATCTACTTGAATGTACTTGAAATCTTCCTTGATGAGCTACAGTATTCGATTTGAAAAAAATAGTCATTCCTGTTCAAGTCTACATTCATTCCTGAAAAGACTTGTGCAACTATGAGGATGTTTTGCCACGGTAACAACATATTGCAGGTATATACAGCCTCAGGCGCTGTCAGTTTTAAGGAAACTAGACATGCCAAACCAGAAGCAATGTTAAATATAAGGACAATGAGGGAGAGAGAGATGCCAGCCAGCGTGTAGAAGATTATTACATACACCAAGCAAGCCGAGTCCTGGTGTGGCGAATTACAATCAGACTTCAAGACAAGGCTCATGTCAACCTTGGGTGAATGAAGGCATTATAGAAGAAACTTTGTGAAGAGAAACTCCTCATTTTCCAAGTGACATCTTCTGTTGACAAGCGTGACTGCAACATCTGGCATTCGGGCTTCTTCTTTCACCTATGTGGAACTGTCATACAGCTATAAGTGTGAATGGGGGGAGCTACGTGTGCTGCCGAAAAAGCGGCAGTCTTACGGGCTCTGTGTGTGAAAGAGTCTTTTTCTCTGTCCTCTTGTAAAGCAGTTGGTTCATGAGTTGCCGTTTTGGTCAAACGGAACTGAGGGAAGAACAAATAAAAATCAGACAGGAAGATGACATCTAACACCCTCTCATTATTCGGATCGCTTTGTGGGGGCGAGTGGATTTTAATTTCCCCTTGTGTGGTTTGCACACCTCTGGATATCATGACCACCAGCTTCTGTCTCTTACACCCGCATGTCAACAGATAGCTGAGGTGTTGGATCGCCTTTGACTGTGTGTGAGGTCGTAATGACAATTTAACAGTCTCCATGTGTTTGCCACTTGGGATAATCCTGTGTCCACTTAATTCTGCCACTTTCTCTTTATTTCCTGTCATCACCTTCATGTATTCATACACTTCTTCCTTTTTCTGTTTCTAATGGTACCTAAACTTGATTTTGTAGAAGGAATCTGTATCTTCATTCTCTCTTGATTTACTTGAATTAAAAAACAAAATTATTCTAGTTTATCCGCCCATCAAGACCATTACCAATACGACTGACAGCCCTCACTGTCTTCAAAAGGCTGCAATGAAAAGCCTTTCTTTTAAAGATTTACAGGGATTAGAGTAATTCGAGAATAAGCATAGCCACAGTCATAGGAAAAAACATCAACAGAAAAATTCTAAAAGCAACATCCCCTATGCAACAGGAAGCATCAGGACTGGTGTGAAATTTCTAAAATTCCACAAATTCAAAAAAACTGCACCCTTAAAACTAAAACAGCAATTGATGTCGATTAAAATTTATCTCAGAATTTCATACTGTGATGCTGTGTAGTTTTTATGGGTAGATAAATACTATTCTTACTATTTTTGAGGTGTTCAACACTCTCAAGCTCAACAGTCAGAACTCACCTCTCAGACTATAAATTGTGCTCAAACGGGACAGTAGAGTTTCAGAGCGCTGAAATTTAAATTTATTTCACAAACGTGGGTGTTAATATGCGATTAAATTCATAAAGCATGGCTTATCTGGGAATCAAGCACACCTGTCAGGCCTTGCCAGATATTTTCTAGATCAACTCTGAAAGCTAGAGACAAGTTTCAGTCACACAGCACTCTACACTGTAATGGACGTACAATGTCAATCATTCCCCTTGGATGTCGCAGAAGGTGAATACTGAAGCTACAGTAACATTACAGAGGATCATCGCCATAAAGCTCTGAAGAGT
This sequence comes from Xiphias gladius, assembly GCF_016859285.1. Classification (NCBI taxonomy): domain Eukaryota; kingdom Metazoa; phylum Chordata; class Actinopteri; order Istiophoriformes; family Xiphiidae; genus Xiphias; species Xiphias gladius. The sequence continues at coordinate 23,799,699 of NC_053407.1, read as the reverse complement.
CCGATGGGCCTAAAACTGCTCTGTGCACGCAACTGGATGAATGGCGCTGCTGTGGTAAAAACTAATACAGGTGGCCAGCTCCTCTTAGCATTCCTGCATTTGCTCAGTTTCTGTGTAAATTCTCTCACGTCTCTCACAGATATCCTCACGAGCTGCTGTAACACACTGGCAGAGTTAACCGCTTCACATAGCTCAACTGACACTTCCCACCCACAGCCAGATCCTGTGGGTCGTGAAGATTTTGCCACTTGCCTGCGCCAAAGGCCGACCTCGCCCCTGTCCCACAGCCATGGGAAGCGACATCTGAAACGGAAGCGTCGCAGAGCACCATGGTGCTGTGACTTCACGCTACGCACCGTCATCTCCTTGATGACGGTCGACGGGATCCTGCTGTGTCCTGTTATGAGGTGACAGGTATGACACGAGGCAACAAACGGTCCTAATCTGACTTCTTTGACTTCAATTATTGGTCAGCAAATCACTCAGCAGCAGCCTTGTCACACCAGAGCAGAGCAGAGAAGAGCAGAGAAGAGAAGAGCAGAGCAGAGCACTGACAAGCTGCTGATTAAATTTACTTCCCTTGAGCCCGATATTAAATCAACTGCATCAATACTTTTCATTTGGAATCAATCAATACATCCTGACAACCAAATTAAAGAACAATAATCAAAGATTGAGATACTAATCTTGGTTTTATCTTTCAACTACAAATGACAAGAATGGTGGAATATATTTTGAGCCCTGTAGAATTTGCTAATTTATTTACTTTGGCGCGCCCAAGTGGTAGTATCCAAAGGGAACAGGAAAAAAATGCAGCAAATTTTCACTGGGACTGGAATTGGGATTGTCTAATTCTTCTCTAGACAAAAACTAAGGCCATAAGAATCTTTTGAAAAATGCTCCTTGACTGTAGGACAGCACAAGCTGAAAAGACAAAGTCTCACAGAGGCAAAATAGTGCACATCGTTAAAAATCATCTGCAAGGGGAACTCCACTAATTTTACAAAAAAAGTTTATTTTTCTGTTTTTTTTTTTTTTTTTGTCGTCTGCGGGTCTGAAGGGAGAAGGGGGGAAAAGAAACCCAATAATGTAATCCGGGTAATCTGAGTTTGGGCTTTTTACATAAAGTAGTGCATTGAACTAAACTAAACTTCACAGAAAGTCGTTCTTTACAAACTGGAGGCATGGGGTTTTAATAAAGTGGGCATTTAGGAGGCAGTGAGAATCTAACGAACGACATCATCGAGTTGCATTATGGGAAATATAGGCTCCAGTTTGTTTGTAGGTTGACCCGCACTAGAGACTACGTTTAGGATACCTCTGCCACTCAGGAGTACTCCTTAAAACCCACATCTTGCCTTTGTCCCTTTCTTAGTTGGATAACCTTATATCTTATGCTTTGTTCAATCTCCTTGTTTATAATATTGCCATCTTTGTCTCTCTTCTTCTCCTTTTCTCTTTGCTTCCTCCTGTAAAGCACTTTGTAACATCTGGTATTGAAAGTGCTATACGGATAAAATGTGCTCGCTAGATACTATGTTATGTTATGGTTATGTCAGGTCAAAGTATACACAGGAATCTTCTCCTCGTCATGTGGTTTCAGCTCAAAAAAATTGCTCATAAGTCTGCTTGATGGATTAAATATTTGAAGACACAAATTTTAAAAGTGCTTCACTCAAATATAATACTGTTCACATCAAATACTATATGGAAGTGGATCAAAGGGATAACGAGACACTGGACCAGACAAAGGGTCATATTGCCACCCCTTCCTGCTAAGTGACAGCCATTTTCCTTTTTTTTTTTTTTTTTTTTTTTTTTTTTTTTTTTTTTTTTTTTTTTTTTTTTTTTTTTTTTTTTTTTTTTTTTTTTTTTTTTTTTTTTTTTTTTTTTTTTTTTTTTTTTTTTTTTTTTTTTTTTTTTTTTTTTTTTTTTTTTTTTTTTTTTTTTTTTTTTTTTAATTATTTTTTTTTTTTTTTTTTTTTTTTTTTTGTCGTCTGCGGGTCTGAAGGGAGAAGGGGGGAAAAGAAACCCAATAATGTAATCCGGTAATCTGAGTTTGGGCTTTTTACATAAAGTAGTGCATTGAACTAAACTAAACTTCACAGAAAGTCGTTCTTTACAAACTGGAGGCATGGGGTTTTAATAAAGTGGGCATTTAGGAGGCAGTGAGAATCTAACGAACGACATCATCGAGTTGCATTATGGGAAATATAGGCTCCAGTTTGTTTGTAGGTTGACCCGCACTAGAGACTACATTTAGGATACCTCTGCCACTCAGGAGTACTCCTTAAAACCCACATCTTGCCTTTGTCCCTTTCTTAGTTGGATAACCGTATATCTTATGCTTTGTTCAATCTCCTTGTTTATAATATTGCCATCTTTGTCTCTCTTCTTCTCCTTTTCTCTTTGCTTCCTCCTGTAAAGCACTTTGTAACATCTGGTATTGAAAGTGCTATACGGATAAAATGTGCTCGCTAGATACTATGTTATGTTATGGTTATGTCAGGTCAAAGTATACACAGGAATCTTCTCCTCGTCATGTGGTTTCAGCTCAAAAAAATTGCTCATAAGTCTGCTTGATGGATTAAATATTTGAAGACACAAATTTTAAAAGTGCTTCACTCAAATATAATACTGTTCACATCAAATACTATATGGAAGTGGATCAAAGGGATAACGTAGACACTGGACCAGACAAAGGGTCATATTGCCACCCCTTCCTGCTAAGTGACAGCCATTTTCCTTTTTTTGCTTAGGGGTCTGCGAACCTCTTTTACCCTCAGATAAAGGTGCTGCATCTGCCATTGTGATCTGGCTTATTTCTTCCCTCTGGGCAAAAGAAGCCTTCATCTACAGTAGAGAGGATTAGTGTCTGGGCCCAGGCAAGAAACCTAAACACAGTCACCGAGGCGACCCCCAACACACAGGATGGCTCTGCTCTCCATTAGGCCAGCTGCCGCCCAGTTTACAGTTTGTAGCCAGGAGTCAGAGGGCTGCTGATGTGTGACGACAATAACAGGTGACAGGTGAAAGAGGGAGGGATGGGGACGGCAGCTCACCTTTCTCCGTGGTCAGTCACTCGGTGTTGGTTTAGGGGCTCCCGGGCCAGCGCCTGGGGCCTCTGTGATGGATGGGTACAGCTGAAACAGTCCCGGTCGGGGGAAACCGATCTAATGACGGTCGGGTGGGGGCACAACCTGACCCTGAAGACAGCCTGACCTCTGACAGTCTTCTCTGAATTCTCTGTTTATTGTACGCAATCACTGAAAAGTAGGATTAGAAGAATGCATCACTTTGCTGCTGCACAGTTTACAGGCTTTTTATGAGATATTAGATATTGGCTGGTGAGTGCTGACCACCGCTGGTATAATAGAGGCTCCTCCCTGACAACATAAATACACTGTGCTAGACTGTGTAAAAGCAGCAAAGAAATTAGATTTTCACTGAACTTGTGTGTCATTTATAAAAATTTAGATCCAGTTTGCTAAAAGCCAAAGCATCTCCAGCCTGATTCCAGACTTTGATTTGCTGTTTACATCTCATTTTAGGGATTAAAATAGAATAAATAATCGAGTGAAAATAAAACGGCAAGTCAAACTGATAATCATGAGTTTCTCTGTGCTAACTTAGCTGAAAGAATTTAACTAGACTTGGTGGGTTTGCAGTGAAGGTTTTTTGGATCCCACAACGATCTAGCAGCTCTTTCAGAGGGTGAATATTTGTTGTTATTTTGCCTGAAATTGGGGGAAAAACCTGATTTCTAAAACAAGTAAAAACTTAGTTTTACAATTTTTAAAGTTCATCTGTCTGGCTCAAATAAATTAGATGATAAATTAGATTAAAATTAGATGCCTATGAAGAGCAGACAACGGAGAGTAAACAATGTCCATTTACTTTATATTTTGGTACTTTTACTTATTTTTTTGGGAGTTTTTCCACAATATCACAATTGATCATTTAAGCTGTGAGCATTTTTTACACCTGTGACGATGAGATGAGAACATGCAGGGCGATATAATGTCATTAAACTGGAATTTTCCATATCCAGTCACCAAATGGAATTAGAGGCATTGACGTTGGAGAGAATATTAAATTACATTGTAATTTAAATCTATAATTTTATTACATTAAATTAAACTGTAATTTCATTTGGTGTCCGCTGGAAGGATGGCCATGTCAACAGCTCTGACCTAAAGTCTCCCACCGGTACCATGTTGCTGTGTCCCTGGCAGCTCCAGCACACTTCAACACACTTCCCTTCCATTATCCATGTGCGCTCCCCATCTCACCGTCCAAAAAAAAAAAAAAAAAACAACAAAAAAACAAGCAGCTGCCAGATAGAAGTGTATGCAACTGTTTGAGAATAAAAGTTAGGGTTAAAATGAACCAGGCGGTCACACAGGCATCACGTCTCTGCACCCTGATATATTTGTCTTGATATTTTAGGTCTGTTTATCCAGTTGGCCTAATGGACTCATTAAGTGTAACTGAAGTGGATGTGAGCCATAGCCAAGTTCAGGCTGGGGGAATGTGTTACTCCTTTTACAGACATAATCTGCTTTCTCTATCCAGCGTTCAATTTCTTCATTTCCTAAAAAAGCAAACCCAAGTGCAGCAAGATAACAACGTGGAGTGGGACTCATATATATACATAAAGTAAAACGGTTTGTTAACTAGTGTCAAATGTTGTGTGTGAATGTTCCCAGTTGTTCTGAACACAATTTTGCATTTTTGAACTAGTTGCAGTTATGTAACAGGTGCAAGTTTTCTGACCTACATATATGGTTTAAGAAGAGGGAGAGACACTTAAGCACATAGGTATCCATACGGAACGAATGTGTGCCTAGCACTAACCTTAGACCTAACTGATAACAGACAGCATAAACAAATGTACTTATCTTACAGTGATGTAACAAAAGTCGGAACTTGGGTTGGGGGTCCAGTGTTATGCAAGAAAGCAACTGTTTTTTTAGTTTTCAATTGGGTGAAAATTGAATTGGGTGAAAAAGAGGCGGCATAGGCCCTGCAACTGAACGCCACTGGAATAAATTATGTTTTAATATAGATACTCATTTATTCGTGTAGCCAAGATATTAAAAAAAAACATCTGCTAGCATTAAACAACATCAGCCTTGGAGTATGTCGGGCCTTTAAGCGCTCGTTCAGTTGTCTAACTGATCCGACAAGCACTTCAGGTGGCGCTGTGTCTGAAAATTTTTGTAACTTTTCCTGCCATAGACATTCAAGCAACCCCTCGCCCAACCCCCACGCATCAAATGGCTATGTGTGCAGAGGTGTGGAAGAAGCCAATGTGCAACTCAGAAAAGACACGGAATTCTTGGAGAGCGATCGGGCAGGCAGTGGGATGCAGGAGGAGACAATGGCAGCCGGTTTTTCGGGCAACTATCTCTTGTCGCCATTCGGAACCAGTGGAAACACTTGGGCAGGGTCTGACCATACGTAGCAGACCTAGTCTGTTTGAGGTATACTAAGGCCTTTAATCTAGATGTTGACAGTAATTTGTTTCCATGTAAATGTACTGATCCACTGGTCATTATCTAATTTGCAACATATAACCCTTGCCAGCGGCCAGAGGTCAAAGGGGAGACACTGTGCATTTCCAGGCATGTTTTGTCTGGGATAGTTTCGGTCTGGAGTAGGGTGATGGGGGGGGTTGTGGCTGTTTAGAGAGTGTCAGCTGGTCCATACAGTGAGACTACACCACACCACCTCCACTCCTTCCTCAGCCAACCACCACAGTGAGGAAGTCCCTGATCTGTTTGGTGTGATCATCGGGACAGCTGGTGTCTAGGCAGCTGCACGGCTGCAGGGTAGCTGGGAAAGAGCCTGTCCCCGGCAAACCCAGGAGGGGCTTCTGTATCTGCTCAGCTGTCGGCCCACCCACCCCCACCTCTCCTCCTTCATGTACCCCCATACCCCCATACACCGTCAGCTGAGAGCAACAGGGGAGACAGCTGGCCAGTGCTGAGAGAGAGAGAGAGGAGGGTGCAGGATGTGTTTATGTGCATGTGCATTGCATGGAGTGGGGGTAGACCAAGCAGCAATGACATCACTGCAAAGTTGATGCATTTAAACAATGCACGCATACATACACTGTTTCGCTCCTGTTCATTGGCTGCAGTGCTATGGTGTCGCAGCAGGTTTTTTGCATCAAATGCCTTTGTTTTGACTTGCAGGATAAGGCTGGGGATTTTCTATACTTTCCTGTTGTCAATAAGAACTCATGGCAAAAAACACAAACAAAACCAATAATGAATTGATCCTAGGATTTAGCATCCAGAAATGGTCACCCCGCAGCCGCATGGCCATGAGGATAGGTCTGCATCACCTGCATGCAAAGAAAACTGGACGCTTGTTTCGTGTACAGTATGTATGTACTGTAGTCCACGTCCTTGGTCCCATTGAGTGGTCACACATACTGTTTTCTTTTTGTTGTTTTGTTTTTTTGTTTTTTTGTTTTTTTCTTCAAACAAGTTTGAATTATTCTTACCGTTGTTAGGTTATTATTGGCCGTCTTGTTTTCTAGTTTCCATGTGTGGAAGGCGTACGCAGACCCCTGATTGTGGTATACAGCGTGCTCTTCAACACTATGCCACCATGCCTTCACATTAGTCTTCTTCACAGCTCTGAGATTCATGACCAGATCAACCTATTTTAGTTGGCTTTCTTCCCTCAGTATTCCCGATCAGTATGTGGATCGTTACTTGGGCAAACCTTGACATCCCCATTTATTTAGCCAACCAGTCCTCCAACGTAAACAGCTAGGCCAGCAAGCATACCGGACCTTTGTCGTCATGGTTACGATGATAAACACAAAGTAAAGGTTGTGGAGGAGTTATGAATAAAAGAAACAATGATGACTATTGGTTTCAAATGGGAAACAAACAGTGGTCTCCTGGCTCACAGTCCTGTGCCTTGTGTCCAGGACATGAATGAACAGTAGCTGACTATAATCAGCCGATATTGTAATGGATGGATTGGGGTGGGAGTGGGGTAGAGGTTGTGTTGTTGTGTGTGTTTGGGGGATGGGGGAGTCTGGGGAGTTTAAACGAGCAGAAGTCGAGGGTGGATTAGGGGGAGGAGGGAGGTGGTTGTACTAGAAAGCAGAGTTCCTTTGTCCTCACAAAAGTCTGGCCATACAGGGGTCAGGAGCGAACTTTGTTTCAAGAGAGAGGCGAAGAAAGGACGAGGGGCCTGATGTCACACTGAGCTCACTTGCCTTGTGGTTATGGTAAAAATCAACATCAGCAAAAAACAATCGCTTTGGGAGCTTTAAAATACTGGCTGACTGTTTCGAGATATGTTGAAACATGTTGGATTGCATGAATAAATTCATGAATGACATTCAACTGCAGGGAAACAGTTCAGTTGTGTGTCTATTGTAATCAGACATAAACAGTATTTTTTTGTTTCACCGAACAGACAGAAACTGCAAAAACGGTTGCCACACGATGAGCTTTTGTTCACAATTTAAGGCCTTTTTGCTTAGATGGTAAATGATTTCAGCCAACAAACGTTCTATAGAAAACAAACCAATATTTTGTTGATTAAAAAATAAAAGCTGAAACAATAGGCTAATTAATCAGTTAGGGGAATCGTGTGAGTCACTTTTCAAGGAAAAATGGAAAACATTGTGTAGCATCAGCTTCTTAAAAGTGAATATTTGATGTTTTTTTCAGTTTTATAACATTGTAAAATTAATATATTTTGATTAAAAAAAAAAGCAATTTGAACATGTTACCCTCGGCTCTGGAAAACTGTGATGGGATTTTTTTTTTGCAATTTTCTCTCATTTAATAGACAAAAGGTTTAATCAATAAGAAAGATTAAGAAAATAATCTGCAGATTTTTTGATGCTGAAAATAATGGGCAGCCTCGGCACTAATCGAACTAAAAATCAATGCCCTTCATGAGCCTTTTTTTTTTTTTTTTTTAATGAAACAAGACATGATTATAAGTCTTCGGAGATGAGCTAGGAGAAAACGTGCAGCTTACGCACTCATGCTTAACTTCACTGTATCCTCAGGGTTAAAAAATAAAACCTTTGCTCTGGGGGGAGAGTTGAGGATGAAAAGGGAGGAGGGAGGAAAAGGTGGAGGACGGGGGCTATACATATCCATCTGTCTGGGGAATAAAGCACAATCCGTTCATCTCCACTGTCATCCAGCTACGGTTTCATCTAAGTGGCCAGAGCCCATCTGCTCTGAGCAGGAAAGGTCGCTGGTGACCATTGATCCCTTATTGATTCCATGAATTGTTTAATGACCACCAAGGTCAATTAATTAACTATTTGCTGGGTGTTTTAATTGCCCTGGGCTAATTTAGGTCGGCTGATTAATTCTGGGTCCCTGATGGTGGAAATGGACCTCACTGTCAATGGTGGGATTAAAAGCACAACAATGGATGACAGATGACTGACAGAGCACTGAGTGGCTTTGGAAAGCTGTGCTGATGTTCGTATTGCAGATTTTAATGAGCACATTGTGTTAATGGACTCCGAGGATGAACTGACCATATTGCTGTAATTTATTCCAGATTGCCACGGGAACATATTGTACAATTTCTTGTTATTTTTGTGAGGTCAACCTTGTCAAAGAACAAAGACTATGAGGCTGTAAGATTTAATATTCATATAATAGAGATGTGAGACTAAACCTATTCGTTCAAATCCAAAACTCCATAAGCAAAGGTTTGAGTGTATAGGTAAGAAACTCACAGTTTCGTGGGGTAATACTGGCTACTGTCTTCTGATGAAATATAATACAGGGTTGGTCTGAGAGATAAATCAAAAATCACTGAGTTTAAAGGCTTCTTAGATGCCACAACGCAGTTCCATGGGTGATGATGTTGCTTTGCGTGATCCCTCCGCGTTGGTTGCCCGGTGCGTTAAACGAAATCAAATGAGTGAGGGGGCTTTTCATAATGTTGTCTGTCAGATAAAAGCTTAAAAGCTTCTTCCCGCTCAGGATGAGAGGGTAACTGTACCATAACTTGTGTGACAAACACAATAGCATGCTATGCAACAAGCTAATATGTAAATGTGTAAAGGCACAATGTAATGCGTTCACATTAGCATGGATCGCCGTTTCTTTTCGCACCTCGCCAACGTTCAGGTGCTGATGTTAGCCAGATTAACTATACCAGTCAGTCTGGGGGTAAAACTGAAAGCAAGCGCGCTCCCGAAATGTTGGTAACAGGCCCTCATTTCGCACAGAAAGGGATGTGTTCAATTGACAGTTAGCAAGGTGATTTTACTTTTTATCCGTGCTTTCTCTGGGGGTTTGTCTGAAATCAGTCTGATCACTGAGTTTAAAGGCTTAAAGTTAGTTTTTCTTTCCCCATTGGACTTATTTTCAGTGATGTGGCTGCGTTCCTAGATCTCACCAGTTTACTTGGAGAGTACAATCGTATAAATACTGCTAGGAATGATGGTGCAAAATTTAAAAAAAAAAAAAAAAAAAGCTAAGAAAGAGGTGTTAGATGTACTTTTCATACATTTAACACCTCCCGTTCACGTTCATGACAGTGTCTTTCTCTGAAATCCTGTTAATGACAGGACCCCCCCCCCGGGTGAGTCAGGTGTCGGGCCTTTCCTGTCTACCACTGCTTAATCTCCGTGTTTGGTGACATTGGTGTCACTTTGTGTTTGTTATCAAATAGCCCGCAGACCCCTACTATCAGCCCTCCTGGTTTGCGAGACGGGTCCCGCAGTCTGTGTGAGTGTGTGTGCGAAACTGCATGAGGTTGTGTGTTTTCTCCCGGCCATGTCAAGATACAATCAGTAAGCTGTAAGTGGTGGACTTAATCACCTTCTATCTTGAAGCGGAGTTAATGGCTTATCAGTGTTTCCTGTGTTTGAAGACTGATTCTGTCAGGATTATTTTTATGACTAAAAACTGCAAACAGCACACTGCATCTATTCTGGAAACATTTCACCGTGCCTCATTACACTCTAATGAAAACATCCAACTATTATATATCATTAGAGCAATTTTGTTTCTAATTTTAGCCATAGCTTTGTGGGTTTTATTTTTTTTTAATAGCAGAGATCTGATTTTAGAAGGAAACGTTGCCCCTGCAGAGAGCAATGTGTAATGTTTTGGATTTCAATGCTTTGTTTGGTTTGACAACTGAATAATTTCTTCACTATGTGAGGAGTGACTCTTTGTTTCTGAGGAAAGAGGTGATTAACAGGTTCAAAAGGTTTTCACTCAACTATAATCTGCTTCTGACCATGGATTACCTTTTTAAAACTGCACTATCTTTAACATAATCTATTAAATAATCCAAACTCGGTAATCTGGCACCTTCTGAATGATTTTGGCCTCTGAATCGGTAGAATATATAGTAAGATTAACTGGACAATTCTACTCAATGTAACAGGTACAATTGACTATATTTATGATTAACTGTTATTTTAACTGTTGAAATTAATATCGTTATATTTCTACTAGCACACAAACAATACAAAAAATGTCAATTCATAAATCTGGAGGGATGGGAAAATTGTAGTTGCTAAACTGTAAGTGAACATTTTTTACGAATTTAATTTTAGCCACACAAAGAAACATTTTACATTTTGTTTGCACCATAAAGATGCATTGAAATATCTCAGCCTTCATTCTTTGCTGCTGTAGTTAACCAGTTTTCCCACTGGGATCAGTTAAGCTCAGAGACATATATACTATACTATACCATACAGTCTCTGTAAATCAATAGACAATTAACATATTTTCTTGAGTCAGATCAGACTGTAACTGCGATATGTCACAGTTAGAGTTTTGGGTATTTAGATTTCTCCTCATCCTCTTACTTGGAAGATACTCCCAAAAATCACATGACCACTGCCAGTCGAGTTTGAGATAGTAATGGTCATGTGGTTTCACCAGCAGGAGGCGATGTTAGCCCGCTGGAGGCCCTGCGGAAATGGTGCACTCCTGTCTCCTTCCAAATGTGACTTTTTCCCCAAGTGTTGCCTACATGTGGTTTTCGGAGAGTTCATCCAAATTCCTATCAAAACTCACCATATTCTATGGAGCAACATGTCGTTTTTTAACTTATTTAGCCACGTGACAGCAGGCACATAAAGGTGTCTCAATGTTAACACCCGTTTTGTGTGTTTACCTGTACTGAAACACAAAATAAGCGGTTACAGTTATACAGGAGGCGGTGACAGAAGACTGGTGGCTAGTGTTGCTGCTGTGTGGAAGCCCTTAACCATATCTGTGACGGACCACATCCATATGTCAGTGATTATTATAACTTTTTTGTTTCAAATTGCAACATGAACAGAGCAGGTTCAAATTTACCAACCCCCTTTTTTTTTTTCCCCCAGAAGGCTTCATTCGAGCGTTTGGTGATACCAGTGTCTCTAAATCATTTTACCACTTCGCCGAGTCTGTCTCAACATGTGTGAGCAGGATACACACATGTAAATGCACACACACACACACACACACACACACACACACAAAAACACACAGGCCAACCTCAGTCTAGCAGCCCACCACAGGTCAGCCACACCCTTGTTGGAGAGAACTGCCTCTTTGTTTCGGTGTACGTGTGTCCGTGCATGTGTGTGTCTGAGTGTGTGTGTCTGTGCATATGTGGATTATGTGTGGATGGTATCGGTGAAAGGCCACTCTGTGTAAAGTGACTGTGCCATTTTGGTAGCACTTTTCATACTCTCTGTAAAGGTAATGGGGTTCATTTCCTTAAGTGTGTGTCTGCGTGCGTGTGTGTGTGTGTGTGTGTGTCTACCTAACCAACAGTGGACCTCCTAGTCGTTACACACTCACGAACAGTGGACCGGTGAGCCAACAGGGGAGATTATGGAGGTCCACTTTTGGCCATGCCGTAAATCATGCCCGCACTCTACTTGAGCTCGCAGTGCGGGGCCAGTGCAGGACCGTGCCTGCATGGGCAGCGGCAGTGCGGAGGCGCAGTGCAGGGCTGCTATACAGTATATAGATGTACAAAACTCTCGCGCTTTCTTTGTTGCAGCAAAATGTTAGCCACTCATGGTTTTCCACGACGTAACCAGACACTGCACCACTTGTGTCTTACGGTCGCGAACAAACCCACCACGTCACCGAGTTCCCATCACACTGGGAGCTTCTCTCTGAGCGCTTTTCAATCTTCACTTGGGGCTTTGGACTTCAAAAATTCCCTGAGTCTCATAAGTTTTGAACTCACAACCTCAAACCTACTGTCTTCAAAATTCAACGCACTGCACAGGGATGAAAACCACAACCACCAACCAATCCCCCAACTCCCTGGGCTAACTCACCAGCAATGCTTACATTATAGCTCGTAGTCTTCGGGTCTTTTTTTCTTTGGGTGGAGGACTTCAAAGTACAACAAGTTGCCTGAAAAAGAGTGAAACAGTCCTTAACTAAATGGCTCAGTGTGTAAGAGGACTGCTTAGAAGTTCTGAGGTTCAAGTTTTATGAGGCTCAGTGAATTCTGAAGTCCAACACCTAAAGTGAAGACTCAAATGCTCTAAGATATACAGCTCATAAGTGCCTTACTGAATTGTTCAGGGTGTTAGAGGATTAGGCTCAGTGAATTTTTGAAGTCCAACTCCCAAAGACTCAAACGCTCTAAGCAATACAACTCAGAAGTGTCTGACCAAATGGCTCAGGGTGTTAGTTTTGTGGCTGTGAGTTCAATACTTGGTGAATTTGAAAGTCCAACACTCAGGTGAAAGACCTAAAGACTAAGAAATGGAGCTCAAGTGTCTCTGACCAAATAACTAGGTGTGTTAGCGGAATGCTTGAATACTGAGGAAGTGGTTTTGATCCTTGTGAGACTCAATGAACTCTGAAGTCCAGTATCAAAAGTGAAGACAGGAAAGCGCTCAGAGGGAAGCTCCCAGTTAAATCAGCAGCATGAGGTATTATTGAAAATCATGAGAAAAAAAAAAAAAAAAAAAGGGAACATTTTCCTTATGTGTTACAGAGACCAGAAGGGGACAGTAGAGGTCCACTTCCTTCCCGCCTCGATGAGAGGAGCTTGTGGAGAAATACACACACTCTCTCCCTCTTCTTTCTCTCTCTCTCACACTCACACACACACACACACACACACACACACACACACACACACACACATACAAGCGAGAGGAAGTCCAGAAATCATTGCAATCACATCACTAAAAGCTGTGTACATGCCCGAGTGTATGATACTGTATATACTGTATGTGTGTGTGACTACAACCTAGGAGGTCACAAGAGGAGGGGTCATTGCCAACTAGGGTGTGGGTTGGGGTGGCAGTGGTCACTGTTTTTTACCATTCCACCTATTGTTCGCACCTCAGGTAAAACACACAAACAAACAATTCCGAATTGCACAACGCCTCCAGAATGCATTCTGTTGTTAAGGAAATGTCTTAAAAACAAATGATACAGTTAATGCCTGTGTGTTCACCAGATGCAGATTCCTGGAGGGGCTGCTGCTTCACATATCTGTGCACTTTCCTGTTAACAAGTGGAAGGTCAAATGCTTCCTCATATTGTTTCACAGCTGTGCTCATGACGCTGCAACCTGGGTGTGGGTGTGCCTGTGACGGTGGAGGAGAGTGAGGAAAGCATAAGTGAGTACGGAAAGACAAGAAGACAGGGCGAAAAGCGACAAACACAGAAAGTGAGTAAAATTGAGGGTAAAAGTAGCCCTGAGGCAGCCATTTATTAAGGGGAATGATAAATATGTTTCAAGATTGCGGGGGGCGCGGCCAGGTGGTAACTGATGTGACCCGAGGCTCTTGGTAATAACCTGTAGAGACAAGACTGGAAGAAAATTTCAGCTGTGGACAAACATTTGAAACATGTCACTTTACTAGAAAAACTAAAATCTGACACGTGAACAACAGGCAGACACACACACACACACACACACAGATGTCCATATGATGTGACCTCTTTGACCTTAAGCTCACAAACCACACCTGCTAGCAGAACCTTGAGTGTTAAGGATTTTAACCCAGACACAATCTAAATGCAAATGATTTTTTGACAAACCTTAAGTCTAACTCTTGTTAGCATCCCACTAAAGTGACATTTCAAACTAAACGCCTTACTGACTGTCTGAAAAAAAGAGAAGAGATACAAAGAATTGTTTGAAGAACATATAATGTGCTGAGCAGTGCTTTTTAGATGTCCTTGTTCTGCCTACTACTTTCACTTCATCTAGAAACTGTGAAATTAGTTGCTTATAATAGCACATGACCTTAGTAACAAAGTTGGTGTCAAATTTTGTATCAGTGAGGTCAATAATACATTATGGTGTAACAGGCAAACTAAAAACAAAACCCCAAAAAACACATTTTGAAGTATCTTGCAGTTCTTGAGTTCATCTTGCAATCATTATGTCAGATCACAAGCAACAAATCCACCAAATTAAATGATTAAATAAGGCTTTTGTAATTGTTCTCCAGAACGACACATGACATTGCTTTTCAAAGCTGTTAAATTAAAAAAAAAACAAAAAACGTTTTCTGATCTGACACCCCTATGGTTGAGGTTTGGGGAAGTTTAAGAACAAGAATGCCTCAGGCGAGGCCATTATTACGGTTAAAAGAAACCAAAGTTGATTATTAAACAGTGGCCTCCTGTGGCAAAGGCTGATGTTTTGTGGATCTTTTTGGAAGCACAGTCTCCCCAGTAATGTAAAGACAGACAGGGGAAGGAAGGCCTTCATGTTTTCTGATTCAGCCACTTGGAATAGTTGGCAAAAGGAATTTCAACGAAGCAGAGTATATCTGGCCTAATTCAAAAATCCAAATTCTGTGGTAAATGAAACTTTAATCCTTGTTAACTCTCTCCAGTCTTGGCTAATTTGAGCCTGTTCCCTGTTTTTGTATTTTTCTGTCTTTATCTTTTTATACTGCCATCTTGGTCACGTTTCCCTTGCAAAAGAGGTTTCCAACCTAAATGGGACTTATCTGGTTAAATAAGGTTAAAAAAAAAAAATTGACCAAAATCAAACAACTTAAAATGTTACATGATTCTATTTTGAAGTACAACATGTGGTCTCATTTTTTATTTATATACTCTGCTGATTTCAAATTGCAATTCCGTAAAGTAGTGAGCTCATAAGAGACAGATAAAAAATAAAATAAAAGTCTGGTCAAAACTGAGGCAGCAGAAGCCAAGCTTTCCTAACCTTTAGTCCTTACTATGGGTCAACTTTCAAAAGCAGCCATAGTGAAACCAAGTAGACTGTCCCTGCCTGGTAAATGCCCATCTCTTTCGAACGACACATCCCCAATTTTAACTCTAACGGAGCATCTCCGTTGTCAATTTTTAGCCTCCAAGCCAGGGTAACCACACTGATATAACTCAGACTTGACAAAGTTGACCTTTATGTGTAAATTCGGTGAAGTTCTCTGTTGATGTTACATAGTGTATGTTAAGGAAGCCATAATGTATGACTAGGTGTCTCGATATAAAAAAAGTAAGCAGATGGGGTGGAAGCAAAGAATGTCACAAGCACAAAGCAGAGAGGCATTTCCCCTGCTGAGGAGCCACCCTTGACAATCACAGTATCATTGATCGTGGCACCAGTCGAGCTGTTGCAGAATAAAGCAGCGGCCATGTGTCATGAATCAGGGCTGTGCTGAAAAAGAAAATGTATACACCCTTCCTTCCTTGCATTCTGTTCAAAAAACACATATCAAATTGTTGGAGGAAAACCTCCCTTCCTCATGTTAACATGTCTGTCTGTGATTTACCAAACCATCTTGTTTCAACCACAGCACGTCTGGGGAACAGTGGGATCCCAATGTCTTGGTAGAGTGATTGGTTGTTTTCCACATGGGATGTCATATATCTCTGACATAATTTAGCTTTAATTACAGACTAAGTATTGCAGAAATCCCACATTTACTTCAGCAGTGGTACAGTTACATACTGCTACATTGTTGAGTTAACTCAATATTGTTGAGTTCATTCAACAATATGTTTTTTGAATGTAGAGGTATAATTTGACTGTTATGCATTTGTGATAAAGTAGATAGTGTCAGTCAGTTCCTCACTCCCTTTCGCAATGTATGTTTTTGTTTCTGTTCAGTATCCTCAAATTTCATCTATTGGAAACAAAAGCTTCTGAGAAGCAGGGCTGTTGATGCAATCACTTTGTGGTGCGTAGGAAGCAAACCAGAAGTCTGTTTGATATAGAGCTATTGTTTTGCTTGGAGATGATTGGCTCCTGGTCAGAGAGAGTGTATTAGGGCCAAAATGTTTCCTGTTTGAAGAAGATAACCGCCAGTGTGGTGGAGGATGATTTATCTTCAGTGCCACAAAGAAAGTTAACCATCCATCCATTATCCACCGCTTATCCGGGTCCGGGTTGCAGTGGCAGCAAGGTGACCCAGATGTCCTTGTCCCTCGCCAAGTCCCCAAGGTCTTCCTGGGAGATCCTGAGGAGTTCCGTGGCCAGATGGGATATGTAATCCAACCAAGGTGTTCTGGGTCTCCACAGGAGGCATCTGAGATACATCCTAATTAAGTGTACAAAACAGCCCAACCGGCTCCTTTTGACACCAAGAAGCAGTGCCCTTACTCTGAACACCTTCCTACAAGGGACCAAAGGTAACCAACAGGATATTGAGGTGATGCCCTGATTATTTAAAAGTAAATCCCTATGTTTATTCACTGCTATATTGTAACATTCATACATGTTTCTGCTATGTTATTATCTTGATGTTTCTTTTTTGAGAGCAGCAGCCGAAGTCCCAAGTCTACCTGCTGTCACCAGCTTCAGGTGTCACCTTCCCTTGACGCTCACAAATGGTACAGAAACACACATGCAAACACACATTTACTTATCCTCAAATACAAAATACTTTTTGTATATCATCCCTTCATTGACATGCGCACTGATGCACTGATGCTAATACTAAGTGTGAAATATGCCACTTGTCTTTCCATGTCCCTGCAGGCTCCAGCCAAGCTGCTGTCACTTTGTGTAGTGGGTGTGTGTGTGTGTGTGTGTGTGTGTGTGTGTGTGTGTGTGTGTGTGTGTGTGCTTGTGTGCTTGTGTGTGTGTGTGTGTCCACCTGTGCTTGAATTGGACTACACGCTTAATCCATGACCGCTGCGCTGTTTGGCAGGGCCCCGCAGAGACCCTGCTGACATCATGCCCTCCTGCCACATCCGTGCGGGACTGGTGCCACCCTGCCTTTGCCCCGTTTTACCTGACAGCAAACTCTATGAGGGCTTTCATGTGTACTGGGCCATGTCATGGGTTTAGCTATGAGTTCATTTCCCAGGCCGGGGTCCAAGGGATGTTTAATTTGGCCCCAGGCTTTAATCATTTAACTGAAGTAGAGGTGATGGCGATGTGTTTATACACTGCTCATTTCAAGGAAGAGTGTGGACTCTGAATGCGCATATATATGCTGTGGGAGCTAATATGCATGTGATTAGAGGAGGTTGCACACTCTCAAATACCTGTGGTGAAAGTTGTTGTGAGTTCTGTGTGGATTTGTGTGAAAGAGACAGAGCGGAGAGGTGCTCGTGTTTCTTTAAGTTAGCACAGTAAGTACTGGGAGTCTGTCTAAATAGGGACTGAAAGAGTGATGTAATGTGCATGTGAAACAAATGTGTGAATAGCAGGGGACAAATGTTGTGTTTTTTGCCTTGCAATCACACACACACACACACACACACACACACACACACACACACACACACACACACAAGCACATAGTGACAAAGAAAATTTCCCTCCAATTTCCCCCTTTCTTCCCGCCCTCTGTCCTATTTTGCTCAAATGGTTCAGAGAGGATAAAGCAGTGATAAGTGACATCAGGCTTGAAATGCAGACCTTGACCTCATGAGTCAACCTAACACGTACACACACACACACACACACACACACACACACACGCACAGAAAATGTTGAGTCATGCTTGTGTAGCAATGCCAAAGAGACAAAGAAAGATGACATCATCTCAAAGTCTGTTTGTGCAGAAGGGGGTAACTGCAAGGGGTGTGGTTATTGTTTGGTGTAAGTGTGTAGGCTGCTAAGGTGTGGGGGGTTGTGTGTGGTGTATGTATGCATTTATGTGTGCGTGTGCGCGCGCGGCTTTATATCTGAGCCCTCTGCTTTGTGTATGAGCATCTGAGTGTGATTCAGAGGCCGGACGTTCATCGGAAGACGCAGAAACAGACTCTGACTCACTGTCTGTCTGCAAGGGGTGACTCTCCAGGTCTGTCTCTCTGTTTCTGTGTCTGTGTGTGTGTGTGTCTGTGTGTCTGTGTGTGTGTGTGTGTGTGTGTGTGTGTGTGTGTGTGTGTGTGTGTGTGTGTGTGTGTGTGTGGAGGTTTATAGGATAGAAGTTCTATGCACTGGGAATGTCTCAGAAAAGATATTATGTTTTTTCCCATTTCTTTTTAAATTAATGTTATGTTGTTTTTGCCAACATACATTTACAAAAAAGGTTAAAATGACAAAAAATATTAAAATAAAGGTCAAAAGCTCATAATCGGGAGCTCATTCGAAGTTTTATCCACTTTTTGCTTCATTTTCAATTATCAGAAGAATTTTCTTTGCCGTTCTTACCACATTAAAACCGTGTTTACTTTAAGCTGTTGTCTTCTAACAGCGGGAAAACAACAACCTTTGAATTAAAATCAATTTAAACAATTTTGCTCTCCTGCAAAAATTGTTCACCAAAAACAATGAGCCGTAGATTTAGCAGATTGAGGTTACGTCTCACTCTCTGCCTGTGGCGGGAATCGTAGTTTGTGTGACTGAGTTAGTATGATCCTGCTGAAAACAGAGACTTGTAGAAAAAAAGCAGACATGGACAGAAGATGGGACAATGGCGTGAGAAAAAGGTGAGAGAAATCAGGCAGGAAGGTTAGGAAACTGGAAAAAATTCCCAATTTCCCATTCATAATTTTATTGGGTAAAAAGTAGTTGGCATATCTTTTCAAGCTGTTAAAGCGAACATTTAGCCTAGGAGAGGTGCGGTTTGCATTATCAATCGTTGCATAATTATTTGATGACGTACCTCGAGTGACTCTTCCTCCCTGGCTGCTGACTGGACTCACTGAAATGGGTGTGAAATGCAGGTATGGAGAGATTTCTGAAGAAACAACCATGTGAAGCAACATTGATGAGCCATCAGAAATGGATGGGTTCCCATGCGACATATTTAGTGCGCTTTTTATTAGCATTTGTTCGACATCATACAGTCTCATGTTCAACAACAACAAGAGCAGTGTTGTGTTTCGAGGTCAGGAGTCGTATAGCCAGCATGTACCTTTAATTTATGCAACACAAACACAGTCGGACAAAAGCAGAGATTTTGTAACAGTTTCTGATCATGTTGAAGTAATATCGACTCTCAGATTTTTGTGTCAAAACATGTCATGTCGTGGTAAAGGGCAAACAGCAGCTCATCTGCGGTCAGTGCTTTATTGTCAGGTAGATATTCGGTGGGTTTGGAACTGGAAGCCTCTGTCTGGTCTTTTTAATTTAACTTTATCCTATTTTATTGTTTTTCTTTATCATATTTTATTGTTAGGTTTACAGTGTAAAAACATTTAAAGGGGAACTCCACCAATTTTACACAAGTCTGTTCACAGGTATCTAGTTAATGCTGCATTGATTATGATCTTTTTTAAGACGTGCTTCATGCGCAGGACCGGACTGGGATGATAATTCAGGCCAGGAGTCTAAATGTCAGAGCAGGTCAATCTCCACACATTCAGAACAGACCACATATACTGTAACCATTGCGTTGATATATTGTTTCTGTTTTATGCCATTAACATGTCTTAGTGCCATTACTACACACAAAAACTGCTTCAACAAACAGCCAAGTGTTTTAAGTTTCAAGAGTTAGTCAACGACATGACAGGAATAAATATTCATATAGGCTATATAATTTTTGGACGCTTTCGGAGTGTTTGCTTTGCACTTGGCCTTTCTTCAGAGCTCTCACTTGAACTCACGTCAATCATCATGAAGCTCCGGTTAGCTCTGAGTAACTGGAGCTACCTCCACCTGACAGAAAAGTGTATACAGGTCTTTGTTTTCTATATTATTTCCATACATACACATCTCCTGCTTTCCTACATAGCACGATGAAGCACTGATGAAAGGATAAGGCGAGCAAACGATGGAGTGATTAGGGGTGAGAAGAACTGCTCAGATAAGAAGTGACAGTGAGTTGTAAACAGAGTAAACCACTTTATCAAAGTACGTCATGGCCAAGTGATGCAATGTTACATTTCAAGTGTCCTGAATAATATGTTCTTTTAACATGTTGCAAGTTAAACAGGAACATCAAAAATGTTACGTAAATGACCTCGGCAACTCACTGAATGCTGTCATTTTCATGGACAGAAAGAAAGAGGCCGGACAAATAGCTAATTTTCGTGTTTTCAGTAATTAATTTCAAATGAATCCTTGACAATAAAGTGTTACAAGACAGATTAAAATATGCAGACACACATTCACACACATACTGCAACATGCATTTCTGTCTTTCTCACACACTCGCTGACTCAAACAATGTCAATGACTTTGACCATACATACAGACAGAGAGCCTCTCAGAGCAAACACACATAATTGTCCAAGCGTCTCGCTTCTCAACACTTACGCTTTGCTCGTTTGAAAGTCCACTGAATAATCTTGACCTCCTCGGTTCACGAGAGACGCATGAGAGCCAGTCATATGATGTCATCGGGGTCGGAGGGCAGGACTGTGATGCCTACACTGCCAGACTGCCTGTGGCCTTCAAACAAACGGCAACTTTATTCTGGTCGTCCTGACCTTCTGGTCCAGTCACGGTTACTGTAGAGAAACAAAGAAGCTGAGGCCAGAAACAGAGAATCGATCATGTTCCACTGACCTGTCAAGTAAAGTTTTGGGTTTAATCAACAAATACGTTCATAGAAACAGTCACTTTTCCACCGCAATGAAAGAAAACCAACTTTGTCTTTGACTTATGTCTCCATTTCTTTTGTATGACATACAATCTTGTCTAAAGTGAAAGTAAAAAAGGCTTTTGTGAAAGGATAGAAGGAAATTTGATTTGAAATGTTTCTCTTTCCCTTTAATGCATTGTAAATCCTGACAAAACATATGGATAGAAACCTTGCTGTACTTGTACTAGCATGTTGAAACAAATGTTACCACTTGTGTGTGTGTGTGTGTGTGTGTGTGTGTGTGTGTGTGTGTGTGTGTTGGACAGTGGTATTCTAGAAAATGCAAAATAACAATAAAGAACTAGGAAAGAGAAGAGAGAAAGAAATAAAGACAAAAACTAGAAAGTCAGTGTTACGTAAAGGGAAAAAACAACCAACTTAAAAATCACAGTCACACTAGCATTTACGTTTGTGATAAAGTCCATTCGGGCAAGGTAGAGTCGTGCAAATCTTTCGCTTTGAGTTCCACTTTAATGAACTGTGATTTCAATTTGCGCAGTTGACCGGTAGAAGGCCACTGTCACAGCGCTGAATGTTGAGGGGACAGGGAACCGGTTAGTCCACAACCAGGGAAGCTATCACAGCTTATTAATTGGTGTTGCATTGTCTAGTTTTATTAAGCCTTTTTCTGTTGGAGTATAAATCGATTCACAAAAGAGTAATGGTTTGCGGATACTTATGAGACAGGAGTAGATGGTACAATAAAAATACGCCATTTTGAATAAACTTCTGTGTGCTGTTAGCGACCAAGCTAACTGCTAACTGGTAGGGGTTTTTTCTTTTCCTTTAAAATCTTCATTGTATAAATGATGTGCAAAATGACAAAGGACCCAGTGCACAGAAGATACAAAAAAGCTTGGAAAGCTATAGTGACTGACTAGTGTTGGCGTGTTCCTGTGTTGCCAGTGTGTTAGCTGTTAGATGTCAAGCCCCCCCGTGTCACCACCAACGCAGCACCATTTACCTGACAAGGAGGAGGGGAGGGGAGGAACCTCACTGTGCCACTTTCTGGTGTGACCAGCCATTTAAATTTTTATTACCTCTATATTCTACCATACATTTCATGTTGTTCTCTGACGCTACTGAAAACAGACACTGAGAGACACACCGAGAGAGATGAAGCGTAAAATAAAAAGACGGGATTCAGAATTTCCAAATCTGAAAAATCGCTATATGAAAGGATAAAACTGGATTAAAAAAAAAAAATCAGAGAGACCTGTAGAGAAACCTGACAGTGAGACAGAGAGACAGATAAGAGGTAGAGGTAGAGGAGCAGAAGGGCGTGTCCTGGTTCTCTCCTCACACAAAGTGCCTTTGTCTTCTGAGCCCTGCACACGTCAACAATGGGTTTGAGTGACAGACAGCTCCCAAAAAACCTCGGGGTCTGCAATGGTGCCTTTGTGTCCTCAGCTCACATTGTGATGGACAAAGAGTCCGCTGCAACTGGCAGTGTGGGGGGAGGCTACGTTGAAAGTGTAGTTTTACAAGCAGCCACTTCACACTAGAAGAAGTCGGTCAATAGGGGGGAAGAAAAAAAAAAAAAACTGCAAAAAGTTGCACGGATTGGGTTGTTAGATTACACACTGAGATTTGAGGAGACTTGCTCACAGGTTAGCGAAAAACGCATTCTCAAAACTGAGAAACGGAGACATTTTAGGAGATCTACACTGAAATGCTTTGGACATTTGGGTGAATTTGGCCTAGAATGGCAGTATATACAAAATGTAATACAAAAACGATTTAGTATTTCAAACTTTCAAACTAACCACTTTTTGTTTGGAAAGATCTGCTTTCATTAATATTGCATTATTACTTTTTTTCCCTCAAAGTTGCACTACTAAACAACTGTACAGCAGTTAAATAAGTTAATTACCACTATAAATATGTATTTTATTTGTACTAAAAGATCAATCTTCATACTTTGAAATAATGTTAGTCAGATGTCCCTCTACATTGTGTGAAGTGTTATCCTGTAGCACTGGGGAAAAAAATCTACCACTTGACTTTGTAGATGTTGATATTTTCATTATTTAATATCTTTAAACTAATCTTTCAAAAACTAATTATGCACAAAATGAAAAGCAGGGAATAATCAGATGTGTTTATAAAAGTGACAGCTGCTTGCCAGAAAGTGCAGTGAAGATTGCCATCTGCAAGAATTGTCCCCGCAGTTACCTACAGTTTTTAATCACAGGGACTTGACATGACTTGATTCTCAAAGAGCAGCTTTGTCTTTGAGCACCCATGTCTAAACCACACGTGCTTACACTTTTTAGGCCGATTAGACCTCCTTTGATTGATATCTCGGACTCTCCAGTTAGTCTTGTTGCACCTGTTAGGGCAGGACCATTTACAATTTTATCATTCCTATGAATACATGACGCCCAGCATCAGCCAAAGCAGAAGTCTGATCAACCAGAATGTGTTTGTGCAAAGCCTTTAAACTGAGGAAGACTAGTTAAGAAGAACTTAAACACGGCATTTTAAAGCTTTAAAGTTTATATTGTCAGTTGTATTTGTGCTTGTTTTAATTAGTTTGACTAACACAAGAGAATTTTGTAATTTAGTTAGCATTTAGTTTAAAGTGTCATAGACTGGTCAGGTAACATGAAAGCGGATATATTGTTTGCTGAAACAATGAAATTGAACACCACTAAGAGACAGGTGCAACTTGACAAGCCTGATTGTCAACATTTGTCAGTATGCAAAGTAAGGACGGTATGTCCAACCACAGTAAATGTGTTTAGTGTTACCCCACAATCAGCTGGATAAATTATTATTACATTACGGTCCTTAATACGGCTCTAAAGAGGTGATTTATGAGTCCAAATGCGGCTATCAAAGCCACTTAACCTTAACTGCTGGAGCAGGTTGTTCCACAGTATAAGAGCTTATATGCTGAATATCTGAGCTTCTTGTTGCTTTTGCTCATCCTCTGTGTCGCATTCCAGTGCTACCAAGCTGTGTGGTTGTCATGTTTTGTAGTAGCGAACATGTGATTTTCTGTGACGTCGCTATCATGAGAGATGACTCGGGTAAAGTCACGGTTTGAGCGTTTAGCATAATGCAGGTCAGGAACGCCTCTAAGTGTAGTCACCCTGAGAGAGAGAGGAGTGTCGGGGCCTGTGAGGGTAATTTGTAGCAACCATCTGGCCAAAAGTGTGTGGATTTTTGTCCACATAGCGCAGGAGCGAATCGCTTCCCTAACACCCTAACACGCACGGACACTGACGCTTACGTGCATGAGTGAAACTACCAAAAGGTGCATGTGTTTGTATGTGGGGGAAAACCTGGCTACTCCAGAGCTCATCTTTTGATAGCGGTCACTAAACCATGACACAGCTGGCCTACGAAATCCACTCCCACTTCTCCCAACCGCACCAACCCCCCGTCTCAGTCAACTCGCTGATCCTGGACTCCGCCTGGGCGAAGTCCCCCCGTCAGATGTGGCCCGGCCGAGTGCGGTGGAGCTTGCCTGGTTTAACGCAGCAGGGACCAGCGGAGGCTATTGTGCACGATCTTGCAGCGCAGCGGGTAGCCGGCAGAAGCCGCATGGCGGGAGCCTTTGAAGAGAAGCCGACAGAGGAGCAGTTTGTGGGGATAGTTGGGATGTACAGAGGAGAAAAGGAAGAGGCAGGGGGCTGAGGGGGGAGCCCCCAAAGCAGCAGTTTAATAAAGATATTTAATACCTCAGAGAGGCCCCGCTTTGACTCTTTGAAGGAACATGGGGATGAAAAAAGGGGG
The DNA here is from genome assembly GCF_016859285.1 of Xiphias gladius. Taxonomy (NCBI): domain Eukaryota; kingdom Metazoa; phylum Chordata; class Actinopteri; order Istiophoriformes; family Xiphiidae; genus Xiphias; species Xiphias gladius. The sequence continues at coordinate 23,774,987 of NC_053407.1, read as the reverse complement.
CCAGAAAGCTGATTGTACACACCGAACTAAGAGGAGAGGGGAGGGAATGGGGGGGGGCAAAGAATTAGGGCAAAGAAGACAAATGAGCGGAATGACTGTAGTACACAAGACACAGAGTTCAAACATGCGGTGTCTTTACATACACACAAGGAACCGAGTTACTCAGAGAACGTTACTTTGAAAATCAATTCCTTTGCATGCACTGTTTACTTTACATCCCCTTACACATGCAGCAGAACATTTGTCAGATGTCCCCTTTCCTCCATCTTTATTTTGGAGCAGAGCCATTTCTTACAGCGCAAATGTGCCATAATTTTACAAACTGTCGAATGTTCAGCTGTATTAATCGACTTTCTGTTTGTTTCCATTTCGGTGTAGCGCCTTCTTCTTTCAAGTCACAGATCTGCTGTCTCAGCAGTGTGGTCGGTCTCACTTTATCCCTCATGATTGAACTTCACACAAAAGGAGAGCGAAAAAAAACAAACAGCAATGCTGTCACTGTGGATTTTGAGCTTGAGGTCCAAGGAAAACTAACTTCGTGAACAGCTAAACCGTCCCATCGATTCAGTCCATTTCTTGCATTTGGAAAGTAATTCTGGTCGCGATTAAATGACACTTAACCTACTGCCTAGCATTCCCAGGAGAAGTGTACACACAAATACACAAAATTACGCTGCCAAGACAGAGTCTGGGTTGCCCAGCCAGCTGAAAGAGCCTTGTTGTCTCGTGTAGTGGGCAGAATTTTCGATCTATGACCAAGCTTGATGTGCAGTCTCAGACAGGAGCAGGGCATTGTGCCCCCAGCGTCAGCCCTCCTCCATATTCATACACCCAGGGTGGAATCTAATAAACGTAGGCTTAGGGGAATCAATTGTCTCACATGGGAAAAGCAGCTAATTGTTCTGCGTCACAGGCAAACAATGCTTCAGCTATGAGAACGTTGAAACAGACTGCTGTGATTCTGTATGTGATGTGTTCGCTGTCGAGATGGTGGAGAACGCCGGTGAGGGTGGATATATCCGTGTGAACACGCGTGTAGGCTCAGCAGTGCCTGAAGGCGTACATTTCTACGTCTACAAATATTCCCGCTCTCACATTTCCCTCAGTCACATTTTTGCTGTTTTTTCTAATCACCCAGACTGTTACCTTTTATCCACCATGCCAGAATACACGTGTGATGAACTTCCCGTTAATTAACGAAGGGTGTAACCGAAAATTTGGCAAAAGAGTTTCCTTATGCTATAACGAACTGCTGTATAATAAAAACATGTTTTAGCAGCGATGCAGTGCAAACAACCCCAACCCTAAGCCTAAAACAACACCGCATAGCTACTGCAGTCCCACAGGCGATCGCAGGCCTGTTACTCTCTGAGCAAGAAGTATGACACTGAGTCTGAACAACAGAAGAACTCAACCGTCTCCTTTATCTCTTGTTGTCCTGCGCAGAGTTATGTTACTTATGTAAGCGTGGCCCTCGAGCAGGAGCTTAACTGATTTTGTTCTGTGGGTCTGTGGTCCAGATTCCCTGTCAACTGCTAATGGAGTTAAATGCCGGAGTGAAAAGGTGGAAGAGTACATTTGCGTGGTCAGTAAAACGATTTTTAGTTTTTCCCACTTTGTGCGACTTGACATTTTTACCCCTTTTCACAGCAATATGTTGCACTTTTTACTCCTTTACATTTATTTGATGCCTGCTTTTTTTCACAGTTTTAAAAAAACAACAACATGAAAATACTTCTTGCACCTTGATGTTTCCCTCTCTGAAAGGAACCACTCTGCATAAATGAGCACTTTTACATTTGATGCTTTTAATAGGGAGGGATGCACCTCCAATTTGATCACACATTGATCCTTATTGGAAGTCCCTTTTAACAAATGTATCTTCCAAATGGAAGTACTGTAAAATACATTTTCCTGCCATTACTTCTGTACTTTTACTTTATTTTAGCATTCTGTAGGACTTTCACTTGTAATTAAATATTGCTACATTGTTGTATTACTACTTTTACTTTGGTAAATGATCTACTTACCTCTTCTAATTAGGAGTGCCCCGGTTTCCCTGACATGTTACTATACATCTACAGCTTCCTTTGCGTAGTATGTCAGTAAACTTTCAGTTCAAACAGTAAAACAAACAAAAGCTAGAGCCATGGATACAGGCGCTCGAAGGATGAAAAGCATATAATCATAGTATGAAAAAAGCCTAAACAGAACCAAGCTTTGAAAAAATGTTTTTGCGTAATATTTGCATTGTGTGCGAGGATATCATGTCAGCACTGACACTGAATACACAATCAGTGAAGCGCTGAACAAAATACAAAGTGAAGTGAGATAAAATATGTTGCACAACCAAGTTTTCAGCTTCTTTCTTGGAAGTTTCAGCCGACTAAACTCAGCCCTCTGCAGCCCCTCAGCATAACCTATTTATCACCTTGAGAATCTAAATGGCCTAGTTAACTGAGGATCCCATTACTGGTGCTGCTGCAACTCTCACTTTCCTCCCCTGTCGAGCTTTGATTTGTTACCTGGTAATCTGTCTCCCCAAGGCGAGTATTCCCCCGTATCATTTCTCCTGTGGTGTCGTGACTATATGTGCTATGTTTACCCTTTTAGTCTGCCAGCGCTCTGTAGCAGAACAGAGGGGATGGGTAGAAATCACATGAAAAGGTCCAAGAAAGCTGGTCAGCACCTAGTCGGTCTTTTGTGAAAAGAGATCTGCAAAAGCAGTGGCAAATGTTGTTGTTTTATTCTTCCTAGTTTAGTCCTTTGGAAAGAGACATTTTCAGTAACACTGGCTAAACTAAAATGTGCCCTTATATTGTTAAGTTATATATACACTTATGTTTCTCCAAAGGCCGAAAACTAATTTCAGTGAACTCCAAGTCATTGCAGCTGTGGTAAGGTAATTTGAACAATGTCAAATGCATCTGGACCAGCATTTTGAAATGTAACATGTGAACCAACTCTTAGTCATATATCTGGTGGGTGGCAAGATGATCAACAAGGTAGGAAAGAAGAAAAATACATATTTCTGCTACACGAAATTCTGTTTATTTAGTTTTTCCTCTCATATTTTCTGTTTCCTTGTTAATTACTGTTCCATTTTTTTTTCAGGTCTCTAAAAATGTTAAAAGGAAAAAGAAAAGCAGAAGAAAAAAAATCACTGAACCAGTGATAAGGGATTGCAATCAGACATTGGTTTGTTTTAAGGAGTCACAGCCAAAAAGGGTTGGCAAACACTGGTTTAAACTTCAAAATTTCATTGTCAAGGTCTCACCCTATCTCCTAAAAATTATGTTTCTATAGAACTAATCTGCAACAGCAAATATGTTTTGTAAGAAACATATTTGTGACCAGCTTATGTTTTCTATTAACATAATAAGGGTTTGTTCTTAATTAGGAATTTGGCAAGTCGCAGTTTTAGCATATAAGTAAAATGTTCAAAGAATTTATCTGGATATCCACTTGTAGTGACTACAGCATTATTAAACTTTTTAACAGTCATGCTAATGCACTCACAGCACTCGGTTAAGGTTAGGGACAGGTTGTGATTGGGTTTAATACAGAAAAAGTTCACAGTGACTTCAGACACAACATGTTTATTTACATTTAACCAAAACCACCACCTTGCCCTAACCTTAACCAAAGTGCTTTTGTTGCCCTAAGCCTAACCACAGACGCGGCTCTGGATGCAAACCCTGGTCTCTGGTGTGACAGATGTGCGCTTTGTACACCCTCCGTCCACCTCAACCACCTCCTGGAAGCTCCGCTGCCGTCAATGAATGTAGCTTTTCATTCGTTCAAAAAATATGTTGCCTCTGAACGTAATCCAGCCGGTGATTACATTTCACACAAAACTTATTTGCTGTTGCAGTTTAGTTGTGTAGAACTATAACTTCTAGGAGACAGGTTTGCTAATTCAGCCCGCTGAAACACATACACTTGACGCCCTGGTTACAAAATGTGCATTTTCTGTCAAGGCAGCACACAGCAAACAGGTAGAACCCCTTACATAAAATGCCCTGATTACCAAAATACCTGTCTCTAATTCGTCAAGATGCAGCAGAGATATCACGACCTGAATGGCCCTGTGTCCATTGTGATTTTGGCTGCTGAATTCTCTCATTGTGGGACTAATGGAGGAAGAGATAAGATTTTGGTGCTGTTTAACACCGCAGTCCCTCTGGCTCCAGCACTCGCGGCCGGCCAATGGGCTGTCTGGCTGGGAGCAGGGAGGTGTAGGGTTACGAGACTAGGAGAACAATGGGCCGAGTGCCTGAGTCAGCACTATCTGACTGCTTCACTCTACCCGCTACTCGCTCTTTTTTTCCCTCCAACAAATCTGGCCAGCCAATGGCAGCTTTGTGCTGTGGAGGGAGAATGCACACACTTAACACACACACACACACACACACACACACACACACACACACACACACACACACACACACACACACACACACACACACACACATGCACGAAGAAAGAGGGAAGTCAGTGGGGGTTGGGAGCACTGTGAGACAGAAAAAAAAAGTATTGCAGGCACTTCTGTCTGTGCAGATGTGGAATGGCCAAACTTTTCACTGTATTCTTGAACCACCGGTGGATTTTGCTCAAATTCTAAAAGAAGAGCAGTTTATTATAAATCACTTGTGTTCTTTTTTTCTCCTGGTATCTGAGATCGCAATGAATAATCTATCTTAAGTAACTATTAGAGAGATAGCACAGTGTTCTGTTTTGTAATTCGGTGATACAGTGTTAAAACATTTGGTCTTAAAACCTGGAAGCATATGAGCCACTTCAAACTGTCAGCTTTCTATTTTTATCAGCTGTGTTTGTTGCTCAAAGATAACCCAAAGTGATTTGATGTATGGAACATTACAGTGTTGAACTGAACAAGCTAAAGGTTTTATTTTCTTTACTCATCAAGTATAGAGTTTCAAGTTGTTAAAAACCTGAGCGGAGGGAACTAACAGATATTTTTCCCCAAAAAGACATTATTGCTAAAAAGGTATATTTAGTTGCGCCGTGTAAGTTCTGAAGAAAAACTTGTCTCCAGTACGAGTATAAGATAGTTATGTGTTATTTTGCTAGAGTGGTTTGGCTTTCATGATTAGAACATCACTGTGGTAAGGAGCACCTATACAAGAACGTTGGGAAGAACGACCGGTGTTCTTCAGATTACACAGAAGCAATGACTTGTGAAGATGAACACATCCTAACGTGATGCTGGTTACAGATACTAGTAAGAGCTTTGAACTCACAGTCGTTAAACTGGAGCAATCTCCCTGTCAGACTTCAAACGCAAAGCACCTGGCAGGAATCAGGTTGTGTTTCTGAAATGCAGAAATCCACTGTGCTGGGACAATTATGTCTGACCATTTAAAACCAAGAAGTGGTGACACTTGAAGGTTAGGTATAAGGTTACATGTTTAAAGGCATCTTCCCAACTCTGTGCATACCATCTGCTACTAAATGTAAACCAAACCGTGATACATATCCAGTGTCCCCTAAAGGTAAGATGAGCCAGCAAAGGTTAACAAAACAAAACCGAGCTATCTCTCAACACGAGATACAATATTGCATCAATGTATGTTTATGTGTTCTACATTTTCTCACATCTCATGCCAGCTGCTCTTTTATTCTTTCCATTGTTTGATGGTTGCTTGAATTCTCCATGTGCAGTATAGCCATGTAAGCACAACTGCTGCAGATTTGCTTTGTTTGCTATCCATGCTAAGGTATGCAGAATTGGTCTACTTATTTTGGTCTACTTGTGCTTGTCCCTACAGTAATACACGTAAACTAGAGAATGCAACGACGAAAATGTAGATTGACTGCTGAAATTCATTCCTGGGAATCCTGTGGGTATCGGAGTAGCTGAAATATCCATCACGGGTACCTATGTTTAAACTTTGTTGGGTGTCTGCATTCAGTGCTTGGGCTGCATGTGGACAGTCTGCAGCAGGCCCATTGGCAAAGGAAAGATTTACGTCAGGCACACCCTCACGGCTATGAAAATGTGAAAATAATAATAATATGTACTTTGCAAGTAGTCTGAAATCAATGATATATGGAAAAAATATATTAAGTACCCTTTAAAATAAAACCGAGACTGTAAGCAGTGAAGGAAGCTGAAATATAGTGAAAAGTGCAGAAGTTGGAGTTGAAACACTGAAAGCTGAAGAGTTGAAGTATCAAGGGTAACACACACGAGTATTAAAACCACTGATTTTCACACAACTCTGCAGACCACTGACATCTTATCTTCAGGATATGCTATTGTCATATGTTCCAGCATCAGCGCATGTCAAGTCAGAAAAGAAGTGTGTGTGTGCGTGTGTGTGTGTTTGTGTGGCACTTCAGTTTAAGTAAAGGCAACAAAATGGGATGAATGTGTCAGCTGGGCTGTAAGCACTGAAAGAAGTTTCACTGGCAGCTGAAATGCACCACCAGACAAGCTTAATTATCAACATCACTGATACGCACTGAACGAGGCAAGTCATGTACAGAAACACTCTGTGACTCCTGTGAAGGAACTCTCTCACTTTCACACAGACACACACACACACATGCACACACAGAGTCTATTGACACCAAAACCATGACGTCCTCTGTCCTCTGGAACTCTGGCTGGTCTTCTGTGGAGTGACCCACCCCGCCCACCCACCCACTCATCACTCAAACAAATGTCCCCCGCTGAGTGAGTAACAAATTTACAGCAGCTCTTCCTTCCTATCAGGGGGCATGCGGTGTGAGTGTGTGGGAGGCATCCAAACCTTTATCACTAATTATTAAACAACGCCTCCTTGTTAAAAGATAATACTGGTTTTATTAATGATAACAATTTTAAGTACCGTTCCCTACCACTAACTCTAAATGAAAAAGCTCCCTAAAGAAAAAGCTCTCTAATTCATTAAATTACAGTGGAAGTGTAGTATTTATATATATATAGAAGATATGTAGTGAAATAAGGGAAGCCTTAACCTTGTCCCACTTATTGTACGTGTTTGTGACTTTCCTTCTCCCCCTAACCGCTTAACTGTCATGCCTTTCCTCGGTACAAACTTTAACTCCGTTAACCGACTTAAGACAATGATTGAAGGTGTCATATGCTGAGTGGACAGGATCGATTTGCCGTCATCTGTGAAAAGTAATCTTTCTCAGTGACAATACCTGTAAATCACAAATTTCATCACGGCAACATCGACTATCTAGTTGTATTTAAGTTCACAGTCAACTACTCTTTAACACCGCTGTGTATCAGCATATACATAAAATAACATATTTATTCATTGTGCTCTGGCTACAAACAAACAAACAATAAAAACCTTATAGAGCAATGTCTTCTACTGTATGTAAACCAAAGGGATGAGAGACGCAAAAGATCCAGTGTTAATCATTCTCTGGACAGATAATGTAAACACTGCTGTTTCAGATAGAGTCTGTGTTTTGCTTCGCTGACTCTAAGAATTCAGAAAGTCCATACTGAACACCAGATGGAGAAATAGGTTCCATCGTCAGTGTGATGATAATGGTGTATTGGATACTACATTACAAAATCGCCTGCAGTATCTTTATTTTACCAGTACATATTATCCGAGCACATTTTTCAAACATTAAAAATGACTTGAAGCAGATCAAAAACATTTCAGTTATCCGTTCTTCGTGTTTTCTCTCTGCTGCATCTATCTCTTAATTACTCTTTCTAATCTGTCTGTATAGGAATGATCTGCCATCACGTATGTCTGTCTGTCTCTCTGTCCGTCTCTCTGTTTATCCATCTGTCTGCGTCTGTCTGTCTCAGGGACCCGTTACTAGTTCAAGCTTAGCGAGCTGTGGAGCCAGCTGGATTCCAGCACTGGTCTACACTCATTGCCTCCAGCCCTAAATCATCTCTTACACACACACCAATGTCAGAAACGCACACAGACAGACAGAGACACACACACACACACACACACACACACACACACACACACATACGCACACAATCATTACACATATTACTCTGGTTGCCTGCCATCCTAAATGAGTGCCATAAAGCAGGAGAGGGGGTTGGCTCCAGCCCTCCCCGAGGGCCGCTGGTGCCTCCTGACACAGATTGTTGCCTCACCCTGACTAAGAATGCGTTGTTCAAATGCTGGGTGTTTATGGCAGGTGATACCAAGGGGAAAGGTCAGATCCCAGGGCAGAGGGAGAGATCGTCTTGGCTAGTAGGAAGTAAAGGGCTGACGTGCGGGTAAATACTGTGAGATGGATGTGGAGGATTGTATGCGCTCCAATAATCCTCCTCCTATCCACAGTTGAGTTTGGGCAATGCAGCTGTAGATATGAGAATTAAAGACTTCATTTTGGTTATTAGAGTTAAATGTGCATAGAATTTTTTAAAGAGAAGTAGATTTACTCAATAGTTGTTGATCTCAAAAATAAATTGATGCTGTTTCGTCTTTCCACAACGAGTCTGAAACAGTTGCAGCTGCTTGCACGCAAACTGTAGATAACAACTGAGCATGAAATTTACTTTGGAAATAGTAGTTCGACAAGGTTGTTTGTCTGATCTCTTTTTGTAAAATTACAACAGTGTAACTGTAGTTTAAAAATAAAACTGTTCTATTGAAAAAATAATTATTATATTCTATTATGTATTTATTAAATTGAAAAGCTTTGTAAATGGCCGATGTTCTACAGCAGAGACATAGTTTTTAAGTAAAGTAGTATATTAAATAGTGTTTTTAATGTATGTAATGCGTGTAGCTATGAACAGTTAGCTGCACTTCCATCCAGTCAGTCAGGAGGTGCATCACATGTCTAGTCTGACGAACACTGCTGAAAGAGAGAGAAAGTAATGGATGGAATAAAAGAGAGGTAATATGGTACACAAGAGGAGTTGTGATGATAAAAGACAGCGGGAAGCATATTAATCAGTTTGGGTGAAAGGTATGGATTAAAAGTAAAAAGAAGAAAGAAAGAGGAAAACTGAAGAAAAGTGTGACTAAAGTTGCAAAAGAATTATTAAGGTGCAAAAACTGAAAGTACTACCACTAGTAAAATGATGACAAGCTAATTTTTCGTCAGGTCACCACCTTTAGGCAGTCTATTTCTTTATCAGTGTCTCAGTTCCTGCCTGTTATTTTCTTTTTGTTTAAGAGATTATGGGATGACAGAGAAATGGTAGGAGTTCTTGTGTAGCCTGACCTTGGAGTTGCTAATGGTATGTGCCTTGGAATTCACCACTAGATGATAATGTATAGTCAAACATACTGTACATGTCAGGTAACATCTCATGGTCTGTGCATAATGTTTCCAGCAAAAGGGAGCAGTGGTACATTTCTTAGAGTTTTAACTCGATGAGTTACATTTGCCAGGGTTGGGGAATCCTTTTCTATGGAGGCCTAAGGTACAGTCAGATTTAATGGCAAAGTAAGCTCACCCAGATGTGAATTCAGCTTGGTGTGTTACTTTTGTGAGCCATCCACTGCATGATACAGTACAATATAGTTCACACTCGGCAAAGAGCTCTACAGTCTTTACACTATATCAAGTACACACTTGCGTCTGAAGGGGATTTTGATGAACAAGTGTGTTCAGCTTTGCAACAATGCAACAATCCTCCTCAACCGCACGACCACTGCGACTCTAGTGACTTTATCAACCACAGGGAACAATCTTGAAACAAATCCACTACTTTTTTTAAAAATTCAAAATGTGATGAATTAAAGCCAAAAATGTTAATCTTCCTTGAATCTGAGTGCGCGTACATGTGTGTTGCTCGTGCGTGGTGTGTTTGCAAATGGTGTGCCATGTCACCTGTGTGCTGTGGACTGATGTTTGGTCGATGTTGAGTGAGATGTCAACCGTAACACAAGGGTTTTAGTTTAGTTTTTCGCGGCTTCGTCGTTCTACAGACATTTGCTTAGTGGTGTGTAAACAGTGGAGGTGTGGTTGGTGTGCATGGGGGTGTGTGTGTGTGTGTGTGTGTGTGTGTGTGATCAAGTGTGTGTTAAAGATCACCCAGCTCTTTCCTTTACTTCCCAGCTGCCCAGCTGTATGGATACAACACTGTGTATCTAACAGGACTTTGAATCAGTTAACTGTGAGTCTTTCATTGTATTTCCGCTGCACTCGAGAGGATTGGTTCTGAAATTAAACATTAAAAAGCGCCAAATTACAGCTTTGACATTATTTTGTGGATGTTCAGGACCATGAAAGCTGCGGTTCTCCATGAACAACTGCTGAGAGTGAGACTCTAAACCTGCTTTATATAAATGCAGGACAATGATCCCGAACATACAGACTAGGCATCTATAATGTTTTTATGACCTAACAGTGTCACTGTCTTGACTGATCAAGTCATGCATCTGACCTCAACCCATCTCAACATGTGTTCAACTTGAAGGCAAGAAGTCCAATAAAGTAACAAGTAATAAAGCCTTGCAGAGACAACCCTTCAACATAAGTTTTTTAATACTGTTGATATACTTTGCCAAATATATTTTGGAGGAAATGTAACTTCTAACATTTTTATCAATCCAAGAAGTGTCAGGTCTAGGTAACACCTACATTTAAAAGGGTAAGATTTTGCATGAAATAAGTTAATTTCAATGAAATCACTGCGATCGGTGGATTTGCCTACTGGGGTTATGTAAATCCACGCAAATCTTTTCCAGTTCTTTTCAAGTTCAACTCTGATGAACTTTGACATGAGAATTCACACGGTTTATCAATAGAAAAACATCTATGCTGACCTTTGAGGGAATAGTATACGCTGTGATGCACCATCTACAATTATTGGAGTTATATAAGACAAGTTGATGGTGCAAAAATGTGTCTTGGATAAAGTGTGAATATTTTATCCTGTTAGTTACCGAGCTAACTAGCTTACTAACTGCAGAACTATTGTCACTGACTAGTGTTAGCATGTTCCAATTAGTTCAGCAGCTACCGATTTTTCACAAACTTCAAGCGAAACCTATGTAGTGAAGACACATGGATAAATTCCTTTGCGACCAGGCCAATATACAGAAGCCATAGGGAGGAGGCCAGTATGGATGGCCGTGCATACACAGGACTTTGACAGTGGGATCATTGTTCACATTCTGCGCCCCGTGTTGTTAGGTTTAGGCTACTAAAACATTTGGCTACATTTCTGATTAAATATTGAAAATGTCCTGTTTCATGCTACAAGTGTGCATGGACTTTTTTAATCCTTAATCAAGACAACCAATCTGGTCTGCAGATACATTCAATATGAAGATTTTGTATTCCAGATGCATTCAATCGAAGCATGTCCTTCTTATGTTTCGAAAAGTGTAATCTGGGTGACATTATATCTTTCAAAAAATGTATTTGCTTTTGTGAAATTTTTTGTGTAGGAACACAGTTTTTAGGAAAACATATAATGTTTCAAGAGGGCATGAACGTCCTCACATTAAAGCTTTTGAAGTTCAGCCCTTTTAACATCAGTCATTTGATTATTTGATTACTAATTCAACTATTAATCCAAAAAATTGTCACTGTCCTAGAACTTTCTGATTTTACTGTATGTGTATTAACATGTATTAGCATGTAATATTAATGTGTGTGTGTGTGTGTGTGTGTGTGTGTGTGTGTGTGTGTGTGTGTGTGTGTGTGTGTGTGTGTGTGTGTGTGTGTGTGTGTGTGTTGTCTGCATGCCAGTCCCGGAGCGCTAAAGCTTTAAACTTGGGTACACATTGACCAAGTGCCCAGCAGCCAACGCCCTGGAGAACAGACTGAGCAGTGTATGAGCCTACAGGAAATGTGTATGTGTGCATGTGTGACTTGGGGAAAGGAAGTCAGATGGAGAGTTTGCACAGGTGTGTGAGGGCTGTGTGAGTGCGTTTTAGGTCTTGCAGCCAATGTTGCCCTTTGAAACTCCCATGTAATGCTCTTTCTCCTTCCTTCTTTGAACATATCCCGTGCAGAGGACCAATGTGTTAAATATAAAGTTTCAAAGAAGGGACTCTTTGTATGTTTCAGCAGCTGCAGGAGTTAGGAGGTTACTGCTAGACTGTCACGTGAAAGCACAAAATCAAGGTGAGGGTTCGGAAAACTGAATGGGAAATAATTCCTCAGAGCTTCTACGAAGGTGGGCCTTGAAATGGTCCCACTTTGAATCTACCTGGCATTAACATGCATCTTGGGTGATCCGATCACAGCTGTAAGTATGTCAGTTCACACCTGGCAATAGAATGAGCCGGATCAGATCGGATCTCACCTCCCCACCACATTTGCAAATAAACACACACATCACGTCCATTTGTAAAGACCAAATGCGTTGTTGTTTTTAACTGGCAGGAGGGAGCAATGGACTTCCTGTGCCTTGTCTGCCGGAAATTAAAAGAAAAAGAAGAAGAAATCAAAACAATACAGGCTCGGCCTATTCCTCGGCGTGTTCCAGGCAAACCAAATCACCCAAGATGTCTGACACACTTAATAATAATAATATATCTCTATGGGCTTTTTGAAATTTTCAGATGTCGTGGACAAAGCCAGCTTACACTATTTGTACGACTTGGATTTGTTTGCGAACAGGTATGAACATCTGCTTACGCAGAGGACGTCAATTGATATATAGGCGAAAGGGGCCATATGTGGCCCAGGCCACCTCCGAATTGGGTCTTAGCAATTGGATCTCGATGTGTCCTCAATGCGTCTTGGGTGAGTTCACACCTGTACTTAGAGCTGTCCACTTGTGATCGAATCACCCAAGGCGCATGTTAAAGCCAGGTATGAACGGGGCCTAAGGCTGCTACTAATTGAAAGGTAAGGACTTCCTCTCAAGGTGCTTGTTTTCTGTAACTACTGTTTCTACATCTTTGAGATACAAACGCAGCTTTCATTAGTACGCAGTTGAAACAAACCAGGTGTGAAAAGTCTTATCTCTCTTGTCAGTAAATTGAGCAGGGATAATCTTTAGTTAAGAGGCTTTAAGGACTTCAGTCATACCGTTTTCAAAGGTTTTCTCTTTGGAGATCCAACAAAAAGGCAAACATCATGTTTGAGCAGCCACAGCCTTTCATGTGGGTTTAAAACATCAAAGTATCAGTATCAGAATGCTGTGCTTTTTTCCTTTTTTTTTTTCTTATTTTGTTGTTTGTTCAACCATGTGTGATGCCTTTTTAAAATTCTGATATATACACTGACTTTACTAATGTAAAACTGAATGTTATTGTGTTTAATAGTAATTCAGAGTGAATGTCAGATTAAACTTGTATGTAAATTGACCATTTGAGCCTAATTTTTTTCTATAATTTTATATGAGCAAGATTGTCGTGATTGCCTTTCTTTGAGGAATTCATTTCTACAAATTTCTTTTGTTTAGACTCTATCTTATTATATATACATTTTCTTTTATTTTTTCCTGCTGAATCCTTGGCTTGCCACAGTGTAATTTCAAAATGCCGACCATAGTTGTGAGAAAAAAAAAAAGTGCAAGGTTATGGTTCACTTCTCCCCCCGAGCAGAGCAGCACTTGAGCTGACCAGTCGGATATTCAGGCTGACCAGAGAGGCCAATTGGAGTGGCATTTGAGCCAATTTAAGGGGCCCTTGGGCCAACCAAGGGGCATAGGGGCCCCTCTAGTGTCGCACCGGTGGGTCATTAGGAGACAAATGAAGCAAGAAAGTGTCACATTAGGGCACAGCCATGACCTTAATTCAAACAAAAGCACAGGGGTGGTTGCCACTGTAATGTCCCAGTTACATATCATCTTAATCTTATTTTATCCTGATGACATTTATTTTGCCAACTTTGTTCCAATCATTTTGAGTGCTGTACATTGCCATGGTGATACAATACACTTCTGTCTTCCACTGCCCAAGGGGATTGTTGTCTCAGCAGCATAAAATGGACAAACTGGAGTGGTTAGATAACACACAACACAATGCCAGTCTGTAGGCCACACACACACACACACACACACACACACACACACACACACACACACACACACACACACACACACACACACACACACACACACACAGAGCTAAACATCTGGGTGGTCTTTCAAGAGCTACAAGGGTTAATGACAGTCTTGTTTGGAGGGATTGACTCCTAAGCCTTATACATACATCTGTGTACACACATAAACACACATACACATATGCACACTCAAACCATGACGAACAGCAGTGGTGATGTGCAGTCATGTGGTCGATCAGTCAGCGCCTGTAGACAACCCTGATGAGGGTCTGACTTTTTTGTTTTTTTGTTTTCAGTACTTTGTTATAATTTGTTCATTTCCTGTAGGGGTCACTTTGGGGGTCAATAAGTGCATTTACATGCACTCTAGTCATCTGATGTTCCACACACACTTTTGGCACAAATATGTTTTCAACGCTAAGCTCCATGTAAATAAAAGACTGGTTTTGTTTGTCAATTTTAGTAACTGTGAAGCATAAACCAGATTAAACAGCAGGATTTCGCATGGAAAAGGATGATAACTTTAAAGTTTGTTTTGTTTTGTTTAGCACATAAACATGGAAAAAGGATGAACAAAAAAGAATATTAAGTTGGTATAGTAATGTTAGAGTAATAACAGTCAGTAATATCTTAGCTTCTTCTTTGTGAAACTGATAATGATGATAGACATGTGGAGGATTTTGGGAGAGAATCTGATTACATACTAGACGTAAACTGGGAATTAAGGGTTTTTACACTTAAACACTGTATCAGATTATCTCCTCTAACCATTACAGCATTTTTTCGTCCACCATGCACACTAAGCCAGCGTTTTTCTCAGCCCAAACCTCCAGTTTTTCCAAGTGGATAAATCTTAAAATGTCGGCTTGGTGTTTCAGTGTGCACGGGGAAAACAGAGCTTTTGCAAAACAATGGTTGGGGTGTGTGCGGCAGTGAAGTTAGTAGGACAACATTCTGTCACTTGTAACTTTCTCTGTGATTACATATTTCCATTTAGCTCATCAAACAGCACAGCCTTTTCATACTTGTTCCACTGTCTAAAATCAAGCAGAGAAAAATATGTTAATAGGAACAACTGAACTGTCAGTTCATCTCTATCAAATCACAGTATAAGTGGTCACTGAGAGCAGCAGGGGACAGAACGCAGGTTCAACCATCTGAGACTCGGCAGAGTAACCATGCTCTGTCTGCACCCTTTCTTACAAGATATTGGCTGCATTACACCGTTTTGAGGTTTGGCTGCTGAAAAGAGGAAGATTAAGAAGAGATTCACCTGACGCCTTATGCTGCACTCGCAAATACAGATACAGAGTAGTGGGCAGTCTCTAGTCTCTCATAAAGCTGTAGCTCTGTGGGTCTGTTGCGTTAAGCACGTACTTTACATACTCTACGACTGGACAGCTGTTTTGTGACATAGCCGCCGTACTACACATGACATTGTTTCCTGAGTGCAGAATAGCTTTGTTTGCGATCACAGAACATGTTATTGAAATGCTTTTAATAAGGCAATGACACCTGAACAGAGAAGACTGAAGGATGCGATCTCCAATCCACCACTGTTGGCTTGCATTTGCACTTTTTAAGCCCTGTAGCTCAGTGTGCGGCATTGGGCTGCAGCCCCAGGTCCCATTTGCAAAACCTAGCAGCCTATTTCCGTTCCAGCGTTCGAGGTCGTATGTGTGAATGGCTTGTTCGGACTTTGTCTGAGACACGAAGGCCAGAACTCCACAAGTGTTGAGAAAAATTTCCACCTAGCTGACGGAAGTAACAATATGCCAGTACTGGTTTGTATGTAATTATAAATATGTAATCGTATTGAAAGCAAAAGCTACAATGTGACACTATTGATTTGATCTATGTATTGTGATCCGTACGTAGAGGACAGCTGCGTACGAATAAAGCAGCAGGTTCGAAGTCTCGAGGTCTTAAGTGCTTTTCTTTTACTTTCTTACTGAATATAATGGAATTTTTGTTTTTTGCTGTGTACAGCACGCTAAATAAATCTCTGCTGAACTCCCCCGAAACTCCTCATGCCTTCTAAATTAATGCTACATATGTGTTTGTGAGTTTTTGACGAGTGATGTTTTCAAATGTCATTATACAACAGGAAGTTTTAGCCAAATAATCTGATTGGTCACAGATGTGGTACCAGCTGTAAGGGAGCTGTGCTTCATTACTTGCGGAGCCAACTCTGGCTGCCACCATGGAGCTAGTGAGCGATCATTCTTTTCTCCCCTCTGCTAATCTCACTTCTTTACAGTAAAATTCACTGGAGTAGACTTTTTAGCCACAGTGCATGAGTTGGTACCTAAAGCTCTAAAGCCACTGAAATTATATTATGGACAAGTCTTATTTAAATATCCTTTTACTTTTCTTTCTTTGAAAGTGTAAAGACATGGCTAAAGGAGGAAAGGGGACTCGAAGATGACAACAGATGAATGGGTTTATGTGTGAGCCTGTAAAAACAGCTGCTGGTTTTGTTTTGGGAACCAACATCATCCCCATCCACACACACACACACCCACAGACCCATATACCAACACCCCGGCTGAGCCAAATAATCCAAAAGGAGAGAAAACGCGCTTCTCACGCACCTTCCCCACCCACTCCTTCGAAAAACAAAAGCCAATCACTTTGGGTTTGCATTCGCACTGAAGTACACACACAAAATACTTAGGGCCCTCTTGTCTTTCCACTCAAACACCACGACATATTCTTTGTTTTTCGATGTGTACAAATGCATACTCGCACACACATACAAACTCAAGCAACTCCTCCCGCAAACACACACGCACACACACACAAGAACATCCACAAATAAACACTTACTCTTGTTCTTCCACTCACTGACTCATTTTTAAACAAGAGCTAGAAACTCAGCAGGAAAGTGTAATTATGCAAACCCACTCACTTCACACCCCACACATTCAAAATGAGCATAATCACAGTTTTTCATTGAAAATGCATTGTTTGCTTCTTAATTTGTTTGTCTGCAGTGCATCTCTCATGGCTTTCCTTGTTTTTCTTAGCAAAGTTACTAATTATATTAGGCATGCAGTGTTAGTGTGTTTGTGTGTGTGTGTGTGTGTGTGTGTGTGTGTGTGTGTGTGTGTGTGTGTGTGTAGGTGCCAAGGGCTGGCCCAAGGCTTGGTGCCAGTATGGATAAAGAGCAGATGGCGACCCTGACAGGGCAGAAAACCTTCAGTTCCCACATTCTCCTGCTCTATTCAGCCTTCACTCCTACACTTCTTAATGGCAGCATGGCATGTGTGAGAGGGATAGCTTAGATTTATACTTGAATGCACAGACGTTTATAAGAGGGAAAAAAAAGGATTGCTCGGGGGGGGGGGGCAAAAACGTCTGCTCTCTTTTGCATACTATACTTTTTCATGGGGTAATCATACGAGTTTGTGCGCTTGCGCCGACCGCACAGCCTGTTGCAGTTGCTCTTGCTCATTTTCTTATTTTTCAAAATTTTTAGCTTTCTTCTTTTGTCATGCTATTCTAATTTTTTACTAGTAAGCTATTTAAAATGCGCCGTCTCGAAACATGCTAGTAGAGAGAGTTCTGTTTTTTTTTTCACCGTTATTTCTTTCATTCAGCAACCTTTTTTGAATGCTTCAATTCAGATACACTACCGTTGCACAGCAGCTCAGTGGTCGCATTGTTACATCCCCTTAAAAATCAGGAGGAGGACACACACAGGATGTAAAGGGCTAAAAAAGAAACAAGGGAAGGGAGCTGGGTCCAGACAACAGAGACTGATGGAGGAGAGGAGCTCCCTTCTATCGTCATGAGTGACGTGAGGTCACTGGACAATAAGATGGATGAGCTAGTGAGTAATCGGATGGACTTCCGCGAGCGCAGTGTTATGTGTTTCACAGAGACATGGCGGCAGGAGGATACTCCGGATCCCTTTGCTGCCAACTACGGCTTTCAGATGGTTTTGGCGGACAGGAATAAATCTGAAAGCGGAAAGAAAAAAGAGGTGGCGGGCTTGCTGCTTTTATTAACAACAGATTGTGCCACTCTAGTCACGTTACTGTAAAGGAACGTTTCTGCGGCCCAGATATTGAACTGTGGGCCTACGTCCATACTACATACCCGGGGAGTTCTGACATGCCATCCCGACCGTTGTTTACACCCCCCGTGGTTAACTGGGATCCCCTCATGTAACGTGCTTCCTTCATGATCTCCGGGGACGTCAGTCACGTGACACTGAGGAAGACTCTCCCCACTTTCAGTCAGTTTGTGGACTGCATTAAGAGAGGAGACAGGACCCTGGACCTGCTGTACGCTAATGTTAAAAAGGTCTAGCGATGCTACCTTGCACATTACTTTTTGCACATTTGCATATGTACATTTTTCTATTCACTTATGGTGTATTTATTATTATTACTATTTCATAGTACCTTTTACTGAAAGATTTTGTGATTCAAGTTAACTAGGCAGTCGTGCCTGGTCAACTACTGCAGAGAAGGCATGTTTCAAGAAGACGAGAATGAACCCATGCCATGATAACTGAATGAGTAGTCTCCTATATTGTATATTTCAAAAGGAGCTACAGGAGACATATAAGATGATGCAACGTGCCCTTGTCCCGTAATTACCACTTGTGTCCAAAGTGGCCGCCGTTGAGCAAAAGTTATGTAGGCTCGCAAATTTAAACACTGCCATGTCTAAATAGTAACTGACATAATTGCATTACAGGATACAAATGTCCAGATATTACACACGCTTTACATTGACTTTTGAATAGCTTTTCTGAGAACTGGTTGATTTGTATTTCAGCAACACCAAGAAATATAGCGGCAGCAATTTCCTCACAATGTATATAGAACTTATATAGCATTAAGGAATGACATGTTTCACATTTAAACGTAAGCGGATAGTTTATCTTGCTGATCTACAGATAATTTCTTCACATCCTTCTTCTTGAGAACGAGGAGCAGATCACTCATACAGACGGGGAGCAGGGCATGAGTGAAACAAAAGAGGAAATGAGAGATGTGTCCAAGGACAAAGAGAAAGAAGGGTTTGGCTTAAGAAGAACCTGTTGCCTCCTTGCACTGGTGGATTCTCGGGGCAAAGGGCAACTTCTGCTTATACTCTTTTCAGACTGACACATTTACCCAACTAACTGACTTATCTAAGTAATTCTGCTTAATTCAGTGGTTTAGCAGTACGTGTGACTGTACTGCAGACTTGAGTGATGGCAGACTTTACACTGTGAGGTGGAGACAGAGGATGCTGAAAAGTTTTTGTGTAGCTAATGTGAAAGTGCTCAGATGCTTTATCTCTGTTTCAAAATACTCTTCCAGACCACAGCGTAGCAGTCTGCAAAGGCCCCACAAGATGGATGGTATCGATATTCTTTAAGAATTTAGAAAATCGTGAGTGACACTTGAAATTAGTGATGGCTATTCCCTGATGCTAAAGAATAAAAAATACAGCTGTTTTTAAAACCACTTCTTCTCACAGTAACGTGACAAGAAGTGGTTTCTAGTGGATTTCTAAGTGGTTTTTAATGTTTCTTAATAAATACTAATTATGGTTTGTATACGAATCTCAAGCAGCCAAGTGTACGTTACAGAAAGCGAGCGATTACTTAAAAAGGACTTTCTGAGTGTGGTGTTGACGGATACTATTGTCCTTAAATGCAGCTCACAACAGTAACAGAAGAGTGAGTCACGGGTGGAAAAAATGTAGCCAGTCCGGTCAATTAGCATCTGAAAAATCCCTTCAAAACTGTTTTGTCTCACTATGTCACTTCATAATGCCATGCCAATTACCAAGATAGTGTACTGCCGGGATTCATAACCTGTTGTACATAGCGGGTTACGAGTATAAACCCTAGTATTTTCACGCTTTTAATTTCAAATAACAAAAATAACTGCTTTTTCAGTGACAACCTTATCTAGATGCACAGTATGTTTGTTGTTTATGTAGGCCTATCTATATCTATTTATCTTGCCTGTACATAATAGCTGCATGTTTGTTTGCATAGTATTACTGTATTTGTTTTCACATGTCTATATTTGTATCTGGGGAGGTACTGACAACTGCAGTCAATAGAAAAACACCTTTACCGATGGACAAAATAATACTCCTACATAGACATAATACACATATTCCATATTCTCAATTTTACTTTTTGATTTTCATACATCTCCAAAGTTATTGAATGATTTAATGGCCAACAGTACTGTATGTAACTCTCACGATGGCACCCATCAACACAAAAATGGCTTTGCACCAAAGATGTTGCCATAATAATGTGTTTTCGAAACAATATCACCTGATCACTCCATCTTGCCTATGTATGCATGTGTATCGAAGGGCGAAAGAGACAAAGAAACAAAGACCTAGAGAGAAAAAGATTAAAAAAGAGAAAGACAGACAGATGGCCACTGCTGTATTACCCATACAAACAGTGATAAACAATAAAACCATAGGCTCTTGGCATCAGGAATACCTAAAGAATTTGATTTGATCACCCTGCTTAGGTCGGCATTTGGTTCTGTCCTCCACCCTTTGCTCCCCATCTGGCCTCCATTGTCTAGTAGCCGTGAGAGACAGGTGGTATTGTTCCCACGGAGACAGTTGCCGTGGTGGCACACTCCTAAGGGTGTAACCTGTCCACACACACATTCAACGGCCACTTCACTAACCTGTTTCCTGTGTGTGTCCTGCCAGACGGGCGGTGTCGTGCCAGGAAGTGCACCGTCTCATCAGGTCAGGTTGCCTCTCTTCAGCCTGGCAGGTGTCTCACGCACGAAATTTCCCATGTGAAACAGACTTGGCTAGATATGTGTTTGTTGTCACTGGCTTCCTCCAATCATGATTCAACTTTAAAATGTGTTTGTGAGATGGTTTCATTCTTCTTAGACATGCGAAATGAAACAAAAACATGTTTTGTCAAAGTGATTTTAAACACCTGATAAACAAAAGACCAAAACAGACTTATTTGTTCCTACTAAAGGTGCAGATCTTTAGGTCATTACTATGCAGTTTCATTGTGGAAAAAGGTCAGTAATTTCCTCAAACAGCCTGGTGCTGTAGTTTTTAGCAAATGGTTCTCAAACAGGAGTAAATATTTATCTTGTTGGGGCTGTTTTCAGCTGCGGATTGATACACATTTGGAGTTCTAGTGAGTTTTTACTGCAGTGGGATGGTGTGCATGGGAATGAGTCAATATAAATTATAGTGCCCATGTTATTCGTAGTGGAGGAACATGTCATCCAGTGCGACAGTGGAATAAACTATATCAGGCTTTGGATAATACGTGTTAGTAGGATCAGTTCATTTTTGATTTTGGTCTTTTCATGGGATTTTCTTGAGAAAAAGAAAACAAGAACATCTTCGGCCATGTCCTTACAGCTGAGGCCACAAGGCCCAAAAGAGCACTTGTGAACAACTAATATATGGTCTTTTGTAGGTTTCCTGTCTTCAGCTCTCTGTTATAAACAATGTAGAGAAAACTTTACTCGCCAAATGTGGTGTAGAGCATCAGTAGAGACAGTAAACAAACTATGAAGTGAATGATGACGTAGATCTAAACTTGCAGTCAGTAATAAATAAAGTTGGTATTACTAAAAAAAACACACACACCGAATCCACAATATGAGTGTATGTAGACTAAGAGTAGATAGACTCGAAGAATATCTGTGTGTGTGTGTGTGTGTGTGTGTGTGTGTGTGTGTGTGTGTGTGTGTGTGTGTGTGTGTGTGTGTGTGTTTGTGTAACAGCAGTAATAACAGCATGAGGTGGCCCCGCAGGCCCACGCTTGCATGGGCACTGTTGCTGCAGTGGCCCTGCACTGTGCCTCTGAACTGCCACTGCCCATGGGCCCCGAACTTCGTTTTGTCTCTGACCCTGTTATACATACAAAAACATGTGTGTGTGTGTGTGTGTGTGTGTGTGTGTGTGTGTGTGTGTGTGTGTGTGTGTGTGTGTGTGTGTGTGGGTGCGCGCGCCGGTGTTGTAGCCAGACTGACTTTAGGCTGTCAGTACTCATTAGGATAATGACTGTGGGACCTGGCAGGTGCCCAAACTTTGAGAGAGGGATGGCTGCAGGAAGGGAGGGGGAGTGCGAGAGAGGAGAATTATAATGGCCCAGGAGAGAGGGGAGGTTGCTGCTTACTGGGATCACATTTCATCCACCACACGCACACACGCACGCACACACACACACACACACACACACACACACACACACACACACACATAACCCCCCCCTTCGTTTCATCTGTTATAAACAGACAAAGACAGTGACAAACATTTATGCTCTGGCTAACACAGATCAGCATAAATTATGAAGTAAAAAGAAGACAAACATACCATAAAATTGGAGAGTGGTTCCCTCCTCCTCATATCATTTGAGCTTGGGCTCCAGGCACATGGTTTATGTTACAATTTCTCTCTGAGGTAGCATCCATTCAGGGTTTTTGAAAGATTCCGCAGCTGTATAGTGTTATTGACACTTGACTTTGCCTAAATTAACTCAGCAGCCAAAAGTTTTTTCCCCTGACATTTGACACAGATGGGGTTGTTTTCTAATCTGAGGGAAAATTATAAGGTTGCAAAGAAAGTTTTTTTTTTTTTTTTTTTCAGTTCCAATGTGTACCACATACATGGATTCATGGTTAGAAAAAAAAAAAGTTGTATGACAGTTTTTTAGGCACAATTAGTCTTTTTCTCCCTCCACAATAACCATAATTTATGTCAGTCATAAGCTTCTTAGCGTTGGGGACAAGAATACACAACAACAGAAAAACAGTAAAACAACTTTAGGGTGTCAGATTAAAACAAGAAGGAGACAGGGAAAACAGCTGTAACTGAGTCTGTCAAGGGTGATATCCTGCAATATGTAACAGATAATACTCCATGTTGTGTGTTGCCCCGCTAACAATCATGGGACTCACAACTAGAATTTACTAGTAAATTAGCAAATTACAAATATCAATTGTTTGTATGACTGATTTAAACTTTTTCTGTTAAAGAATCATGAAAAATAGTGGAAATCTACCATGGAAATCTTGCTGTTTTCCAAGTTTTCACAGTGTGACAGCTGCTGTGACATGAAATAATGCAGCATATGGTGCCACATGTCATACGTGCCACTTTAATACATTTTAGGAAAACACACACACACACACAAAACAAAAACAAGATGGCTATCGGTAAAAAAAAGTTTGTGACATTGCGCTGCAATTCCCATCGCATAATCTGCCCTGCTTTGAACTGATATCATACAGTCAAGGTTTTGACATGCAACGAACATAAGAGATCATTGTTGTTGCACAGTCAAAAGGTACCTTAAATAAACACATCCGATAGAAATCAGTAGCAGTTCGCAACTGAGTGTGCAGTGTCTTCAGTGTGAACCCAGCCTTGAAGATCAATGTTTAGACAAATCATTGCTTGATGCATTTACATGCCAGTGCTGATATTCATTGAGCAAGTGGGTAGAGTAAATGTTCAGTTTCTCGTTCAAAGCCGTCTCAACAGACGAGCGGAAGATTTTTGTTGTTGCCACTTCAGGAGTCAAACTTGACGTTTGTGGTTCCGCGATGAGCTCTGTTATGCCATTGGCATCCATTGCATGCTTTAAGGCATTCACGGTCTGCACACTGACTGGTTCCAGTGATGATTAGTAGAGAAGCACACACACACACACACACACACACACACACACACACACACGCACACACAAAGAGTGTTGCTCAAATATATTTACACACAGACATACAACTGTTGGGCTAAAGTCCAAACAAGACGGATAAATGTGAAACTCTAGTCATCTGCTACATCTCTTTGATGCGGTTGTGTAGGCTCAGACGCCAGTGTGAGGTAGTATGTTTGTCACAAAATCCTTCACCCAGGCAGATCAAGGGCATTCGTCACACACTCAAACATTGCACATGTCTGCGGACAGGAGGATTATCTGTTCTAAATGGAAAGGTCAGAGAGAGGGAGCAGATCAGATCAATGGAAAGACAGGATGGATCCTGAATAGAGATTCACAAAGAGGTTCAAGAGTAACAGATTACTTTTGAGAGGATTAGAGTGACAAAAAGTTGTATTGTATAGAAGCAATGGTTACAGCTTAACATGAAAAACCACTTTGTGTCTTCACATCAACTAAAAATCAACTAAATAGCTAACATTAAGTAAATTAAATGGAATTTGGTGGATAGCTAGGCCACAAGCTAAGGATCAAGCTGCTGGTGAGGAACTAGATCACTAGTAGTGTGGATTCAATCATTTTATGCCAATTCTTGAAATTGTGACATAGGACACTTCTGACCATTTTGTCTGTTTTATAGTGCAATCAAATCTGTCACATGTATCCCACTGTGTGTATTTTGATACAGATCTGGATCCAGATGAAGATGGAAAATGTTCATAACACTGCGTGCATTTTCACTGCTGCAGTCTACTACTACCATTTACATAAGTTCCTGTTTCCTGATTAAAAAATGATTGTTTGCTTTCTGTCTGAGTTCCTGAGAATTCATTATTCTAATAAGGCATTGAACTGCCAGATGCATTGTTGGCGTGAAGGTCTTTCAAATGCATCAAAAGTGATGCAGCGGACAAATATGGAAAGGTGCCAAGTGCAATCATGCAACCCACAGCTGTTGTTCTCGTGTTAGACCAATGGCCTCCCCTCCATAAAGCTAAATGTATATATATATATATATATATATATATATAAATGTTGTTTACCTATCCGTGCACATTTTGATGGGCGAGTGAGGGAAAGCAGCTCACCTGCTGCTCTCCAATCGAGCTGGGGGAAAATGATCCGTGCATCGAAACAAAGAGCAGTGAAAAGAAAGGGTCAATCCATTAGCAGGTTAATGCAGTGTGTGTTTGCGTGTGTGTAAGAGGGATGGTGCTCGTTGTTGTGTGCTCGTCCGCGGCAGAATGTGAGGTTATGGGTGGGAGCCTTTTCTTCACTCTAGACCCGAGTAAAAAACTCTTTTCTAGCAAACCTCACTCTAAGAGAATAGCGGAGATGCTTCCCAGGAGAGCTGACCTCTCTCTGCCGGTGGGAACCTATTTGTCTCCTTCACTCTTTCTCCGCCTGCCTCTGAAAGGAGGATGCTTTAACCCATGCTACACTAACTAGAGAATGTCTTGAGTTTCACCTTTTACCAGAGTCCCATGAGGATGCTCTCGGCTTTCTCAGGTTTAGGAAAACATGACAACCTTTTCTAAACAAAATGAGCAGGACAGAAAGGACGGTGGCATGTATTTAAAGGAAAGTGTAGGTATTCATTTACTGTTGTTGGGATAAAATTCAACACTGTGCATTTAACTGTTGTACAGAAATGCAATAGGCAAACTAAAGTCGTAGTACTACTTTAACCGTGTTTGGAAAAAGTAACTTACTGGAGAGACCATACAGCAGAATGTTTTTGAATGATTAATAATCCATCACCGAAAAAAAAAGTTTGCCCTGAGCAAAACCACTGTGATTAAATCTAACATTTCCACTGACTGCGCCTCAGCCTGCAACAGCTAGCATAGTCACACAGTCTATGGAAATTTTGGATTTAATTTTTTTTTTTTTTTAACCCAAGGAAAACACTTTATCATTCCCAGCATTAAGTCGACATCAGCGTGATCATTAGATGCAAGCCGCTGCTGGAGTTTGCATTGGGAACACTACCGGACCAAATCACAAAGTAAAGCACGAAGTGCTGAGGTCAAAAGTGGGGCTATCATCTATCTATACGGTGATTAACGCTCCAGCATCACTCTGCACATCAGTATGTGGGTGCCTCCGGTGTAGTAACTGCTTTATAGTTTAGTGTCGGCTTTCACGCAGTGTTGACACTACGACAGCACTAGCCGAGCGTCTTCCACATTATCAGGCTTTATTGTGCCTTACAAGAGAGTACAGTACTCACATGCCCATTTGTACATTGAAAAAAGCTGCTTGGTCTCTCCCAAAGTTACACTATCTTTATTACAGAACTTCCTCCTTGAGTTACCATGGACAGTCTTTCTTTGCTGAGCGGCAGTTGAGTGATGGTAACACAGTTCTGTCATGAAAAGACTATGTCTTTGGAAGTTATCCACCGTATCTGTCGAAGTCAAACTGCTGCGGTCTCATATTAGCTTCGGCTGAGCTTCAGAATGCCTTTTTAAACAGAAACAGGACTGGGGATTTTGGCCCCCATATCTTGCACTACAATGGATCACTCTATGGCCTGCATAGACTGGAGGGATGATTACAGCCACCATTAAAAACTTTCATCGTACATGTAGCTGTATTGAATTGAATTTTTTAAAATGGAAGCTATGCTTTAATTGTACAGTACACTCCGAAGCATTTGTGTTAACATTCTTTCATTCACACAGTGATACAGAGAAATGATGACAGCAAGAAGAAAGTTCCCAGTTGAACTCCTTTGAAAAGGACTAAAATTCTCCAGGCCGCTCTATGTTTCGACCAACGTTAAAAGCATGAAGGATAAAACACAATGTCACCAGTTTAACCAGTTAAAGTTCCTGTGGTCTCTGTGATCTCTGTAACCACTGGACCCTGATTTGTATTTACACTTTTCAGACTGTCCACATTTCCTTTTTTTTTTGTTGTTGTTGTTGTTGCTGTTGTAATCTTTGCAAAAAAGAAAAAGAAAAAGGGGATCCACAGTTATCTATTAAGGATGATCTGTTGCTTCTCTTCTCTATTGGGTAATATTATGCATTCAGCCTATGCTAAAATGCACGTCTGAGATAAATAAAAAACTCCTAAATAATAGAGAAGTGCTGCAAGTGTCAACATTGGGCCTTATTCTGCCAACATTTTTCATACATACACAACTCCATACCGCTACTTACGCAGAAACACATACACCGGCAGTTCCTTTTTTTTTTTTTTTTTTTTTAAAACAGACAAACAAAAAGAAAAGAAGGGGAAACTAAAGAAAAGGTGAATTGTAACCCTGTCCCCAGAGAGGTCCTTCTGTCATATCCCTGCCACAGACAGGAAGTCACACATAATGTTGGCCAAACGGAAAGATACTAGGGGTTCCCTGAAGGAAACTCGAGACTGTAGGACACCGGATCACCAAGGGGGCCTGGCCTCCATCTCTATATCTGCAGGTACAATAGAACCTGCTGCACTAAGTACTATTCACCGCAGGTAAGGGATATAGGGCCACCATGTATGGTGAATAAAGTAGGCAGGTAAGTATCCGCTGTTCTTTATTCAGAGGGGATTATGTAATGGTGGCACAGGAAGAAAAGGAGGAGATCTCATAAACAACAGTGTCACTTTCAGCTGCAGGTGACATCACTAGACAGTGCACTCCCTTAACTGTGCCAAGGGCTGTTGACACTCGCACACTTTGCTTAAATAAAAGGAGTGTATGATTATAGACCGGATGTTCTTCCAACCTAAGACACTGTAGGTGCTGGTAATGGTTTTATGCCCTTGCTCTGAGCTGTGTCTTGCCACCAGTTTAGCCCAGAGGTCTACAGGGGGTTTCTTGGAGTGTGAGTTGTGTGGTGCGCGCCTTTCTAAACTCTGTCCAGTCATTTCAATTTGCCCCGGGTGGAGTCCAATCAAAGCACAATTTTGAATTTCTAAAAACATGTTTTCGCTCATTGTGGGTTATTGAGATTGATGGGAAAAAATACTTTCTGAAGCCACTGTATGTTTTGGTTCAGTACTCACACCCATTGAAAAGTGCATTTTATATTTGTAATCAATTTAAATCATTTTTTAGGGACCTGTTTTTACTTTGACTTTAAAGGATCTTTTCCTGTTGATCAGTGTAAAAAAATGCATATGAAATCATTTTTGATTCAGTGTTGTAAAACAATAAAACTGGAAAAGTCCTAAGAGGTTGAAAACTTTGTATATGCACTGTACACCAATATTCTTCCTTGTAGAAAGTAGAGCTGGGAATATTGTTTAATAAAACAGAAAGAGAAGGGGAGAGTCCACCATAGAAAATGCAAGAAAAAGTAAACATACAGTAGCTTTATTGAGTCTTACTTTCACTGGGGTTGCTCACTAAATTGAAAGTAGCAGCAGAAAAAGCCCAGCAGCTCTCTGGTAGAGCGCATGCGCATACTGGTAAAAGACGCTGCTGAAATTTCATTGTCAAAGTCACACGGTTGGCAAGGCATCTTTCAAATATCACGCATGGTTAATCCTGATGCAACTTCCTCAAGTTGTGGTGCTTGTCAATAGGGGGGGCGTCTCACAGCAGGGAGGTGATGATGAGGCCTGACAGATGTGTATTCTAATTTGAAGACCCACTTGAACCTGATTTAAGTCTGCCCCATCTTTATGGACGACTGCTCACTTCCAGTAGACGATTCCTTCCCTAGTTTCCTTTAAAAGATGCAAAACTAGTGATTTGGCTAAACTAATATGTCCGTGTATATGTATGTGTGTGTGTGTGTGTCTGTGCGTGTTTATGTTTGTGTTTTGTTGTTGTTTTTCAAAGTTTACATCAGAACACTATTACATCCCAGTCATCTTCTCTTCAATATAGGCAAAATAATAATGAAATAATCCTCACACTTTTGGAATATGTGTGATTGTTATTCCTACAATAAATCACGTTTTATTTATTCAGTTAAGTGCTAGGAAGAAACCAAGCTGAGCAACGTGATGGTGCAGATGGAGCATATCCTCCTGATCACCTGCCCGAGAAAATCTTTTGTCAACGTCTAGTCAGTCTTTGGCTATCGTTAGCAGCGATTAGCATCTGAAAGTCGTCGCCTGGACGATGACAGCGAAAACCTCAACCCACCAGCTGTCTCCACCCAGGTCGTCTCCTCTCACTTATGCGTCGAACAAACAAGTCAAGCGACTTCACCTTTGAAGTGAAAGTAATCACGTCCATCACATCTAGACATTCCTGCATAGATGAAGAAATTGGATACCGGTCTGATTGAGATGAGTAGTGATTTGGGTAACTAATGAGGGCTCCACTTATCACAGCTAAGCACCTTTTAATGTGGTTTGAGGCACCAGGAGCTGCCATTTTCATTATCTGTGACTCAGAACCACAAAAAAAAGAAAAAATCACTAAAAAAAACCGATGCACTTCAAAAACAGACTATGAAATTTCTACTTAATTTGAAAACTTGATAAACCCGTCTAATATTGCCAAAAATTATTTTATAAAAAGGTTAATGAGCAAAATTGCCACAATTAAAACAGCAATTTGCATTTAAAGGCTAAAATTGGGTAAATACAATGTGCAGCTACAATGTAACGAAATCTAATTCAACATTTTCTTCTGTAATAATGCTCTTTGCAAAAATGTTATGCACTTGTCACTCTGTCAACCAATTTCATTTTTATAATACAATATTGGGGAGATTAGCAACAAAACAAGCCAAATCAAGCATTATTTCATTGGAGTTTTTACACCATACAAACCAGAAAAACGTCCTTGCTACACTGACACTAAACCATAGGAGAACAAGATTTGCTTTATGGTATTTTCTTGACATCAGTTTTGAGTGAATTATGTGTCTTTTTTATCTTCTATAATGTGTTAATACAGTAATATGCAACATCAGGAAATGCTGCCTGGATCGAAGAGTGAATGCTTCTTTTTAAACTCAGCATTGTGCGTGAACAGTCAGCAGCACATTACACAGGGAGAGCTTAATCACAACAGAGGAAGGGACGCACATTCCTCCAATGTAAGTAGTGCAGGCAAGTCCTGGTTCAAATGCTGTGAAAAAGTTTTCATAGAAGCACAGACAACTGAATTTAAAAAAAAAAAAAAGAAGAAGAGATTTTGCTGTGTGTTGGGAAATTTTATTTATGGACGTTTCAAAAAAATTCCCAGCATCAAAACATATGTTTTGTGCCAGTGCTGGTGTCAAACAAAATAAAAGCTGGAATGCACTAGACAACATGGATTGATGATATATCAACACAAGAATGTCTGACGATAATTCTCCTTTAAATCAGAAGTTAAGGCCTATTTAGAAGGATTAAGTATACTGATCTAGATTGTGCTTGAACCTGATTGCATGTTACAGGCTGACATGAGATAAGTATCAGTGAGATATTGTTAACTCAACACGCTGGGCCTGTATGTCCTGTTGTTGTGCAGTGACACCAGATTCCTGTTTTCAGACTCGGGTATATTCATCATACAGCTATAAGGATATAGAAACTGAATGACAGGAGGGTTTTTTTTTTTGTATGTCTTTCAGTTGAAAGCTTGTGATTGGGTTGTGGTCAGATTGTTTCTTTATTACTCACCTCAGATTTCTGGTAAAGCCAATCTGTGTTGCCATTCATTGTTATAGTAACCTTTGACGACAGGGGAAACAAACTTTTTCAGCCACTGGATGATGAGGGCGAGGAGTGACTCGCTCACCGTCCGTTTTTGAGGAACAAAAAGTCCTGTCACAAAAATCCTTTCTCTTCTCTACATTATTCAGTTCCCATGTTGACTCAGCCAGGTCTGCTTCCTGCTGCTTTACTCTTCATTCCTTCTTTTTTTCTTTTATGTTTCTATCTAATTTCAGTTTCTATCGAACGACTCAAAGGGCACCAATAAATAGAGGGTAAAAGAGAATTAGCTTTTCCCCCCAGGGTGAATTAATCATCAAAACACTGCTAAATGAGTGAAATATCAGCCAGCCTGTGAACATTTTTTAAGGCAATCTAGTAAACACAGCAAGCGCTCATATCATAACATTACCTTCCAAAAAAAGTGTTCTCTGATGTTTTCTTCTGTTTTCTGCCACCTCTCTGGTTGTATGGTTACATAATGGATGGTTAATTGCAGGCACCCAGACATAACCATATATGAGCTTTATATGTATATATATATATATATATATATATATATATATATATATATATATATATATGTATATATATGTGTGTGTGTGTGTGTGTAAACAGAGAGAGAGAGAGAGAGAGAGAGAGTTAGTATTAAAACAAGTAATCTGCCTCGTACTCTACCATTAAAAGCTCATATATGGTGATGTCTGGATGCTCCATACATATACAGTAAATGCATCGTCATTGTGAATATTCGGCTCTCCATGCAGGTTGTGTGAGCTCATCGGGCCTCACCTAGGTGCCTGACGAGTTCATGTGGAACACCTGGTGCTGCTTGCTCCTCCTGTTCTGACTGGTCGTTGTGGGTAGTCTGACGCTCCTTTGATTCACTTTTATTTACTTTTTTTTTTTTTTTTTTCCCTGTGTCACTTTTTACACATGGAAATGACGCTGATTTTAGCCACATGCACCTGATCTCATCTTTTGAAAAGCCTGGATTCAAGAGAGAAAATCTGGTAACAATTCTTAGCAATGTAGCCATGGGAACAGACGGTTATGGGTTGCTGAGTGTAAAAAGGGGCACAGGGAGTTGTAGCTAAATGCTAATGACCAATGTTTTGGTGATGAGTCAAATTAAGGTTTTGAGAGAGCAATTATGTGACCTTACGCACAACCAAACCGTAAAGGACTAGTTCAGTCTTCAAAAAGTTTTGCGGAAAATTCTTATTTGAATTTTTAAAAATTATATTTTGTTTAAGTAAGTTCCCGGAGTCTCCAGTGGGCAAGACAATTGTGTGAATTGTCATTTTACACCTTAGTTTTTGTACAGATTAAACAAAAAAATATATAATGTCTTAATTAGTTAGCTTTAGAGGTTCTGGGAAGCAGATTTTGTTTCCTTTGTTACCACCTTTTTCCCGTTTTTGTGCCAAGCTAACCGGTTGCTAGCGCCAGCTACATATTTTATTGACAGTAATGAGATTGGTATCAATCTTCTCATCTCACTCTCAGCAAGAAAGCAAATAAGCATATTTCCCAAAAATGTTGAACTATTCTTTTGAGATTGAATGTAACATCAGTGTTTTAAGATGTTTGAAAAAACTACGATTACATTCTTCCTTGAGTGGACAGCCTCAGTAAACAGGTTTCAGAGGTCAAACATCTTGTTTCAACAGAGAATCCAATTTAAGTGATGAGTACAGTGCAAAAGCAGATTTACATGCACTATACTGAACTAAACTACAGTATACTACACTGTATGGTTTTCAGCAATCCCTGCCAAAATCAAATCTCAAGATAATAAAAACTTTCGTACCATATCCCATCGTAAAAGAACTGTTTAGATTTTGAAACAGTCATTAATCTGCCAACATTAAGCTACATCCACAAATGTTTACCTCACCAGGCTCCTGAGGTTGTAAGCGACACAACAGGTCAACATATGAGTATTCGTTCCCATACAACACGGAATTAATCATAATTTGGAAATTTAAAATATAAATTGACTCCGAGCCACAACTCACATAATCATGGGTAACTTTCTCTCCCCATCTCCATATTTATTGCACTATAAATCCTTTTGTATATCTTATTGATTAACAAAAGCACATTAGGGACAGACACTACAACTTATGTTATAAACCTCATGTTTTGTGGCAGCAGACTATTTGTTGAGTCGTATGTGTTTAGATATTAATCTTTATTCAAATAAACATTATATAAAGATTCTTATCTTGATCTGTCTCTTCTCTCTCATCACTTTTTCCTCCTGTCGCTTTCTCTTCTGACTGTATATCCCTCCTTCCCATCTTCTCTTTCTTTAGTCACTCTTTAGTCCTTTTACACCTTTTATTACAACACCGCTTATGTTTTTTCCATGGATACTTTAGGATATCATATGTATAATGGCTTAAATAAAACATGAAAATTCTAGGTGACGTGCACATGCTTTCATAAATATTTCCCCGTAAATTAGAATAAAGTACAGGCTGAATTGTGTGTCATAACATTTACTAGAATTTGAAATGAATTTCAGAGCAATGCTAGCTGCAAATATCGTTGCCCAAATGCAGTTTTAAGTTGCTTGTCTAGTCTTTAACTGACCCGAGATTTGCTCAAGTTATTCATCAGTTTGCCAATTGACTGTCTTAACTTGACTATCTCCTAATTCCCACAACCGATGGGCAATAGTTAGTTTATTTGATCTTCTGGTGAGAAATATTTGTCCAGACATGTACCACCAAAAGTTTACAGCTTCTGTTTTTCCAACCCTGATATAGCAATTACATCCATATTGTAAAATTCTGCACCTCATGATACACGTCCAATGCCAACACTCAGCACCTATGCAGGAAGCAGTGTGCCCTTCATTTGGCGGGGCAAAGGTCGAGGTGGTGAACGGGCATGAGTTTCATGCAGGAGGCCAGAGTTTGAGCCTAGTTATAGACCTGCAATTAACATTTTCCTTTTTATTAACTCTGAATACAATTCTTTCGTAATCATAACGTAACCATAGTTCATTTGCCATCCTGATGGTCTTTGCCATACCACACTGTAGGTGCAAAAAAATATTTTGTCATCGAGCATAATCCATTGTTCAATATTGAGGTTCTTATTGGGAAATAGGGCTGTAAAACCTACATCTGACAGACTTTTAGTCATACATATATATCTAACATGACTAAAATTGATGCTGCTATGTCTGTGTTTTTGACGATTGAGCTTTTCACTACTACATGAAATGCAATGTAATGTTTTTATCAGTTTCCCACACCTTGGGTAATGAGTGTTGTTTTTTATTTTTATAGAAAATTCTTTGTCTAAATTTCGAAACTCGACATCTGAATATTACATTATGAATATGGTGTTTATCACCTTGTATCATAAAATGACCGAACCCACTGACTCACACGCATATTGTATGTCTTAGAAATCTGATGTAACGATTTTTGTTTAAAAAAAAAAACTTTACAAAGGCATTCTGATGTTAAATGACACCGGATCCAACGAATTCAGATGCAGATTCTGGCTCAAGCCTTTTTTCTGCAACGGCACAGGATTCAGGTTGATTAGCATACTGCCAAGCACATGTCTATTTCCGTTTACAGAGGACGGTAAAATTCATCCATCCTTGAGAATAGCAGACTGGGTCATCAGGACACACAATATCTTTAATATCTTTTAATGTGTTTTCAGTTTAATCCAGGAGCTAAACTTGAGAGAATCTAGTGCAGTCAAACAGAAATTATACTTAATAAATTAATAAAAAAAACTTACCAGACACACTAAAGCTGACTTTTTTATTACTATGTATATGCCAAAAATACATTTACATTTAAAGACTAATTATGGATGTGCCATTTAGGTACTATAAATCTAATTGCTAATGAAACAGAAAACCGCCCAGAGCTTCAACTTGCAAGTCATGCGCAAGTAAAAAGAAGAGAGGCTCAAGCTGCTGCACGATCAGACGTCTTTATCAAAAGAGATTAATCACATTTCTTCTACTCTCTGTCTCGGATGAATATAGGTGTTTTGAAGACATATATTTTCATGGCAGACATACTCCGAAACATCTGCTTTGAGTGCATGCTGAACACACACATACACACACACACAGATCTGGAAAATCCCCCCTACAGCTCCCCCCCTCCGTAGTCGTAACTCTAATTGAAGCCTCATGCCGGCAATTGCTGCATTTGCTTTTATAGCCCAAATTCAGCAAATGATTTTAATGAGATGAGGAAAGAGGCTGAGCATTGCTAGCAGTTTAAAACTACTGTTTTAGTGGCTACTTGATTCAAAACAAATGTTTACACTCAGTTTATCCCTTACGAGACAGAAAAAGAAATCAAACAAGGTAAAACATGGTAACTTCTAAAAGACAGAACTTAGTTTAAACAAATGTTTCATTCAAAGAAACAATCTTTAGAATGACATTTTGCCAAAACCTTCTCCAAAAATTTTTCAGCCTGTTGGAAAAAAACAACTTTTATATTCTTATTTTTATATTATGACATATTTTGAGATCTTTATTGCCATCATGTCACAGAAAAAGTATTCAGAGCAACTGAAAATGTCCTTTGATACTTCGTGGCCAATGTCTTTTAAGTCAGTCTTTCAAACCGACCTCAAAGAAACAAAATTGCTGTTTTGGGGTAGCTGGTGGAACATGAAGCGCATTTGTCCTGGGGCAGCTCTGTCTGGGGAGGGCTCCACTCTGGCTCCCGTGGTTTACAGTTAGTTGGGGAGTCTTCAGACATATGTGGCAAGCTGCTTGTGATCAGTGCCACTTTAATTTTAGTTTAGTCATCATGTGATGGTGAACGAGGCTGACTGATGCCAGTCTGGCAGGAGTAATGCAGTGGAGTCCTGCTTAGTTGCCACCCTGCTGTCTCTGTCTTTCTCCTTAAAGGATGATTCAGTGTTTGACTTGCGAGGTGTAGTTAGTTTGACATTTTATTTCAGAAGGAGATGTCAATACAAAACCCTTGGAGATGCTTCTGGCAATACAATGTAAGAGCATGGGATACTCCTGTACCTGACTGTCTATACTGTGCGTTCTCTGTATGCATGAATACAGTCTACCCTGGTTTTATTGTTTATTTATTATTATCATTATTATCATCATAATTGTTGTTATTTAACCAATATATATCATCAGTCTGTCATCAGGTTACCAAGTTCCTCTCAAACTGTCTCATCTCCTTCAATGATTCCCTAAGTTTATCCTTTGAAATGGTGGATTTCCCCATGTACGACTTTGAACACTGTTGTAAATGAGTGAGTCTGGAAGCATCTCTTTCATGCTTGGGCTTTGATTCTGTGGGAATGACTTGTTCAGAGTTTTAGAAAGCCTTTTAGATGGCGGAAAATGTTCGTTTACTCCATCTGCATTGTCTGTTGCTGTTCCCCTTTTTTATACACATAAAATAAAAAGATTGATTATTGAATTCCATTCAGTTCAATTCAGTTTTATTTATATAGCGCCAAATTATAACAGGGGTTATCTCAGGGCACTTTTCATATGGACCATGGCTAGACTCTGTTTACTCTTTATAGTAATATTTACAACCCAACATTCCCCAATGAGCAAGCATTGGCAAGAGTGTCAAGGAAAAACTCCCTTTTAACAGGTAGAAACCTTGAACAGAACCCGGCTCATGGTGGGCGGCCGTCTGCCCCGACCGGCTGGTTTGAGAGAGAAAGCAAGAGAAGGGGGGTAGACAAGATTGGCACAATACAGGTTAAACATAAAGATGTATTATAATAATAAGACTAATAATAATAATCAGACTAAATATAATAATAATAATGATAAAACTAACAATTGAAGCAGTGCATGTTGATCAGGAACATGGAGGCAAATTGGAGGGTAAATGTTTCTTTATAGGTGCAATCACCGATTCTGTTGGCCAGTTGGGGACATTGGAAACCAGCTGTGAACGCAACATTGATGTATCACTTTTAAGTGATGAATGTCAAAACTGTTGCTTATTTACAATGCATATCCAGTAGTTTATAGATCTTATCATTCAGTTGAAGTCGTGCTTCTGGCTACCTGATAAAAGGCAATATTTGCTCTCTTTAAGCTCTGTTTTGGTCTCTACCACCTACTGAGGGAAATATCTGGCTGTTTAGCTATTAAACGCTGTGCTATGTTAAACATCTAGTTTTCTAATGAGCAGGTAGAGTATAGTGGTTTCTTTAGAGCTTCTTTGCTGAAAACAGCTGCTTTTGCCAAAAATGCCACTATGAGAGCTGCAAGAGTGAATCAAAACAGTAAAGCTGGAATAAAGCTGAGTGGATCTGCAGATTCGGGTAATAATTATCTTCAGGGCAATCACTACAAGCAAGAAAGGACATAGGCTTATTCATCTTGTGGAGAGCTACATGCAAGGATTGTTACCACTCTCGTTTTTGTGCATTATGTACAGACTGGAGCCTGGGGGCTATTAGCTTAACTTAGCATAAAGACTGGAAGCAATGGGAAACAGCTAGCCTAAAGCTCACTAATTAACATGTTGTACCTTTTTTGTTAAATCTGCACAAACACAAAGATGTGAAAAAGACAATTTGTAGTTTTAGGAGAAGCTATATGCTGTAACCTTTTCCTGAATCACTGTTACTTGCCTGGCAACCAAGACTCTGAGTTTGGCTGTTGTTTGTCAAGAAATTGGATCAGTGTATTACTACAAATGTCCAAAAAAAAAAAAAATGTTCTTTTAAATATCCTCCACCCACCGTCATTCTACTCTTAGCAGACAAGGGTGTTGAAGGGTGTCAGAAGATAAGAGTGTGGGTTCCTTTGACCCACAGTGATAATTATGTAATGACTAGGCCCTGCACAGTGAGTGGTAGGGCAGCAGTTGCCCGTGAAGCAGCACTGTCAAGGTCAGGCTATAGTTAGCAGCTTTAGCAGGTCAAAGTCGAGAGGGACGGAAGTGGGGCTGCAGTCTAATTAGCTTTACATCATAGGGTAAGTGGAGGAAGGGAGGCTCACTGAGCATGAGGAAGGCTCAGTTACAAACTACATTTACATGCATCACAGACACCTACACATAATTCACACATAATCGGGCACCTACCACACAAACCAATACTCAAACAGTCACACATTTAATTTTTACTCCCAGCTATTGATGTTTGGCCTGACCTTTGACATCACTTCACCTCTCAGTTCGTGAGTGGTTGCTCTATATAGATCTGTGAACTCAGTGGATTTCTGCTCTTGTAAAAGCAACAAGTAGGGATGGTTCTTTACTTTTGTTTTGAACATCTCTAAAGCAGTTAAACTAACTCCTGTCCTGAGCAGGATATCAACACTGATCTCCCAGTTTGATTAAATTTCAATTCACAAAGTCCTGAATCGATTCATTTAGATTTTTACATTTTTACATACCATGCAGCCCTAACTGAACCACTTACAACAATAACCACTGCCTACACATAACATTTAGCGCAGATGTACATGTTTACTGAAAATGCGCCACTGCAAAGATCAATCTTGGGATTTTACAAATTGATGTTGGATCATTCAAATAAAAACTGCCATTAATCGGAAAATCTTTTTTTTTTATCCGACCATACTCCTCATTCAGTGGTCTGCATTTCTCTCTGCCATGTGCCCTCTTAGGGGTGAACCACCCTCCATTCTTCTGGTGTAACACCTTGGTCCTTAGTCAAGCCTGCTTTTGGACAATGTCCTCGTTCTCAGCAAGGTGACAAAAATTGCTGAATCTTCCAAAGGGCAATGTAATTATGGACACAGTATCCTTTAAACACTGGCGGTTCTCTCAATATAAGTGGTGAAAAAAAAATTATTTTATAGTTTCAAATCATATATTTCAAATCAAATAGTTTTCTAGCTCATAACCTTTGTACTTATCCAAGCCACTTGGAAATGTATCAGTCTTTTGAATTTTAAACAGCAATGTCATCACTGCTTTTGTTTCCAATTTCCATTAATTCACTTAAAAGTGCTTACTTTAATTGAGGACGATTTCTCCATTCATTTATTAATATAATGAATATAATAAATGATGAATGAAAGTCATGTCAAGTTAAATGATCCACTGGGTCTGTTTTTATCAAACTGTGACCCTTTATTCTTTCATTTGTGAGCATGGTCTTCCATTTTGATGAATTGTTGCAAAGTACAAATACACTGTTTCTGCAAGAAAAATCACACCAATTATTTCACCTTTTCTCTACAAAATGATGGAGAGGGGGCTTTCAGACGCTGTTCGACCATCTGACAAGCACTTCTGATTGGGTATACTGGCTCCTCAAGACTGTGAAGATTAAGTGGGTGCATTGGTGGATAAGTCTTCCCTGTAAGACAAAGAACCCAGGTTCAAGTTCCACCTCATTTCAATACATGAGTGAAATTTAAGCCTTCTTTTCTTAACCTCAGCCTTAATCATAGTTGTTTTACTCTAGCTAACCACTACACGTAGCCAACAATACAGTGGCATATCTAACTTGTGCCATTGTCACATAATTTGCGGTGGAGGATCATAATTCTCACGTCATTTGTGTCCACAACATATAATCCGCATGTTACAGTCTGTACTCATTTCATTAACTTTTGGGAGACGGCTTTTCTGCCATAACTTCTAAAAAAAACAAAGGAAAATAAAAGAAAAAAACTCACCATCATATCTGTCCTTGGCTCTCGCTCTGTCTGTATCTGTTACAAATAATCCTCTCTGACACGTTATCTGTGTAGTGATAAATGTTATCTGGGCTTTTGCAGCAGAAGTGGTGCAGAAGTGTCAGCGTAGACAGAAGGTTTGGTTGGCTCAGTGCCCTAAAGCTAGAACAGAGCTGTGAGTGTGATTACAACACTCCAGCTCTCTCTGTCTTCTTAATGTTTGCTTGGAGCGATTGGACATCAGCCAGGTGCCTTAGAGTTTAAGATTACTGGAGGGCACCCTGACACATAGTGGGTGTATGTGTTTTTGTGTGTGCCAGTGCGTGTATTAATCATTTGTTATGGCAAGATGATGGTGTGCAGGGACGCAGCAGCTTTGTGCTCCTTGCAGCGGTGTAATGTTTATGTGTGTGTGTGTGTGTGTGTGTGTGTGTGTGTGTGTGTGTGTGTGTGTGTGTGTGTGTGTGTGTGTGTGTTTGTGTGTTTGTGTGTGTGTATGTCGATATGTCAAACATCAGTTGAAGAGATGGAAGATGTTCCCAGTAATTCCATCATGCTTGCATAATGACAATAAAGGTTTTAAACTTCAATTTATGGGGACATAAATCTGTTCACACAATCACATTGTGGGGACTTCATTTCCTTTTGTGGACACAAAGAAAGTCCTCATAATGTGAATCATTAGATTTTTGGGTTAGGCAAGTGGTGGTTAGGATAGGGGCAAGTCTCCAGGAAATTAATGTAAGTCAATGTAGTGTTCTTTGAAGTGACTGAAACACGATTTTGTGTGTGTGTTTGTGTGTGTGTGTGTGTGTAATGCAATACAAGTTACTGTGCAAGTAGAAAAAGAACCAGCCAAGTGTGTGATGGAAATCTTTTGAGCTGCTGGAAGAAGTGTCAGGAGACCAAGATGTCTTAAGCAGAATGATGTGCGATGCAACGAGGAGAAGAGTGATAAGCAATGTTAACAAGTTAACAAGCGTAATGACGAAAACGTCGTCCTTGCAGCGAGTATTTAAGGATATTCTTCAATGGCCACAACACCTATGCATAAATGTGTGAAGATTTTATTGGGTATCAACTCCGAAACAATGCATTACGTTCACCTAAGTGATGTTGTATCAGGAATGTCAAGGGAAGACAGTCTGTCTCTTGGCTGAAGGGCTCCTGTGTATGACTAGACCAATGCATCCTTGGTTGCTATGATAGCTTGACTTTATCAGTGTTTTCACAGCTATCCTTGAGACAGAGAGTGAACTTGTTTTTAGGGCCTACTTACTGAACGACCCCTGTTCATATTCTCCTATGTGCAGTCTGAAGAAGCATGTTTCAGACATACAGTAACGGATAATCTATGAGGATCCTTACCTTAAAGTCTTTGGAATTGCTCTGTGCCAGAAAAAAAACAGTTTTTGTTCTGGACTTTGAAATTTATGAATCAAAAGTCATCCATTCCTACAGCATGCTTGTTTACGGGGCTTGCTTGTTTCAGCATTTGTCATGGTTACAAAAGTCGGTTAACAAGGGTAATTATTTAAGAAAGTGATTGGACTTGTTCCAGACTACATGTTTATTAACAATACAATACTATATCGTGAGGTGTTCCTAAATATGACAATTATGGAAAAGGTGGAGGCACGATTACCACAACATGAAGTAGAGTGGTGTTTCCTACTCTTCTGAATGTGCCGTAACACTGGATGTGAAACTCTTGCCTTTACAAAGGCAGCTGAATAAAATATGTAATAAAAATTCTGCTTACTTACTTTACCTACTTCATTCGATTTATCTACTTATTTAAAAAACACCTAATGATTTCAGAACATACTTGAAAAAGTATAATAAAGCTCTTCAATAACAGTATGATTGGCAAAACATCAAATAGCAGTAAAGAGAAAGAACTGTGATCTACAAAGTCACAGGCGCACATCTGACTCAGTGCTGACAGATGGTTTCTCACACCGTACCAGCTACTGACTGACACAGAAGCCAGCTCCTAAATCCTCCCACTCACACACCTGCAGACTGACTCCCACAGAGCACACACATCCCTCTGTCCCACTCTCCCTCAGCCTGCTCCACCCCTTCATCACCTCTACCCTCGGGGGCCTGTGGGGATGCAGACCAACGGAGGCATGTCTGGACGTCTGGATGTTGCGTGATTCACTCCAGCGCCAGCAAAGGAAAACACCGAGCTGATTGTCCTCTGACTTCACACAGAAATTTAGATTTGGAGGCTTTGTTTCAGCTGAGGTGCATTATACAGCTGCAGATGATCAGATGAGAAAAAAAAAATTCAGAGTACCTACAGACTAACGTGTTTATAGGGCTGGCCCCACTGTTGTGGATCAGCCAAAAAGAACTAGGGAAAAGTAAGAAAAATTAAACGATTTTCTATAACAGATCTTTATCCCTTTAACCATCTGGTGAGTTTTCCGACTTACCTTGGGACCTGACACCCAGACTGGGGACTTCAGTTTCAGACAGATAGATGTTTTTTTCTTTCCACAGCGTTAATAAAATGTATAGGACTGAGCAGCTATGACATCAGCTAATATCAAGTTACACAGCTGACATTAAAAAAATCTACCAGAAAAAATCTACTATCCACTTCTGTCATTTCTAAGTTTTTGTGCAGCTTTTATATGATGGAAAAAGGCGTGGCATGGTTTTTGTCAAATTTGAGATGTTATTACGCTGAAGTATTTTATATAGGCCTTTACACCACAAACCTACCCTTAAAATATATGTATTTTACGGACATTAAACGTAATTGGATTTCATAGTACAATTGTAGAAAATGCAGGTTTTGTAAATGTTCCAGTAAATGTATATAAAGATATCGAGAAAAAGGTGACCAGCTGCTTGGTCCTAACATTAATGAAGTCTTCCAAACATCACTACCACAGAAGATCGCTCAATCCAGATGCGCAGAATGGGAGCACTGGCCAAACGCCTCACATTTTCTAAACAAATACTGCAGATAAATATATTTAAAAAATAACCGATAGACAAACAAGCACGTTCCCCCATCTGCATATCTAAACACATGTTGTGTCAAAGGTTGCATTCACTCTCCTGGGCTGCATCACAACATGTTCTGACAGGCTGGATTCATGGAGCTGAAATGAGACAAGACTAAGATGACAACTGTGTGGGAAGATTCTACAGATGAAAAACACCAAGTGGCTCCTGGAAGCACAGTTTGTAGAAAGAATATATAAGATATAAAAAGATTCATTTCTTCTTCCATGTCATTATTTATGCTACACTTTCAAAGCTCTAAAAACCTTTTCCTGATAAAACTTCGCCCTTTGGTGGTTGCTTCTCTTATTTTTTGTTGCAATGATGATTTCACCAAACAACAGTTTGCTTGAAAGAAGCTGGAAGAAGTTGGAAAAATTTAAATTTTATTTTTTCACAGTGTGTTTATTTGGCTTACAATTAAATAAAGTGCTCCAAAATTTTGTGTGAATGTGACATAAGATGTAACACAAAGCCTACCGTTATGAGCGGAGACTTATATTTAAGGCATCGTACTTTGCGTGGCATGCTTAATGAGAATTCAAGACATTACCTGGATCGGCAACCTCCATGGATTTTGACATTGTGGAGCAAAACAAAACTCATCATCTTGGTCAAAACCAGCTTCTTTTTGACAATGCCCCTTGACCACGTCCAAAACTGCATCTATTTTACTTTGGTCAGGTTAAATAGGTTGTTTGGGGGGAAAAAATTGAGCTGCTTACACAAACTTATTTGTTTATGTCTTAAAATATGGATTAGTAACACAATACTTCTGACTCAGTCAAAGTACAATCCGATTGCCCCTTGCAAATTGCTAATTGCAGTGCTGGTAACATGTGACACTAACCCTAGTGAGGATAGCAGTTATATTTAGAGATTGTTCGTTTTTCTTTTGTGACCTCTGACCTTTTCTGAAAGGAGTGTGTCCGGGTTGCTTCATTGACGGGTCGAGTCAGACCCATCACCGCCATCAGAGAGGAGATGGGAGACTTTATATATGTTTGATTCTTAATGATGATTTTCCGTCAAGTAACTGAACAAATCGGGTTAAACATTTACTTCAACCATGATACCCTTTGAGAGGTAATATTTTTTGATAGGTGGGAGATCCCAGAGGACAGGAAGTAGTGGTTTGGTACACCCAGAAACTTACAGGAGCCACTGGTTTATTGAAGGCTATTCATTAACCCAATCCTAATCACTTGGCTGGGTTTGCTCTCAGCTGGGGGTTGTATGTGTGTATATATGAATCTACAGACTATGGAACAGTGGCTGCCCCGTGGGTAGATGTCTGCCCACCCGTGGTTGTCTGAGTGCTGCTATTTAGGGGTCTCCTGTCTGCTTTGGGAGGTTATTACCCTGGAAGTGGGGTCGGGCTGGAGCTGGGGGTGTGTTGCCAGATAATTGAGGTCCTTGTTGGGGTGGTCACATTTTACAGAGTAAGTTTTAAATTGCAGACCCTGACTATTTTTTCAGTTCGGTGGAAAGGAGACTGTGATTGTAATTATTTGATAGTCCACTCATTTAGCTGAGTTACAGTCCTCAATGGAGTTGTATACCTCTGATCCACAGCTGCTCTGGGGCACAGTGTCTCATTTGTTTTCACGGTCGTCTGGGGTCATGACATTAATAATGATGCTTGCAAGCCTTTAAGTGACATGGGTTGTATTATGGATTTGCTACGTTAAAAAGAAAAAGGGTCCTCTGTGTACAGAAACAGCACTAATGAAAAAAAAAATCACTCACTGCCTAATCATACCACCATTCCACTTAAGGGTGTGGTACATTAGCAAACAAAAACAAGTAATAAACCATTTTTGTCCTTACAACACCTCAAATAAATGAATGCATTCATTTAAACAATTAAAAGGTAAATGCTGCTGCATTTGCCAGTTGTCAACAACGTTGGGCAGCAATGCCCCCTCCTACTCTCTGTGATCACCTATACTGTTTTTTTTACTGCAGCCGAATTCACGATGTAGTTTTTCTTATTTACATATTTTGCTGTTTCTGTTAGGCAGTGGAATGAGTATTGATCGTGGCTCATAAATACAATGTTGGTTAGCAGTCATTATCAAGCTGCTGAGCACACAAAGTGATGACAGAGATCATATTCATATGTCATAATCAAATACAGCCACAAAGCATCTGTTACCACATCTAGATGAGCTACAAACACGTATTTAAACTTGTAAAACGCAAAATTGTTGGCGGAACAACTCTTAACTATACGGCAAATGTGTCTGCTGAAGAATACATAGCAGCCAGTTCTTGTTGACATTCGGCATAATGCTCCTTT
Source organism: Xiphias gladius (assembly GCF_016859285.1). Taxonomy (NCBI): domain Eukaryota; kingdom Metazoa; phylum Chordata; class Actinopteri; order Istiophoriformes; family Xiphiidae; genus Xiphias; species Xiphias gladius. The sequence goes on along the minus strand of NC_053407.1, from coordinate 23,730,767 downwards.
ACTTGAACAGTTCTGGGGTCAGCTTTGTTGTTGTCTGGAGATGTGGGGAGGTGGTTCGCTTCTACCATGAGAGGCCTGATTCCTGCTAACTTATTGACATGTTGTGTGTTATTAGCTGGCTAGCTAACATTAGCCACTGGTAAATCTACATTTAGGAATTAGCTGGTTTTGCTCAGAGTTGAAGGGTTTGCGAACCACATAGCTCCACTGCAAGGGCGACCCTTCTATAGTGCTGTGTGCATGACTAATGCTAAGCTAGTTGTTGATGGCCAGTAAACACTTATAAAATGTGGGCTGGCTGCTAGTTAAACCATAATGTCTTGTTTTCCATTTCCACACATTAAACACAGAATATGTGACTTAGTTGTTTAAAGACAGGAGTTGTGTTGAGAACTAATTGCTTTTGCTGATGAGTAATTAATTAAGTAATATAAATGCTTTTCAACCAGTAACGTAAGTTGCCCAACACTGGTTGTCAGTTCCATAGGCGGCTCTGTTGCTCAGGCCAGATTGCTCAGCCTATCAAAATTGGGTATTGAAGCTCCCAGGAGAGTCTCGTATGGCTACTGCTCACGAATTTTGAGGTCCTAAAAGCACCGTTGAGCGCATGTAGAAAGGGCTGTTGACATAGTTATTCTCAGCCACCAGGTGTTTATCAAGTGTAAATATCCATTTGTGTGTGCCATGTGATTCTGTGTGCACTCTCTGCCAGCTTCTGGGTATATGTATTTACATTGCGTGCATATGCTGCATGCTTGCCTGTGTGTATTCAGACTGCATCGTATGCAGCACTTATTTTACTAGGCTTCTCAAAATAGCTCTGGCCCCCTGTGTGACTGTGTGTTTATGTGTGACGGACACTTCTAAAAGTGGGGGGAAAGCTAGCCTGGCAGCTCGAGCTGTCTCGCAGCCAAGCCTTCAGCTCAGTGTGTGGTTAGCCTGCACGACTATACTTAGCGTAGCATGCCCCGTGTGCGGTTATGTTTGCGTGTGTGCGTGTGTGTGGTGTGGGGTCTGCCAGATAGGGGATGCCTGTGTCAAGCCCTACCTATTAATTCTCTTGGGGTGGGGGCTGTGGCTAACGGTTAAAGCTAACCACAGCTAAATTGAGCTGTTTGTAAGTCCAGGCCTAGAGCATATTAGTGGAAGATATGTGTGTAAAACTGTCAGCTTAGTTCAAAACTGTATTGAAGTTGTTCAATCTATCTATTTATGTGTGTTTTTCTGTGTGTGTGACTGTTTATGTGGGAGAGAGAGATTGGGACTGGAATGTACTGTGTGTTTGAATTTGGGTCCATATTTACAGCCCACTGGGACAAAGCAGAGGGAAGGTGAGACTAAGAGATGGTGAATTTAACTAAAAAAAAAAGCAGCACAAGGTGAGTGATGGATAAAATAAAAGTCTACAGCATTCAAAGTTGCTCATTTTCTCATCGGTGTCGTCCTGAACCTGAAGCATATAATCGGTCTACCCTGCTCAACTACGTAAAAGAACCTGAAAATAGAAAAAAGCTGATCACTGCAGTCAACAGCTTTGCAGTTCTGTACAATATAACTTCCACAAGCTACAGGAACTTTAATAAGAAAAGAAATGCATGGAAACACATCACTCAGGAAATAAACTCGTTTTATTACTGTTAGACGATATTGATGTAGCCATTTTCTCTTAAGTGACCCTGTGTAACGTTATTTGTTGTCGGGTAAGGCTCCATATTAGCAGACCCGACTCAGACTATCTAAACACAATATATGTATAATATATTTATCTGAACGGGTTTAATTATTAGCTTCCTGTTCACAAAAAGGCTTCAACGTCTTTAAATTCCTAAACTTGAATTTCTTCCATAAGAAGCTGCAAAGGCTTCTGAAGCTTTGACTACAACAAGAAGTTACCTGATGTTTGCCAAGACTTGCACTTTAAACAGTGAGAAAACTTAACGTTTGAATAATCTATAAGACACAAGACACACATCTAAGAGGTTAGATGAAAATGAAGAAAGATAGGATGCAGGAGTGCTGAGAAAAGAGAGAGAGGGTGGAGGGTGAGATTCAAGACTGACAAGAAATGAGGGGAGAATAGCATAGAATGATTAGAGGGGGAGAATATTTTTATCACTGACTTTCACAAAGTTAATTCTTGGTTATTTCTTGCCAACGGTTGAGACCTTTATGGTTACAGCTCAGGTGTAGTTGTAAGGCTTTGGTACTGGAATATAGACTCAGGTTTAGGGCTAAGATTTGAGTTGATTTAAAGGTGCTATACTGTTTAAGTTTTTTCTATCACTGCATAGCCAACGTTGGCATTAACAGCTGTTCACTTGCCAATCTAGAAGAGACGTCTTGAGTTCAGCATCAAACATCATTCCTTTACTCGCCAAGAGCTGTCTCCAGTGGTGGAAAGCAACGCCAGTGTTAACTCTTGTTATGCTTCTCTTTCTATCACTTCTTTCCTTCCTTCCATTGCTTTGGTGGTGGTGGTGATAATGGTCGCTTGCTTAGAGCTTCAGACATCGTTTTGTTTACATTTACATTTTCAACATGATAGACAAGTGTTTAGAATACGCCCATTGGGCAGCACTACTTCTTCATCCTCTCACGTTGGACTGAGGGTAGACTGGACGCTACAGTGATTCACTATTGCCTCTTGAGGTGCAAAGTGGTATTACGAGATGGGACAGTTCGGGGCTAGCTGGTTAGCATGCTAACTTCAGTTGTATCTCTGCAACGCAATACATAGACGTCTTTGATATAACATTAAAACTGTTATTTCTTCTGCTGATAATATTTGTTCATTTTTGAATGTTTTAAACTAAAATTCTTACATATAGCACCTTTAAGAGTCATGGGTTAAGGAAATATGAAAATACGATTCTACTTCAAGATAACAAATATGCGCGCGTGTGTGTGCGTGTGTGTTTGTGTGTGAGTAAGAGTGTATGAGGACAATGGCTGTTGCCTGCATGCCTTCACTACGGTACAAAATGTTCTGGATCAGGAGGGCTGGCACTAGACCAAGTCTCTGGACTGGAGTAACCTCAGTCACACTGCTCCATAACTCTTCAGACTGGCTTGCATTAACTCACAGCCCAAACTTAACCCCCATAGAGTTACACAAACACACATACACTGTTATGCTGATTCAACCTACTTTTTTCTGTCGTGACGCACTCCCACAAACTATTACACAAGTAACTCATCAAAATTTTCACCTATATAATTTTCTGTTCTTGTGAAGAAGCATTACTAAGCTAGTCTGGTAACTGGGACCAACACACGCTTTTAACTTTTGTATCACACTTTTTCTTGACTGTTGTTATTACTTCTTTCTGGATTATTTTCTCTTTAATGATCATTTGTTTGGTCTCATGCTCTCAGGTAATTATGCCTGCGACCTTTGACCCCTTTATTATGGGTGCCCCTCCTGCTGATGAAAGAGATGAGGCCTGTATTGTCTTCTCTTACTCACTTTCCTCCCCTAATTTTTCAGCGCAAACAATGGACTCAAGAGCCTTCCCCGTCCCAGCTAAACATGAAAATTAACAGCGCTATTAAAGCGTAGCCTTTGACTTTAGCTGTAGCTGTAGCTGGTTATTCATTCCAAGAATTGGCCAAACTATAAAATTAACTGGTCAGTAAACACTTATAAACATGGTGCGTTTTTTCTCTAGGCAACTGTTGGCTAGCAGTTTTTTAGTTGTTTATTAAATAGCCAAGAGCTGGTGGGTAGTAAACAGTAGTAGTAGTAGTAGTAGTAGTAATCTTCCAGTTAAAAGTGGGACCTAGGGACTTTGAATCTATTCTGTCAGTCTGAGAAGGTAACAAGTGTGTAGCGTGTAGCGCTTTCGACTGTATCAACAGGGCTCCACAGTCAAAATATTGGTCTGAAAAATTTCAATGACAATGTTTTCCTCACATTTCTTCCACCCTTAGCAAGGGGGCATACTACTGTATGTGTTTCTCTACTCTAGGCTGAATTGTCACATGAGGTATAAGGTGTTCTCCACATAGCATAGTTTGCAATGTCTCTTTAGTTATCGATGTGCTCCAGGCACTGTGGAGTTGATGCATTCCCTGATGATGCACTCTTTTTTTTCTTCTTTTCTTCCTGTGCACTGGGACCTCCTGATTTACAGATTAGGCACTGGTTATTTTACAAGACTTGGGTGTACTATAAAACTAAAATGAGATTTTTTTAAGACTCATTTAGCATCTCAAGAAGATTTGTGACTCTCCATCCAAACCCATCACCACGGAGGGTCGACAGGAACAGGGGAGTGCTTGTGGAGCACCTGGGGTATGCCTAATAATCGCCCATTTTACACGGGTGGAATTTTTGGAGATCATTTTATAACTTCATGATTGCTGGCCTGAGCTGTGGAATTTGTCAATGTGGCTCTTGTTTCAGGCAGAAGAGAGAGAGGACAGGGTCTGACTTCAGTGATGGATGTTGAGGTCTGGAGGCTTGAGGATCCTGTGGTCCAAGTAATACCCCTGCCTTCCTCAGTTACCTTTTAACTTAAATAGTACAAATGGGTTTGCCGCATTCTTGGGGCTGAACAACTTATGCTCACAGGAAGCCAAAGAGCCTCCTGACTCCTTGTGGTCGTACTTATTGTCTCAAACAGCAGGAAAGCCCTGATTTTCACCACTACCATGTTTTCACTTCATCTGCAGCTTTCCTGTTGTAGCAACTGGGTGAGCGGTGGTTTGTGCACGTAGGTGGTTTGATGATTATCTGTGTGTGACTAATTCTTGTGTCACTGTGTGTATTTGAGTGTGTTATTCAGTCATTGCTCATTGTTGCCTTGTTGGCTGGTTTAACTGTTGATGCAGGGGATTTCATTCTATCCACACACTTAAAATGTAGTTCTTCAATGCACACAGAAACCCCAAGCAAGATGTCAAAAGGTCACTGATCACGTACTGTGAGCTTTCACATACATAAAAAATGAAAAACTGTCAAGGGTTCTTGAACAAAATGCACTCCTCTCTATGAGATTTCCCAAAGAATCCAGACAGCAGCAAGGACTCTGTTGAGAGAGCTAATACACTAGAGTACAGATTCAGAGATAGCTGCAATCATACATATACATTATATTTTAGCAAAGTCAACAACATCAAAAACTTAGCACATAAGGACAAGGCTGAGGTGGTAGCGGCAGCAGTAAGCAGCACCGGCATGAAGTTATCAGCAGAGCGATTGTGAGAAGTGTCAGGTTGTAAAGGTCACCTTGTACGCTTGTACGAATCTGACTGGATGTTACTAGTTAGCTGGTAGCAACTAGATGATGCATCCATAAACCAGTTATACTGAGCATGAATGAAACAGCGGACAGCTGGTACAATGCCCCGTCCGGTTGGGTTTCTAAAGGCGCTGCTCTATTCTTTTGTCAGTAATTTAGTTTAAAGGCTTGGTGCTGTCAGAAATGCAGAAACAAATCAATACAAACCAGATAAGACACACCAGACGACAGATGTTTAAAACAGGAAACGTACGTTTTCAAAGATTAAATCAGCAAGTGTTGTATTGATTGCCAATTTAGTAAAGAAAGACAAATTGTGAAATTGTCACAGTTATAGCTTTAAATATCAGTTGTTTTGATCGTAAAATACAAAGACAGTGTATTTTCCTCATAATCATGAGGGGAACATCTTGTTATTTTGTCTCTAAAAGGGCTTTTAATTTTGAAATGATTGAAACAAAATTGAAATCTCATTCATATCCATGAGCTCTGGTTTTTCGTTTAAAAAATGTAATCATCTAAAATAAAGAGAGTTGTCCTTTTTTTCCAAAAAGTGACATTTACTGATTTAATGCAATTATACTGTTACTGTGTTCGCCACTAAAAGTTTTACTTCCTTTGCAGTTGTCATGGTTGAAGAATCAAGAGGGAGACTGACACGGAACAAACTGCAGCATATAAATTTAGAGTCCTTAGTCCAACGATTAGGGATCCTTTTTATTCTCAACAAAAAGGTGATCAGTACTTTCTATTGCAGATATTTCCATCTTATACTCTAACTTAGCCTGACAGCATCCACAGACACAGAGTTTTTTCTTTTTTCTTTTTCTGTTTATCATTATGGCTCTCTGCCTGTACTCATCAACCACTGCAGCCAGGTGGGATGCAAGCCTCCATAGACTCTCGTGTGTAGACGCAGCGCTGCCTCGGCCTGCTGTGCAGCACCAGGCTGCAGTGGAATTTTCATTATTTTCAAAGAGGCTGCTCCTTCTTGGGTGGTCCTCTCCATGTGTCGGCCCCCAGAAGTGTAAATATGTGTGTTTGAGTGTGTGTACGTGTTAGAGAGTTTGTGTCTTTTTGCTTGCACATTTTGTGAATAAATTTTGTCCATGTGGCTTTGCAAGTGTGCATTTTTGCCCAAAACTGCACAAGTCACGGATTCCCTTTCTATGTAATTAGCGATGGCTGCATTTTACAAGGGTGATAATCTAAAGTGGGCAGCAGCCAAGTGGTTAGGATACAGCTAAATACAGCTGTTGTCCATTGCTTGATGTCTCTGAAACAGACAGAAATTCCAATATAGAGAATTAACCAAATTAACAAACAGTAGAGGATAAAAAAAAGTACAAGAAATGACGGGATTATGGCTGCTTTTTCAGATCCGATTAACTATTATGCGTTTGCACACTTATAAACAATATCATAAACATATAGTATAAACAGTATTGGGCCCTTCAACATAGACTTCGGAAGATCCAGAAGATTTGCAGGCTGTTAGATGATTTCCAATGCTGGACTTGTAGCTCAGGATACAGATTTGAGGACAATATACGTATAAAAAGGGGCCACTAACTCGCTTTACAGTGACAGTAAGCAGATTAGAGGAGGTTTAAAGCCTCATCTCCTCATTCAAAGTTTCCAATAATAAATGAAAAATGAGGGTATATTTGCCTTTTCTTTCAAGGACATTCATATTTTCTCCTAAACTTAGATAAAATTACATGATTCTTTCCATGAAATGTCATAGGAAATAATTATTAGGGAATTACGGACCAGCTGGCTGCTTGCAAGCTAAACAGTATAAGCAGCACAATGCTACAAGCTGCACACTATCAGGTAATCAGGTATTCTACTCGGCATGTGCAGTTACACAATTTTCTTTGCCAGTTGTCTGCAGAGGCATTATTAACTGATGTTAAGCTGAGTTCACTTCTTTTTTGCAATGCATCTTATTATATGTAAGATTGCTTTTCACTGTGACGTATTTGAATGCAGTGTTCAACTGTATAAATTATTGTCTCCTCAGTTGTCTAACTAAGTTGAACGTTTTCAAATCAATTTGTTATCCTATCTATTATCCACCTCATGGTAACATGATTAAAATAAGACAAAAATGCATGTACTGGTCAAAAGTGCAATTTGTTTTGGTTCCATGTCGCACGAAAAAACAAATCAATGGAAAAAAAAAAATAGTGGCACATTATATTAACCATTTCCTTTTTTTTGCAATGATTTTACACATGACCAACAAACAAAAACCCTGTTTGTGGAAAATACTTTTGCTGAATGCATCTACAATGTGCTTGCACCACAGCGCAATTCAGAACACCACCTAAAACTTAAATCTTTGTGGTTGTTTGAACCAGGGAGAGAAGCCTGCTTAGAAATTTGACTCTTGTCCTCCAAAACGATTTTTCCATTGTTTTGCCCACGTCCACAGAACTGGGAAACAGCCAAGCCCTGAGCCAAAAAGGCCAACTGTTAGTTTGAGTAAAGCTGAATGTTTTTTTTAGAGCATACACCAGCTGTTTGTGCCATCACACCATTGTCCCAATACTAATGTAGCACAGTAGTCACACAGAAAAACTGGAACCAATTTTCTTATCATGTCCTGTGCTGCCAATTTACCAAAAATACTGCACATTCAAGCTTGGGGTTAATTTACTGAGTACCATTCTTTATGCAAAGAGATGTGTAAGGGAGAGCTGAGTAGTCAAAACAGTCAGAGTATCCACTACAGACATTGTGTTCTTCTCCAAATATACAAACTTCACAGATACTATGGACCAATATTTCTAGTCCAGAACTGCATTATAGTTTCTACAAAAGCTTGTTGTGAGAACGGTACCAGCATTCATCAGCTGTGTATGCTAACTAGCTTTTTCTGCTGTTGCTAAGCTCCTGCTGACAGAACTCAAATCCCTGCGTCAATACAAGTTCTTACTTTTCTGCAACACAAAACAGTAAGCACTTGTATTGACAGTACTGCTGTGTCTTGAGTTATCTCTGAATGCGAGAGTAAATGACTACGAATAAATAAATACTCTTATACAGATGACGTATAAAGTCTTCAAAGGTGATAGTTTGGTTTGTCAGCTTCCTCAGTTGGTGTAGAAAACTGCACAGAGAGGAAAACCAGCACAGTTGGTAGTGTCTCCTCTATTACTTGGACCCAGAGAAGAACAGAACCCATTGTCTTAGTTCTAAAAGTCTCCCTAGTATCAGTCCACTAAGGAGAGATTGATTGGAAGTGTAACAATAATTGTTGAGGCTAGCAAGAAAAACTTTGGCAATCAGATGTAAGGCACCTTTATTAAGTGCAAGCTCTCCACTACAGGAACTAGGACAGGGTCGTGCGGAACCTATAAGCTGGTGGTGGTGGTGGAGTAAAGCCAGCGAGTGAAAGATTAAGCCCCTCCGTTGAGCTAATGGATGTTATGGGGTGGTGCCGGTCTGAGAGATAGACTGACGGTATTGTAATGATGTTTCAAGGACAGCATCCAAAGAATGACTGGCTCGAGCAACGTGGGCAGAATGATCATTGTTCAGATTCGATGATATAAGAATTTGTGATATTTGTTAAGGGAGTTTTGACAGTGTGGGAAAACGGGAGTGGCAGAGACAATTAGAGCAGGAATAAATACCAGAAATTCACCCATAGCGGAACAAAGGCAAAAACCCGAACTTTCCCCAAAGCTTTATTTTATAAAAATCAGGTGGAAACCAGAGACACAGATATTACTTGGATAAAGGGTGCACAAGAGGCCATTGAGTTAATTCACTGTGTACACCAATGTAAAAAAAAAAAAAAAAAAAAAAAAAAAATTGAGAGGGATTTGAAGAACAGTGGCAAAGTTTGGGTAAACAGCCAGAATTGACAGAGGATATCTGTGGACATGACATCAATGACTTATCATTATATATTTTGTAAATGTTCTAGCGCCTGTTCTGACAGATTTGTGTATTGTTGTACTTTGCGTCATAGTATTGCAACGTTCATTTGCTCAAAAGTCGCCGTCTGATTAGGCTGAAAATGTATGTTTCTGACCCATATCTTCATAAATATTACAGTTGTACTCTTTAAAAACCAGCAATCTAGGTTCAACTTTTTCCAAATGCACAAGATTTACCACAAAGGCATTGACCTAGAAAGAGGTTTTGCTACTCTCAACCTCCTGCAGCCAGAGGAATGTAATGCAATATGTTAAAGAAAGGGGTATATAGACAGCACAGCTACTAATGGACTATGGAGAGACTGGAATGAATAGGGAGGAGCAAGGAAGGCAACCACTGTTTTACGAGAAAGTAAAGCACGCAAAGAGGAACAGGCTAGAAGAGACTGAAGGAGTCTGAAGCCTGCTGAAACAGGCACAGAGACACACCAACACACACTAACAGATCTGCGGGCGAGTCAGTGAAGGTGTTGATTTACCGTATTTAGTAGAATCGAGAAACATGTAGATGTGTGCTCTCTGTAGGATGTTGGGAATGTTTTTTTTCGTTTGTGAATTATTCCAAGTATAAAAGTAGGCGTGTGTGTGTGTGTGTGTCAGTCTGAAGTTTGAGTGAGTTTGTCCTTGTTTGTGTGAACATGTCTCTTTCTCTTCCCCACTGGCAGGAACAATAGCCTGCGGTGAAGTCCTGAGGTGCAGCCAAAGCCAGGAACAATGCGAGGGGCGTCGCGTGCCTCAGCAGGAGGTGGTTCATGCCCGGGCCCTCGACGTGGGGGACGTCAAGAGACATGACTAGAACCAGGTGAAATGCCTGGCATGCCACAGTCCCATCTGGCTTCCTGCAATGGAAAACAGTCCCAAAGAAACCCAGAAAGGGAGAAAGCGAAGGATTATGTTCACCGTCCAGAGGGGTGGAATGTCAGGCAAGGGAAGAACGGAGACGAGCCAGCGCTCCTGATTGGACCCAAACCACCGGCATTTGGTGACCAAAGAATCTAGCTTTAACTTCTCCATGGGGGGTGATAGGGTGGGGGCGAGAGGCCAAGACTGAAACATAGACTCTCTCAGAGTACCCTTTAATTATGTGTCATCGACCACATCGACTGATAAGTTGTAAGAGAAAACTCTGATAGTTTGAAGAGACCATCTAACATTAACCAGTGCCACCTATATTCCTGAGTGACTGGAAGTAGTACTTTGTTTGATAATGGTGCATTCTACGAGTACAGGTAGAATGGGACGTTATTTCCGTTCATCTGTTACCTGTGTTTCAGTCAGAGACACATCAAGGAATCCCTCATTAATAGAAAATGGTTAAACAATTAGATTAGGCAGAAAAAGCTCTGCCCTTTGAGGGAGTCCTCAAAGAGCAGAGCCGCAAACTAGTTTCCTGCTTGAGAACTAATCCCCCAAAATAAACATACATGAACGTAAATCTTGGTTAAATCAACCACACGAAAAACAAAAAGGAGGCATTCGGGGTGGGAGAGGGAGCCTGTGATCAGCAGAGTGAAAGTGATAAGTGTGAGGTTACAAAGTCTGTGCTATACACCTGCATGAATATGTCTGGATGCGACTAGCCGCATAGATAAACATATTTTGGAAACAGTTGATGCTGCTCAACCATTGCATGCATGGCTTCACCGCTCGGCCTCAGCCAATTTCTGTAGATTTATTTAAAAAATTTGGGCATAGAAAAACTACGTGGATTGCCAGTATCATTTTTACAGGTGAGACATTTTTTTTTTTTTTTTTTTTTAAAGATCATAGTGCATTTTGATACACAGAGGAAGGTCGAAGGCTGATGGAAACACATTGACACTGTATTACCTGGTCCTCGTTGTTTTACTGTCGAGAGAGCACCTGCGTTCCACCGATGCATGCGCGCATTCAAACTAAAAAAGCAGGTGTCTCAAGAAACCAGGTGGTCCGGGACTCATGTTTTGCCATGTAACTGCAGTGTTGTGCTTCGAGTCCAGCTGGACAGATGGTCCCCTCCTCTATTCCAGTATACACGTATTTAAGTTTTTCATCACAAGTAGTTGATGACAACATACTGATTCAACGGAAATCAATTAAGACATCACGTCGGTGATGCTCCAGGGCAAGTCTGGCCCTGTCCACCAGTCTCAGCGTTCAGTAGTCTGTCCAGTCAAGTTAATTATCCGCAGCCTCAAATCACAACTCACAAGTTTGTCTCAGAGGACTTTACAATATCTATAACATTTGACACCTTGTGTTCTGTTGATGAGGAAAAACTCCGGATGAATGCAATATATGTTGTATACACACAATAGGCAGAAGGAGTAGAAGTAAAATTACAATATGGAGAAGCAGAATGAGAATTATAGGTTAATTACATTCACATTATTTACATCTGTTTATTTACTTGAATGCTTTCTCATTTGAAGTGCTCTCTCTCTCTCTTTCTCTCTCTCTCATGATTTCTCATCACAGGTGGGGATGCCCTTCTTTAATTGCTCACTTGTTTCCCTGTAAACTTTAATGTATATTGCCAAACAACCATGTGTTGTAAACACACACACACACACACACACACACACACACACACACACACACACACACACACACACACACACACATACAAACATAAAACTCAGCCCCCGATCACCACTTTGCTGATCTGACATAAACAAGGCAGAGAGGCTGAATGAAAACAAGACAGGACACATTGCCGCACTAACTTTTCCTTTTTGGCTCCACTTTATGTCCCAGGTCTCTCAATCGTTTACACTGAGGGAGGATGTGGGTGGATTAAGGAAAAGAAAATATCAATGATCACTTTGTGAAACATCTTTCACAGTTTCCATCAATGATAAAAAGTAAATCCTGAACACATAAAAGCAAAAAAAGTCAATTATTTATATACGTCCATCTCCCCTTTTTTTCTTTTGTCCTTTTTTGCTCTCGCTTTTTGTCTCTCTCTCTCTCTCTCTCTCTCTCTTTCTCTGTATCACCTTCCACCGTCCTTCCCTAACGTGTGAATTTGATTAAAAACATGTGCGCTGCATTGGCCTTGAGACGTAGCCAGCGTTTTATTTTATATATTTTTTATTTATTTCTTAATTCAGAGTCCCCGCTGAGTATGAAAGAACAGGACGCCAGTAACACCTGGAATCACTCTGAGAGTTATAAGATAGACAGGTTGTGCTTTCAGTGCCAATGTGAGCGTGTGAGTGTGTGTGTGTGTGTGTGTGTGTGTGTGTGTGTGTGTGTGCGCGCGTATGTCGTGTGTGTGTGTGTGTGTGTGTGTGTGTGTGTGTGTGTGTGTGTGTGTGTGTGTGTGTGTGTGTGTGTGTGTGTGTGTGTGTGTGTGTGTGTGTGTGTGTGTGTGTGTGTGTGTGTGTGTGTGTGTGTGTGTGTGTGTGTGTGTGTGTGTGTGTGTGTGTGTGTGTGTGTGTGTGTGTGTGTGTGTGTGTGTGTGTGTGTGTGTGTGTGTGTGTGTGTGTGTGTGTGTGTGTGTGTGTGTGTGTTGTGTGTGTGTGTGTGTGTGTGTGTGTGTGTGTGTGTGTGTGTGTGTGTGTGTGTGTGTGTGTGTGTGTGTGTGTGTGTGTGTGTGTGTGTGTGTGTGTGTGTGTGTGTGTGTGTGTGTGTGTGTGTGTGTGTGTCTGCTGTAAACATCCGTCACAGCCTATACTTGCTGTAGCTGTGCACACATTACAATATTTCAGGTGCTCACTTTTCGTCCAGATAAAGTGATTCACACTGCCTGTTTCTTGTCCCGTTTGGCTCCATAGTTTTAATGTCACCATGTTCAGAGATCTCAGCAATTTTTTTGATGAGTACAAAGCTATGTGACCGAAAAAAAAAGGCCAAAACTACAAAATAAAAGACCCAAATTGTAATAAAACCCCATTATCCTTGAAAATGCATGTAAATATACGATCTATTACGCTGTTGACATTAATTATCACAGTACAAACACAATTTCCACACATTTCTCACACAGAATCATGTTCGTAGTGATAATGCTAGCGTTTTAAGTGATATCCGACCTTTCCTTTTATCAGACCTTGACTCAAACCTCACCTGCCCTAGCAGTGCTCTGCACATTGACTGAGGTTGTTCTGCGCAGCTCTGGATGTAGAAAACACTGAAATATGGCGTTGCTGAGAATAGCAGGTGTGCTGAGTAAACACATGAAAGTGCGATTTTTAGGGTCTACCTTAAGGCTCCGGCGTTTGCATGTTCCTCAAAAAGAACATGCAGGCAGGTCTTACAGAACGTCTTTTCAATCAAAAGGTCAGAGGGGTTCTTTTAGGCAATCGGTGTTAGATTTGAATTTCTAAAGGGGGACGCCAAATTAGTCTGCATGTTATTGGCATCCTCCCTTTGAATCAGAGCCACTGATTTTATCCAGCAGCCTCATTTTCCCTTCGGAGGTCGACAAGGATCGTAAAAGGTGCTTTGGGAAATCTTCGGCCCTTCTGTCTCGGTGTCCCAGCGTCCTCTCCATTGTGTCAAATCTCATTTAATCACTGTTATTGATTGTTCTTAATCACTGCTATTGGTTTCATCTCATTTGGTGACCACTGCTGCAATACTAATGGTACGCCCAGTGCCATCTGTTCAGAGCGTGAGGAAGATCTGATTATCGGCCATGTGGCACCTCGTCCCAGGAGACGTGCCCATACGATGCTCAGACGACCTGCCCCTGTCTAGTATAGGGCTGCTCCTGCCCACCAGCTCATTCCTGTGTTTCCGACAGGATACTTGTGTGTGTGTGCGTGACTTTGTCTGGATGGGTGTTTGGGGGGGTGGGCAGGTGTTAATCTCTTAATTTTACACTTCAAAATAATCTGTCTATCGGTGTATTTTCCTTTGCTTGTGAGGAAATCAACATTTTTAAAGTGTGTTTTACATTTTCAAATATCTGAAGATCTACAATTAATGAAACTACTGCTCTTCCCAACTTGTGTTGGAAATTTTAATGCCATCTATAGAAGCTTTCTACAGATGTTTTCAAGTTGGATTTTGATGTCTCCAAATCATTTGTCATTGGCTTTTTTTATGGCAAAGCATCAGTGCAAAGTAGCAGAACACAATGAGAAAGCACAATAAGGGGGGGGACATCCAAACTCAAGGGTACTCCTCAAACAACTTTCCACAATAGAGACAAAACAAACACAAAACAAAGTGTGGTGACGAGCAAGTGAATTGTGATTGAGGGTCGGAGCTCAAAGTGAGGACACTGAACTGATAATGGGTGCTCTGTACTGGGCCTGATGGACCGCAGTTTTACAGCCAGAAGGGAAGGCCTTTTACAGTATGGTAACTCAGCGCCAACAGATGTGTTTAAACAACCTTTATTACCTGTCATTAATGAGCTGTCAGCATGTGTGTGTGGAAACAACTGAACGTTTACCTCAGAGACACATGTGCAAGGGGTTGGGACTAAGAGGTGGGTTGGAGAGCCGGATTCGATCTACAAAAATAAGTGAGGAAAATACTTAAGATGCCCTCAAGCGAAAAGCCTCAACATTTTGTAAGATAACCTTGTCCGCACTCTAACCTTATCTTAAGGTAGCTATATAAAAAGATGTAAAGTGTATTAATTCCATGTCTGTGCAGGCAGGAGAGTGGCCCGGGACATGTTTAGTCTAGCATTAGCTTGGCACACAGACTGGAAACAGTCAGAACAGCGTTTAAAGTTGGGAAATTATGTGAAGGGGGTTGGGGTTTTGGAGGCTGGGAAAAAACTGAGTAACAAGTAATCTAATTAATTACAGATCATGTCAAGTATGGGTAAAATAATGTGCTAACTTAATTCCAACACAGGTTGTAAGTGGATATTTTTCCTCAATCAATAGCAAATAACTCCTAGTGTGAAATTTTGGGAAAATTGAAAATGAGCAACCACAACATAAGACAGCTTTTCAAAACCTCTTCAGATTATTTTTGTGCTTTTTAAGCAATTCATTTTGATCTGTGTATTGTTTTGTAGGATGCAAGTAAGTTTCATTCTTGCAATAAACATATTTGTTGCAATAACCTTGCAAAACACTGTTTTGTTCCGTTTTCTACGAATTCAGCATGTTGCAACAGGCTTTGGCCATGAAAACGTGTTTTTGACGTGAGCATGGTTTATTTTTTCGCATGCAAAGATGCTGGATGGCATGCACATCCAACCCCAGCTGGGTACAGGTGCCGGACAAAGGCAGCATACGAATAAAAAAGGAAATATTCCCGATATGAACATCAACGTCGCATAACAAAATTTTGGGAAGATCTGATCAAAATTTTGGGAAGATCTGATCTCAGATCAGAGCTACAGAAGAGTAACTGGACAGGGACTCGGCATCCTGCTTGATGATTCTCCAGCAGGGTGAATGCTTGCAGAAACAAGAGACTGAGCCCAGGTTTTCCTGCACTGTATTACTTAAAGGAACAGTTCAAGGTTTTGGGAAATATGCTTATTCGCCTTCTTGCCAAGACTTAGATGAAAAGTTGACTCTCATATTTGCCCGTTAAATATGAAGCTAAAATGTTTGCCCAATATGTACAAAAATCTGAAATGAAAAACAAACAAGTTGTGGTTTTATGGGGAATTATACACCAATATTTCTGTGTCGGGGGGCCAGGCTTGTGGTCACCATGAGTGGAGATTTCAGACATTACTGTTTGCATAATTACTCCACACATAACATCCATAAAACTTGTTGCTTTTATATTTTGGTTTTTGTACCGATTAAGGAAAATATAATGGAGAGCAGTATAAGTGTTGAAAGGCAGATAAATTCTAAGATAAACTAACTGGCTACTGGCTGTAGCCTAAGATTTACTGGACAGATGTGACTGGTATAGATCTTCTCATCTAACTCTATCCAGTAAAGTCAATAAGCACATTTCCCAAAGTGTGAAACCCTTTCCTTAAAAAGGAAAAAAAAAAAAGTGTGTGGATAATGACAGGATTAGCTACCCTCGGAGAACATCAACACAGCAAAACACACAAAAAAATAGTAAACGTAACAGCAAAGGTCAGGAGGAAGCAATGCAAATTGCCAAAAAAGGTTGCCAGGCAATGATATCCAAGAATATGAAAAGAGGCCTGATGAGAGAAGTGAGGTGACTGTGAGTTTATAAAGGAGGAACTGAATGACACCGCTGCTACTGCGTTTAGCTGCACAACATTTTCCTCATGTTTCTGATGATTCAGTGGGTGAACTTTTCATCACCCTCATCCCATCTACTATAAATACATTTAAAAAATCTTTTTTAATGACTTCTGTTGCGTGACATGCCCGTCCTCCTGCATGTTCCAGTCTTTCTCTGCATATGGTCTGAAAAAGCAGACAATTTGCTAAAAGATGCAGGGGAAAATGACCAGAGAGTCCATGTAAAAGACTAAAAGTGTCTGTTTATTTTCTGCCAGTCCAGAGTTTGTTGCTGTTTCTGGCTGGCTGCAGCCTAAGCTTTGGAAAGGTCCACAGCTGCAGGCTGTAGTGTACTGTACAGACCACTGCAATTATAGCAGAGCATGTCAGCCAAGCAAACAGCTACAGTGGACACTCCGGGGAGTGTGTGTATGTGTGCGTACTGTTACATTGTGTGTTTAGTTATGGACAGCTGCCAGTGGAAGGAGAGAGCAATGAGGGGGGCTGGTTGGATATCAGTGTTTGCTCTGGCTCGGCGCCAAAAGACTCCTCTGTTTTTCTCAGCTGGCGATAATAAATGGAGAGGAGAGAGCCCAATAAAAAAAAAAAGTGAGACTGACCAAAAAAGAGATAGAAAAGAAGAAGAAAGAAAGATGGAGTGAGATAAGAAAAAAGAGGAAGAAGTGACGGACAGGCAGAGAAAAAAAGATTAATGTAAAATGTAGAAGGGTCGAGATATATACAAAACACAGAGAAAGAGAGAGAAGAGGGGAAAGAAAGAAAAGCAGAGAAGAGTGAGAGAGCAAAGTCAAAGAAAACAACCCTCAATAGAAGTGGCCTGACTGTCCTTTTGTACGCACACGGGGGGTTGGAGCAGCAGGAGGATGAGGAGGGACGAAAAAGGAGAAAGAAGAAGTGCAATGAAGATGAAGAATAAGAAACAGGAAGAGGAAAATGTAGGACAAAAGGAACAATAAGGGGAAGGAACGGGAGACCAAGGAGGAGGATAGGAGATGAAAATGGCCAGAAGCGTACGTAAAGTCATTGTCCACAAACTGACGTTGAAGATAGCACAGTGAGCAAGACACAGTCACAGAAAAGACTTTGAGCCACAGTCTTAGACAGTGGCTCAAAAAAGTTCTTTTTTTTCCAGAATCAGAGCTGCTGTAGTGGGGGCATTAAAAAAAAAAAATCGTGTCTCGTTTTTTTGCAGCACACTACCAGCTGACCAAACACATACTACAAGACAGGCATTTGAGGCGCTAGAATCAGTACCAACCACTGCTGCTACTGTCTTGCTACCACTTGCACCACCGATGTGATAAGGATTCATTAGTCCTGACCCTAAGTCACTGTTCAAATGAGACTGTCCTTCCATAACAATTGAAAAAAAAAGGCCCCATCGGTCATTTCTGCAAGCAGCTTTTTACGACTTATAATCACGTTTTGTATAATCTAGTAATTATGATTTCCTCCCATCATAATTCCTAGAGGTAATTATGAAGGGATTGTTCCATAATAATTACTAATTGCCTCCATTAATTATGACAGAAGCAAAGGAGGAAGTAAGGGAGGAGGTCAGGATGGGAAGATGGGGTGACAAAAGTTTGGACATGGGAGACCGCTGTTCGTTTCCCATTTCCAACCGACCAGTGGTCAGCATTGTTTCTTTTAACCACGAGCACGATTGTCCTGTAACCTTAACCACGTGTTCATTACGGTAACCATGACTACGAAGGTCCTCTAACCTTAACAAAGTACCCAACCATAACTTTTCCCTAAACCTAACCAGGTTGTCTCTGTGCCTACACCTAACCAAACCTTTACTAGATTATTGTCACATCATAAAAGGCTTGGTCTTGGTCTTAGGAGACGCTGCTGCTCGTCCCCTCAGGGGGCCGGGACAAGTGACCTGCATGGTGGTTTAGGTCAGTTGACTTGTTGGTTCAAACACAACATCACTTGGCGACTGCCCCACCTTTAATAAGGCTGTGACGTTATCGGCATCAGTATGGTTCAGATGAAGCGCTTGTCAGGGGATTGCCCGCAGAGGTGTTGGATTGGCTTGACCAAAATCAGCGATCCAGTCCAATTCACACCCACTTAAAGCAATTGTCCGGGTGTGCAAAGACGAGAAAATAATCAGGGTTTGAACCTCTCTCTCGGGCACTACCTTGTCATTCCTCAGGCTTCGGGGAAAGACTGGCGAAACGTACGCACTATTATCTCCAATTGATCCCCACTGATTTGCCACTCTCTATGGTGACAGGCTTTTCCAAGTTCAGTTTGTAGCTTGTGTTGCTCAGCTCATTGGAAAACTAGGCATGTAAAAGCAGTCTTCTCAAAGTTAATAACATAGTAACACACTGCTATCGCAGCTGAACTGACAACAATGCTTTCAGTCAACAGTGTGGGAAGCTGTAAGTGTACTGACTCAGTACACTTACTTTATTTTGGTTTTAAATATTTTCTAATGAATGCCGCGACTGCGGCACGTATCACCTTGTCACACTGTTGATAAGAAACGCACGCCCTTACATGCACACACACACACACACACACACACACACAGTACGCCAGAGGTTAGCATGTTAGCGTCATGTTCTCTCTTCAAGCCGTACAGCAGTTAAAGACATAAAGAATTCCAAACGCAGAACCCATACAATACCTCCTCTCTCTCTCTCTCTCTCTCTCTCTCTCACAAACACACACACACACACAGACACACACACACACTCACACACATATGCAGCATCGGACCTATCAAGCCGTTTGTGACTTTGATCACAGCGACCACAAATCCTGCCAGGGCGGTGTTTATAGTGTGTAGTTGTCGCCTCCGTGTGACTTTAGGGTAGAGGAGGTGGGCGTGGCACCGAGCGACCCGACTCCCAACTTCATAAAGAGCAGCCAAGCGCAATTAGCAATGTTTTTAAACTCGGGCCCTGCTACCCAGCAGCCCCCGGCCTTTTCATGTAGCCTACTCTGTCAGTCTCTGCTCAAAAGGCAACAAGGAGGGGGGGGGGGGGTTCAGTGAACCAGCCACGTTAGCTAATTGGGAACCACATCTGACACAGGCCTCTGTACTGATGTCAGATCCCAGCGCAGATGTAACGTTGTGGGCAGATGAAAGAGTTTCATAGACATGATTTTTTTTTTCTTTCTTTTTTTCTGTCCAGGGAAGGAAGGAGTGAGTGGAGGTTTGATTCCATGAAACCTTGAAAAAGATAAAAGATTGGGGGATAATTTTAAGCATAACGGCCTGATAAGACCAGACTCCTCGTCGCGAAACAGATTTTCAGTCCCAGTGTAACAAGGGAGCCTGATAAAAAAAAAAAAAAAGGTCAGCTCCTGGGGTTCAGCTGGCTTTTCAAAATGTTTGTTGTTGTTCATTTTGAAGTTTTCTGGTGACGATAAGAGTGCCCTCTGATCATAAAGCCTTCTTACTGAACTACTCAGAAGGCAGCTCATTATGGCCATCTGATAAAAAAGAGCAAAACAAAAAGGCTGATGTGTGTTTTTCTTAACAAAAGATAAACACACAATATATCTCTGTCCCAGTGGCTTTGTTTGCTTACTTTGCTTGTCCCCCCCCCCCCAGTCTGTGTTGCAAGTGTCTCTTCAGGCTGACAGCGTCTTATTTGGGGCTTTAAAATCTCAACGCGCTCCTTGTACGTTGGGGCACTTTAATCAAAGTGGTGAAAAATCCTCTTGGATGCGGGGAAGCAGGGACTGGATGACATGGTCAACAGGCCACTCAGCCACCAAGGGGTCGGGCCCTCCACAGAAAAACACATTATCCACAACTAGTTCACTGAGGGGAATATACATGGTGAGACGTCTGCCACTGACGTAAAAATGATAGACTGTAAGTGGAAGATGATGGGAATTTCCACTGTTGTACAGTGGGATTTTTCATAAGTGATGCGTTGGCCTAAAAACTGAACTGAAAAGAAAGCAGAGCTATACTGTCAGCCACTTGAAACCCACTTTATTCAGTTACATTTCGTTTGGTATACTTTTTTATGAAGTAAGATTCTACCTGATGACCAAACAATTTCTAAGTACGGGTGACAACTGACTGACAGCGGGCAGGATGTCTGGTTCCTTTTCAGTCTTCAATCTTCCCATCCAGTCAGGGAAGTTAGTCAGGCTGTGCACGGTGTTTTAGTGACAAAATAACAATAATACCACATGACACACAACAAAAAACCTGCTCTAAACACCACTTGGGTGAAGCTTATAACTGTTTTTTTGTTTGATTGTTTGGGTTTTTTATGCGCCATTTTTTAAAACCTTGGTCTTACATTGTAACCGTGATAACAAAGCTCACTGACCTTAGCTAAGTAGTCATTTTAACCCAAAACCACCATGTTTCCCTAAACTTTACCGAATCATTTTTGCACCTAAACCTAAACAAACCTTAACCATTAGCACTGTCACATCATAAAACACTTTCATTATTGAATCAGTGATTTTGAGCAGTTCTTGAAGGCACAGACAAATGATGGGCATCAGATAAGAAAAGCCTTCTATGTGTCATTCTAGAGGGCGTGGACAAACAGCACATTTTACAATTTAATTTGGAGGACTCGTTGTTAATGACATAGAGATAACTGACAAATTGAAGGAAAAACCTGGATTCATTAGTGGGAAAACAACAAAGGCAGATGTTTCCACATAGGGCACGCGGGCTCCCTGTAGGGCTGTGGCTCAGGAGGTAGAGCAGGTCATCCATTGTTCACAGGGCTGGAGGTTTGATCCCCGGCTCCTCCTGTCAACACGTCAAACTATCCTCGGGGAAGACACTGAACCCGGATTGCTGGTGCCCATACCTGAACACCTGTGGGAGATTTGAGTTAAACCGCGCTCTCCACCGCCATCTTGGAACCGCCAAACGAGAGAGTATCTTTTGGAAGCTTACTGTTCATCCCTCCATTAGGGTTTCAAAGACTTGGTGAATCTGTGCTGAGGAGCAGTGACGCTGTTCTGGCAAGCTTGCAGTGGCCCAGCACCTTGTTAAGTGACTTTTTGTTGGTTTGTCTTTTAATTTGTCACCCATCTGTATTTGATCAGGCACAGACAGTCTCCACAAATGCTAAATCACCAACACGATGGAATTTAAAAAAAAGAACTCTCCCATCTCGACCTTCAACTTCTCACAACGGTCACATGGGGGCATACTTGAACCGAAAGACTGCTCTTTCCCACAAACTCTGGCGTGTTGTGACACATACACACACACACACACACACACACAAACAGACGTGCACACACAGACACGCACAAACACACACGCCCCCACTCACAGAGGGCTCTGACATTCACTCTCAACCAGGGAGACACCCCCTCTCTTTTGAAAATACACAATCACCATTCACTCGGCAAAATCCACACACACTACGTCCTGTCTGCTTGGGTACACTTTATCAACACACACACGCTCCCGCACACGCACTCTCAGACACACAAACACACATACACACACACACACACACACACACACTTCACAGAGGGCCCCTCGCCTTATTGCCTCTCCATTTGGCTGGTGCCATTTGTTCCACGCGTTTTGTCGGTGGCTGAGGAAAAGCTGCTCAGAGCTGGTGGTGCTGTGAGGCCACATGATAGAAGTGCTTGTCCTGACTTGTCGAAGACTTATGTCACGACCTGAGACTTAAGTAAGCATTTATCTATCAGAGGTAATCCTTTTCTAACAAAAGGAAGTTTCACGAATCCTCTGTTAGAACGGTGAGGCTTTGACAACACAGAGATTTTTTGAACTTATCCTACCCTACCTAAGACTGAAATTGAAGGGGAAAACCATGTGAAAACAGATGTACCATTTATACTCTCAAATATATCTAATCATGTGGATGACACGATGTTATATAAAGATATTTCCAGCGCTATAATAGCGTTTCAAAGTAGGTTTTGTCACGTCACTGTTAAATATCAAGTTGATTCAACTGATCTCAAAACCACAGGCTGTGAGTCGATAGACTTTTACTGCCTTGTTCCTGCCACACTTCATTTTTGCACTCTCCACCTACTGAATGCATCCAGTTCAGGGCCCTTCTCTGGGACAGCTGAAGGCCATTTGGAGAAATGTGGGGAAATGTAGAGATGTAAATCGGAGAGAGACAAGATGAACTGAAGCAACATGGGTAAACCGAGGAAAAAAAACAAGAAGGGGGGTAGGGTCCACTGCTGGTGAACCGATAAGCGTATCTGATGTGGCTGTTTTAAGTACACTTGACCCATTTGATAGAGTTGGAATGAAGCTGCGTGTGCATCATGTAAGCTGTAAAATTTTGCCGCTCGACTTTCTAAAGAGCTCAAGAGCTGGATACCACAAATCACTTTGCTGATTCAAATCATTTCATGACACCTAAGCTAAGCAGCACCGTTCAAATGCACTTCAGTATGTACCAAGTGAACGCATCACAGCTCATATGACTGTTTTCAGTTCGGTGGTACGTTCAGTCTCTTGTTCGTCCAGGCTGTTGTGTTCAGTTCAGTACAATACTAACCTATGCAAGCATTGTACATGAGGTTAATAGCTCAGCGAGCTATGATAGTTTATTTGGCTTTCACTGCTTTTAATGAGGAATAAACATGCACTGAATCAGAGTTGAGCTGACAACGGGGCTGTCAGCCACCAGTGAGTGGAGCTCCACTGCTAAGAGCTCCTGATTCAGTCAATGGTGATCCAGTATGGTCAGTAAAAAAAAAAATCCTTTTGGACAAAGACGATCTGTGTCGCCCAAATTTTGTAACTCTCTGAAACCGACAATCTGACAGTCTGGGCCTTTTTCATCAGGCCTGTCACTGCTCATGTCCTGCTGAGCCACAACTGTGCTTAGAACAGCGGGAAAGTGGTATGATTTCAGAGAACTGATAAGAGGAGTGCAACCGAAATGTAGTGTTTGAATGCGCTGTGGCCGGGACAGATCTGCCTTAAATGATGGACTCTCCCCGCTCTCCATAACAGCAGGACAGCTGGTATTCAAGACACACCAGGAAATGCAGCAACAGTCAAAAGATTATGTACAACTAGATTTTTTTTAAATACAGTGGACATTGCATCTTCCAACCTTGTCCTTGGATAAGAGATAATATGTAAACTTTTATGAACACACTAGACAAGGGTAAGCATTACATTCTTGTTTCTCACTCTCTCTCTCTCTCTCTCTCTCATCACACACACAAACACACACCCCATTTCCGTCACTGTCTCCTTCGTTATCTCTCTCTCTCTCTCTCTCACTGCTTGGGAAAGGCTACATTTATTGTTTTCAGTGTGTATACACGCAGGCACCTACAAGAAAACCGTCTGATTATGCCGACACGAACTGGACAGACCACACACCGGCACGCACACAAGCACATGTGGCGAACACACACACACACACACACACACCTGAGCCACACTTGACTCAGTGGGTGGTGGAGAAATCAGGTTTCACCTCTTTAAATGGTGCCGCAATATTCGACAAGATGGAGAAGGGTGAGCTGCTTAATCAGGGGCTTTAAGAGGGAGAGTAAAGAGTTGGCATCTTGGTAATGGTAAAATATGCTAGTGCCTTCACTGCCCTCTTTAAAGTGCTTTCAAATGTCTCCATTCTTCTTTATTTTCAGTTCTTACATCTCTTTTCCTTACATGTCTTTCCAGCAGTAAGCCTTTATAATTGTAGCAACTGATAATGCAGCCACCACAATGACTAGTTTTTGCCGAATGTTGAAATATTCCCATAAATTGATTGAAATTTAATAAAATTTCATCTCGTGTTCCTAATTTGGACCAGCTACATTCAACGTACACCAAACCGCCCACAACATTCAAACCTGTGTATATACTGTATTTACAGTGTAACTGGTTTTAATGTTGTGGCTGATCAGTGTATATTTCCAGTGTGTTTATATGGAAAAAGAGGCGTAAATACAGTCTTTCTGGAAAGCCCCAGTCTGCAAACCATCCGGAGCGATGAGAGGATTCCTGCACAGAAGGTTGTATAGACTGAACCTAGTGACCCTTGGCTTGTACTGTCCTTGCAAAAACTATCTAAGCTCTCTTTGTCCTGGGCTTATGTGTTTCAGTACTGTCTTGTTCTTGTAGAGCATAAAATCAGGGAAGTTTGTACATATTTGTATGAAAAGGAATGCCTGTTATACTGATTTTTTTTTTTTTTTTTTCATACAAGTAAGTGGACAGTGTATGAAAAACAATGTACACGGAAGACTCAAACAGGCCGAGTTTTACGACCAGAATCTTACCGTTAGCCTCACAAAAAATCACAAATCAAATTTTAGTGCACTACTTCGGTCAAACTGCACCACTGAGAATACAGTAATTTTGATACTGGTTTTCTCTGTCTCTGCAGCAAATGCCACTAAGACACTGATCCGTTTACATCTGTCAAGAATGACGGATGACAAAAATTTAAAAGCTCCTGTTCGGACGGGAAATTGAATCACCCACAACTCGTCTTAGGATTTCAGCATATGTTAATGATTTCATCTGTTTCAACACATTTCTTTTTTTTTAATGAGCAAGAACTAAGTGACTATTTTTAAATTATCTGAATTTGAACCCCTCTTTTCTTTTGTTTTCTTAGCTTTTTGACACACAGACTATGCAATATCTACACCAGTGGTTCCAAACCCTGGGGTCCTCCAGGAGGTGCTAAAATAAATCTGAGGGTTCACAAGAGGAGGAAATGGACTAGGAAAAAAATCTGTTACTCAAAAGTACCATCACTTTTTTGGCTAATTTTTGCTTTTTTCTTGTAAAATCCAGGATACGTTCACTTCGAGCCTCTAGAAATCTTTTTATTGAAACATTCCAAGAATGAATAATAGCTCTGTGGTTCATTTTAAAGGCCTCAAAAGTCAAAAAGGTTGGGAACCACTGATCTACACCAGGGTTGTTAGTAAAATATATGTATTTCTGTAAAGTAAATACAACAGTTACCTTGTTTCATTTATTTTGGCATGATTTAAATCAGTTAAAGGGCAAAACAACTGATTAACAGGAAGCAAAAGTCCTGTTGATGTCCTAAAATGTATAGACGGCATGTTCCTGGTGGATTTATGCAGCACACAAATCAAATGATACTGATTCTTCCCAGTGCCCCCTCTTCCATCCCCAGTGACTCTCTAGGAACGGCTCAAGGATCACAAGGAGGGCTTTGGGGGGGGTTGAAGGTAAAAAGGGGGGATGAATTTGGGGGACAGACAGGAAAGGGGGGTGCCCACGGTGTCTGGGAGCAGATGGCGTGCCTCTCCCTCTCTCTCTCTCTTTTTTGGTGACGTCCGCTGGGAATTGGAGAGGCCTTTAGGCATTCCTTTAGAGCCCAGAGACAGATAAGTGAGTTATGCAGTTCACCACCATCTGGGCTCAGACAGAGCCTGGCCTGCAGCTGACAAGTGTGTGCGTGTATGTGTATACTATAGTAATAGTAGTGGGGAGGGGTATAGGGGCGTGTTTCCATAGCGATAGGTCCTATTCCTGGAGAGAGATCTGTGCATACACTTGCATACTGCCCTCCTCCCTGGTGCTGTGTCGTCATTGTTAACTCAGATGCTGACTTTGAGAACGTTTTTTGTTTTTGTTTTTTGGGGGGGGGGGGTTGCCCCTTTTTTTGTCCACCATCATTGTCGACAAATTTCGGGGCCATTCTCGTGCAGCTGACAGTGTCTTCATGGAACACAGCATCTGTTGTGAAACAGAGGGAGGGAGCGAGGGATGATGGCACAGGACCGTGTTAGGTTTGCCAATTTCCCTATTCCCATCGTTGAAGGCTTTGTGTGCTCTGTAAGATGCCGCGCTGCACTGCCAATTCTGATCTGCGCTTGACCTGCTGCATATCTGCCTGTTGTTATCTGTGTTTAGGTCTTTTGTTTTACTCAGAGACAACACTGTGCAAATGTGTGCGTTCACTTCTGAAGGAATTTTGAACACTGTGTTTTAGCTTGTACCTGCCTGGTGACTAACTTTTATCAGTGAATGTTATTGTTGCAGTTCCAGTGAAATAATGACACAGCTACAATCACTGCTGCTGCTTCCGGTGCCACGACCACTACAACTTCCAATACAGTTACTAGTACCACCATGTTATTAATGGCTTAATAATTAGGTATCCACTCCGTAGCTATAAATGCTTGTAGATCCTTAATGCGTGTTTTTGGCATCAGTTTTCTGCACCCTCTTCCTAAAATATAAGGCTGATAAACAGTTCATGAGAAAAATGCTTTCTATTAAATCAATTAAGACGGCAGATGATCCATATGAACCAACGGAATCTTTTACCTAAATGTGGACTCCCAGGCGAAACTGCCAAAAGTTCTTTTATTTTTATTTTTAATTCAAGGAGCACTTGAGCCATTTAACATTGAATTTCCAAAAGGTAGGGTGACTTACGAGAGATGGATTAAAGCAAGGAAAAGAAGGAGGAAATCTATCTTGCAGAGGCAGAGACATCCCAACTTTCAGCCACTACTTTGGGTCAAACTCCAAAAATGCCAGATCTCACACTTCCCACAATCCAACTCAACACTGACTTTCATGATGACATCATTAGGGTTATTTTCTCAGACTTTAAAATCTCGTCATCAGAGCCACACAAGACATTACACATCTGTTTTCAACGGCAGTGAGAAATACTCCCGTAAGCTGTAAAATCTGTTGAGTGCCCCTTCAGTTTTCACTCCTGAAGGAGCTTCTTTGGTAAAATCCTAAACGCTATAGGACATTTGCATGCTTACACCTCTGAATGACACCCTGTGATGGATTTGAATTGGAAAACTTTGGCCATTTTCATCTCTGTCAGGCATCTGTGGGCGTTCTGATGGCTCTGTTGTGGTACAGTGCCATCTCTGTGAAGATAAGCTGCTGCTCGGTCCCTCGATACATTGATTCCCATGTATACAATATAGGCTGAATACCCACTGTGTAAGGACAAAACCCCAGAACACACACTGAGACAGTTTCCCTTTCCCTTCAGTCTCCCTCTCTCTTTCTTAAGTCCTCTTCAAAGTAGCCTGCCGCCACATCACCTGCTTCTCTTTCCCTCCTCAGCCAACTCTTCATCTATTCATTTGTCCATCCATAAACATTTATGTGTGTGTGTGTGTGTGTGTGTGTGTGTGTGTGTGTGTGTGTGTGTGTGTGTGTGTGTGTGTGTGTGTGTGTGTGTGTGTGTGTGTGTGTGTGTGCGTGTGTGTGTGTGCGCGTGCACTTGTGTTTGTCTAAGCGGGGCTTTCCTGCTGTGTAATTGCAGGCTGCCTATCAGCCCATTGGTGTTGCCCTGCGTGGAGACTAAAAGATGCTACTAATCCGCCAACAGAATACAGCAGGTCAAGCAGCCAGCAGCGGCTGAATTCAACCACAGGACCACAGTCACAAATTAGGACAGGCTGACAAGGCTCCACGGCATTCTGGGTATTGTTGTGGGCTGCCAACGGGACTCTAAAGCTTCTGGCCCTGTGTGAAGGGACAGCCAAGGAAAGGTGAAGATTAATAGTGGCTTGGTGACCTGGGAGTATGGCGATAAATCTATATCGCCGCCAGACGCTCCACCTCAGTGCATGTCTGTCTTTCTGTGTTTTGCACACACATGCACATGCACACATTAGCACCATGTGAAGGTTGCGGAAGGGCCAACTAAACCATGACATCCAGGACAGATCAAACTTTCTCATGAAAGTGCTGATAATTCAGCTTCTCCTCATCAACTTTTCTCAACTTGCAAGTAACTGTTTTTTCTAAATCGAGCAGCCGTGATTACAGGTCCCACTTAAACGACAACCATGCCCAAACATGATGCTAGCAAACACAAGCAGCTGAGGGCTAGCAGGATGAACCCAAACGCTGCCACTCCTCGGTGCTTTGCTATCTGATGAATGATGGTCCTTTGTTGCGTGTCCCATAAAGGGTGCCGTGGCCATCCCTTTTCATAGGACCTGGCGAGCAAATGTGAGGCGTGAATAGCATTAGTCCGAGTCAGTGCACCCATAGCGGTGTAGCCAGCCCTGAAAACACAGCCTGCTAGCCCTCCTCCCCAAGTTTTATGAGCCAAGATGATTGAAGGAGGAGAAAACTGCTCTGCCAGTAGAGAGGGACGGGGAGGAGAGGAGCGAGGAGGAGAGGTGTCAGAGATGGATGGATGGACAGATAAAACAGAGACAGCAGCCGCTCAACAGAGGACTCACATCCCGTGCAAGAAGGGATGTGAAGGGGAACAGGTTTGGCTCAGGGGGACTGAAAAGGGTCCAGACAAAGGGAGAGAGTAGAAGAATGGAGGTGGAGGACTCTGGCTGTCAGGACTGGCGCTGGGATAGAGTTAGATCTCATTTCTCAAGTGTCATCGCACTATCTGTGTCTCCTCCTCTCTCCTCTCTGTCCAATTACTCCCACAATGAAGCAGACCCCTTCCCGTAGAGCTACATATGGCTCCCTGGTTGTAAAGCTATCACTCCCAAGTGCAGCTATGCGGTTTTTGATAGGTACAGTATGTGTGAAACTCAAAGGGCCACAGTGGGTTGTTGTTTCGGCCGAGTGCGAGCTGCTGCTGCGACCGCTTGTCTCGACATGATTTCCTCTGAAGGCTGACATGCCACCAGTCTATCACAGACTACAAGCCGGAGTGTAGGATTAAATCATCTACTGTCAGTTTTTATTGTTTTCATTTTATTTTCTATATTAATACACTTACTTTAAAAAAAAAAAAAGACTCTGGCCAACTGACTTTAAATTTTGAGAAAACTGCAGCTCAGTGCTAAAAGGCGCACTCTAAGGAGGAGCTTTAAAATACTCTTTCTTGTTATGAGGACATAACAAGAGCCAGTTTTTTGAGCCACTTATGGGAAAGTACAAACCTCTTAAAATAAAGACCTCTGTTTGAATTTTGCTTACACTTTCTGTATTCCCTCTGTGCAGTTAATACTCTAAGAAGGGCTAGTTTCAGTGTCTGTGGCACCCTTACACGTCCGTTAGTTTGGAATTCCCCTGACATCTGTGTTGTGCAGGCATCCAAAAATTGCATGGCATCACTGGTCGCATTGATGTGTGTCTTCTGCGGGAATGCAGCACTCATAAAACACGCGCGCGTGCGCACACACACACACACACACACAAGCCAGATGCTGATGGTATTCTATTGATGGTGCCACAGAGACCAGGGTTTTGTACGAATGCAGGTTGGGGTCAGCTACATGATCAATCAAAAGGGGAATCAGTGTCTTTCTCAAGGGCAATCTGGCAGCATGGATGCCTTCTTTCAACATCGCACGAGCAGCCCTTCAACTGATGTTGTTTGTTTAGTGCTGAATTAGGTGAAAAATTGTATGTTGACTTTATTAAGAGTCTGCTGCTTGACATAGTGACATGTCACCCACGTTTAACATTTATTTATTTTACTTGTGAATCACTGTAATTGATTTAAGACTATTTGCTTGAATCCCTCACATAGTTCTGGATTTCATTTCGGTGTGTCAGCACCAGGGTCGTGGCATTGTCCTTGCTGGACGAATGACCATACTAGGACACAATAAAAGAGAACCATCCTTAAATTAGACCCTGCCATGACAAGTTATAATGTTACTTTGTCTACAGTCTTTATGGAACATGTTAAAGAGGTCTTTCTCTTTCTTTCTCTCTCTTTCTCTCTCTCTCTGTCCCTTTGTGTGTGTGTGTGTGTGTGTGTGTGTGTGTGTGTGTGTGTGTGTGTGTGTGTGTGTGTGTGTGTGTGTGTGTGTGTGTGTGTGCGTGTACTCGCGTGCGTGTGTTTGCATAAATTTTGGACATTTTGAGTCTTCCTGTGTTGGAGTGAGGATGATGGAATTTGGAGATGTTTGGGGCCAAATCAATAGTGTGACCTTTTCACCTTCTCAGAAAGCAAAACGGCCGGTCCCATAGAGAACTGACATCCTTTAACCGATGCACCTTACTCTGGAGAAAATGTCCAGTTTGAGATTTTTTTTCTTTTTCCTTTTCTCTCTTATTATCACCTGTGGGCAAATGTCAGCCCGCAATGCCAGAGTCAGAGAAACACCTCCATTGTTTCATATGCAATTAAACGAAGGAGGTTTAATTCAGGAGAAGTTTATCTTAATGCGCCTTTATCAGAATTATGTCTTCAAGCCATTTCTCACAAAAGGAAAAAAATGAATGATACAGAGTCAGTATAGACTGACATTTTTTTTTTTTTTGCAGTGTGTATGCATCGATTTCCAAATTCTTGGAAACCTTTGCAAAGCTGCAGCAAGTCAATGCTGAATCCTTTCAAATGCAAAGCCTGCAGACTTAACGCTCGCTGCAGCCTCGCTGTCTTAAATAAGCATGAAATAGTAACTATAAAAATATCTCTTTTAATAAACACTGGTATTGTTCTATTTTTAAAACAAGCAGGAAAGACTGTGGTCTTATCCTCCAAAGGCTCTCATAATTTACTGTACTGTGCATATTCCCACAGGTCAACCGACGCCATTCTGGACGATTGACTTGACTAACTCTTCTTGGAAAAACAAGGTTTTAATCCCCAACAACAAACTCATACAGTAGGCCGCATTTTCGCAGCCCGGCTTACACATTTAGCAGCTCGCTCCATCACGTTGTGAAACATTGTAAAGGATCTGCTTTTCTTCGAGGCAGCGCTAAATCCGATCCCCTTGATGCGTGGGGAGAGCAAAGTGAATTAGAGATTGAGGTGGGAGGCTGATTAACCCCCACCCCCTCCCTCCTCCTCCTCCCCCCGACTCCCCTCCAACCGAGACCAAAGTCGAGATGCAAAGAAAAGGAGGAGACAGAAAGGAGATATTTGAAAAGCTGCCACGAGTTCCCTGTCACACCGCCTCCTGCGTGGATTGAGCCGTGCTCTTTGTTGACCACAGGCATGAATATTGAGTGGATGTAAAGAGAAAACGGCCCATGAGAGGAGGGGGGGGGGGTTAACAAAAAAAAAGAAAAACACTGGGGCATGTCTGCATCTGGAAGAACTCAAACCAAAAATAACTTGACCTACAATACTTCTGTAATATTGCTGAAGGGTCCTTACAGTTTTGCAAGTCCCTGCATGTGCTTCGTGGTATTTGCTGTCCCAGTTGCTCTGGTGTCACCGCGATGGCCCCACAATATTTTGGCATACGCGCTATTTTAGGAGTAAATTACAGCGAGTGTTGACGATCGAAGCGCTTCTGCGGCTCCATTTGCACCCTACTATTTAGAATCGATCATCAACACTGGTGTTAGAAATAGCATTATAGTCCTATAATATTCTCATAAAACAGGAGTGTGTAATACTTAGAGAACTTTTACTTGAAATTCCTTCAAATTAATGGCGTCTAATATAGTATAATATATAATAAAATATTAAACAGTAAAATTCTGTCAACATTCGCTCAACATTGACTTTTTAGAGGGTTTATTGGACTATATTTCCTGATGTATCGCTATTATTTCTTGTTCCTGTAACAGGCTATGTGGGCTTTACTCGTTTGGTGATGTTAAGCAACATAGTCCGCTACCTCTGCTATTATGAGTATAGAGATTTTTTTTTTTTTTTGCATTCATTTTAAGGCTGTTTCGACATACACCATCTATTCGTCTCTGACACACACACACACACACACACACACACACACACACTGAAAGAGTGAGAGAGAGAGAAACAACAGATCCCTCCTTCTGCCGAATCCACCCTTGAAGTGTGTGTGGGGGGGGGCACAGGTGTCCAACAGTACAACAACCATCCATCCAAACCTCCTCTGCACACAAACACACACACACACGCACACACACTCTCTCACACACACACAAACACTTTCACGTCACCGAGCGCACTAAAGATCTCAACCTTCAAGCGGAAACAAACAGGAGTAATTTAAGAATTTTTGATCAAGTGTCTAAATTCATCTGAATTTTTCGGTGTTAACACGGAAATAAATTGAATAGTTGTGCAAGAAAAGCTCCAACGAAAAGACGTCAAGTGGCATTTTGGTGATTTTTGGTGCGTAAAGTGGCTCAACAGGCCCGTGCCTTAGGAGGTCGGAGCCCAGCTCGCAATCAAATCTATCCACATTACCATTATTCCTTTTGTGTTTGAGTCATTTGGGTTATTTTATTCCTTAATACAACGGAAAACCAGGGGGAGTTCGCGGCTTCTTTCTGCCCTATTTCAGGTAAATAGCTCATCTTTATTTTAGAAAACATGAAACATTCACTTGTACTGGAAACGTGCGTCTGGATTTCGAATTTGTTTTCAAAAAACCAAATATCAAGGCTCTCTGTTAATTAGAAACACGGGTCTGCAGGAAAAAAGCTAAATTGTTCACACTTTGTCAATAATTCCCGGACGGTTTGGGTCTGCAGACCCTGAACGTACACAGACCTGGATTCGGGCCTCCATTCGTCACGCTATAGGTTTAAAAAAAAAAAAAAAAAAAAGAAGAAGTCTTTTTTGGGGGGGGGGGGTAAAGAGGGTCAGGGAGCTTTAACTCGGTGACAAAGCCTCATTTGCAGGTCAATGCGATGGCACACTCGCCTCTCCTCTCCTTCCAGCTCGCCTTTGTTCCCCGTCGCCTGCGCCGATGCCAGATGGTCATGGAAAATGCTAATTCCCCCCCCCCCAGCTGATTTTTCCTGCCTCTTCTATATTTAATTGCAGTCTTTGCAGACCGTCCCGTTAATTGTGTGTTTTGAGTGGTTCAAGGTTTTGTTTTCTCCGAAAATATATATTTTTAGTCGCCACATTGGCATGAAGCCCGCGAGCCACCGAGTGCGTCGACAGCGTCCCCGGTCGAGGCTATTCCTCCTCTTCAGACCCCTGAAGGGGCAACGTGTCGGGTTAACTGGCGATGCACTTTACTGGAGGCTGACAAGATTTGATGAGCAGTCAACGTGATTAGTTATTAGAGATAAAATTAACATGCGCTGCGAGGGCACACGCGCAGAGGACCCCGTTGTCCCCGCGCGCTCCCTTTGATTTAAAGGTCGACTTCTACATAGGACATTGTTGGTGGACTTTCACTTTTCGCATCCTTTCATTACAAAGATAAAAAGTTTAAACAGCCTCGATTTGCGAATACACACATTAATTTATTGGCTCTTCTTTTTTCTCCCTTTTTTTTTTTTTTGGCCTTCCAGGAAAATTTTTTATCCCTGTTTCCAAATTAATGACACAAAATAAAAGCAGTTTGCATTCCTGCTTCATTTTTACACACATTTTTTTTTTTCTAAAGATAGGATTACACGCTTTCTTGTGAATTTAATTTCAGTCAGACCTAATTCAATCAAAGGCATGGCGCCCTGTTTACATAAAGTCTTGTGCTTTCAAGGAAAATAATATCGCTTCTCTGAAAGCATTATCGATAATGATAATCAGATCTTTTCATGGCGATCAACGAGGTTCCATTTGTATTACGGCTCTGGAGATAGCATAATTCAGCCTACGTTAAATACAGTAGCTGATGTGGGTATAAAAAAACATCTCGAGGCTTAATTGAACTAAGTGGTTAAAGGAAATAAAATATAATTTCAGTGACGACTGAGACAGACAGCCAAAACTGTGGATGTGGGTTAGTTTGAAGGTCAGACGGGAGACCGAAGGGCCCCTGAGGACGATTCTCTCCGTCAGCAGCTGGTTGTTTAATTATATTCCGTCGTAGTAGGCTTGTAAATGAGGTCTGTATGTTGGCTGTCATCTCTTCCCTTTATGTCCCATCATACGTACAAAAAGGGGTGAATGAAGTCATAATTGTCACGTGTTCCGTGGAGCAGATTACAAACCAGAAAAACCCAACCCGGTCCCCAAATATTCAGGTCCGTGGCATTGAAGCTCCGGTTACTTGCGATAAACTTCACTTATGATGGGCGAAGAGTCTGGTTCAATGGATTTAAAACTACTACTAGAACGTTATTATTAATTTATTTGTATGCGTTTTAAAGATGAGCCAGTATTTGAATCGCCTGCCTTAACCCGTGACCTTCCCCACAATGGCTCAAATTCATTACCTTTTTGAGAAAACCAGTGCGATTTGAGGTTCTATTTATTGGGACAAATTCTATATAGTTACACAGCTGTAGGGACAAATAAAGGAAGATGACCCCTTTAACTCTGAGGGGGGCGGACTTGAGCCCCCTGAATGTGTCCAGTCTCCAACATAGAGGGGACTTCATTAAAGTAACACATGAACAGCTGTTGTCTTTAACATGTAAACTATTGAGAATTTAAAACTACACTGAATGGCCGCGCAGCTCCCCGTGGGCATATGGGCGTTAATTAGCTGGATATAGCCGTAGATTAATTATAATATTTTTTTCGCCCATTCGTATCAATAGAGCAGCCAGACAAAGTGTCTTTTGTTCTCTGATGCAGGACATTCTGTGGCTGACTGAATGGGTCTTGGCTATGTCTACATGGATTTGCCATATGGCAACAAAAAGGAAAGAATGGAGCCGGAGAGCGCTTTGTGTTGGAAATCAGAACAAGCCTGTCAGGAGCTCATGGCCGCGCAGAGCTGACAAAGTCACCCTGGCCATCAAAAGTCTCCGTTTTCATCACAACATTAATGTCAGATAGTCAAAGCTCTTCGAGCAAATAAAGAGAAACGTGTGGGGAAAAATATGAAACGTGGCTTCGTTTTTCCTGCGCACTGACGGCGAGTCCCGGCGCGTTCACACACTTGCTGCATTTGGCTTCTTTCAATTAAGGGTAAACTTGCAAGTATGACCTGTTGAATGGTTTGTCTCAATAGAGCAGGACAATTACAAAGACTAGTAGTTTTCTTTTTCCAGCTCTGGCAGGTGGCCTCCACGCCCGGTGTATCCACGGCGGGGTAAACAGTGTGTGTGAGTGGGTCTTTAGAGGGCTTGTTGAGTGCGGGTGGATGTGGGGGTGTCTCCGTGGCGGACAAAGCGGGGATCCAAAGGCAGCTGCTGCTTCTTTAGAGGGGCGAAAGGGCCTTTAAATCCCAGCCTATATCCCGCAGCTGCCGTGCAGCACGTCTGAATGCGTTTCCCCCCCCCCCCACCCGGCAAGGTATAGGAGCAGGAACGTACAGGCGGAGCTCAATGAAGAAGTAACGTGGGCTACCTGCGTCCCCGGGGGAGGTGGAGTCATCAGTGCAAGGACCCTTGGTGCTCTTTGTTTTGCCATCCTTGCAACAGCACTTGCGTCAAAGACAACAAATCCTCTTTAAAATAGTTTTTTTTTTTTTTAACATCGTTAAGATAAAGCCTTTGTTCATATGATGCATCTAAATTGTTAAACACGAGGCTGTTCTCCGGAGTTGAAAATATCAACACCAGGTCTCTTTTCTCACTCTCGGTTTCAAGACCGAAATTTTTTTTTTTTTTACTCCGGACTGGTTTCAAAAATACGCCGAACAAAACAAGTAAACCAGACAAAAACACGCCAACAACTCTGCTCGGACTTGTGAAAAATATTTTATTCTCATCTTTTTTGCAAGACATAATGAGGGCACTTGTATGAAAACACACCATACAAAAAAAAACCAAAA
The DNA here is from genome assembly GCF_016859285.1 of Xiphias gladius. Taxonomy (NCBI): domain Eukaryota; kingdom Metazoa; phylum Chordata; class Actinopteri; order Istiophoriformes; family Xiphiidae; genus Xiphias; species Xiphias gladius. Next base: position 23,694,941 of record NC_053407.1, on the reverse strand, counting down.
CAAAACAAAAAAGACAAAAAAAAAACAAAACAAAAAACGGCTCAGAAACACAAAGAAACCTATTCTTCAAGTGTGGACTATGGGGAAGCTACATGATTGCAAAACATCACAATAAAAAAAATGTAAATAATAAAATACAAATATGCCCTATGGCTAAATCAACAAGGCATTTAACAAATATAAAGAAACATAAATAAATTATAAGTTAGAATAGTCTTAAAAATATACATTTACAGAAAAACCAGAACAGAAATAAACATTTATAGGCTATTGTCTCTATAAAGCTGTACACTTTTGGCCAGTGTAGACAATTATCTTAAAGTAATTTAGGATTGCACAGATGTTAAAACATTTAACACTGTCGAGTGGCTGTAGGCAAAAGCAATAATGAATGCTACATTTGTACTGGATAGAAGTCATTCGGCGAAATTTCCTCTCTTTTGCTCTCCCCTCCCCTCCCCCAAACCGTTCAGTCCTGAGAGTCTGCTCCGGTGTCCGGGCTCCGCTCTCCGCGCCCGGGTCGGCTTTTCCTTATCCCACACCGTCCACCGTTTTCTGTCCTCCTCCTCCTCCTCGTCCTCCTCCTCCTCCTCCTCCAGCGTTTCTTTTTTTTTTTTGTTTTTTTAAGAAGTGGCGAGGACAAACACCTTCCCCTTGATCCTCCAACATGCGCAGGCAAATAGTGCAAAAAAAAAAAATTTAAAAAAAGAAAAGAAAAAAACCCAAAACAAAAACAAAATCAAACAAAAAAAAAAAAAAAGAAAAATGACCTGAGGAAGGAATGAAAACAGTGTGTAAGTTTTCCGAAGAATTCATTTCGAAGAAAGACGCGAGTCAGCCTTCCGAGGAAACAGGAAATGTAACCTCAGGAGCAGGCGTCAACCTTTACCCGAGCCTTTTCCCGCCACATCGTGACGCACACCCCCCTCCCCCAACCGCTGGTGTTACTACAGCTACTACTATCACTACTACTGCGATTTCACCATCGCAGGCTCTCCCCACCCCCTCGCCCAGATAAGCCTGTCTGCGCTTTTTGGCCCAAGCAATCCTTTACAATTAACGGGGGGGGGGGCATAAATAACTGGTTATAAAACGGCAAATAGCGTAAACACAACCCATAATATTTATCATTATGAACACTTAATTATAGCAAAAGCAGCATTGTCACATTAAACTAGACTTAAACCAGGCCACTAGCCAGGCTTGTTGAATGAGATAAGTCTTCATACCTTCAGCGGATCCTCTTCCGTGGGGTCTGTTCCACCGGGATCGGAGACTTGGAGAGATGGCAGGCGCTCGCGTCGTTAGATGTCTTGTCCGCGGCCCTCTTTCGTTTCACGAAAAAGTCTGAGGGGGGAGAAGAGAAACGGTGTTAGTTCACACGAGTCCGCTTCATTCTCAAATTACGCACGAAGCGGCGGCGGCAGAAGGAGGGGGTGGGGGTCGCTTGGATGCGGGGCGCAGCTCTGACGGAGAGCGCACAGCCTGGATGTGAAGGCTTGAGCAGGGCTAGAATGTCCCATATTTACCTGTGATCTGTGTGTTGTTGTCGGTAGTGGCTGCCCTCTTGCGTCTAACACACGGGACCTGTCTGTGAGGCTGCTTCCCTGAGTTGAGCTTGTCCGTGCGGTTCTCCTGGTTGACCTCCACCTGACAGGGCGTGCTGCTGCTCTCCGGCGCGGCCAAGCGCTCCAGTACATCCATACGCGGCGTCTCCGGGAGAACGGAGTCCGAGGGCGGCGTCTGCTTGACGGGCGTCGCGGGCGCCCGGCTCCTGCCGTTTTGTACAGAGTCCTGGTAAAACACCGGGGTCTTATCCGCGGACACCTCTTCCCACTGGTAATCCCCATCCAGCGGGGTGTTGGTCTCGAAATTAAAGTTCCACCTCTGCTGGTCGCGCTCGGAAATCTCCCGCATCTTGGCTCTCATCTCCTGGCCCAGTTCTTCGTGATCCACCGGTCCGAAGAGGTTGCGACAGACGCCGGTGAGCCTGTGAAGAGGGAAGGTCCTCCTGGCCACCAGCCTCTCCAGCGCGCTGCTCGATAACTGGACGTTGGACATCGCAACAACAACAACAACAAAAAAAATCTTTCCGACACAAGCCCCCCAAACAATACAGAAGAGGATGCCCGAAGTGTCTGCTCGGTCCCCGATGGGAGAGTATCAGGTGTTGTTGTCGTGCCCGAAGAGTGTGTGTGCGTATGTGTGCGTGCGTCTTTCCCCCTCGCTCTCGCGTCTCTCTGCGCCACACAGTAGTGTTTAAATGTACCTCGGTGGGGGGACGTGGAGTATATAGCCTCCCAACAAGTCCTCAGTCCGAGCTGGCTGCTCGGACTGCTTTCTCATTGGTTGCCGTAAGTCCAGCCCTCCCCAGAGGCACACAAACACACGCAGAATCCCCCACCACCCCTACCACCCTGATTTCCCGTCGGCCGTCGGTGCCAGTTGGGCTGCGCACCAGGTAGAACGCAGTGATTTGATTTGCTGCCTCTTTGTCAACAACGACCGGACTTTCCCGGTGTCAAGTCGAAACTGTCGAAGCTTTCGCCGTCTGGGACTTAACGGAACCCCATGCATCCATTATCGGACACGGATTTGTTTTTTTGTTTTTTTTCCCTCCTTCCTCTGCACAACTGCTGCTGTGCTGCAGTGCGTCCGATAATGGACTCAGCGGCGGAGCTATTGTATTAAGCCACATTAAAGAAACTAAATGGTCCCATCAGAGAAGGCCCCATCTATCCGGCCAGTTAAACTGTCCGATGTTTGACCCCTCGACGTTTCACACAGACACACACACACACACACACACACTCAGTCCCCGCGGTCCCAACACACACTCCCCGCTTTCCTCTCTCACCACGGTATCAATACCGACGAGCTGCCTGGGTCATATAGTACCGTCACTCAGCAGTCCGCGGGGATTCAGAGCTGAGAAAGCTGCTTTAGTTTTACCCAAAGAAACAAAGTAAACAACAGGGGAAGGCAGGGTCATAAATGTGGCCATAAACCCAGCTGAACAGTCGTAAACCTATAAACAGAGCAGGACACTTTTTCTACAGACTTGTTCTGAAGATTAAACTTTTGATTTCCTTTCTCTTTTTTCTTCGTTTCGTTTTTGCTGACAGACTACCCCCTTTATGTTTTAAAAAGATTACAGTAATCCAGTTAGGTATTGGATTACAAGCCCCTGCTTTTCAACGCGGACAAACAAGTAAATTGACTGCAGTAAAAGAAACATATTTTAATGTGTGTGTGTGTGTGTGGGGGGGGGGGGGTATCATCATCACACTCGATGAACAAAGATGCTCGGGTGTTCGTATGGAAGAGCAGGTAGGGCACGGAGGTTTCCACAATCAGGCTGTCACCACTGACGTGTGTGTGTGCGTGTGTGTGTGTGTGTGTGTGTGTGTGTGTGTGTGCTGGCTCGGATGAGAAGCATTGCCTACAATAAAGGGGCACAGTTGTTATTCAGTGCCGCTCCTGCATCATTGTTTACTGCGTACACCCACTTCGCTGTGGGGGGACTGAGGCACACGAACTTCCCGTGATATCCGGGAGGCGGCACCGAGGACGCTGGCCGCCTCGTTGCCAGCGGAGTCTCCGGTCCGCTGCCCCTTCCAGGGGTCCTCGCAGCGGGGCGGGCCAGGCAACGCCTTGCAGCGGACCAATAGCTGCACAGCGACGCTCTGTGGTTCAAAGCTGCTACTGCGGTGCAAAAGCTGCAAAACTGATATGCCATAAAACGCATATTTGTGTAAGTGGACAGTGGCACCTCAACTAATTTGATCTACGTTGTTGAAAGTTTGGCCTTATTGCAGAAATTGCCGTTATTTGTTGCTTGCTAGAAAGTATAGTGATCTTGATCTGCAGGAAACTGGTTTTATTTTTACCTGGTCTAGGGTGACATACTGTATAGGCTACATGTCTCTGGTTTTGATTTATTTGTGTGTACTCTGTCTCCAAGTCTCTGGTCTCTTTCTTGTGCTTCTGAGTGTGTGTGTGTGTGTGCTAAATTTCCCTCCTATGGATCAAAACGTTTCATCATATCTTATTTTACCTCTTATTTTTGATGAAGTGATTTCATTGCAGTAAGTATGATCAATCTCTTTGCTGCAATTTAAAACAAAACAAAAAAACCCAAAACAAACAAACTCAGTTACACTTTTATCCTGGGGCTGAGTGAGCAAGCAGCAGCAGCTCAGGAACCTACTGTGGCCATTGTGGGGTTTGAACCTGTGGCATTGTCCGCAATGCATTCTATAACTCTCTTTGACCTCCGTTGTGACACCAGGCTGCCACGTGAGGATTATCCGGGTTGAGAAAGTCACGGTGTCACATGAATTAAAGTGTGAGACCACCTGGGGGGGGTGGTGTCATCGAAAGTAACCCGCCTGCCTAAGATGATTCACCTGTCCCAAAGGTCAGGTGATCTCCGAGACCGGTGTCCCTTCACCAGGCCATGATCCGTCCCTCAGGGATTCATCTATAGTGGATGCTACAAGTGAATCGACGTAGACATGCATATCATATCGTTAGGTGGTCAGCAGCTCATCTGAACAGGCACAAAAGGAGTTGTCCTATAGAGAATAGTGAAAAAGCCTCTCTTGATCTTATTAAACTATAAAGTCCGACACATTCTCTGCATCAAATTGATGGGTGAGGATCGATACGATATTATTAGGCTAGTTGGTAATTTTAACAAACGACTAAAACGTGATTTGCTGGGGGGAACATCAGTCCTTATACAGCTCATCTGATGTGATTTTCTTTTATTATCATTATTACTATGTCTTATAAATAAACTTAGAGCATGTTTTTGGTTAAAGCAATGAAAACGACGGGATCAAATTTTGAGCCGGTTAAGTGGCGCTATGATCCAAGCCGCACCTGTCTGAGGATCAGGGGGGATCATTCTGGCTCTGATCAGAAAGATGGGACAACATTGTTCCCTCTCTGTGATCGAAGCAGGCAGAAATCTCTGTGTGGCGTGTTGGCTCCCTCTAGTGGCGAACGGTCCTTACTACAACGTGGCCTTTTTTTTTTTTTTTTTTTTTTATTAGCCTAATTTAAAGCATTATATACAGAAAAAGGCCATTTTAGAATCGAATAAAATACCCGGTAGAAGTTTAAATCTCTACCCAAAAACAAAATTATATCACTTGTCACATCCTATTGCTCAGTTTCAAAATGGTTACAGATTTACTTTGAGAAGTGGGAGGGAGACCTGTGATCCTCAGGCGTATTTTCTCTTTCAAACAGATGTTATCAGCTGATGTTTGAAAGGCCATGCGAAGAGAAAGTCTGCAGTCATTATTTTTTAAAAGGGGAGATAATCTCACGGATTTCAGCAGAGCAACAGGTACGGTAAATCAACCACACTGATGTCCTCCTACCTGTTTCTCTGACAAATGCAGCAGTATGATCCTTTCCTCTTTAAACACACACACACACACAGGCGCACACACACACACACACACACACACACACATTCCTCCACTGGCCTAACCTGCTCTTTGACAGAGATGGAAATATCCCGAGGGCTAAATGCATGTTAAAAAGACCCAGGCTGTCCAGACTCTTATGTCGATTGATGGAGCAAAGACCGAAAACAGGTTTGCAGAGTTTTTATTTGAAAGTGACGTCCTCTGAATGTGCTCCGGCTATTGTCAGAGATTCAATAAATCAGTAGGCATTTTTTTCAGTCTTACTGGAATGGTTTGTACTTATTTTACGCAGTTTGACGGTTTGTTTCCAGATGTCACATGTCACAGATGTCACAGTGAGTGTTGTATATACTGTGTAAAGAAATATGTGCATTGTTCTCTGTGGGACTCTAGAAAACAACTAAAGATAAAACACAGATCTACAGTATAAATTATACTGTATGTTTGACATGCTTGAACTTCTTTAACCATTTATCAACCACATCTTTTTCTTGTCGGCAAATTTAATTGATTTGTGATATTCTTTGTCATGGCTGCCGTGGGCGGGTGTTCTTGTTTTTGACCTATGAAGGCATTAACTATGAGGGCCATTTCCAGGGTGTCGCTGGAATCCAACCCCCAGCGAGACCCCTCACCTGAACAAACTCATCCTTTTGATGTTACAGAGGGGCTGCAGGCAAGACTACGGGCCCCCTTTTGGAAGGAGGATAAACCGTCATTTGATTCCACAATCCTACGTGACACCCATAAAACCGTTTTCTCTGCATGCCGCCTTTAAGCTTGAAGTTGGCCACCGCTTGACACACCCGGCTGGAATGATTTCCTTTATGAGTTAGCAGCTATTTCCTACCTAATGATCCGCTCCACCATATTATGTATGTGTGTCTATAAGCTCATCGGAAACTTCAAAGACCTGCATCTTTTAAACAGCAATGAGCGACGCAGACACAATGACATGATTGTTTAATTGTGTCTCGTTATAGGACGTAACTTCAAGTGTGCAACATTTACATTGGTAACTCAGTTAAATATAGAATCCACCTAAAGGCCCATCTGCTCTGTTCTGTTGTGATTACTTTCAAGCAAGTCTGTTGAGTTAAAGAAAGCTGAACAAAAGCAGTCCATCCATTGCACATATTGTTTAATGAGGTGTGCAATGCTGTCCAGCTGATCTGACTAAAGCCCTGCAGTTATATTTCTGTGTGTCCTCTTTTATTTTCATTAAATTCTGTTCCTTGGTGACTGCTCAGGATTTTGTGTACCTGTTTGAAAAGTTCCACCAAATTCTGCTGAAGTCTGGGTGTATTGATAATGACACATCCTGGCCCCCTTGTGGACTTCTGTGGATTTATTTTTTTAAGCTTTTTTTTTTTTAAACTGCTTATCAATGGCATCAGTCATCGCCACTGCTTTTATTCATTATTTTCGCAGATACAAAAAAAAAACAGACAAAAAAATGCTTCTTCCAAAAGCTACTGGCATATTGTATACCGCAAAAAAAATTTCAATATGAAATAATCATTCAACGGTGTTACAAAGTTAAGTCTTCTTTCCGTCAAACAGAATCCAATAGGTTGATGTTTAAGCCGAAACATGTGTTGAAACTAAATAAACCTGTGCCCAGCGCTTTAAGAACATTTTGTGCAGAGATAAAAATAGCCCTTGGAAGGTTTTTGTAATACTTTTGCAGAAGACCTAAATTAAAACAGGTGATGAAAAGGCAGTCATGCATTGCTTGCACCTTACATGAGCTGTTCCTTTCAAGATAAGACTTTACAGCTGTGTGCTTTTGGCTTGCTGTCCCCTGAACTAGATTTGAACTTTGCCTCTCCATTATTTTAGCTGCATTTTATAGTCTGTAAAGACATGATTTCTAATGTTGGAAGCTTTGCAGTTTTTAAATTTCTTTGTAATTCTGGGATTTAAGGAGGTACGTGTTATGCTCTGGATCAGATCGGTTGTCAATGTATTAAAAGAATATGCATTGGCTAGAAACAATTAATGTCTTCAAAGTTGCAGCATCACTCAAGGGTTTTGGTATTTGAATGCAAATTGTTTTATATGCCATGCAGTCAAACATTATAAACTGAGTTTAGACAAGTAATAAAAGCCTGGGGCGCCTCCGGCTATTCATTTACCCTTACAATTACGAAAGCTCTGTCCTCACAGTTTATGATCTACAGTGGCCATTTTGGTTCTCAGCCATCACTGTGCCTCATCCAGCCTGTAGAGAACATTGCCTGTGGCTGCGGGTACAACAATACCAATCAATTTACACACACACACACACGCACACACACACACACGCACACACACACGCACACACACACACACACACACACGCACGCACGCACGCACGCACGCACGCACGCACGCACGCACGCACACACACACACACACACACACACACACACACAAATACACACATTCATGAACAGGTGACAATAGCACTTGATTGCACTATTCTTTCTCTTCCTTTACTTTTCCACAATGTTAACTCAAAGGGGCAACTAATCACAAAGCAATGTGCAAAGAAGACCACAAAGGAGAAAAATATTTTAGAGGTTAAGTCAATATACTAGTATGTATGATGGCTACTTTGGGCAGTTGAATCCTATTAAAACAGCAGCAAGAAATCTGAATGTTGCATTCGAAACTGTACTTAATTGTACAGAGGTATTAGCAATAAATCCAACTAATCAATAAATAAAAGTATTTTGAAGAATGGTTCCTTGACTGTTAACTTATGGATGCATTAACATGTGTAATTGAATGTAACTACCATGCTGTTTAATTACCAACTGATCACAGGTTGCGATCTTTGAATGTAAAATCTAGTTTTGCAGAGACACCAGATAAATGTAGTGGCGTAAAAAGTAGAGCCATTTGCTCTGAGATACAGTTGAATTAAATTCTTCCAAAAAGGAAACACAAGCAGAGAAGAGCTTTTCTTTGTACCTCTGGCCTGGAGTCCCAAACTCCGGTTACACAAGAGAGAGACAAAGGTGGTTTTGCCATGTGTCATCAGCTGAGGGGTTTTCCGAGCTGGGAAATTCAGTCTCGAGGAGGATGTTTTCAATGGATCTCTGTTAAGCTAAACCTGATGATGTAATCTAAGCAAAAGTTACAATTGCTCAACAGTGACTGCTTGGAAAACTCTTGAGAGTCTCTGTGACAGTTGTTGAAGAAAAGAAAGTAGCTCCATGCACTGAGGTTTTCAGTTTGCTCCAGCTGTGGGCAAATCAAGGCGGTGAGGGCTGCTGGTTGAGTTTACACCCCACTGGCTGACACAGATGAGTCTTGGAATTTCTAGATTTCTCAGGTGAATAAATGATGTAACTGTAGTGCTATGGTGCTGTAAACGCAAAGCTTCAAGACAGAAAAACGTCATTATAAAGGGTTTCATAATCTGTAACTAATAGCTTTATAAGCGGTCATTAAATCATTTCATGCTTTACAGATCAGTACACCTTAAAAAGAGCAAGACTTGGGTTGCTAGGTTGTGGTAGGTTGGCTGCTTTTGATGCTCTTCGAGCACTTGACACTTGTAAACTATTTAGCCCTCAAATGGACAACTTGATGTCTACTTTGTGGAAAAGTGCTGCCAGGAATGCGGACCACAAACCATTTAACACCACGTTATTAACATTTGCAGCTGCAGGGTTCTAACTACAACTTTGATGGATTATTAGAAGGTGAGAAACCCCTGAGTATTTATCAATGGATTGCCAACATTAATAAGGTTTAAAAAAAAAACAGCTTAACTTCACAACCCAAAAAATGGCTTTTATCAGTGCTTATAACTGCTCTATAAAGCATTGGGAAAAAAAACAAGTAATCATTAATTAAGCCATTGGTTATGATTTATAAACCCTTTTTAAAGGCTGCTCATATTAGCAAATCGTTTTTTCCACAGCAAAAATCTGAAAGTGTGATTGTTAAAAGCTATAAGCTCATCATAAGAATTTATCACAAATAATAATTATTGGATTTATTTGCGTATTTATTATGTATTTGTTTTGTCATTGTAAAAACTAGCAGTAGATTTTTTAAAATCATTGCTATTTTCTGACGTCTGAGGCATATGGTTCACGGAAGTGACGACATAAAAATTACTCAAACCATGTTGTTAGGAAACTGTTTATGATACCGTGTTTTTACAGTATAGCCCATTAAACGGCGTACTGTTGCGGGGTTTCTTGTATCCCGTCTGTTGTCATTGAGGGGTTTTAAAAACCTTAACTTTAAGTCATCAACTGTTACAAACAAAGCGTTTAAACGGATGATCCACGGCTAAACCCGCCAGAAAGGTCAGGCTGTCAACCTTGCAAAAAAAGTGGAAAGTAGCAAGACGTAAGACTTCCGAGTTGAAGACTGTGGTTTCAAAATAAAGCAGTTTTAATGCGTGACTGCACATCGTATTTTAATTTGAAGGGATTAGACCGGACGGGGTATCGTTGCTGCCGTTACCCTGACACTAGGGGACGCCATGTGATGCGTGTGTGTCTGGAGTGTGTAGACTGTACGGTGTGCGATCTGGAGCTGTTTGTCTGTTTGTGGCTACAACGGGGGCAGTCACCAGCCTAAGTGCCATACAGTCGACCGCCACATTGTTTTTTCCTCTTCTATTTACGAAACGGATTACAAAGCGTTCGTACCGATGTCGCGTTAGCAGCCCCCCGAACTCGTCCTGACTGCAGTCAGTAATCCAATAAATTCACCTGGTAAGTAATGTTAGCTTGGTTTTTAACGGCCAAACGACAGTTTCCAACACATAAACGGTTAAACACGGTCTAGAGTAGTGATGGTTTTACGTGGGGTAATTTGTAAGAAGCTTGCCAATTAACCGACGTAACAGAAAGACGTAACTTGTTAGCATTGGCAAATAGTCAAAAAAGAAAAGAAAAAAAAAAAGCCGGCTACAAATAGCTAACGCGGTTAGCCGAGTTGTCTGACATAAAAGCTCCGCACCCTCGCAGTGCAATAACTGATTTGTTGAGCACCTGATATCCATCAATTCAATGCCCGCGCAGTGGTTATACAACAAAGTGATCGCCATTGCTGGTAGATGACAGTCTTGCCCTCTTTGGTTTGATAGAAATGCGTTGGTATGAGTAGGCGGCGTCCGAGAAGAAGTCTCGACTGCATATTTCGTCGGAATTGTCTGTATTGTGCCGTGCCGTGCCGTGCCGTGCCGAGCAGTGCTGGGCAGCGTTCGGGAGTCAACAGCTAAAACAACCACAGGACGTGATTTTCAGGTTGTTCCCTCCGCCCTCGTCTTCGTAACGTTCATTTCCTCCGACCATCTCAGGATGCTGACATTCACTTGGGTGGGGCTGACGCGGATGACAGTACACGGGAGCAGAGCTCGGGGATAAACCGAACCGCACAGGATTATTTTAAAGCACCTCGGGCGGTTGGTCCGCGAAGCGATGACCAAGCCCGAGTCGAAGAAGGGCGGCGTGACGGCGATCAACGCCACCGGCAAGTGCGCCACAGCCGCGTCCGCCGCCGAGCAGGTCTACAACGGCGCAGTGGAACCGGGCTGTCCGGATCAGAGCACGCCGGTCAAAGCCAAGGTGATGAAGCAGACCTCCAGAGAGAGTCTTCACCGGAGGAACACGGAGTGCGAAGTCTACGACGACGGGACCAACACCTTTTTCTGGTGAGTGCTTTACGGCAATGTCAACAGTGTAAATGTCAAATACCGAATACTGCATCCTCTGAAGTGAGGTGTCCACTGAGTGGGGTTGTTTTGTCACTCCATTCAAGAAAATACTTCCAATACACAGTTCCTGCAGAAAGATGCGTGTGTCCGTTGACAGCAGAGAGTGTTTTAGGTTTCAAGGTGAACTGAAAGACAGGCCCAAGTGACCTCCAGTAATTACAACAAATATTGTGACCTTGATCCAGATCTTTAAATGTGCAGTGATTTACATAGTCAGCCCGAGGTCAAGTGAGATTTTTCCGCTGCAAAATGATAGTAAGAAAAATCACCAAGGGTTGCTCCGCGAGGTGACAGTTTCAAAGGTGCTCTGCTAATGTTTGCCATGCTGTCATGGATGCTTACATTGCACATCCAAGCTCAGAGCTTGTCGTTGACATGAGAACTGCTAATATCCCAGCCTGCACCTTCAGCAGAGAGGGATCCATGACAGACTTGAAGCCAAGACAGATATTCTGTCCATGCGGCAAACCGGAGGAGTGAGTTCTGTGTGCACCCACTGACTCAAATGCACACGCAGAGACAGAGCTTGTTCACGTGTGCAGGGTGCAGGTGTATTCAGGTCAGGGCATGAGGCTGGTCTGGAAAAGTGACATTCTCTTCTGCAGCCTTTTTTAATATATAGCTACAACGGCCGTTCAACCTGTCGCTCTAGGAATATTCCATCCTGAATAAGCGTGTGTTTGTCTTGGCTCTGCTCTGTGTTTAAAGCAAGGGGCAGTAAAAATCTGCTAAGCTTTCCAATGTCTTTGGCAGCAGAGGAAACTAGTCCTCCCAGAGAGAAAGCTTAATGAGAATTTTTCGTTACTCTGTTACAGCCTTGGAATCCAGGCTTCCTGTTATTCCAATACTGGAGGAATAAAGAGGAGCTATGATGCCAAGATACTTTTGTCTATTGAAGTTATTAAAGCAGCAGTATCCTACAGTATGGAGAGGGATTTCTAACATGAAGGCCAACCCATTTATATCAATTAGAGGAGACTAAGTGCTAGAAGCACCACTTAGTTTATGCAGTTTAATTAAACAGCATCACAGACTACATCACACAAGATGACCATATAGTTGAATCAACACTTCTCTAAAACAGTTTCAAAAAATTCTGAACATTATAACCTTCGTGAAGGGAGGATTTACTATTTGTGTGTTGTATTAGACTGAATTAGTTTTAGCTAGGTGTATCTAATAAACTGGCAACTGAGTGTATAGACAAATAAGATGCAATATGAGGATGTAGTATCAAAATGTTATGATTTTGACTATGTGCTAGCTCATTTTGGTGACAAAATGACCACCTCGGGGTAATACTGCTTGTGACTTATGTGATTGCTGTTAAGGAATTAGGTCTTGCAGTGGTTGGTTGGCACTCCCAGTTTGCTTATAAAGGAGAACTGATAATGAAGAATGGCTTTGCAGCTGTTTATCTTGGGGTTAGCGTGAAAACCTGTGGACATAATTGAATCATAGGACATTGAAGATATGATGTGTATTGGCTAGTAATGCATGCATGAACACATTGAAAAGAAGAAGCAAAATACTTGTCAGTGGACTATTTTATTATCTTAGTCTTACCTGTCAGAAGTCACCATAAAATTCATATTTTGCAAAAATGCACAAATCCCAACGACCTTCTTAAATAAAACAATGATGGACAATTTTTAAGAAATGACTTGTGATTACAGCGAAGTATTTGGGTGTTAACCAAACCAAACACCAGCACTGAAAGTTGGTTGGTTGTAGATTTCTGATCATGGAGTCAGTACAGAAAAACATTGGCTGTGTGTGTGTTAGGTTTTTCTTTAAATAGATTTGCCATTGATCTGCTGAGCAGACATTTCAGTTCTAAAAGACTTTTTTTTTTGTACATTTAGATTACTGACATTGTCGTTGAAAGTGTTTTATTTTTTAAATATTTAGGTGAAGAACTCTTAATTTGAGGTAGTAACACCACACAAAAGAAAATTGTACTCATAACAGGATTTAATGTTATCTAAGTGTCACGAGGCCAGTAAACTTGTGATTTATAACAACATTAGGTAAAAGAAATCACAGGATGTGGTCCTCAAATGCATGTAACTGACAATCTAGCATGCTTTCTAAAATAAAGTCACATTTTTTAGCCCAATAAAGTCACAACCTGTATTTGTCAAGCATATCCCAGCCCTGCTGTCAGCCTCAGGAAAACATTAGGATATTCTGCATGTGCTCCAATTGGTCACAGACTGTCTTCAACCGGTAGCTGGTTTTATCTGGATGCGCGGCCTCAATCCTAGTGGGAAATTTTATTCTAAGCCCAGCCTGGCTCTCAGTCGCAACAGGCTGGTATTTCCTCTGTTCTGTCTTTTCACTCCCGGTGATGTTGTGTGGTTGTCAGGCAAGAGAGAAGCCAGGTCCTCCCCTGTGTCTCCTGCCAAACAGGTTGGATAAGGAGGTGGAACGGGGAGAAAATACTAATGACACCTGGTGTGCTGTCTGTGTGACTCAAGAGTCTGAGCCAAAGGGCTGAAAGAGGGGGTGACATTCTTTAGTCTGACGGATGACAGCAGTGATCAAAATACAAACTAAGCTTCTTAAACCAATGCCTTACATGCAGTATCCTTTAAATGATAAGACTGGTTTTGTTTTATCTTTTTATTACCAAGTCACCCCAAAGAGACCATTGTCTGTGTAGCTATAATCTCATATAGTTTATGGCTTGGTCCCATTGACCTCCATTGCTCTCCCAAAACTATTAAAAGCACATAAAGGAGCCACACCTTTGCACCAGGTGACATTTTACGTTCATTTCCCTTAATGACAGCAAACATGTACAGTGTATTTATTCTTACACAACTCCATGACTGCATTGTCAATCTCTGGAGGGTAGCTGTGTCAGGCACACATCACTGAACATCCTCTGGGACATAGTTTCAGGTTTACGAATTGCTTTGCTAGTTTGATGAGCTGACAGGAACAAACCTCACTCGATGTGTTTAAAAAAGCTACATTAATTGTTTTTTGGCCTCTTGGGAGTAAAACAACATGCAAACAAGCTGAAGATACATATCATTAGGTTTAGAAGTTGTGAAGGCATACCTGTTAGCAAACAAATCTTGTCTACTGCTGAGACAGGTCTCCAAATGTTGTCGTGTTTCTGGCCACCTGGCACATGTAAGCCCAATATTCAGATTCCTTTTAGCTCTATTTTGGTCACTACGTACTAATGAGAAAATATCTGGGTCTTAAATGGAGTTTGACCAAGATATCAGCATCACGGATATTGTCAGCTTATAGCTTATCCTAGACATACTGGTTTTAGCATATATGTCAGTTGAAAAGTAAAAAGAAATTGCAGGAAAGAAAGATATGTTCAAGGTCATTTAGGAACTGTGTTGCATAGTTTGTCTAAAAGAGAGTTTATTTTACAATGGTAAAATGTTCAGCTCTTGAAATGTATTGGTCACTATTCTTAAAAGGATCAAATTTAAGGAATCCGTATCTGAAATTTTTGTATATTTTATGTCTTAAAAAAAAGAGTATTACCTGATACAGCCTTATTAGATTTTTGTTAACTCTCAAATGTCAGTACTTAATCGGCCACAAAAAACTTGGTAATTTTGTTTCTTGTTTGTCGCTTGACAGGTGCTGTATAGTGGAACAAATTACTAAAGCACAGCAACAGTTCAAAGGTGTTACCAGTGAAAGTGTCAAGTCAAACTGCTTTTAAATTTTCTTCACGTGAAGTTGCACGAATCGCCATACTCATTGGTGCACATTGCACTATTATTAGGTAAATTGACACTGCTGGCTGCTGTTTATTTGCTTCAGCGTGAGCTTCACAGTTCACTTGCTCACGATGCTGTTTGGTATCAGTCAGTGTTTCAACTGAGCTCAATGGGGCAGTTTTGACAGCTGGTGTACCCTGAACACATAAAGGACC